>NC_087515.1:30783740-31429240 GCF_963921805.1 Phalacrocorax carbo | reverse complement strand
CCTCAATGAGTGTAAGAACACCCTAAAGGGTAGGATGGATCTATACAGCCCACCACTTGGTCCCCAAATGGACATGGAACTGTTGGAGCGGGTCCAGAGGAGGGTCACAAAAATGATCTGAGGGCTGGAGCACCTCTCCTACAAGGACAGGCTGAGAGAGTTGGGGTTGTTCAGCCTGGAGAAGGCTGCGGGGAGACCTTATTGCAGCCTTTCAGTACTTAAAGGGGGACTATAAGAAGGATGGGGACAATCTCTTTAGCAAGGCCTGTTGTGACAGGGCAAGGGGTGATGGTTTTAAACTAAAGGAGGGTAGATTTAGACTAGATATAAAGAAAAAATTTTTTACAATGAGGGTGGTGAAATACTGGAACAGGTTTCCCAGAGAGGCTGTGGACGCCCCATCCCTAGAAACATTCAAGGTCAGGTTGGACGGGGCTCTGAGCAACCTGATCTAGTTAAAGATGTCCCTGCTCACTGCAGAGGGTTGGACTAGATGGCCTTTAAGGGCCCCTTCCAACCCAAACTATTCCATGATTCTATAATAAAACAGGCAATAGAGATTAACGTGTAGGGAGAACATGAGAGCCTGGTCAGCTTCTGCAGTCCGTTCTCCTGTTTGCCCGGCACACCCACCTGTTGGAAAAGGGATCTTAGAGGGTACAACACTGCCTAGTCCTTTACTATCTGTTTATGGATCTGCTGCCCATCAGTTTGCTAGTACCTTTTGAGCCTGTTGATACTGTCACATCCACAATGTCCTGCGGCATTCAGTTCCAGGCGTTCACACCCTGTTGTGTAGAGAAGTATGCCTGTCTCAATGCTAACATATTCCTAAGCTTTGTGGTTAATTCTGCTGCACTGTACACACAGCCCAACCTCCTATGGCCCCTCTCTGTTCCCCACGCTTCCACATCCAAACATCCTTTGAACATCCACATGCTTTTACTTTCACAGAGCTACATAATAGCTCTGGAGGAGTTTACCCTAGCAGCTCATGCACACACTTAACTGTTCAAAAAGCTTTGTGAAGAAATCCTCCCAAATCTTGCCTTCATACCTATCAACAATTTCCTTTAAGATATTAAAAAAAATCAACTCAAGGAAGAAAAATACCGCCATCCAAGGCAGTTACTAAAGATGCTTTCCCAGAACTGCACTCTCATCCTCTGCCCCTCCACCTTCTCCCCACCACCACTGCAATCAATGCTACCTCACTAACACAGCTCACTGCTAAGGACAGCTCCCCACCTCATAGAAATGCTATTTATTGGAAAGAAATACTCAGCACTCAGCGGGGACAAACATTTCCCTCCCACCTCCTTTGTTGTTTGTGCAACAACAAAGAATGGGGCTCGCTCCATGCCAAGACAAGAGAGAAGGGTCCCTGTCCTCCTTTATAGAGGATAAGAGAGGACATGAAAGAAGGAATGGCCCTGTTTATGCCAGGGGAACAGACCATGCTATAAACTCCCTGCCACAAGTTAATGGCAGTGCATGCACTGCCATTGAGCTCAGTTATTTTGAAAATAACCTACAGACCGCTGCATGGGAACAGAACTGCTCAGGTCCCATGATGTCTTCAAAACTTTCAGTGCATGAAAGGAGTGGGGAGAAGTGCAAGAATGAACCAGGAGTCTCCAGAAAGCCATGAATAGGAAAGACTGCAGAGTGCATAAGATGGTGCCACTAAAAGAAGTTTGCAAAAGGCAACTAACAAAGGCATCTAAAAATTGGCACATCCCCCACATTTGATTGCATCTGTCCACGTGGCCCAAGGGACTCTGAAAGCCCAAGCTGCCCTTTCAAAAGTGCTGCAGCACAAACACTCCCATTGTCACTCAGCTTCTCTGTAAGGCAGAGCAACAGGGAAAAACCCCACACCCAGAGCTGAATACTGAACCACAGACCTCCCACTCCCCTCATACTCACTCACCTTAGAGAGAGTGAAACTGGTGTTCACACCCATTTCCCTGGAGATGCAAAAAAGCAGACACATTAAGGAGATATCCCAGAGCTGTGTGTTTGTTTCATCACAGGTGGCAACCCCCATCCACAGAAGGGGCCCCAACCCACTGTTGCGGCATATGTTTTTTCCCCACAGTGTTTCAGCTGCAGTGAGGGAAGCCCTCATGTCCATAGAGCTCCCCAGGGGCTGCTGGCATTTGAAGTCTCCTAAGCACCATTTCTGCACAAGCAACCACCCTAGCACCACCAGCAGGGTTTCCTGGCAAATTGATGGGTGCATTAAAAACTATTGTCCTTCTTCCAGTCTCAAACATGAGCATGCTGCAAGAATCCCTTGTGAGTGCCTAGGTCAACACTTCTTGAAAGAATAATGCCAAAAGCAGTGCTTCATCCACTGAGCATCCTATGCTGGGAAACCCCTGCAGCCAGCCTCTCCAAAAGAGACTGTGCTGCCTTTTGCATGGTAAAGTCTTTATGCTGGTCCCATTAGACTAGAAAGACTAGACCACCTCACGATTCCAAAGAATTAGGTGCTGGCAGATGGGCAGCAGCTTCTCACTGAAGAACATGCTCCCTGGAGAAGACCTGTAGGATAAATTCAGACTCCTGATGAGGCTCCAGGGTGGATGGGACAATCACATAGACACCAGGCTCCAGGTGGAAGTCATGAGTCACTTCCCGTTCATCAAAGAAGACCTGGTTCTTGTTCACAGGCTGATGTTGAGCGAAGAAAGCTGGGGGCAGCCTTCTGTTGCTTTTCTGGTACTATTAAGGAAAGAAACAGAAGAGAAATGTGTTCTGCACCAGCTGAACAAACAGACAAAAGGCATGTGGAGAATTCACAGACATAGCATAGACAGCCTGCCTTCACACCTCAGAGTTTATTTTTACAGTACAAGCAGATAACAGGGCCCAAAGGACTCAGTCTCCTCCCAGGACATGGTAGTTCTCACCATGCACCGCACCTGCCCAATTCTAAAATGACAAAGAACAGGGAGGGCATCCTGCAACATTATCAACAATATAACAGTACTTGCAAGGACCGGGAGGAGAAGTGGCTTCTGTCAACCTAAGCTACTTGCAAAAGTAATTTCTATACTGGCAGAAATGACTGCAGAGAAGAACTGGTCTACAGTCTGCACTTCACTAGCCAGAACACCCCTTGCATCCCATAGGTACTATGTGCTTTGTTCCCAGCTCATCCTTTGCACTAGGGATCTGGCAGCAGAGGATTTTTCAGAGCACTGGTGACCTGAGCATACTGCAGGAGCAACCTAATCCCTAGCCCTGACTCTGTGCATGTGCCCTTGATCTGCCTGGTACTATTGGCTCTTACAGATGTTTCGCTATGCAGGCACTTTTCTGCAATAGGAGGATGGCTAAAGTGTTCATACAGGCAACGCTGAACTAATTTTTAATGCCACTGAGTGCCCAGTACACAAGCCAAATAAATAATCCTGCTAGCTAAGACCACTGTCACCTTCTGATCTTGGCTGTTCCTCAAAACATTTAGCTATTTTACTCCACAGTCTCATAGTGGAGATGCTATTCCTCTTCCTTTGCCAGTATTTTTCTTACTAATAGAGCAATCTTTCTTCTGAAGGGTTCAGGGTTACTCCTTCTCATGCCCCTTATGTTAAATTTAAAGTTTTTATATTCCAGTCAATACTTTGTTGACTGCAGTTCCAATACCTTAGATGCTGCCGGCTTGCCATCTCTCTGTATTGATCTTGGCAACTGCTACAAACCTGAAATTAAAGTCCTGGCTGCCACCATTGCCCCTTGGGTGCAGCACAGCAGTGTGCTAGGGCCACGCTCAGACCCCCTCTGCCAGGAAGTTTAACTCAGTTGTAACCCTGAGAGTGCCCAAAATATTTAAGTCAAGAAGGAGTGCCATCTTACCTCAGGGTTACCATGCTGGAAATACAGTAAGTGGGAACAGAGTTGTGCTGCCCTGACCATACATCCAAACTAGTTCTTTACCAGCACAGATTCAAAGGGACTCTCATTTAAGAGGTGTTCTGAGTAGTAACAGAGTGGAAGCTATGCCCTTTCAAGACAAAAGGAGCTAAACCGTCCCCTGTTTTAAATAGCCCTCTATGGTCAGGGCCCAAATTGGGACATACACCAGGGCTTAAGTTCCAGGGCCCTTCCTCAGGTTCCAAAGGCTCCTGGCTAAAGAAAATACAGTTGGCCTGAGGAAGACAAAAACACCTGTAGCATCAGCTCTAGAGCATCCCCAGCCAGGAAGGACCCCTGGCTTGCATGGGACACAGTCTCTGTTCCCACCTCATCCCAAGACTGGGAAGCAGCAGAAAGGCAGCTCTAGCTCCCAAGAGCTGCAGCAAGTCCAGCTCAGGCACAGCCAACAATTGGGCCACCATCCCGCAACTGCAGAAGGGACAAAGTGCTGATCGGGTAAACACTGATGCTACTTCTAATGCCTTTGAAGACCCAGTGCAGAAGCTGAACAACTAATGCCTCTTTTTAAGGCCATGGAGCCCTCCTGATATGGCTGCTCTTCAGAAGAGTCAATAGATGGCTCTGCATTAATAATGACTTACTGTGGTGCCTCACTGAATTCAAATACACTGTAACCAGCTGTCAGCCAAGGAACAAAAGCAAACATACCTTTGGTGTTGTCATAACACCTGCACCAGCCCAGGTCCCCCAGCAAACAGCCACCAGCGGTGACAAGAGGCTCACCTGTAGGTCCACCTGCAGGAAGAAAAGAAACAGCATCTGTTAGGCAGGGACCTCTGGGTCTTACACAACATAGCCATATCATTGCTGAGAAGCAGCTACATACATTCAGCTGGGGTCTTTGCATTCAGAAACCTCAGCCCCTCCACCTAAAAACCCTTCCCCACAGCCATCTCTATAACTGTGCAAACTCACAGCAGCAACAGGAGCTGTGGCTCTGCTCAGGGAAGGAGAATGGCTCTGCAAGGCACTCAGATAAGCAGAGAATTGAGGGGGGGAAACTCTCACTCCTTCTAGTGATATCCCCTTACACCTGGATACACAGAGAACTAGCAGAATTCACACACAGGAAATATACTAGGAACAGTTCTCAAGCACAATTTTACCATTGTTGGAAATAACCTGAGGGCAGTGCTCTCCCTGCCCCAAAGTAAGGGGACTCCTTGTACCCTCTCCCAGCTCTTGCACATACTCCCAGAGAGGGCAAACTAGGATGACACACAGCATGCCAGAGAGGCAGCAAGTGGGGCACAGAGCCTGAGGGAACCTAGCCCTGATGTGTAAGGAGACTGGGCACAGGCAAGAAGGAAAGAACACATATCACCCTGTGCACAGCAAAACTCTTGGTCTGCAAAGTTCTATGATTTACAGGAGCTGGAAGTTTTCTTATTTGGTGAAAGCGAGAAAGGCAAAGCAATTATTCGCACCTTGTAGAGTGAAAATCCAATGAAAAGGTGAGGAGCTCAGCTCTGGTGTTTGCAGCTGTGTTTCTGCATCAGGGATATAACCACATTGCAGGAACCCAGGCTTTTACTATCTTCAACTGGTAAAACATTCAGCCAGTACTGAAGGTTCATCCAAAAGCTGCCTAAGCAAAACAAGAAAAGACATTTTGATGTCATTTTCCACCACAAAATTGGTTGCCAGCTTCCCACACAATGCCTGGCATCTGACTGAAGAGGTCACAGGTTGTCTGGGCCTCCAGACACAAAGGGATTTGATCATAGGGTGCAGTTCACAAGTTTAGCAGTGCAGCCACCATGTAAGACAGGAGGAAGGCCCAGGAACAAGGAACTACATTTCCACTCACCTGCAACTAAGAGCTCGTTTTGTTCATAAATATATCCCTTTTGCTCTATCACCTCCAGTGTATGGGCTATCTGACTTCAGATCCTACCTGCTCTGCTTCCAGAAGGGCTGAGCCTCTGTATTTCCCATTCACTTAAAATACCACTACCTGGAGGTGCTGAGGATGCAAATTTTAACATACAAGTTTAATGTCCCAAAGAAGGTCAGTATTGGTGATTGATCCTAGGATCCTGCAGTATATTTCATGCCATAACCAGCCCACTGCCCTATGTTTGCAAGTGACACAGCTTCTGTTTTAGCAGAAGTTAGTCAAAGTCCTTTAGCTGCTTATTTCTAATGTTTGTGTGGAGGGTTAAGCAGGAAGAGCATGTTTCTGTTGTCAATTTTGTGTTAACAGGTATAAGGCATTGGTAACTGAGTCAGCAGACCAATATTACCCCAGAGTCATTCAAAAGAGCACCCCTCACCATTACAGAATCACAGACTTCCTCCTGCTATACTTCCTTTAACCCATCTCCTACTCTTCAGGGAATACATCCACTTCTTCCCATCTTCCTGGCTCATCAGGTCTGGAGTTAATTTACAGATCATCAGATCTACAAAATTAATCTTAAAATCTCTCAGAGACATCCTGGGAAAAGAGTGCCAAGAGACATCTTGTCAGCAGTTTAGTTTAGTCCATATGGTTTATAAAAAGAAAAGGAAAGGGAGCAGGGAACTTCGAAGCCACACCATTCTGTGTTACATATGGTAATGCTCATATTTTATTAGGTAGTAAAGAAGAGAGCGTCTGCTCCAACAGCAGCATCTAGCAGTAGTAAATGCATGACTAAAATTTCAGCAAAGGATAGCAGCACAGAGATTAAAACAATATTGCCACCAAAGGGACCGCAGTGAAATGACACGGGCGACAACATTGCCACCTCGTGGCAGAAGCTCTGGGTAAACCACGAACAAACAGGGCAAACGAGCTTCCCAAAGCTATCTTAAAAGTAAAAGGCAGGAGAAAAGCTCCTGAAAGCTGCCCGTGTCTCCAGCAGCCCTGGGAGAGCTGGCAGTGTCCTGCTTCCCCCTCACTCCTGCCACTGAAGAACAGCACATCTCTTCCGTGTGAGCACAGCTACTGCGTCTCACATCATCAAGCAGAGGAGGAGAGCAGGAACGCAAGGATGGGCTGGTATAAAGCAGATCACATATGCCTTGACCTAAGTGGCAATGTGTTGCTTCATCTCCAGATGCAGCCCCGGAGCTACTGGCAGAGAGGGGAGGTGAGACTGTGCCATTACCAGAATTCTCCATCCTCCTCCTTTTTCCTCAGCAAAATCTTCTACTTTGGGCTCGACAGCTCCCATTTATAAGAGCTGAGGGTATAAACATGAGGTGACTAACCAAATGTGGCCTCAAATTCAAGGCGGAGTACATAGCTTTCCTCTATAAGAAAAGGCCAAATCCCTGTCCCCACATGTCTCCACATTTAACCCCCACTAAACACAGGTCCCCTATGCCTTCAGCCACAGGAGACTCTCCACAGGGTCCCAGGACATGTAGCTAAATGGCTCCACTTTTCTCCAGCAGAAGCCAGAAATGCTCCATTTCCATCAGCCAGTCCATTCACTTACACACACAACTTCCAAGTACTTAAAATATAAAAATCTAGACCTGTTTTGTTGGTTAATCTTCTGTCAAAGGAGACATAACAGAAAGAGTGTTTGGCATAATGAATGAATGACTAGGACAGCACAGGAGGCAGCTGGGAGTCACTTAAAAGGCAGGCCTACAGTATGTTGCTCATTATGCTCTTCAACAGGAACAGCTGGTATGTTGTCCTTATGTGACAGACACACATCAGAGAAGTTACTGCTCTGCAGACAAGGTGAGAGTCACATTCCCAACACCTCCCTGTGCTTTTCCCTCCTCCCTACCTCTGAGCCTCAGCAAACAAAGTCTGTGCAGGGAATAAAGTAAAGCTTGGAAGAAAGGAATATGCCCTGCTTCAAAGAGGAATAGGACGAAGCCTACAGTTGCCTGTGGTCTAGGATGCAAACCACTGTCTTTCATGGATCCCAATCAAAAGATTCAGACAGATGCAAACTTAGGGCCCATTTGCCTCACTAGTTGTTCCTTCTGATCTCATACCCAGTTGTATTTCCCCAAACAGCCAGGATGGAGGACTCCTTTTGCAGCCACTCAACCCCAACAGTTTGCAGCCCGTGGAGGACTCTACACCGTCCTTCCTGTGATAAAGGGCTGTGTGCCCTGAAACATGCTGCTTGTTTAGAGCCTCCTGCACAGCTATCTGTCACTTTGCACGCCATCCAGATCACAGCAATGTGGTCAGCATCTGATGTTCATATTACATTTCCTCCGGCATTTAGTGAGTGGAAAAGCAGAACTGAGCTTGTTGAAGCTGCATGTGTGAAGTGAGACCAACTACATAAGCGCGACCTGCTGAACACAAATCTATTAAGTCATTGCTTTGACACCAGAGGGCCTGTGCGAACAACTATTACTTATCTTAATGCTGCTCTCAGCACTAATTCATGCCTGAAGATGGCAGCATCTTTCCTCCAAGAAACCTTTTCTCCCACTCAGCATCAGACCTTCCCTTTTTTAAACTCACCTGTCACTCCAGTCTCCTTTCCACTCAATTTTTTCCCCATGGATTTCTCAGTCTAACTAGGTTTTCTGGTCCATCTTGACAGGTCACCTAGAGAAAACAGTAATACTGTGCTTACCAGTGCCGCAGCAGTTCTCATCTGGTTTATATCACTGTACTGTGTCAGATATTAACAACAATTTTGTTTGTTCTCATAGAATTATGTTAATGATGCAAGAGCAAGTATGATGATAAAAATCTAAGAACAGGCAACACTGAATGCCAGCACAAAGAGATTAACATGCTTTATCTTACCTTCTATAACTGAAACCAGAGACCTCACAGATTCCTAATATCAAGGCTTGACTGCAAATTCCTCTTTCTTTCCATACCTGGTCATTTTTTGCTAATGGGGGGCAGGACTGTACTACTGTGAAAGCTAAGTCCTACACCAGTGCAATGGCACAGCACAATGCAGCCCATGGGGTGACCACATAGATTAGTCCCTACTGAACTGGGATGCCATGGCAGGAGAAGAGGGAGCCAGGCCAACTAAGGGCTTTGTTGGCAGCATACAGCCGAACAGCTGACTTCACATTGGCTCCACATGCTTGGTCAGTCCCTTACTCTTACCTGGCTCTTCATCCCATCAGAGGAGCCAGACTGACAGAGCTGTCACTGAAAAAGTCTGTACCTAAAACCCTCCCTGCTGTGTGTGGGAGACACAGGCATGCATCATCCAGCTCATAGTATCTCTTCCAGCTTTCCTAGTATCTCTTGCTAGAGGTACCAAATGTACTTTCACCCACCTCAATATTACATGTCCAAAACAACAAGATAGTAATAGAATCATAGAATTATTAAGGTTGGAAAAGACCCCTAGGATCATCAAGTCCAACCGCCAAACCAGTACCACCATGCTTCCAAACCATGCCCTGAAGCACCACGTCTACACATTTTTTTAATGCCTCCAGGAATGGTGAGTCCACCACCTCTCTGGGCAGCCTGTTCCAATGCCTGACCAATCCATCAATCCAGAGCAGAAAACATGAGCTTTGTCCCACTCTTTGGGACCTATTATTTTACTGTCCCTTACCTCTAGACAAGTATCTTTAGGGGACTCCCAATGATGCTTTTGCAGATCAGCGGGGTCCACCTGCACTCTCTGCACAGAGGCCCAGTTCAGTTCCCTTACTTTAGCCTTGACTCACATTTCCATCTGCAGTTTTTCATGTTTTGGCCCTTGTATTCCATTATCTTTACTTCTCTGTGGCCTCTCCTCTGACTTCAGAAGAGGGCTTTTTACCCCAGGAAGGTTTCAGCACATCCTCCCAGCATTATCAAAGGCCAGATGCATTTCTAGGTGATGCTCTCAGCAGAGCCCTATGAATCATTCTCACCCTTAGAGATATGCTGATCTATAACCATTGTCCTTTACATCAAGGTCATGATACTGAAATGGACACACTTGAAAGTGAATCTTTACAAAGCACACAGTCTCTTTTAGCCTTAGACTAAGAGAAGAACACTGGGGGAAGAGATACCATAGTTGCCCTGATTAAGGGTTGAACCTATGACTGCAGTAAAAATTGGTGACATCCAAACTAACCCAGACACAGGACATTAGGGATAGTCTTACCTTTCTAATATCAGTTACTGTGTAGGCATGGCCAGCAACAAACCCATTCTTCAGGACCTTTGTTGCCTGTACACAAGGAAGAAAAACAGAAGGAAAATAAATCTTTTATTCTATCCCTACTTACACAGCAGACTCATACAAATACCAGACACCTGTATCTCTGCAAGCAATGACTCTCAAAGCAAATGGAGAATGAGAGAGTTTGAACTGAAAAAAAAATTTAAGTCTAAGCTCATAACAGCCATATTCTGCAGTATGCTTGGAACTGGAAGGTTGATTGGGAAGGTCCCTTCCTAAGTTTTTGATCTTTGGCTAGAGACCATCTCATTTTTTAAAAAGTCCAGGAGGTTGGGTTTTGGTTTTCAGAGTAGTAGGGTTTCTCAACAGCAGAAGTATTAGCTTAAGGCTTGGAAGCCAAGATTTGAATTTATGTTCTTACCTACACACCTCTCTATCTTAGCTATAAGCTTATTCCATTAATCTCTGTGTCTTACTACACCATCTGTAAAAATGGAAAACTTACTTAACAAAAATGGGAAAATGCAGTAAATCCTTATTTAACGGAGGTTCTTTTATAGATAAATCAGTTTCTAAACATAACAACAGGGAGCTGAGAGCAGTAGGAAATCAATCCATGTGCGAAGTTTAAGAGTGTGATTTCTACAGAAAGCCACATGTGGCAGCTTTGATACATTTTGAGTCACAACAACTAGCTGAGCAGAGGGAAACAGGTGTGGAAAGGCTTTTAGTTGGGAAGCCATTTGATGTTACTCCAAGTCTCACCCCTAAATGTATCTGACAGCCCATGAGAGACCTGCCGTAGGTTGCTCTTGTCAGGATATCCCACAGATCAGGAGGAGCTGCTGCAATCTTGATCCTTATATTAACACCACCTGTAAAATTCACCAGGGCTTCTGAAACTTGCCCAATCTGCAGATCCTCATAGAAGCCATAGAGTCTAACAAAAAAAGATATCAATATATTCTCAGGGTTATAATCACAGATGATAGGTTGACAACAGCGTGCCAATGAAAACATACAATAAAGATTTGCAAAAGCAAAAGGAAAGCTGTAACTCATATTTAATTTTAAGGGAATCTTTGGCATTTAGGAAGAGGGGAATCTAGCAAATTGCCTCCAAGATTGTCCACAGTCTGAAAGGGACTCTTCACTCACTGTCATCCCTCACTGCATAATAGTGAGAACATGCCCAGCACTACTTCTTTGATAACTCTGCCTTAGTGAATGTTGCCTGAATTTATCACCAGACACTGTGCTGTATCTAAAGACATAGTGTCTTGAGAGCTCAGTCTCCAATGGGATTTTCTTTACTATTGCAGTGCAACTTTCTCCAGTCTTTTTATTCTAACACTAACACCAAATGAAAATAACTGAACTTCTCTCCTTTGCTGTGATCTTTCTTTCAATGTTAACTAGGATTGTTCACTACTCTGCAGAGATTAGTTCAGCCCAAAATTAACAAACTCCATCAGTTATGCCTTGTTGCTTTTCTTCTTAGTCCTGATAAACCACTCTAGACAAAACACCCTGGGGAGAAGCCAGTATCCTCACTGTGCCGTGTGACCTATTGAATGTCTCAGCTTTGGGGGACCCCAGAGCGGGAACTTACACCAAAACCAAAGTACAATGCTTCAGTAGACCCCCAAAATGAGACTCCTTGGAGGTTTCCTCAAACTGATAATACATCAAAGGAGGCATAAGAAATCATCACCTTTGAAAAATCCCTATCTGTGGCCTTCAGCTCCTCTGTGGTATTTACAAGGAAGGCATCATCCTAGGCAACACACTCCAAACAGCGATAACATTCAGAAGACAACCCCTCAGGATAGGTCTGTTTTCATGCCTCCTCCTAAGCCCTTGGATTTAAACTCAAGGGCCTGGATTGATAACAGCTACTGCAGTGGCAGCTTTTACTGGGTAATAATAGAAAGATGAGAACCATTTACTACACTCCAAATGTGGCAAGACCTAGGAGATGCATTTATATACAAGAACAAACCGCGTAGGCACCAACCAACATATTTTAGAGAGACTATTTGCATAACTTGTAATGAGTCACTTACTTAGCATATGCCTTCTCCAGAAGGGCTCCCCAGAACACGTTCTTATAGACCAAGGAAACAAAGACCAGCTTCCCCGCCTCATTCACTGGCAGACGATTGTCAACCACCACGTCAACCCATTCACCAAAGTGCTAGAACTGTCAGAGGAAAAGAATAAGCTGATGTTTCCCTTGGAAGGGACCTCCCCTTGAAACAACAGGAAAGGCAAGATAGCTTAGCTGTGGGCACAGGACAAGCTGCCTTTGTGGGGGGAGCTACTTTCAGTCAGCTAACTCACCCACAGAGCCAACTCCTCAGCCCTACCCTGCCAGAGGAGAAAACAAACCCTGTATGAGATGTAAAAGAATTAAGCAGGGAAATTAGGCATAGCTGGGCTTCCAGGGAAGGAGTTCCTGATTGCTGCGTAGCAGCATTGCAGCAAGAGCTGGGCAAAGGGGCAAAAGTTTGGAGCAGATATGATCAAGCCCCCTTGACTGTTGCTACTATGTAGGAAGACATTTGTGTGGATTAAAGTATGAGTAGGGTGCAGCTGGAGAGAAAGGCAAAGCAGAGGTATATCCTCAGACTGGCTTGTAGTTGATCCAGGGCTTGCACTGCTTTGTGGAAGGGGTGACGGGCTACCCTCCAGGCCAGGATACCCTCTGTCCACTTACCCCTGGCCAACGGGAATCATGTACAAATTATCTAATGGTGTGACACAAAACATGACAGAGGATTTCTGAAGACCTTACCACACCCCAGGGGAGCAAGATGTACCCAGAAGTGGAAAATGCCAGCATATTTCTTCTCAAAGCTCTGGTTTTGTGGTACAACTGCAGCCAAGATGTGCTGGTGGAATGTCAGGGCTTCCAGGGCCACCAGGAACCAGCAGTTCTCTGCGCCAAGACAAACGGACACATGCAGTTGGCTGAAAAGCAAGGGTTGTCAGCCAAGTTCAGGAACACCACAAAGATCCTAGCAGAAGAGCTGTTGTGCTGATGTCTTTACAGTTATAACAAATCATACACAGAAAATGAGACAATCCAGACGTGTGCTTTATTTAACCAAACTATGATTGGTTTATAATTGTTCTCTCATGATCTTTTCATTTGGATACTGTTTGGTTAAATTAGAAATCCAGCAAGAAATAGCTCTCAGTGGAAACATTCTGGGTTTTTACTGATACTTTGGTCTTTTTCTGTTCTTTGTAAAGGCACAGTATTATAAAAAAAGAAACAAAGTTTCCCTTTTGCTTTGAAAACATCAACTTTTCAGAAGAGAAAATAATTTCCAATAGATCTCACATGCAAGACTGTACTTATCAGACTTTGTGTTTAAGGCCTTAAAGCACCTGAAAATTAATTTAGTCCTGTCCCTACCTGTTTTGCAGATGACAATATACCCTTTGACTTCAGGTAACATGGGCATAAATACGATTTTTCTAACTGCAAAGCTGGGAAGAGAATGCACTCATACTAAGCCAAAGGTAGTGAAAGTCTCATATTTTCTTGCTTCTGTGGTCTCTGTTCAATTGTCAAACAGCAACATTACAGACCAGTAAGAGCATAGGATCACCTCCTGTTGCAGTACTAGCATGCACAGAAGCAACAGAGAGAACGGCGATTTCAGCTTGTGGAGATGCCTCTCACCCCTCAAATCCCCCCTTGAAGCTTGCCAGGTTTTTTACTGAGCCTATCCCATCCTAATGATTGCTTCATCTACACCATGCCAAGTGAAGAGATAAGGATATGCGCACCTTCTATTTCTATGCCAAGTTTTATACAGTCAACATTCCACAGAAAAGGTTATCTTGCATAAGAATACTTAGATATTTATACAGAGGAGCTTCCTTACCCACCAGTCCTTGGCAGAGATCAAGCTGCTTTCTGTTTGCAGCATAAAATACCGGACTTCTGTGCAAAGCCTGGGAAGCACACAATCAAAAGAAGAGAGGGAGAGAGTCAAGTCAGCAACATGAGCTGGTTTAGCTTGAAGTCAAGGACTTTCTGTGTGCAGAGCTGCAGTCTTGTAAGATGGGAAATCCGGTGAGTTCCTAGCCTAGGATGTAAAAACCTAATGGATATGTGACACAAAACGCTCCCTCTGCCTGTTCAAAGCTTTCAAAATACTTAGGGTCCCTTTGTCCCAGCAGGCATTGTTCTGGTTCAGGTACAACTCTAGCGTCATCATGTGCCATCACGTGCTCTGGCTGACCTGACACAAGCTTGGGCACACATTTGTGCTTGGTCTACATTGAAATTGGTCTCCAACATAAGCCACTGATGCTCAGATGCATCACCATGGGTCTCCACAAAGACCTTGCTGAGAAGGCAACCCTTTAGACCTGCCAGCCCTGCTCCTCTGTAATTACTGACAAGTTTCAGACAAAAAAAAAGCATATAATGGCAGTGTAACTGTTCAAACTTTCAGCTAACCTGGCTGATGTCTCCACAATTTGACTGACAATCGAGTTACAGACTGATGGCTGCTACAGAAGTTCCTGTACAGACACAAAACTGTATCTGTAAATAATTGTTCAGAGAGAAATCATGTTGTTATTTTTTTCCTCTCACAAGTGCCTCTGGGGTCAAATTAATAACCTAAGTGTCAAACTTAGGTTTCACTCTAATGGCCCACAAATTGCTCAAGCTAATTTTCACACTGTTGGCTTCCCCTTCAGGCAGTAGCGGAGAAACAGCAAACCCTCAGAAGGCAGTTACAGTAATTAGACACCAACCCCTATCCTTCATGAATTTGGGTGTTCAGTTTGCGGGCCATCAGTTGTAGATGTAGTAAGCCACAAGTCTGCAGGCTGAATGGCAGAATTTCACGGTTTTTATTGCAGCACAGGGACTGAAGGATGCACAGCATCCAGCCGCAGCAAGCCTTTGATGGGCCAAGTTTGGCATTCAGAGCAAGTGGCAGCCTTCTTCATGAAGTAGTTTTAGAGCAGCAGCATGGCGGACTGAGAGACAGAGGAGGTTTCAAGTCCATTCTAAAATCTCTGGGGTGGAGGGAACACCTGAAGGGCTTTGTAGAGGCCAGGACTCATGTTGACATTTCCCTCCCAAATACCTCTCTGCTGATATAGCTGCCTCAGCTGCAGTGCCTGGCACAACCCAGCTCAGGCCCCTGAGGATTGCACTCTTCCTCTGCAGATCCTGACTTAACACAAACCATCTGTGAGACCAAACTGTGTCTGAAACTGAGATCAGGGGCTGTTCTTCCCAAGCTCTCCTGAGCAATTTGCAAAGGTGCCTTTACTTTCCCAGTGATTTTCATTAGTTTTGCAGAAACTCGGCCCATCTAAGAAATTTGTTAAATCTGACAAAGCATGACAGCTATAAAATAACTTAGCCAGGGTATGTTATCTTGTATTACCTGGCAGAATTTTCTTAAAGATATGGCGCTACTGACATTCTCAGATAATTCTATACATTGTTTTCAGGACTATCTGATTGTCAATATATCGCTCAGTGGCTCAGTAAGAACAGAACTACCATTTCTAGTAACACATCAGAGCTAACAGGTTTATCTAACTGTGCCAGTCCCCTGTCCTGGCCTCCAAGACTTGATATCTATTTGTTATGAGAACTTGCTCTGTGTCCAGCACTCAATACCAGGTGTTTCTTGTTGTGATGTTCAGTTTAAGCATGGGATGCCAGCAAAGGCCTTGAAAATACGGGCACAAGTAGAAAACAGAAGTCCCAGAACTAAAAACAACTCACTGCTTGATGGGCAGTTACTGATAGTGGCAGCAGCTCAACCTTGAGAACTGTGAAAAGACTGCTCTAAGCACAATAAAGAATAGACTAAACAGTTAAGCAGAAAAAAAAACAGTCCAGCAAGAGGATAAGGCACCTCCCTGTGCTAGTGAAAGTAGCAGCCTCCAGCATCACAACGGTATGTGGTCCATGGGAGAGGCGTCAAAGGCTAAGAACTGTCTAGAGACTCGGAAATCTTCTAAAAGGTCAAGATCTTGAATTCTGGGGAAAGGGATCATTGCCATGAGACCCACCATCATGGAATCATGATGGGATCATCAGAGCGGCCAGCTGCAAGGACACTGGCTCCCCCCGCTCCCTTGCCTGCTCTCCCTGCCTGCTCCGAGCATTACTGGATATAAACTGAATGAGGCTGGTTATGATTTTGGGCAACAAATACTTCAAAGGCAATTATGAAACTCCATGTACTCCAGCTTACAAAATGACAGCTGATACAGTAAGTGTAATCTCTGGAGGCATTAAGGCACACCTAAATTAAAGTCTAAGAGTTGTTTCCTCAGTGCTAACACTATTTGCTTACTATCAGCTGTAATCATAGTCTTACATGAGATTATTCACTGAAAGTCACTTACATGTGGCCTCCTCACTGTAAATTTTGGGGTAGTTTCTTTAGCAGTGCTCCCATTCCAATAGAGCTGATGTGAGCAGGGAAGCTGTCATCTGTGAACAGGCATTTGTTCTTCAAGCACGTCTCCAGCAAGGCCTGGTAGTTCTGCTGGAAAGGTGGGGTGTGTTTTTGAAAGATACTCCTGCCTAAAAGCACAGATGACTTCTTCTTTTTTTCAAGCACAGCCAAAAAGGCATGGCAATGTCCACAGTAACACCAGGATAATTTTTTCCGCTGAGGATTCTGCAGGGATCTCACCCTGCACAGTCCTGCTGGAAACTCCTTGTTTCTTGGGATGAGGTGCGTCTTCTCCAGAAGAATTCCTAATAATTAAAATAAGTGTAAAAAGTCAATTTAATCATGGCTTTTAAATTTTCACTTTAGCTAGTGGGGGGTGGCACTCCCAGAAGTGGGGGACCCATCTGATTCTAATCTAGCACCTATCACTGCACTTTCAAGGCTTTACATTCACTGTAGATCTGAGTGAAATCAAAATGAGTGACCCTATTGACTTTTACAGGGGCTTTGAATCCATAGGTACAGCTATTCTCAGTCTCTCTCTGGACTATTTTAGGATCTCCAGGATATTTTCATAACATGCTGCAACACGAATGACAGTCTTTATTCAATCACATTCTGGCATGTCAGTTATTTCCCCTCCCAAGAAAAGAAAAATAGCAAGATAAACCAAAGGCTAACAGAAAAATGGAATACATTAGGTGTTACAAAGCCATTACTCACAACCCCCAATGGTTATTTTGCCCTTTTTGCCTCATTTTGGAGAACGATACAATCTCCCCCAAGAGATCACATTCCATCTTGCTGATTACCACAGATTCACACATGAAATCGTATGCTGAGATATTTTTATTTCTTGTAACATTCAAGACAGATGTTTCTCATCCCCCAACTGAAAACAGCAAAGAGTGATTTCATAGCCCTTTTTTAATATTAGTAGCTATGCTAAACATTAGCAGGCATCACCTTTTGCTGCAAGTGGCAGGCTCCTGGGAGAAATAATGATTAAAATCTCAGCAGGCAAATCACACCCATCAGTGGTAACAAGGTGATCATAATCATTATTCATATTCATACACTGTGGACTGAAAAAATGAATCGGGATACAGAATTCAATAAATGGTTCACATGCCATAATGATACAGTATTTGGAAGGCTTCCCTGCAGAGGAGGCTCTCTGAGACTCAAAATCACTGCCCCAGGCACCCTAGGAAACTGGTCTCAGTTAGGAACCAGTTGATTGTTACTCCCATTGAAGCTGAAGGTCACCTGCTTTCCCTGTGAGAAGCCATACAACCACAGACTGCACCATCCTCCCACACAGAGCCCTCGTTTGTTATAAAAAAAATCTACAACTGATCCACAAGGCTTGATCCTCAAGGGCAACTAAGAGAAAATCTTCAAAATATAACCCTGGAAACAAAAATTCAGTTTTCTACTGCAAATAGACATTTCAGACCTGAGAAAGCATTTAAGTGCCTAATGACTTGCCTACTTTTTCTCCAGATGAAAAATACTGTCTCTCCCTCCAAACATTGCCTTTTTATAGCCATTGACCTTCACCACTACAACAACATGAGCAACAGACAGAGAGATAGATTTAAGAGAAAAACAAGAGGAAGAAAACAGCCTGGAGACTGGCTGCACTTTATATAGACAGACAAAACATGCATGAAGAAGAATTTCTCATTTTGCTGCTCCCCAGGAAAAGACGTGGTGAGCAATTTACATACATCCAGCTACACTGAAGAGCAAGCACTTAAGACATGATTTTTGGGTGTGCAGAGCATCCACAATGCTAACATCATTGTAACCCTTCACCAGTTCTCACCTCAGTCTGACATTTATTTGAAAAAGAACTAAACTTTATAGATAAGCCTTGAAACCCAGAGATAGTATGAAAAAAACAGTGCTTTCAAAAACGGAGGTTTAAATCTCCTGAATATGTACCCTTATTTTCAAGAAACTGAGCTAGCAGCCCTGACTGTAACAGTGTGTGTTGAGAGCCAACAATGCAGCTACTTTATACGTTTTGGAAACCTCCCAGCTGAACCTGCCTGTAGGTATATTGTTTTAAACTATTTTCCAAACTACCTGGAAATCTTTGAACAAAAGATGCATTGAAGCATTTTATGTGACATGAACAGTCACTGCTTAAGACAGCTACAAGGTGTTCCACTTTGTGTTTTAACCTTCTGCCTGCTGTCTGGCTGCAGTCATGTGTACAAGCAGGCGCCAGATACAGTTGTATACAGACAAAGTATGCCTGGGAATCACTTGTACTCCACTCAGCAACATTACTGAACCAATCTGAATCGGAGTGTCCCACCATGTCCTCTGGCATGGGTGGAGCAGAGTATGTGCATATCTCTTCCAGCAATTATAATTTCTAAGGGAAAGCAGCCAAGTGTAGCAGACAGAGGTTAAAAGCTTTAGATGGAAGCTGTGAACGAGCAGGTTGGATGGAATTGATTTGCTATTTTTTGCACTTTCCCCTAGTTAGTATGTTTGCCATCTGATGTAAGTCCTTCCACTACACTAGCATCCTGTGACCTCCCTGGTCTTTCTTAACATCTTAGATGCCACGAAGTGGCCTTGTTCCTAAGTCTTAAAATGAGAATCTGAAGAAACCACAGACAATCCTTCACTTTTAGTAAAAGTGTTTGAACCGTGAAAGAATTCTCTGAGAGCCTCTTACTCTCTTTGTGAGAGGATTTATCTCAGGCAACACTGGGGCAGTGGACAATTTGAGGGCTAGACTTGGAGCTGACAGAGCTCAGCCCAGCTCCTCTGATTTAATGAAGACAATCTGTATCTGGGCTGAGGAGCTGCTCCTGATTGTGTGGAACAGGGAAAATGTTTGCATGCAAAATAATGAATTTTATGGTGAGCAGACCAAATGATGCAGGGCCATCTTTTACAGCCATTCTCATAATACAGCAGAACATTATCTACAGAAATCAGCAGTCATTAGTCAAAATGGAAATGTGACTGTATTAGACTTTGTTAATCTTTATTAGTCTCTAAACACACAGTATGAAAACTCAAGGTACAACTTCAAGTCTTTGATTAAACATAGCGGTGTATTTCAGAAATAAAAACTCAAAGCTGACTCCTACTCTTCCTGTGGGCTTCTTAGCAAATAGAAATATCCTGAAAAGAAGCATTGACCTGTGTTTGCTCACAAAATGAATGAACATACAGACAGGTGGAGGACCTTGCCCTGAATTTCCTGTGCTTAGATTATTGGCCCAAAATTTGATTAACACCTTCTGGAGCTGAGATTTTCAAGGCCAAACAGTGAACCTGCCCCAGAGCCTCCCACAGATGTTAACAAAAAGTCCATAGCAAAAATGTCTCGATGGCTTTCAGAATTTCAAACAATACCTCTCTGAGCAAAGACTCACTTTTAAAGACTCTAGTTGAGAATTTAAAATACATATTCTTTGCTGTGTAAATTGTCCAAGCTACATCAAAATCCGTGGAAATATGAAAATCTCATTGACTCAAGATCCTATTAATAATCATCCTAATCATTAGAGATTCTGACTGCCCACAACTCCTGTTAAAGGAAGATGAAACTTTTGATCTCTGCAGAATACTTTGTGATCAAGTAGCAGCTAAACCACCCCTAAACTGCAAAACTGAGAGAACAAGAGCGCACAAAATCTGGCTTAGCTAAAACACCAGCCTGTGTTCCCAACCATTTGGCAGGCAGAAGCTTTGGAGCTGTGACATGAAGGGCAGCTGACACAGCTCATCTAGTTGCTTTATAACACACCCATTCTTCTCATGTTTGCTGATATGAACTTTTTGCCTTTCCCTTCAACACTTCCAGAGGAAAGCACAGCAGCAGCTGCTGCATTCAGCACAGCCAGCAGCATTGTGTAACGAATACATCCATTTGATCCTAGAGGACAGCTTCCTCTTGGCACCGTGCCTCCAAGGAGCGGTGACAGAGTTATACGCCTTTCAAACCCATAGAAAACCCTAACTCTGTGCTGGCCACATATTACTGTTGAATGCCAGCACCAAATCCCTCTACAAAGCACTTGGCATTTGATGTCCTACCTTATCCAGTTGTGTCCACACAGCAAAGGATAATTGTTCCACTGGCAGTGATGAGTGCTGTTTAAAAATTGTCTATATGATATCTCTACCTATGTATGTATTTATGTGCATGCATATTTATATGTCTTGCCTACGTAATCCTGAGAGCTAGTCCTAACCTATCAAGCACTGTGGTAGAAGAAGGAGGTGGGGAAAAAAGTATATTGAGTAATGCCAGAAAATTTATGAAGAGCCCAATGTAAAATATCCCACAGAAGACAAGTAAGAACAGGTCAGCCCATCAGGCAGACTTCCATTTGACTCACCCATCACTTCAGTGGATGGCAGCTTCCTTTAATTAGCCATCTGATTATTCAAAGCACAAAACTCTACATTTCTCCATATATGGCTGACAAGGTAGAACAGGAAGATGCATTCATCTGTGTCTTAATAAATTTTAACAGGATTTCTGCTTTCAGGTAAAAGTTCAGAAAAGAAATACCCTCAAAAATCCCACATTTGCTCAGAACAGATGGGGCCATGAGGGTCTCCACTGTCAATCACTAAATCAGAGCAATTTCTAAAGAGAATATTTATGTAAGTTTGAGGGAGGTATACGTCCTATGACAGAGACAGTCAAAACCATCCAGGAGTTATAGGAGAGAGCTCCAAGCTTCTGCTCTGTGGGAATGGTTAAGGGCTCAGAGGATTTTTCTTTCCGGCACTATTACAGTCATCACATGGGACGGGTCCCTCATGTGCAACACAACACACTTTCTTTGCCATACCTATTTACGGAGTGAACTCTCTGGAATCAAGTACGCTTCCCCCTCACTGTATACACATTATCCAACTCCACATTCTCCATTTCTGATGGCACCTCTGGGTACCAGCACCTTGTTCCACCCCAGGCAACGAGGGGGTAAGAGTAGTATGGAGCAGGTAGGGAAAAGGACAGCATGTGTGTACAAAGCCATCTGAGAACAATGGCAGGAGGAATGTAACGGGAAGTATTTCAGAGGAATATGAAGGAACAGTGAGGCAGCAGACAAAGGCAGCAGCTTTCTGAGTTGTAAAGGCAAAGCAATGAGTGGGGAAAGGGACAGACTATGCTGCAGACAATTTTACTCCTAGGCCACATGGCAACAGCAGCTAGTTGAGAAGTTTGATCTAGCTGAACCAGAGGAAACTCTCCTTCCATTAGTTACCAAGTTAGTCTATTTGGTTTAATTCTGGGGGCCTGCTGCACCTTACTCTCCCCTTGTCCCTTTCCCACAAACCCTGCTATTCCCTGTTGAACCAATCACTACCTGAACTTTTGACACTGCTTATTTGGGTTTCTTACTTGGTAATGAACAAACAGGGACAGTAACAGTACTGGCAGGAAGTGAATTTTACTGAACTACACTGCTCCCATGAGCTTCTTCAAAGTGTTACAGTATCGACTGAGTTACCATCTCTTTTCAAACTCGGTGACTTGCTAATGTCCCCATCCTCAGATGATCTTTTGCAGGAAGTAAACCTAAGGCAGGAGATAAGCAAGCACACACATCACCATGACTTGATTTTATGTGAAATGAGTTTCAGTGATACAATGTTGTGCTTCACCCCAAAAAATTAGGTTTCATTTTGAATGCAAATACTATGTGACACAGTCCAGCCCCATTCTGAGTGCACCCTCAATAAGTTTGCAGGTGACACCAAACTGGGTAGGAGTGGTGATCTGCTCGAGGGTAGGAAGGGTCTACAGAGGGATCTGGACAGGCTGGATCGATGGGCCAAGGCCAATTGTATGAGGTTTAACAAGGCCAAGGGCCGGGTCCTGCACTTTGGTCACAACAACCCCATGCAACGCTACAGGCTTGGGGAGAAGTGGTTGGAGAGCTGCCTGGCAGGGTGTTCGTTGACAGCCGGCTGAACATGAGCCAGCAGTGTGCCCAGGTGGCCAAGAAGGCCAACAGCAACCTGGTTTGTATCAGAAATAGTGTGGCCAGCAGGAGTAGGGAAGTGATCGTGCCCCTGTACTCAGCACTGGTGAGGCCGCACCTCAAATCCTGTGTTCAGTTTTGGGACCCTCAGTACAAGAAGGATGCTGAGGTGCTGGAGTGTGTCCAGAGAAGGGCAACGAAGCTGGTGAAGGGTCTGGATAAAAGTCTTATGAGGAGTGGCTGAGGGAACTGGGGTTGTTTAGTCTGGAGAAGAGGAGGCTGAGGGGAGACCTTATTGCTCTGTACAACTACCTGAAAGGAAGTTGTAGTGAGGTGGGTGGTGTTCTTTTCTCCCAAGTTACTAGTGATAGGACAAGAGAAAACAGCCTTAAGTCACATCGGGGAGGTTTAGATTGGGTATTAGGAAAAATTTCTTTGCTGAAAGAGTGCTCAGGCATTGGAACAGGCTGCCCAGAGCGGTGGTGGAGTCACCATCCCTGGAGGCATTCAAAAAATGTATAGGCGTGGCACTTCAGGTTCAGGAGGCATGGTGGTGTTGGGCTGATGGTTGGACTTGATGATCTTAGAGGTCTTTTCCAGCCTTTATGATTCTATGATTCTGTCATTCATTTACTTCCATCAAAGTGGAGGTGAATCTTCTCCAGCAAAGTCTCTCCCTCCCAGTCAAGGCAAGCATCCAGCTAAGGGACTGCCAGCCATGTTACAACGCAGAATCTACAGAGCTAAAAGTTTAATCCACCACGGCTCAAGAGAAAAAGACAAATTCTATAGTAGAGGGCAGTAGCAGACCCCTATCAGCAGCAGATACGGATATATCCCAAGCACTGCAGTACAGTAGTTCTGTGCAGGGTATTCAAGAGAGAGCTTTTGCATTTATATAGCTCAGAAACTTTCAAGAAAAACAGCCTTTCTTCCAGCAGTGACATTTTAAATGAAAAATCATTGTTTGGAAAAAATATTTAATTGATTTTGTTCATTTTCTGCTTTCAAAATTTTAAAAATGTAAATTATATTTTTTTTTTAAAATTACCTAAAGACTGCACTGTGAGACCAGTGTGTCCAACAGAAAACCATCTATTAAAACACTCCTGTTTAAGAAATTCAAAGGAATAAACAATGAAAACAGGTCAAAATTTTCAGTTAGAATTCTGGCAAAAGAAAAACCTAATTATACTCTAAACTTCCTTTCCTAATTTTACTCCCCTGTGTTTTTGACAAGATCTAAACTTCAAGGTAAGAGAGTTCTTGAGGAAGTCAGCCTTCCAGAGAAAAATGGCTAAGAAAACAGTGAAAGATAAATAAAGTTGTGCAATGTTTGTAAGTTACCTAAAGAAACTCTAACAAAACTGTCAAGTTTGGTTGTAATCTGCCCTGCTGATGAAGAATCCAAAGGAAAGGGACTCTCTTCAGACAAGGCGAGGAAACGTTTTTTGGCCATTTGGTCATCAGGTATACATGTTTCTGGTTAGCGTAACTTGATGATTAATATATTTCCTCTTATAAATGTGGGACAAGCATGCCTCTGCTATACCTGTAGCAGTTAGCTCCCACAGCTTGCACAAGAGAGACCTTGCTTTCCTCCCTCATTCATTGCATTCAGGAAGGGCATCAAGGTGGCCTAGGGAGATTTACAATCAAAGGCTTCCTGGCCTGACCTTTACTCAGCTCTGAGGATATCACAAGCAAGCACCAAAGAGACTTCATATATAGCTGTAGAAATACCAGAATGGCATTGGAGGCGCACAGCCCTTAAATGGCAGAACTATCTAGAAGATGAAAGTGATTTTTTCCTACAAAATGAGGAATTCTTGCCAAAACGTGTTGATTTCTTTGGGGCCTTTCATTTTCAGGAGTTTTCACTGGAAAGGAGTCATCAAATTCTTAAAGCCAAAAGTCTCTATTTATAAAACTGAAGAAATGAGGGAAAATAGTCTTAAGGAGGTTTCAAAACATTAATTCCACTTTCAGACTAGCTTTAGGCATTGGCAGCAAAGCAGAGAAGCTTGACCTTCAGAAAACAGAGTCAGCTTGCTATTTTGTTCCAGAAAAAGAAAACTGGCCCCTGGAATCGTCACTCGCACCTCACGAGTCAGGCTGTGCCACAGAGCAATACAAGTGCAAGGGATCACACAAGAGGAATAGCCAGGAAAACGGCTGCTCCTGCAGCCAGATGCCTGGAAAGGGACCTGGATTGCTGTCCAGGCACAGGGGCCACACACGTCTCTGAATGTCATCTCCCCCTGGCCCGTGAAAAGCAACTGCTTTTAATGTACCATCACCTCTGCTCATGCAAGGCTCGGGCTCTTGCTGCCCACAAATGGCTGGGAAAGGGCAGGAGTCTGGCACATAGTGGGACCACTTCCAAAACAGCCTCTTGCCACATTTCTTGGACCCACTGGATCAACTCAAGTGAAAAAGACTTTTGGAGATATTTTAGGAAAAATTCCCTGCTCTGTCCCAGCTGCTCAGCGGTGACGAGGAGAGCCTGGCAGTGGGGCATGACAGCTGATAGCCAGGGATACGTGGAGCCACAGGCCACTGCTGGAAAACCCATGCAGGCTTCAGCCCGAGCGCTGCAGCCTTCGCTCAGCAGCTGTCCTGTCAGCCCTAATTGCTGGGGGAATAAAGGAGTGGAGACAGCAGCTAATTTGCCTGTCTCATCTGCTTAAATGGTGAACTCTTCTGGGCACAGCCATCCTCGTCTCTGCAAGCCTCCGAGAAGTGAGGGGCAGCAGCAGTGCAGCCGATTCATTGGCTTTGGGCGCACGGGCCCAGCTCGGGGTGGCAGCGTTCGGAAGCAGCCGACTGCCTGCCAGATTTGCACATGCAGGGGTTTACTTTAAAGTGAGGTGGGAAGAGGAATAAAATGGCGGCCAGGCTGCAAACCTCCGCCGCGGCCCCCAGGGGGCGCTATGCCCCGCCTCGCCCCGCGGGGCGGGCTTGGCCCCCCAATCGCGTCGCGCCCCGCCTCAACATGGCGCCGCCCGGCGCGGCTTCACCCGCTGGGGAGAACGGGCGGCGCCTGCCAGGAGCCGCCGACTTCCGCCGCCGGCCCATTTCCTGGAGGGCCGCCCTTAAACACCGCCCGCCGCATTCAGAGGGCGCTGCCGCTGCCGCCGCCCGCCCTTCCCGCCCTGCCTCCGCGGCATGCCCACGCCGGGAGCCGGCGGCGCGAAGGGTAGGCGGCGTCCACCGGCACCGCTCAGCCGAGGCTGCGGAGAGGAGCGGCTTTTTTAGCCTCCCACGGGGACCGTTTTCTGACTGAAAGCGGCTGTTGCGGGTCCCGTAACGGGAGGCGGCCCTCGCGGGTGGGCGCCGGAGGGGAGCGAGGCCTGCCAGGCCATCCCCCGGGTCCCACCGCCCGCCCGCTCGCCCGGCCGGCCTGAGGGGGCATGCGGGGGTAGCCCGCCCAGTAGCCAACCAGCCCGCGGCTCCTCTCCTGCCCGCCGCCCCACGCCCCAGCCTCGGTGGTCACTGCGGAGCTGGCTTCAGGCGGCCCCAAGATGTTCAGCTGGCTGGGCACCGACGACCGCCGGAGGAAGGACCCCGAGGTGTTTCAGACGGTTAGCGAGGGCCTGAAAAAGCTCTACAAAACCAAGCTGCTCCCTCTGGAAGAGCACTACAAGTTCCACGAGTTCCACTCACCGGCACTGGAGGATGCTGACTTCGACAACAAGCCCATGGTGCTCCTTGTGGGGCAGTACTCCACTGGGAAGACCACCTTCATCAGGTAAAACCCGGTTGCCTGCCTCCCTCCTTCCCTCCCGGGCGTGCCCGCACCCTCGGCGCCCGTGGGCTGTGGTGGAGCAGAGGGGGTCTTTGCTACCTGGATCCCTCTCTTCTGTTCCCCCTTCCATACCCCTGCTGATCATCAGGAGCTTTCAAGTGAAAATCCACGTCCACTCAAAATCCGAGAGTGTTCCTTTGTAAGGACAGGGTGAGTGAGATGTCCCGTGAAACACCGACGTGGCAAAAAGTAGCCCAGGGCAGGGCTGAGGAGCGCAGGCAGGGCATTAGTGTGGAGATGTGAGTCACTCGGGGCCCTCTTCACTGTTCAAAGTGCAAAGGCTGCGGGAAGCCTCACGCAGGGGATCCCCGTGACTGCTTGGGTCGGGGTGGCCCCTCTAACAGCCATTCTTTTCAACCTGATGTAGCTTTTAGGTGGTGGGGCAACCTATGGCCTAGGGAACCTTAAAGTGGGTGCTTGGGTTTGTAACGGTCTGTGTCTCACTCTTGTGCCTTTCTTTCTCTGCACTGTTCCCAGAAACAACGCTTGGAGCCTAGTTTGAGAAGCATGTGTGCTGGGGGGGGGGGGTGTGTCCGCACAAGAGAGATCTGCCCATCTTTAGGGCTCTGAAAGTAAGCCCTGATTTAACTCTGTCCTGCTCTGCCGAGATACTGGGAACATCGAGTTTTTCCCTAACTGTGAAGAAAGGGCAGCTGCCAGCAGCAGGTTGGATGTGAAGCTGTCAAAGAGAGGGTTAAACTTTTCCAGCTGGACTTGGTTGCAGGGGATCTCTGTTCAGCCACACTGCTAATTCAACTTGCAGCAACCTTTCTCTTGGGATCATAGCTGAAGCTGTGCTGTCTGCATTTCCTATGTGATTCATAAGCTTAGTGTTAAATTCCAGCCTTTTTCTGGTGTGGCTGTGTTGTAATCTGTGGAATTACCCCAGTGTCAATCTGGATGCAAGCCACAAGCAGCCAGCCCTTTGTTTCACCAGTATTTCTTGGTGGAGGAGGGAGCTGTGGAGAGTAGGGAGAGGTGAATCAAACTGACTACTTCTTTAGGAGCGACCTTGAGAAATGCAGGTGAGGGGTGTTGTGTGCTGTAATATTCCTGCTACTTAATGCCCCAACTAGGAGCCAAGAACAGAATGCATTTCTGCTACCTTGTCATGTACCTGGCAAACTAAAGTTTTTTGAGTAGAAAGACTTTTCTCATGTGACAGGTCAAGTAGATGGTGAAGGGGCATGAATGACCCTAAGAAGCATTTAGCACATGGCTGGAAAGGGATTTGCTCCTCTAAAAATCAGAGGCTAGCCTGAATAACATAGTTGTCTGGTTCCACCCCTGATCCTTGTTCTGTGACTTGGTACCAAACCTATTTGAAAGGCTTTCTCTGTCCTCTGGGTTACTGACACCTCGAAGCAGACCTTCCTCTGAACACAATGAGGTTTCTGAATATCCATCCCTGATAGTTACACAGCCACAGCTACGTAGAGAATTTCTTCCTAATGCTTCTCTCTGGATTGCCAGCATCTGCTTTTCCCTGCAGTCTCACCTGCATGCTGTTGTTAGCAGAGACTTCCTGCCTTTGCCCCTCCCAGTTCAGTAAAGTCCTTTTTCTGTAAGCCTGAGCTGCTTTTGCAAGAAGTTTGGGTGCCTAAAGCATATTGCAAGCAAAAGAGGACTGAGTCTTTGCTTCTGGGGGATGGCAGCAACTCCTTTGCTCTGCTGTCAGCAAGCTGATCTGAGCCTCTCTTCAACCAGTGCTAGTGTCTTCATCTCCCAGCCTCCTCTATGCACAGGGCTGGGATGAGCCTACCCAGGGACTGTAGTCAAGCAGATGTGACCAGGAGCACAAAACAGACCTGATAAGCCTTTTGGGAAGGTGGAGTTTCCTTTGTGTAAAAGAGTGCATAAGAAGGTGACAGTTGAGAGCTGTTGGAGAACCCAGGTCCTTTTATAATAGCAGTGGGGGGCATCTGGTACTTTAGTGTGATCCCAACCAAACAAAGGCAGGAGGTGCCAGAAAACTGAGTGTTGCTTGTGATAGGTTTCCAGTGTGAGCTTGCAGGCACTGGTCACTAAAGAGCTGTGATAAGCACCAGATTAGCATCCAGAGTTATTGTGGGAAAGGCGAGTGGGAGCTAAAACTTGGAACAGGGAGGAGTTAAAGGGGACTGGGGGAGGAAGTGGGAGGGGAAACAACCCTTATGTCTTGGTATTAGAGTGAAACAAGAAACAACCTCTGGACATGCCTTCCATAATCTTGTCAGCATGGGCATAATTAGTGTTATCCCTATGTATCCCCTCCACACTTATATTCCATCCTGCTTGTACTGCCATGCAATTTAGGGAGGTGACTTAATGCCACTAAACACTTATGTGGAATGAACTTAATCCCAGTTCAGCTGGATCTGAGTACACCATTTTAAAAAAAGGTAACTAAGGTCCTTTGTCTACCTGAGGTGGGTTTGTCTCCCAAACATCTTTCCTTCCTGGGGAATCTGAGACGAAACAAGGAAAAAATGCAAGGCTTTGAAGCACCTAAGCTGCAGCATTTTGCAGTGAGGCTGCTCTCTTGTCAGGAGCTGATAGCAGAAAGAAGGCAGTCAAGGTCAGCAATGAGAAACATTCCTAGAGGCTGAGGCGGGGAGGAGGGAGGTGAGTTGTGTGGGTCAAAGCCAGCCTTGCGAGACAAGAGCACTGGCTTGTTTTAAGTGGAACCAGGTGGTTCTCTCCCCTGCTTTCAGGGACCCAGAGAACTGAGCCTTTTTTTGCTATGTGAAAGATGTAGTGTCACTAACTGCAGCTTTTACATCCCTGCTTCCTGCTGTATCCTCTCCTCTCACTCGCTCCCATTTTTCTCATCTGCATACATTTGGCTGAGGCTTTTCCTTAGAGCTGGGGTCTGAAAGCCTGTGATGGCAAGGGTAAGGCAACACTTCTACCTGGGAATACCTGACAGTCACAGCAGGATGGCACTGGAGCCTGCTTCTGCAATGCTATTGCTTTTTATGTTTCCTGTAAGAGGGTGGGAGTGCAGGACAGAACATTACTCTCCTGATTGACTTAGATTCTGTGGTCTTTTCTAAAAATAATCCTGGCTTCTATCCAGCCATCCTGCTAATAAAATAAACAAGCCTGCCAGAGTCCTACTAACTGTCAACATGGCTTGCTTTTCTGGTGTAGCCACCTCTTCCTGCTACAGATAATCATTTACACGTCCTGGTCTCTCTAGACTTTGTCACAGGCTACATGCAGAGCTCTGGTGTGACCTCCCCATGTGGCCCTGAACCTTTCATCTCTGCCTGCACCAGGCAGTTGTCACCACTTCCTCCTGCTCTGCCCCTCTTCCCTTTCCCGTTCTGCATCACCTCTGCTGCCACACACAGCATCCTGCAGGGCTCCTGCATGACTCATCACGAGTAAACGGCCCCTTCCCCCACATCCTGCGGCACTCCTGCCCAGAGAGCCTGGGATCTCCTTGCCTGGCTCCTATGCTGCTCCAAACCCACCTGGGAAAGGCTACCCCAAGCCAGGCTGCACTAATGCAGCTTTCCTACCCTTGCCCCTTATCTCCCCTCTCACCAGGAGTGGGGACAGGCCTGAAGTGGGGCAAACAGCTTGATGTTCCCAGCTGCATACCAATTCCAGACACTTCTCTAAAAAGCAGATTGGTTATTTAAAAAATAACCCCCACAAAAAAAAACCCAAACAAACCACCCACAACATTCACCTCCTGCCTGGCACCACTCTGCAGGCTTCCCCAACCTGGCTGGAGGTTGCTTCCCCCAGGCCCTTGAAGGTGTTCAGCAGCTCTGAGTAAGGCATGCTGCACTATCAGGGGAAATTGCTCACTGTTGGTAGGGGTTTTCACAGCTATTGTTTGCTCTTCTCTACTAGAAATCCCCACAAATGTGGAAAATAGCATGTGTTCTCTAGTTTGCTTCTGTTATCAGAGGCAGCCTGTGTCACTGCCTAGCAGAAGTGCCTTCCCCCCATCAGACAGTGTCAATAAATACCCTTGTATTTGTCCTGTGTACAATGAGGTTCTTGTGCTGCAGATACCCTGCTGCACAATATTCCCAAGTATTCCAGAGATGCCTTATTTAAAATAGATGCTATGATACTAGGCAGTGCAAATCCTCATATCTCTGATTTCATACCACTTGTTGCACATTAAATCAATTAACTTCCTCTTATAGTGACTTCTATATGAGAGTGCTTTTGTTGGGATTTTTAAGTCTTATGTAAGAAAGAAACTCAGAAATGCTTTGAAATGTTAGCTGAGTGGAGCTGTGATAAAATTCTTCTGAGCAGCCTGGCTGGAGGAAGAGCGTTGCTATTATATATAGGATTTTTGCTTAGACTTTTTCAGAAGCTTGGTCTATAAATGACAAAACCCATAGGCTTTTTTTCATCTGTTGGTCAAAAGCTATCATATTACACATGCATCTCAAACCTGTAAAAAAACAAGCAGGTTATTGTTACAGCAAGGCTGTGACCTGGCATTGGGAGAGGGGTGTTTCTCAAAAACACTTTGCTTGTTGCATTTAACAATTGTTTTCACTACCTCTCTCTTTTTCTCTCTAGTATTTGCAAGGGAAGAACCCAAAGATTTATTTCTATGGATTCAGCGGATGTCTATCTATATATCACTCTTAAATATGCTATGTCAGACCAAAAGCAAAGTACAAAGTAGGAGCAGAGGAAAGCCAATAGCAGTGACTAGCATTGCAGCAGTGTCCAGCAGGGGCTAATACTTTTGAATTGCTATCCAGAAGGCCTGAGTATAGTTTCCAGAGTTTGGCCAAGTGGCTTCTAATCTAGCAAATGTTTGTTTCAGTGTAAAGACCTTTCCAGGGAATGGAGCCAAGAACATTGACATGGTTGTCTACAGAGCCCTTGGTGGGAGGAAAGTAGCTCCTCCTTGTTCTCAACTGTTTCAAGCTAGAGGAATGTTACTGTAGCTGCCAGAAAGGTGTGTTGTGATCACCAGCCAGGAAGGCAGCTCATGCCAGCATTGGCTGTGGTCTGCTTTTGTTAAGTAATGACCCCATTCTATAGGAAAGTTCAAGGAAACCCTTCATAGGCTTTAGGTAGATAGGATGTATCCACCCTAGCATAGAAGGTCAGAGGGTTGTTGCCTTCCTGGATTATTTAGGTTTTTTGGGAACTGCTAAACAGCTTCTGTTCCATCTGAGTTGCTTCCATTAAAAGAAGTCAGTTCTAATGAGCACAGGATTTAGAAGTCACTTTGGATGAAAGACATGAAAATACATGATAAAAAGCAATAAAGGAGGTGGTCAGCTCCAAAGGGAATTATGGATATCATTGCTGGACTTGTTCTTGCTGCAGACATTCTCTTCATTAATGAGTACCAAGCTAGATAAGTAGCAGTGATTCATAGTATGTCCTGGGTATATATTTGTGTGTTTTACATCTAGATCCAGTTGATTTGGCCTTGCCCATTGGGAACTGGATTATACTAACTTCCATAACCTGGCAGTCATCATGTTCTTTATATAACAATCCAGAGCTTATCACCAGGTCAGGTGGCCTGACATCATGCCATACAGAGGACTAGACCAGTTCTAGCTCCCTTCTGCAAGCCATGTGGACACAGTGGTCTTAGTTTTCAGCACAGGACCAGCAGGTGGGATGTTTTCTGCACCCACATGCACGAATACTGACCTGACCTCAGTGATGGCATTTGGCTCCTTCATGAACCAAAAGGAACTGTCCTGTGCCCACCACTGACCCACCCTGAATTTGGCAGGGTAAGTCAGGATGTGGTGCCAGGATCCTATTCAAAGTCCTACAGCCCAATGCGCGACTATCTTTCCCTGAATTTTGCCAAAATGTACCTTCAGGGAGGCTGCCAGAGGCTTAGGAAATAATAAGGGATGCTGCTGTGCTTGCTGTACTATTTAGCTTGATAACAAATACTGGAATATACGTGCATAATGCTTAATATGCTTGAGCAGTTTGTAATGCAGACCTGTAGCTGCATTGCAGAAGCACACAAGAACAGAGACTTGAGACTTCCACAGTCAAGTACAGGAGAAGTTGTCAATTGAGCAACTGATTTGGACTGGGGGCTAAGCACATTTGTTGGATGAGTCTGCTGAAATGAGCAGCAGTGAAGTAATTGATATTGGCACCAAAGGCCAGTAAGGTTTCAAGATTCACTCTGTGATTGCAATGAACTATTGTTTTTTTTCTCTGCTATGCCAAATCTGTTCCAAATGTCTTGAGGATTAAAACACACAAAACGATCAATCATAATGAGAATCTCTTTCCAGCAGCTATAATCTTCTTAATTTTCTAATCTATCTGAAATAAGAAGGCTTTAAATGTGGAGATCTTGAGTAGAAAAGCTACCATGACATTTATCAAGCAATTCAGTGACAGTGCTAAAAATAGTCCCGGAAGGATCCATACTCTTGAGCTTCATAATTACACTGCAATCTTCAGTATAACTCATTGAAGACTTAGGCAGCTCATGTCTCATGCCCACACTTTTTTTTTTGTCTACAGGTACCTGCTGGAGCAGGACTTCCCAGGGATGAGGATTGGACCAGAGCCTACAACTGACTCCTTTATAGCAGTTATGCAAGGAGATGTGGAAGGAATTGTTCCTGGAAACGCGTTGGTGGTGGATCCCAAAAAACCATTCAGGAAACTCAATGCCTTTGGCAATGCCTTTTTGAACAGGTCAGTACTCAAGAACTTAGTTGCTCTGGAGAATAAAGCTAGAACCTAATGAGCAGCACAGGTAGCGATTTAAAGGGATAAGGTATTATGCTATCTTCCTTTTTTTCCCCCCCCATCCACATGGCTGATGCAAAGCCATTCCAGTCCTACTGGGTGCTCATCAGTCAAACACTGAAGGGCAGATTAACAAATTCAAGTAGGGCAAACATTCATTTTACTTGAATAAACAAAACAAAAAACCACAGCGCAGCCTGTCAAGCTCATCATGTAGGAGTCTAGAGGTAAATATCTATATTACATTTCACTGTCTTTCTTTTATTTTCCTAGCTTCTTCTGTGTTGTGATCAGTTCAGTTCCCTGAAATTAAACAGTCCAACCAGCCATAACCACTGAAGTTAGTAGAGAAGTGGAACTGGTGCAATATGCAAAAGTCTTTGCTTTCTTGCATTTTTTTAAACATTGCTTGAATGTACCCTCCGTAACAAAACCAGGCTCTCTCCATTCTGATGCCTTATATATACCCTCAGGTGCAAACTGATGACAGGTATAATGTCTTTCCCATAAAAAAAACTGTAGCAGGGGGTTTGGACAGTGGCTCTGTGACATGAGGAATGTAACCTTTCCATCCCCTAGACCTAGCCCAACCATAGTAAGTCTTGGATCTAGGCCTTGCAGGAAGCCAGCAGCACACACCCATATCCTAGATGAGCACAAACTGTGCTATAGCAGGCAGATGGGAGCAAACTGTGACTACGCCTGTCATCAGCGCCTTCCCTGCTAACACAGTGTGGGAGATGTTGCAAACATGGCAGCTGCTCAGCCAAACTACCAGGAAAGCTGGGCTTTGGCTCCCTTTCTAGCTTCTGAGCTTAGAGACTGTCTATCTAGAGAATGCAGCATCTCCTACCAGCACTGACCACAGCAGTGCTGGTGTAAGCTGCAGTGAGACAGGGAAGGGACCTGCAGAGAAGCGTAGGGAGAAGCTTGATGAGAGAAGAGGGACCTAGCTGGAGTTGCTACTATGCAGAGAACCTCACAGTGCCTCGGGGTGACTCTGGAAGCAGTATCTGATCACCACACAGGTTCATCATTCAAATGCATCAATATGGTCCTGCACCAGAGAGACTTTGAGACGTTTTCAATATTTTATAGGGCCCAGAACATCTGCACCTGGCCAACAGTTAGGTCAGGTAACTGCCCACTCCCCACACTAGGGAGGAAGGTAGTTTGCCTTAAGAAAATAACAGGCCTTCTGCCTGGAGTGTGGAGATACCAGATGAAGAGAACATCATTCAGAGCAGCTCTGCTGATAGCCAAGAACAGCCACAGCTGGCAGACAGTTTGCTACAGAGAAGAAGCAACATCAGGAGTAAGGAAGCCAGGAGCATTGAGGGCAAAAAAAGCAAATATGCCTGCACTGGATTGATTGTGTCCTGAATGCTGTTTACTCCTAATACAGCAAGGGATCTCTGCGTCCATTAGCCCAGGTCACGGTATCGTGGTGTGCTCTTGTTACCCTCCTGCTACTCTTCCTTCTCCTGTGAGGAAAGAGTCAATTATGTGCCTGTGAGGATGGCAGGGCAGAGGGGCACAGCACTGATTCAGCAGCAGCAGAATGCAGTCCTGCTAGCAACACAGGGAGTAGCCACAACAGCTAATTAAACCCTTTTCTGCTAACATGAAAAAAGCAGAGGGTGGGGGAGGGTAATGACTTCTAAACTGGCAGAGGAAGACATGCTACAAGGGACTAGCTCAGCAATGTGAGCATCACAGTGCTGAAAATGCAGACGGTAATACCCAGCTAATTAGGAAATTAAGTGCATGCAAGAATTGACTCAGAGGGCCAGAAATTTAGCAGATGTAAGTTAGGGTACACCCACTGGACTGGATCAAGCCACCCACACGTACCCCTGTTGTGGGCCTGGCTTCGTGGCAAGAGAGTGCAGAGCTGGGTCTGCCTTGCACATATCTTGCTGCTCCTACGCGTTTACTAAGGCAGTAACCTTAGCTAGGAGGCTGTAAGCAGGAAATCTAAAGAAGGGAGGTAATCTCCAGGAGCAACCCCTCTAAACTGAGATAAGAGAGTGACCATGGGCAAGTCTGCTTTACCCTTGGGTGCTTAAAGGTAACATTTGTTTATGGGCACCAGTGGAAAGGAACAGAACAGCATAAGGCAGTGCCATTCATGCAGACCATGATGGTCTCAGCTGAGAACATGTCAGCCCACAGACTGTGTCCTGTAGGGTGCTGAGCCTGCTGTTCCAGGGGAGCTAAGTGAAGGAACAGAAGGAGTGAGCATCTAGCCTCAGCTGGTACTCCCTTCCCAGCAGAGACTGGGATCTGCTGCCTTCCAGGAAGCAGAGGAAGAGTGCTACAGTCAGGATTTGGCTGGGAGACAGCAGCTAATTGTGCTGCTCAGAGCCTGTCTCCTCCCTCCCTTCGTTCCCAGGAGATGGAGCACCTACCCATACCTTCCTGGCTAGGGTCAGAGATAGGGCTGACAAACTGCCTGCAGCTGAAAGGATAGCGGCTCTGCAGTACCAGGCTCTGACCCTGTCTCTTGTCCTCCTCTCCTTGTCCCAGGTGGCTCCTGGGTATTGACAGAAAGGCCCGTTTTCCTCACTCCAACTCTGGCAGTACTGTAGGTCTGAAGGATCCCAGCAGAGAGATTACAGGTTGTACCTTGTTATCAGGAGGATGTGTTTGGCACCAAAGGCCTGGAGCAAAATCAGGAATCTCAGCCATTACTTTCATATCACATTGGCTTGGTTGCAAGATTCCTCCCAGCCCCAAAGTCTGTCTTGAGAAGCTACAGTGGAGTCAGTCCTGCTTTTGTGTTGTCAGAAGTAGGAGATATCATGGATAACAGGCTCCTCCTTTACAGGCAGAGCATGGGGTGAAGGTAGTGAAAGTCTGGTTTGGCACCACACTCTTCCCTTCGTATGGCCCCGGACAGAACTAGGTCATGCTCCCTGAGGTCCTGGAGTTCTGCTGAGACAACAGGAAGGCAGCAGCCCTAACAACCTTGCCAACAGGGCCAGAATGTACTTACTTGCACTGGCCTCTGACCTTGTATCTGAAATCTCTTGTGGAGTACTTTCTCTGAAGAAACTGGTGGAAAGTCCCCTTAACTGAGCCATTTAGTATTAGGCCACAAGGAATGCTCAGGGCTGTAACGGTAGCAAGCAAACCTGGCCTGGCAGGAAAGTGGAATAACATGATCTCCCGAGCCTTTTGTTCTCAGCTGCTGTACCTGGCACTCAACAGGAGAATCAAGCCAGACCCCTTCTCCTACATGAAGTGTTACACATTCAGAAATGGTCCCTGTTGCCACCTGCCAAGCTGCAGGCATGGGAGAGAGAGGCTGTAGTATGTGGTCTGAAATAGCTGACAGCTTAGGAGAGAAGACAGTCATGTAACCCATGAGGATTCACTCTTGTCAGAATCTTCTTGGAGTCATACAAGTAGAAAAATTGGGGTGAGGTTGTAGTGTAGCCCAGATGTGTTCATAGCTGCAGGGACTTCAGAACCAGCCACTCATCAGGGTGCTGCAGGGCTGTCTGCCTTGACTGCATTTAGTGGCCCTTGTGCCAACCCCCATCCTTTCTGTGGTTCTGCTTTCTCCCACACCAACATGTTTTTTATGCCTGGATATCACACCACCCTATTAATATGCATATGTACATACACACATGCATATTTATAGCTGCCTGGAATGCCATCACAAAAAGGCTATCCATGAAATGCTACCAGGAGCCACGTAAGTGGATAGGCTTTTACTGTCCTGTGCTATTACCAGCAACTGAAACAAATGAGCTGCAACCCACTAAGAATAAAGCACAAGTTACTCTTCTTAGTGATTTGCATAGATACAAGATGGGGAACAACTAGCTAAAGAGCAGTTACACAGAAATGGAGCTGCGGGGGGGGGGGGGAGGAGTGAATTACAAACTGAATATAAGTCAGCATCATACTGCTGTTATCTCAGTAAGGAGGTTGCTGTTCTATACGAACAGGACTGTCTCATGTAAGAGAGAAGGAACAATCCATCCACTCTGTTCACCACTGGCAAGCTCACAGCTGGAATACCACATCAGCTTGGGGCGTCATGCCTGAAGAAATACGTGGAGCAGTTTGAGAGGACCCAAAGGAAGCCTGTAAGGGTCTTCAAGGATTTAGAAATGAGCTGGAAAGGCAGCTAGAGAGGAACGAGACGGGGAGGGAAAAAAACCAATAACACTTTTCTTTAGAGGAAGGACTGAGGGGAGACAGGATGACAAAAGTATACGTTGTGACAAGAAGGGAAAAATAAATTGTTTTCCACATCTACTGTGCTTGAGACTGAAAGGCATGGCAGCATGGGAGATTTAGATAAGATGTTAAGAAAAAGGTTTTGGTGTAAGGATAATTAAGTAATGGAGTAGACTCCCAGCAAATGCTGGTGAGTGCATTGCTAGGGATTTGAAGAACACCTCAAAGATCTGATGGATCCTGCCTTGAGGCAGGAGGATAGACTAAGCAACCTCTTGAGATCTGATGCTGTCTGTGGTGCAAGAATAGCACATTTTCTGACTGTTTAAGACCAGATTTAAAAGAAAGCAAAACTTCTACAACATTGCTGATTTTTTTTAAACTCGAGTTATTTCAGTTCACTTGAGTTCGGGACTCTGCAGGGGAATGCTTAACTGAAGAAAAACAAATACCACTTCTTGCTAAAATCTAAACAGCAAATGAAAACATCTGTGTTTCCACATTTTCAGTAATAATTCATAATTTGGGGGCCACATTAAAAAAACCTGTCATAGGTCATGACTGAGACCCATGTTCCAGCAGAAGCAAAACATAGAAGTTGCTCGGTTCTGGCTTCTTTCTCATTTCTTTAAAGCAAGAGTAGCTCTAAGCTCCCAGTGAGGACTTGTAACTGAGATCAGAGCCTGGCTTGTCCCGTGCTGCCTATGATGTTCAGCACATCATAAATGCCTTTTGCTTTTATTTTTAAAACGTTTCTTTTCACACAGGTTTGTTTGTGCCCAGCTACCTAATCCTGTACTAGAGAGCATCAGTGTCATTGATACACCAGGAATCCTTTCTGGAGAAAAACAAAGAATTAGCAGAGGTAAGTCTTCCAAACAACAGTAGTGAAAACCAAACAGATTCTATATGAGTTTCATCTTAAGCTGTAGCCAGAAACATTAGTAGGAGCCTCTCAGATACAGCATGACTTTGCTAGTGTTCCCTTGGACTTGATTTGCAATCTGCTATAGGGAATTTAAATGCTTTCAGGAAAGGTTGCTGACCAGGTCAGCAGTACCTGTGTCATAGTCCAGTATTTTCCAGTGGAACAGATTTCCATCAGAAAGAGTCAATTCCTATCTACTTTGCAGAAACACTTGCTTTCAGTGACTTATTGATGAGCTATAGGCAAGGCTCCCATGGCAATCAACCTGGTTTCTTTCCAGTTGGCCTAGCAGGTTTCTTGCACTGTCCAGGCTTCCTAAATCTAGTGCAGGACTAGACCGGGCTTAAGAGCCATTGGCACCCAAGTTCCTCATTGCAGTGGGGAATCTGGAAATCCTGGGGGTACTAAATGGATCTGATGAATAGCACAAAGTCTCTCAGTGAACTTCTGAGTGTCTCAGGCTGATCCTCTGAAGTGGGCAACATCTTGATACTTTAAACCTAACATCTGTGAGCATTTTCTTAGCCTGTAAGGTGGTGGTGGCATAGTTCACGTTTCTTACTGGTTCCTTAGACAAAGCTGGTAGCTATGCATCATTTAATTGGAAGAAAGCCAAGAGTAGTAATCACAGCATTCAGGTTTGAGAAGATCAGTTCTCATTCACACCACCTATTAACAATGCACAATTAAATTTCAGCAGCACAGGCTCTATGCAAAGTGCTGAGGCCTTTCTCATATTTCAGCGTTCTGTCCCATAAGATTCTGATGACTTGTGCCTTTCCCACTTCTATAACACTCCTTTGCACTGAAATTGTTCTTGGAAACTTGCTTTTCTCTTTCAGTTGAGCAGCCACCTAGAACAGAGCCAGGTCTTTTTTGTTTTACTGGGATCTTCCACCGCAGGGACCCTAGCTAAAGAAGTGTCAATAAAGCTATAAAGGACAGCTAAAGTTAGTTGAACACTCACATTAAGCTTTTCCAACATGGGACTCTGCACTGCTAGGGGATCATAAATTCCTTCCAGGCAGTCTACAAAAGGTAGTAAGATGCGCAAGCCTTCATCAGAAGGTTGAAAAACATGCTGTGCAAGCATTCCTCCCTTCAACAGAAAGTACAAATTTTTGCATGTTTTACTTTTAAACACTACGTGGTATAAACATTTTTAAGTCAAAAAATGCCACTGAAAACAACCAGTTCTCTTGTGTGAAGAAAACTTGCTTAGGAGGAAATACGTTTGGTCTTACAGGGAACAAAACAAAACCCCAAACCAACATTGTGCATGAGTCAAAATGGACCCATTTCAAGTCCCAAAAAAAGTTTCGATAGCCCCTTTCCTAAATCTCCTCACCAGTTCAAATACTGGCATATATTTTTGTATTTTCCAGCTATTTCCAGTACTAAAAATATTCTTCTGCAAAATGTTCTGGCACTTCTTGCTCCTCCTTTTGCAAAATTTCTTTATCAGCCTCCCAGGGGGTCTTGGTGTCTCATTTCTGCAGCTACTCTAGTAAATGCAAGCAATGCCAGAACATACTGATGCACAGCTGTGCAGTGTTAGGAAACTCACTGGTGCACTATGATCCAAGCCAATAGTGGTTCTCCAAACATTTGGGAACAGCTGAGGGAATATTCCTCATAAGCAGAGAAGGCTAAAGGGGATTCCCAGTTCTCTAACCTTTTGCACACTATACCTATTTGTAGGACTGGAGGCTTGTCTCAGCATATGGGGCAAGTTCTTCCTGGACAGTTTTTCTGCCCTTAGTGCAGTTAAGTGCTTGTGCATTGGCCCTGTGACTACAGTGTATGGTCACTTCACCCTTTTGCCAGGAGATGAGAACTCTAGATGGAGCACAGTCATCTCCTCATCCTACAATCCCAGGAATTTGCTCTGCTACACCTCTAGCCAGACAAGGGGGCTGTCACAACCCAGCTGTCAACTGACCTAATCACAACAGTTAAAAGTATAGGCTAGGTGGGATCTCACTGCATCATCATTTATATGCAGGACATTCTGAAACTGCTCACATGGGCCGCATCAGGGCTTTTCAATAGCTACAGGACAAGATCCTCATCTGGTTTAGATCAACATAGCTTTCTTGAAGCTTGTAGAACTCCAGCAATTTCTGTCTGCGGGGGATCCAGCCCAGGGAGCAGAAAGAGTCAAAAGAGTACCGAGGTGCTTGTGTTTAGGAAGGGCTACTGCCAGGCTTTGGCTTGAGCATATCTGAAGGAAGCTGGTGTTTCAAAGGGACTACTCACCTCTAGGCTCCCATGGAAAAGGAATAGGAAAAAGTGGTGAGGCTGGCGCCTTTGCCACTAAGCTTACAAGCCAGATGCCCTCATTAACAAGTTGGTTTTGGAGGCAGATAGAGCAATAATGTGGTTTCTAGGCAGAAAACAAGACAGTACTAAAAGCTGCTGACACAACAAAATGCTCCTGCCTTTCTATACCTTTCCAGCCTCCTCAGGTTTCACTTGGGAATGAAGCAAGACCTGAGGGATTCTTACAGAGGTTTCCCAAGAGACACTTCGAAGTTTCTTAACTGCTAGGAGCAGGGGAGCTTTTAGCTCCATTGTTTGCTAGCAGTAGGTTTTAAGACCCTCAGACTAGGGCACCTGTGATGCAAGGTCAGGGAAGGGAGTGAATAGTAAAGCAGCTTTCTGTCATAAATTTGAGGGGAAAAGTAAAGATGCAGAAGATGTGGCAGGCTTTCCCAGCCTGCCCATTCCATGAGAACCAGCAGCATTTCTAAAAATAGGAAATTCCTCTCACTGGGAACATCATAAGTCTGTCTCCTTTCCCATTAGACATCAAGAGCATTATCTGATCTATACAGTGCCAGCTCAGCAAAATAACCATGGTATCAAAGCTTAGCAATCCACGAGAGCCACCTTATACCCCTGAATTTCAAGGCAATAGCTGTTCCTGTTATTGCATCCACGTTTCAAGGAGCAGGAGCGAGGAAACTGGTTTAAAGGAATGAATCAGGGGCCAAGACCAGGTTCTGAAGCTTTGCCTCGTGACTGTTGGGAAGACTAACGTGACAGATAACGCAGTCCCTTCCCCAGTGGACAAGACAGTGTGCAGAAGCAGCAGTATGCCAGTGTTAGTGCTAGCAGCAGTCAGCTTCATGTAGCCAGCAGCAGGGCTTTGCAAATGGGTAGTAAGCTTTCCTCCAAGGAATGCTATATAATCCTGAGAAACAGAGCTCCGCACTGGCTCTCTTCCAGACACCACTACATGATCATAAGAGCCTCCTTCCTCCCACAGAGCAGCCCATGAAGTTTCCCAGTAGCAGACCTTCAGGTTTAGGCCTGTCAAGCAGTTGAGGGTGATGCAGTCTGTCATAGCTGAAGTCCACATCCCCTCAGCATGCAATGAGATCACCAGCACTGACACAGCTGCTGCTGTAGCTCTCAGGCTCCAGTAAGAAGCATAGCCAAGGAGCTGCCTGCAGTGATTTGTCCTGCTGAGCTCCTGTGACTCATACAGTTCTTTGTGGTGGGCACCCATGATGTCACAGGTATGGTAGCTAGACCCCCTAGGACATACAGGTTTCATTTACAGGCACGGTGGGAAGTGTTCCCAGGATGTCATTGCCCAATGCATCCTGCCCTTCACTGGTTCTGTATTATCCTTGCCTGGAGAATAGCCACTTCTCTTCTGGTATTTTTCACGTACTGGGGCATGGATCTATGTTCACATGTAAAGAACTAGGCATTGCATTACCTTATCCCTTGCCCTGTGTTCTTCTCCTTTCTTTTATTGTTTCCAGCTGAGCATGAGGCAACAGCAGGCAGCAGAGGTACCAAAGCAGCGCAGTTTTGGCTGCTTTGACAATTTGGTAATAATATCGATGCTGTCTATTTGCAAAACACTGGTATGGTGTCACATAATGAGCCCAGACCATCCTGCTGGGAGGGAGGATGAGAAAGGGATGACTGTACTGAAATAAATCAGGACAAAGGGAAGGACTGCAGGTCATGCGGTACAGCAGAGCAAGGGCAGGAGTTAGGACTTCTTCATAATTCATCATCTTGAGCAGTCTGCCATGCTAATTGAGGCACCTGGTAACAGCAGCTCATGCACTTCAGTAGCAGTGCTGTCTCTGGGGGAGTGAGTCTTACATGCTCTGCTGACCATCAGTCTCGACCTACGCGTGCTGTGAGCTAAGCAGATCCAAGTCTACCAAGTTCGGTGATGCCCTGGCCAAGTTGTATTTGATCCCTGTTTCAGGGTAGTACTTCCTGAATATATCCTGAACACTTAATTCATCTTCACCCTATGTATGTCACCACCTCCCTTTCCTGCATTAGCAGTGAGCACAAGGTCCTAGCCGGGAGGTAAGGACTGGCAGTGCCACTGCCCATCAGCTTTCTTCCCAGTACTGCTATTGCAGCCTTTCTCCAGCCTTCCACCCAGTTCCATTCTACTGGCTGCAGTGCAGCCCAGGCTCCCCATAGCCAAGGAAACCACACACTAGGCTTTCTGTCTCTCCTGGAAAAGAAGAATTCCCAGTGATCAGCAGCTTCAGCACCAGGGATATTTAGTCACTCACCAGCCTGACAGTGAGAAGAAAAATGCTAATGGATAACAGTCTTAGGCAGTGAAGAGCTCTCAGACTGACTGTGTCTCAAATAGCCATGCTTGGAAGGGAAAGGCAAACACTGAGGGAATTAACATTCTCCCATTTCATGCAATGTTGTTTAGGGTACAATGGCAATAAGAAAATATTTTTCCAGAGAGTTTTGTCATGTGGGCTACCAACAGTATGATACACAACTGAAAGCATCTGCCCTGAAAGCCTCTAAAAGGGAGGCATTTCAAATATTTGCTGTAATACTCCCCACTGGTGATGTTTGCTTATGTTTTGTAATTCACTTTGCCTGGGAGGATGAAAGTGCACTGGTTAGTTTTGACTTCCTAGTTCACCTCCATTATTGCAGTACAGTAGCCACTCTGCCAACTTGTGTGATTTTTATCACAGTCTCACAAAGGCATACTGTTCATCTGAAAGGCTCAGGTCCTACAATCACACAGTGCTGCGCTTCCTCTAAGAGCAATGCAAAAATGAGCATAAAGCCTGCACAGTTCTGGCTCTTGTTATTCATAGAAATATGCGAAGCTGCAACCTTAACTCTTCTGACCTGAAAGCAGGATGCAGACAAAAACTCAAGGTGCTATTTGGGTTTTGGGAAACCAAACCATGATTTTGTTTGGGGTGAGGAGAGGGGGGAGGTGCTGGCCTCGTTATTTGCGTTGGAAATACTGCTATATTTTGCATTTCCAAAACTGGAAGAGAAAAAAATAATGCAATAATGCAAAAGAACTGAGATTAAATAGTTGTGTGGATAGAAAGGGCTATGCTTTTTTCTCCACTGCTGTTATACAGGAAGTACTTAAATTTTGCCTGATTTTGAACAGTTGATTTATCAAGTCTGGTTTTTAGATCAACTGTTCAATGTGTCCATTTTATTGTCTACTGTGTACTCCAGAAATATCCTGTTTCATCATGCCCATCAGCATCTCCTCAATTTGCATTATTTATCCCCATCATGTATTCTTTCAGCATCCTGAGTAACAATGGAAAAGGACTGTGTTTCCTGGTCACTGGTAGGAGCTATCAGTTACTGACGGCCATTTCAGGTCAGGTTTTCAAGCATAATTTCTCCCCAAATTTAAACTATGTGTACTGTGAGAATTCAGTTTGTGTTGGGACACCATAGTAAAGAAAAACTTCCTCAGAATTCCAGTTATGTGTCAGTGCAACTCTGCACTGACCTCTCTCAAAAACTTGGCCTATATTCAGATGCCTTCCAAAGTCCCGAAATCTGGCTAGGAACTGTTTTGAGGATTGGCCCAAGTACCAGGAAACACTCAATCCATCTGTCACAAATGACAGAGATATAAATATGTAAAGGGTAGAGGGGACAAGTTCTGCTGTGTGCACAGAGAAGCTAAACAGGCTGTCCTAAGGAAACTTTGCTCTGGACAATGCTCTCATCAGTTTTATTCCACCCAACTTGAATGTGTCTAGTGAGGTTTCACTCAACTTCCACTGACATAAAGCAAGAGCACTGTCAGGCTCCAGGTCTCTTCCAAATCCTGAAGCCCTTGTAATAAACAACATGAAAGCAAAAGACCAGTCTGCCACTTCAGGTACTAGTTAATGTAAACGTTGGCATTAGAAGTCTGACACCAGCCTATCTTTCTTAGCTGAGAACATAGGCAGATTTGCCGTGCTTTATATTGAGTCCTTTTGCCTTTGCTTTGGAAACTTTTAAGTCCCCAAAACATATGTAATGTTTTCATTAGTTCTGTGGTACCGAGGGGGAAGAAATGCAGAGCACTGGCTGGAAGATAGAGCTATTAGTGCTGCAAATCACCAGCTCCAGGACAGATTATTTCTTTAAGTATAGGCAAAGGCAGAAGTGATCAGCAAGCTGAGACCTGCTCTAGAAATTATGACATGTAACATTCATAGAAATCCTTTCATCCTGAAGGATTCTGTCTACTTCCCAACACACCCACAGATATATATTACAGGAATCTCTTTATATCCCCTTGGAAAGCAGCCACTTCCAGAGAGGAGTATGGCAGCCTTTTACAGAGATGGTTTAGGATGAGCTGCAGTGAGGTATATCCAATACCCACCCCTCACTTTTCATCATCCCTTCTGTCTTTTCCTTGCTGGCACCACCAGCTCCTCACCTTGAGAGAAACTTGCCCAAATCACAGTTCTTCCACCCAGTCCCAGCTGTTTCATCTTTCATACTTTTCCCCAGCATGCTCTTCTCTCTGCTGCGCCACCCCTCCCTGGGTCTCACAACAGCCACTCACCCTGCTTTCCACTCACTTTGTGGGTCCTCAAAGGGATGTGTCACTTCCCCTTCCCTCCTCCCCTCATTTTCTTCCCCTGACCATCATGTCACCTTCCTTCTCCTTTGCTTACAGCCATCTGTCACACTTGGGTAACACCTGCCCCCACTGGCACATTTTCCCCCTCCAGTGTGTGGGCTGCCTGCTTGTTTTGCCATAAGATAGTCTTCTTCGCTGGACTTTGAAGGGCTTTCATGCAGGACATCACTGTCACCACTTAGACTAAGCCTCCAAAGCCTCTTACTCAATTTAAAAATTCAGATCAAGTCATTAGCTGCCTGGAATAGGCACTCATTTCATCTCCAAGAGCTGCTCCCTCTCTAGGTAGTCAGTGTTCACTATGCCAACTATCCCATCTTCTTCTGATGCTGTCCTCAGACACAGAGCCAATCTGTCAGTTGACAAACAGGGACACAGCCATAGAGCTCTGCCCTGCAGCCCTCTAATCTAGTGAATTTTCAGTCTCTGGATAATACCACCTTTAAAAGGTCACAAAGGGAGCTCCTAGTGACTAAAACTCAAGAAGAGAGAGGCAAATTTCTAAAAGCAGCAGTGCAGTTTAAAGCAGTACAGTGAGCAAACTGTGAGATACCTGGTGCAAAGCAGTAGCTCTGGGTTTTTCAGATCTTAATCTGCCCCACCCATCCCACCTGAACTCCACCGCCACAGGGGCTGTGGCCAGTTCCACAAGACAGGAATTCCAGTAGTGAGTTTACTATCAGATGAAAAAAAAAAACACCACCACCACAAAAAACAACCACCAGTGCAGCTACACAGTGAACATGCTGGACCAATACACACTGACTCATTGCTGGTTTAAATTGGCTTAAAAATGTTACAGCCAGGCAGATTTCATGCTGGGTCAGGTATCATCCGTCTTCCCACAGTCAGCATAAAGACTCTATCATGCCTGGTCTGACTTGACAGAAATGTCATTGCATAATCCTGACAGATCTTAGTGAAATGCGTGCTGCCAGGTATTCCAATAGTGCACAGACAAGTATTCATTAAGCCAGTCTGCCTTATGGTGTCTAGGTGGCAGGGTGTCTGCAAGAAGATAATTTTTTCTCTAGAGGCTGAATCCACTGACAGTCCTGCTGACTTGTCAGCTTTGTATTAAGTCTGTTGAGTCCTTTTCATGCTGTCAGAAGGAAATCTGTCCCATGAAAAAGCATATGATAGGAGAAAATTATTATCGCGTTCATCTTGTCGTCCTAGTATTGCGTGGTTGGGATTCATTTTCTATTAATGGTCACCTTATCTGGAGGTTGTGAAAGAAGCTGCTAATATCATATGTGAAAGAAGTCTAATATCAATGATATTAGAGAATGTTTAAATACGCATCATATTTTTCAACAGAAATGCAAGTGCAACCACAACAGCCAGGAATTACTGAACAGAAAATTCTCCCCTTCACATTTCTGTCTGAACATCCCTGTAATAATGGTTTTGCATTTTTGCAGCTTTGGCAAGCAGATGGCTTCCCCAATGCCCTCTAAATTCACAATAAAACTGTACTTTATGTGGGTAGCTTCACCGATCACTAAAATGCTGCCAAATCAGAGATAGTAACTGGCTGCTTTTGAGAGAGGCCTTGGCAACACTGTACAACAGTAAGAGGGGGCATAAAGAGACATAATGTATTTGCAATGAAATGAGCAAGGGGACACTTAGAAACCTCCTAATTTAGCTGTAGATCAAGATCAGTTCTTGGTCTAAGCTCACACTGTAATAAACTGCCAGAAGAAAGTATAGTCAAGCCCTATGCATCTGTGAAATAAAAAAGGGTCAGGAGGGGAACTGAAGCAAGGCTATAGTGCTTAGATTTAGTTACAGAATGAGCTTTATCTGTTTTCAGGTGTTGAGCACCTCCAGCTCTGGCTGGAGTCAGGCGAAAGGTTTTGAGTTCTCTATGCTGTTGGAGAGTCTTCTGAAAATGAAAGCTCTGAACTAAACATTAAAATACAAATTTAAGACCCTATTTTTAAACTTCTTTATTAATAATAGCTTGTCCGTAGAGTTTTACACTGTCACCCCACTATCCAAATGCTTTAGTAGTAATCTATTCTTTTATATGCTAAAAGCAAAACTAAAATGTCAACCCTGTGAATCACCTGTGTAGCAATTCTCTAGGCACCTCTCTGTGTGAGAAAACACCATCACAGTCAGCGACTCTTAGATAGTTGTAAACAGAGGTCTGTCCCCCTGTCCTTTCCACATGCCATGCTATGCGTTAAGCAACAGTACAATACTCATGATAATCTTCTTCTCTTTCCTCCTCTAAAGTATTCTGTCACTTAAGAACAAAATACATACAACTTATTTTTCCTGCCAACTACCTCCACACAGGAGGATGCACATGTGATCAGCACTTGTTACTTGTTAAACAACTTGTTAAGAGCTGCACACAAAGAGAGATGTTTCTTGCTTAGCTGGGCACCAACAGGAGAGGTCTCACAAGTTCCCTTAAGCACCAAAGCTAGCAGACTATACAAGAGGAATGTGTGGGTTGGGCCTTTGTCCCAGCACAGGATGCACATGAATCCATGGTGATGTTTCAGAGCAGTCACAACAGCAAGTGTTACTCCCCAGGGCTTTGTTCTCTCTTTAGTGGAGATATGCAGGACAACTGTCAAGAGGATATCTCTTAACAAGCAAAGAAGCTGGAAAAGAAAGTCTGCTAATCAATCCAGACATTTAATGAAGTCCGCAGGGACATTCAAGACTCAGTGTATGTTACTGTAGCAGCTGGGAACATACAAAAGGTCTGAGCAGATATAAATTCCCTTTTCTTGTTGGGTAGAGCAACATTTCTGTTCATGAATAGGAAAGAGAGACCCTGAGACCCAGGCAGATCAAATGGTTAAGGTCAGTCTTCCAGGTCCTCAGCTAATACCAAAACTACAATACCCTTTTTTTGTTGTTGTTTTAAAATAATCAGTCCCCACTTTTACTGAATCACTAAAAGGTGGGCTGAGTGTCTGGTGTAGACTCTTTCCCTACCTCATCCCAGCCCCTGTTAACACAGAGACTCTAACAGTGGCTGTTCATCTACTCCCAGAGGGAAAGCATCCACACAGTCTGTGACAGGACATCACTGTAGAATTATAAGGTGCCCTAGGATGAATTACATTTTTCCCCCTTGATCCCCACAAGAAAAAGGCTGGAAGAAGCAGTCCTGGTGCAATTCAAACCAGCGCTGGCTTGACAAGAAAGCATCCAAGTCAATGAGATTTGACAAGATTAAATGCACAAACATCTCCAAACAAAGTCGCCCTGACTCATTGCTTCCATGGTAAAAAAGCAAGCTGTGTGGCTCTGTGTATGAAGAATAAACTATCCTGCCACACTAGATGGCTTCCAGTACATGCCAGGCAGAACTGAACATTAGGTGTGGGTGTGCATTCCGTGTTTAACAAAGTTTGAAGGGATTGGGGTAGTGTCCCCATTTGCAAATTCATTGATCTGCTTGCAGAGGGACAGCTTACAGCCTGCACCGAGTCCAAGTGAAATGAGATATCAGCATTCACTCTGTCCTGCTGCCAGTGCCTCCTAGTACAATTTGGGAAGAGGTCGGCATGCGTAGCTTTGTTGCAGATATGCAGTTAGACTCATGGAGGTGAGCTCCCTACAGTGAGAACATCTAAGGTTAAAAGGCTGTTAATATCTGAAAGCAAGTAGGACCAAGTTTATTTCAATTTTAAGAGGGTCTGACTCGTGATCATTACTGAGGTCAGACACATGGACTGGGCAAGATATACAGATATCAATATAATATATTGAATACTCAGCAGGTCTCTGTCAAAGGTAATAGCAATTCTGAATTCTCTGAAGTTGTCAGCGTCAAACATAGCTGAGGAAAGAGCCAGGGCCCAGCGTTGCTTGCTGCTGCTAGAGGCAGCACTGGTATCCTGAGTGAGCAGAAAGCCACTGGTGGGACAAACATCTGTCTCATCCAGCTACAAGTTCTGTATATCCTATGGAAGAGGGCAGAGCAAGCTGTCCACATGCAAGAACACTCTCCCCCCCTCCGCCTTTTTCTTGTAAGGAACAAACTATAATTGACTGAAGCAAAACACTGCCCACTAATAATACTTTGCAGTTGTATAAAAATTCTCAGTAGAAAACAGTTAATACCAATTTATCCAGCTGAAGAGAAAGTTTACACAGGCTATACTCCTGACTTGAGAGACAGGATCTCACCCCAGTTTGCTTAGTCACAAGGGAGAAAAGGCCAGTGGCAAAAATCAAGATCAGAGCTCAGTCCTCCCTTCTGTAGTTCTGATCTAAAGACTAGGATAGAGTGGTTGCCCTCTAGGTTTTGGAGAGCGCAGAAAGGAAAAAAAAAAGATTAAAAAAGGGGCGGGGAGTGGAAAAATCACTGAACTAATTATCATACATTTATTCATGAAAGCCAAGATTAAAATAGTATGTTAAAGACTTCGAATGCAAGTAGCATATGCTCTGATCTGATCTCTCCTAACAGAGTGCAGCGCACTGGCAACACAGATAACCCCAAATGTTGCACAGTGTAGGAGAGCCTGACAGAGCAAAGGGAGAGCACCAGTCTCTCAGTGCTGCTTTAGAGAATGTGGAAAAAATACCAGAGCTAGGAAGGGTGGTCATTTGCTTGCTGTCATTGCTGTTGTTTTAAAAACGTCTCCACACACACTATTTATCATGCCCTGTATCACATGGAGTTGAACCCAAGTCTAATAACACTGTGCATCCACTATCCTTAGTTTTGAGGTGTGTGAAATTTGAACCCACTGTTTGTAGCTCAGGTCTGCCTCTGGTGTTCACAGCAATGCTGTCTTGTAAGCATCAAGTACTTAGCAAAGTAAACACAGATCATTTTACTTTGTGCACATGTAGCAGGTATGACAGGATGATTACTCAGGTAAGGCAGGTTATTTGCATCCTGAGTTTTGATTTGGATGGGACAAAGTTAGTCTCACACAATCAGACAAGACCTGAGAATTATTAAGCAGTAGATATGGGTTTCAGACCAGCCTGGGTGCACACACTGCAATTATCCAGCTTTCTACAGCCTTTGTAGGCTATGCTGATGGCCAGAAATTGAGAAGCTAGACCTCTCGTTGCCACATGCAAGACTCTGCAGTAGCTGTTTGAATATAGCAGTTTCCCCATGACATACATTTGACTGAAGCATCTGTGGCCCAAGTTCAAGACTACTTTGGGTGATCTCTTAATGTGAAGATGAGAGCTGTCCTTAACTGTGTGCATCTTGAGCGTTTCAGTGTGAAGGACAGTGCCTCATCTCCACCTTCTCTGGGGTAAGGAATGATGTTTGATGTTTCCTTTATCAAGCTACCTGAGGTACTGGGAAGCTTCCTCTTTTCAAGCTTACCCTCAGACAGCAATCATTCGGGTACAGCAGGCTTCTCTACTCCCATTCATATGCATGTACATCTCTGCCTTTCCTCCACCACTTGCAGGTTATGACTTTGCCGCTGTACTGGAGTGGTTTGCAGAGCGGGTTGACCGCATTATTCTACTTTTTGATGCGCACAAGCTGGACATCTCTGATGAATTCTCTGAGGTCATCAAGGCCCTGAAGAACCATGAGGACAAGATGAGAGTTGTTCTCAACAAGGCTGACCAGATAGAGACTCAACAGCTGATGCGGGTGTACGGTGCCCTCATGTGGTCCCTGGGAAAGATCGTAAACACTCCTGAGGTCATCAGGGTCTACATTGGCTCCTTCTGGTCCCATCCATTGCTCATCCCTGACAACCGCAAGTTGTTTGAGGCAGAGGAGCAGGACCTGTTCAGGGATATCCAGAGCCTGCCCCGCAATGCAGCCCTGAGGAAGCTGAATGATCTCATCAAGCGAGCACGTCTGGCCAAGGTGGGTGTTGGCATAGAAGAACCGAGGCATTCAGTTTGAGCTGTCTGAAGTATGCAAGGCTATGGGAAAGTGGTTTTGGCCAGTTCGGCTTGCAGAGCTGGTGGATCCTACTCTTTTTGCACCCCACTTCACTCAGGCCCAGCATATTAATCCTATGCACTTCAAGGCAGAAAGCACCTCCTCTGCTTGGTGTGTCAGTTATGACAGGCCAGAGTGAGGAAGATAGCCACAGACTGAAGCAGGTAGCACTTGAAGGGGTGTGGAAAGCAGTTGCTCTGTGGTAGCAATGTGAGAATTAGGACCAATTTAGTATGTCAGAATGACACACCGAGGGAGTTTGTAAGCTATATGTCTTTTGCCTTAAACTTTCTTAGCCGAGAGATACCTAGTTTAGATGGATGCAGAGGTGGTGGACACTCACAAGAATAGCAAATAAGCCTACCATACCTCTGAATATTTGAAGTGAGCTGAATGAAGCCCCTCAGAATACAGGGAAGAACCCCATATCAATTGAGAAAAGAGATTAAAATATCCCTAGAAAGCTTTCTGTGCAAAGGTCTTCATTTCTAAGATAAACCGCTTGGTCCACCCTTAAAAAAAAAAGGCAGCCAAAATGTTACATTAATTAAGGACTGGTATTCATACTGAAATATTAAACAAAGCCTGGAGAGCTCCAAAACCTGTACGTTTGGTTTGGACTAGAAAGGGACTATTCCCTGGAAGGCTATGCCCAATGGAAGAACAAAAAAACACCCAAACAAACACACACCACTCCCTCTAGGAGGTGCGTATGAATGTTACTCTCTGTATGCCCCAGACTCATACACTGCCTTCACCTTGTTGCAGCACACAAAAGCACACAGCTGAGCAGCTCTTAGCACTGGAGCAATAACCAGTAGGTATAGGCAAGCTGAGGAGCTGAGCTTGCTCTTCAGGGTGGGACAAGATGGGGCTGAGTCCTATCACAGATACTTTCTGCTGGGAAGAATTTTCTGATGTGTGCTTTAACACTTGTCGTCTTCATTCCATATCATTTAATGCCATTCAGGTCCATGCCTACATCATCAGTTCCCTAAAGAAGGAAATGCCCTCAATGTTTGGGAAAGACAATAAAAAGAAAGAGCTTGTTAACAACTTGGGAGAGATTTATGCCCGGATTGAACGGGAGCATCAGATCTCACCAGGAGACTTCCCTAATCTGAGAAAGATGCAGGTAAGCAGTAGCATCTTGGCCAAGGCACCAAACATCCAAGGAAAGCACGTTAGAGTAACCACAGGGAATGGGACAGAAGCCACACAGACGTTGATTGTTGTTGCTTGTGGGGAAGCCCGGTTGTAATGCTGAGATGTGCAGGCTATATTTGGGCATGAACACTTATTGCACATAGAGCTCATGTGAAGCTACAGCTGCCTTCATTTCTGAAATCTTTGCCTGAATAGCACTTCACAGCAAATTATTTCGTCTATTTTTCTTTATTTTTTCATTCCAGGTTCCATTTGCAGGTTTTTCAGGGCTAAGAATACTGCTAATTTATATTAAAAGGAAAGCTATATCCCGAAAAGCCTACATGTGCCCCTCTCCTCAAGAGCGGCATTTTTTTGTCTACTTCACTTTCTGTTTCTAGAAAGAGAGAAAGGAGGGTGTGAAAACTTAAAGCCTCTTTTTTATTTTAAGCAAAGAAGCCAGTTTTCTGCTCTGCAGAGCTGAGACCTGACCCAGTGTTCATTTAAGTCAAAGACTTCAAAGGACCTTGGATCAGAGCCTTGTATTGTATATTCAAACAATGCTGGACACTTCTACATTGCTGCGTGGCTTCAGTCCAAGCAGAAACCTGTTCTGAGTTGCTAGCTGTTGAAGTCATTACTAGCTCCCTATGGAAAAAATCAGCATCTGCTCTTTTTCTAAAGTATATTTTCCATAAGTTCTTGGGAATGAGATCTATGGAGTGTATCCAGTAGAAGATCCCATTCACTGCTTGTTAAAAATGTATGTTTAAAAATAACTGTACCAATCCAGTATGGGTGAGTAGCGTGGATTTAACGAGCAGAGGGTGAAGGATAAGGCTGTAGGTCATTCTGCAGTTTTAGAAGAGCATTATCTCCAGGCCCTGCTCAAAGCACTTGTGCTTAGCTGTGAAAATTACAGAAGCTGAGCCATACTGTAAAGACATGTTCACCTCTTTACAGACATGTTACTGGTTTTATGGCATTTTGAAGATGCACTGCACGATGAGTAAAATAATCTTTTGCCAGAGTGGTATCTCCTTTGCAGAGCACAGAGGGGGAGGGAATGCAGAGCGCTGGCTGGAGGGTGTAGCAAGAGCTGCACAACCAGTTTGCCTTGAACAATTTGTCTTCAGGGAGATTGCTTCTATGTGGCTTGGAAAGGAGAAGTGTTATTTGCGTACGACCATCACCTGGGCCTTTGAGTAAACCACTTCCCCTCTTTGTACCATGCCAGCCCCCCTTTGTAAGCTAAGATAATTTTCTGTAGGCTTAAAGAGGATTTAAGTAAGAGCCAGGGCAGCCAGGGAGAGCCTATCGCATGCTGAGGAGCAAGGCTATCAGGAGGGAATGCTGAGCTCCCCACTCCTCTGCAATAGCAGTTTTCTTGAGCCAAGCAGCAGACAGGCATCGCACCCCACACTGTTACTGCACTGTGCACAGCTATGTCACTCACCTCTTGCTATGTTGTCCCACTTTAAGGATCAGTTGCAAGCCCAGGATTTTAGCAAGTTCCAGCCTCTGAAGAGCAAGCTGCTGGAGACTGTGGAAGACATGCTGGCTAATGACATTGCCCAGCTCATGGTGCTTGTACGCCAGGAAGAGTCGCAGCGGCCAACCCAGATGGTGAAGGGAGGAGCCTTTGAGGGCACCTTGCATGGGCCATTTGGCCACGGCTATGGTGAAGGCGCTGGCGAAGGGATCGATGATGCCGAGTGGGTGGTGGCCAGGGACAAGCCCATGTACGATGAGATCTTCTACACACTCTCGCCTGTTGATGGTAAAATAACTGGTGCCAATGCAAAGAAGGAGATGGTAAGGTCTAAGCTGCCCAACACGGTGCTAGGCAAGATATGGAAACTGGCTGACATCGACAAAGATGGCATGCTGGATGATGAGGAGTTTGCCTTGGCGAATCATCTCATTAAAGTCAAGTTGGAGGGTCATGAGCTGCCAAATGAGCTCCCTTCCCATCTCCTCCCTCCATCCAAAAGGAAAATAACAGAGTGAAAGGAAGGTTAAAGGGGAGAGGGAAAGGGAAGGGGAAAAAAGATCTAGAAAAAACATGTTTACTTAAATTATACCTTTAGATGTGAGATCACCTTTGGATTTATACCTATTTTGCTGTATGAAGAAAAAAAACTAAAGCAGAACAAAAAAGCCCAATCTTCTTCACGATAATATGCAATTAACTCTTCCAGTGTAATGTCCCTGCTTTCTAATGTGTAGTCTGTAAAGATGAAGGTAAAGAAAGGATACTGAGACTAGGAGAATCTGATAAGCAGACTTAGAAGAAAAACTGAAATGGGCTCCATTTTTTGAGAGTGGAATAGGCACCAATAGAAATCTGCTGACTGCCAGAATCACTCCTGAGCTTTGGCTGCACCTTCTGCTCTTTAATGGGTCTCACAAACTTCAGGAGAACAAGATCTTGATAGGGAAGAGGAAACACAAGGTCTCCAAACTATTGGCCAAACTAAAGAGCACTTCCTAATTAACATAAGCCCACACTAAAATACTAGATACTAAACCTCAGTGTTAAGAATTTTAGGAACTTTGATTCACTGTTAGATGGCAAATTTTACAAGAATTTCCCTGTCCTTAAAGAGAAAATAGAAATAAAATCTGAAACAGCTCTGAACTGGACAGCTGGAGTTCCTCATTGTTCACTGTGGGACAGGCACGAAGAATTCCCACTCGCCTCTACCTCCCATTCAGTCCCCAGGGGAGATTTGTTCTGCAGGCATGGCCAAGAGAACCACCCCGCCAAGGGGAACAGAAGGAGGGGGCACTAGAGGCAGATATCAGGTGGGTTGGAAGGGAGGAACACACTCCCAGGCTCACTGAACATTTCAAAACTAGTGGATAGTGTTTTTTCTCTTTGAGCAACGGTGGTGTTTATCATTCCTGTGAAGTGATATGTTCACTCTCATTGTGCACAGTGAAAGCTACTAGGTCCCATTCCTACAGTGAAGAACCCCACACTGTCAGGTAGATAGTCCATCATAAGAGCAGAGATCAAGTGGGACAGCAGGCAGAGCTTACCTGCACCCCCCACAAATACAACCGAGGTGTTAACAGCCTTCACCCGCCCACCTCCTCACCACACAGTAACACTTGATCCCCTCCAGAACCTCTACCCTGAGCTAAGAGACCTTCCCCTGTCTTCCATGCTCTCCCAAAAATTTTGTTTTCAAGACCTGATTTTGGCAGAAATCCCTCGATTTCCTAATTTGTTTCCCAAACACACTCACACACACACAGGCACTCTTCTGGTTTTTGTTGTTGCTTTGGAGCAGCGTGTTGTTCCAATTCCTGTTGTCACTTTATATAAGCTGAGCTCCTACTGTGATGAAAAACCAAGACAAGTATAACTTATTTTATATCTCTGTGTTCATATTATATAGAGAAATATATTCTGTGTATGTAGTATGTGCTTATTGCAGAACATTTATCACTTGTCTTAAAAATTAATGCATTAACCTTTTTTGTACCCTGGTCCTAAAACATTATTAAAAAAGAAAGGCCAGATCTGTCTATTTATTTACATAGCAAAATGAAATGCAGCTGAAAACAAAAAAGCTTACTGCTACATGCAACAGAATGAGGAAACCATTGGTAGCACATTCCCAAATGTGCGTGTACAGATCAGCCCTGCCGGACTCGGATGTGCACTGCTGAATGGCTGGTTAACATCTGCAATGTCTCCTTTCTTTTCTGGCAGTCTAATCACAACCTCAAGATTTGCTGAAGCAAGTGGAATTATACCCACCATTCACCTTATTCAACACGGGAGAGGTACCAACCAAATAAATACTTCTTTAGGAAAAGGAATATATTGAAAGAGTTTCCTCCTGCCAGTCACAAATGAGAACGCTATAGCTTGATGAAGACCTGAAAAGGACACAAAAATATCTTAGTCAAGTCTTGCTAGCTCTAATTTTACTTCCTTCTTCATTGCCCTTTCTTTGCATGTTCATTACAACAATCGTTACCCCCAGAATGGGGTACTGAGATGCACTGAATAAGACAGAGCATATAGGAAAGTGCTGGGGAGGCACTCGGAAAGAGGGTGTGAGCAGTAACGGTAGGCAGAGTTTCCATTTAGCATTTGCACAGAATGAGAGAAAAGGGGAGAGGAAGTCATAGGGTGGAAAGCGAGCAGCAATAAATGCAGATTTAGGGACAAGTCAGCAGCCTGTATGTCACACTAGTTCAGTTACCCAGTAACCCCCAGTTTAACCAGCCTTACAGCGTGCACATCTGATAATGCTCTCCAGGTCTTTCTGTGGCACTTGTATCCGACTCCACATTGAGAGACAAGGTCGAGGGTGAACAGAGCACCCTGAATTAGGCCTACCTCTGTGTGGGCACCACTTTCATACAGCACATTGCTTGTGCCAAGCGTGTCATGCTGAAATTTAAAAGCAGAAGCTTACTGATTCTCTCAGAGGGGGTGGGAGGAGATGAGGTCTATTAGCCTTTTTCCAGCATACACCAGCAAGGCGCTCAGGTAGGCGAAAAAGTCATTGTAAGAGGTATCAAATGGCTTTTGGGCACAAAGCCTTCTGTGCTTGATTGTTTGGGCATCTGAGGTCACAAACCAAATCCCTAGCCTGTTGTTAAAACGTGTAGTACATGAGGTTTCATTGCGTTGCCCACAGTTGTGCTTTAGCCATCACAAAAAACCCTTGCTGTTAAACAGGAAACAGCAAGATTTTTTGTGTCACTGGTAGCAGCCGTCGCCCCACACACCACGGCTAGGGCCTGCCAGCGCTGCAGCACATGCCGCAGCTCCTGCCTCTGCTCCGTGCATCGTGCAGAGGCTCCTCTTTACATCTCCACGCCAGCCTCACCAGGAAGTTTCAGCAGGAGTCCCTCAAGTGCCACCAGGCCAGCAGCACGAAGAGCTCTGCCAGCCCAGGTCAAGTGCTCAGAACACCACCACAGCGCTGTGGCGTGGGGGGGGTTTCTTTCAACACTCACTCAGAAACCACTTGTGCTGTCAGAGTGCAACTTCCCCAGTCACACCAGAGGGGAAAAACCAGCACCAGCATTTTAGTGAGAAACATGCGGTTACTTAATACGATTGCACTGCAGTTCAGCAACAGGACAGGAGACAAATCAACCCTGTTACAGAGAGGGAACAGGACAGCAACTGGAGGCTGTGTTTCCAGAGAGGCAGTTTACAGATAGACCTCCACATTCCGATAAGTCTATCCAGTACATTTCACACTTGCTAAACTCTTCAGGAAATAAATAAAAAAAATGAAAAACTGCAAAAAACCCACACCAAACCTCAAGCACCCTGAGGTTCTCTATACGTACAAATGGTATGGCGATTAAAAGATGCATTTATTTCTCCATCCCCTTCCCACAGACAGCAGCTGCACATCCCCACCCCCCCCTTTCTCCTCCCCCCTTCAGAGTTATGACTATCTGGGCAATCCCAGGCACCTGGATTGCATCCCACATCGGTGGCAAGGATGTGATTTCCCCAGTCCACCAGGACCTCAGGCTGTGACACAGCCCTCCAGCCCACACATGCTCTTGCCAGTTCACAGAGCCACGGTCTCAAAGGTGATTATCTGTGTCCGACAGCACTTCCTTTTTCTCAGAGCAGTTCTCAATTACTGGACAAGGTTTCCCCAGGACGTTATACAGAGGAACCTATTTATTTACTCATGTTGGGGGGAGGAGGGAGGGTTTAATCACATGAACAGACCAGTACCACTTGCTTCTCTGATTCTCTCATGCCTCACTCCACCCATCCTCAGACAGAAGAGCTTTCACACAGTCAGAAGAACAAAAAGGTCCTTTCGCCAGACAGGAACGCATTTGGTCTTCTTTCATTTCTATTCCTTTCTGGGAAGGATTTCGGGAAGAAAAATCTGCACCTACATGCTATATGGGCTAATATATGGGCTTGAAAATTAAGTTCTCTCTACTGTGGAACATGACAGGCAGATTGAATGAACAGTGCTATAGAACCATGTATTTGAAGGGAAGGATAGTAATTACACAAAGTTCCCTGAATAAGATTTCACAGGAGGTGTGTAGTTTAGCAAAAGGCAATTACTTCTGTGAGCTGGAATTTATCCAGCATGCTGGAGTTCAGAGGGATTTTTAATCAAACAGAAAAGGTTAGAATCAGTTTTTCCATCATCTTAAGTTCCAACATAAACTTCATACAACAATGAAATTCAAACTGTTCTTTTAACTTGGTCTCCTTATTATACCTTAACGCTTTGTATGATGGCAGCCTTTGGTGGGGGAACACAGAGTTATGGGTGATTTGACCTTACGTGGAGCAACAGTGCTTCTACGAGCCCAGCAGGAACCAGGGACAAGCTTCTCCAGAATTTACCTCAGAACATGCTACACCTCTTGCATCACGGATAGCTTCCTCCTCTGCTATTGTTTATTTCAATGTTTCTCTTATTATAGGGACAGGCTGTGGTAAGACTAATTAGGTGGCTCCACATTTAGGCTTTGGCAAATCAAAGGTCATGATAGACCCCATGATTTAACCCTTTCCTAGACTAGGAAGTCCTCAAGTCCTTCAAAGCCTGACAGACAGGTGTTTGAAAACCCTCATGGAGGATGGCATTGAGTTATTCCAGAGGAGCAGCTTGACTGTAACATCCAAGTTATTTTTGTGGAGCTTTCACAATACAGCATCTATTATTTTCTGGTCTTTCACTTTCCTTCTTTATACTTACAAGCAGTTCCCTCCTCTTCCCAGTCTGTGCAAGGGTGGGGGAAAACCAAGGCTTAGTTTGGAAACTCAACATGGTAAGAAGCTCAAGGCTAGCGCAGGCAAGTCAGTCGCTGTGTAGCTTTCCAACTTCTTCAGGCACTGCAGATAGAGTAACAAAGCTAGTATTTAAAGCAGGATGAACGCATTTTGAAACAATTCCTCTCTGCCCGAAGGGAGAGAAATCCCTGGCGAGTACTGCACACATTCTCCACGGCACACCCGTTCCACTGATCGCTTCGCTGGCCAGGAGCACGTCAAACACTGTATGGGTTGCTAGGGTTTAAAATGGGCTCTTCTCCAGCTAGTTACGTGTCGTGTAAACAAGCATCAGCAAGGGCTCCATTAATGTCTTCTGAAGACATGAATGTGGGAAGTATTTATAGGCCTTGGATTGTATTGTCCTCCTCTCCTGTGCTGTCATGCAGACAAAGGCAGTATGCATGGAATTCCTCTCCTTACACCTCACACAGGATCCCTGCAAGCAAATGCCAACTAAAAACTCTTTCTAGGCAGCTTTTACCCACTGCTCAACCTACCACCCTACGCATTTATCAGCAAGATGAGAATCACAGAAGCTCCTTATAAGGCAATGGCAGCACAGAGGTCAGAAGGAAGTGCAGCTCCCAGGGAAAACTCTGACCACTTCACTTACCTCCTTGAACGAAAAGCTTTCAAGGCAGGATTTCAGCAGGGTTTTTTGTGGGTGTGTTTGTTTGTTTGTTTGGTTTGGTTTTTTTAGACAGTGGAAAGGAATCAAAATAAGAGCTCACTGCCTGTCTGCCTACCTTGTTTAAGCCATTCACAAAGATGACAAAATGGAATTATCTGCATCCAACCACCTTTAAACTTTACATGTCACGCAGCACAGGTGTCTCCCGGTTTGTACCATAACTGCATAACCAGGGTCCCAGCTGGCAGCTAGTAGGTATGTTAAATTCTCAAAAGCAGAGGTGCTCCCTAATCAGCATGGAAGGACCCAATCCGTCAGTAAAGAGTTCCTTCATATGCCAGTCAGGAGTTTCAATTCCTCTGTATACACAGAAAAGTCCTAAGTAGCTTAAGCATCCATAACAGCTAACTAGCACCCATCAATCCAATTCTAGCAAGGAGAAAACATTTGGCAAGCTAGGGAACTCACACCATTTGCCACAGGAAGATTAGTTCTCTAATAGCATCATCTTTGATGACTGAGCCTGCTAAATGGTAAAAGCAGACCGATGACCATCCTCTCTGCCAAGAAACCACAGCTTGCAGATTAAATCATAAAAGGAAATGGTGGCATGGTCCCTGGGGTCCCACCCGCAGTCACCAACATACATTAGCAAAGCACATCTAAATCCCTTCTTCCTTCTGAGCCATGTGAGACCTGACTCTTCCTTCTGAAATTGAGCAGCCTTGAAAGGGGAAAGATGATCTAATAGTTACCATTTAGTGCTAGTCTGGAGCTTTGTAGGCTGCTCAGGGGCAATAGATAATCCAGCAACTGGAAGAGCAATTGAAAAAGAAGTTTTACTGCCCAGAGATGTCTTATATACACAGGTGTGGACAGAGGTATTTAGAGAACAAGTTATGCAAGGAGTAAATGTCAATCCCAGGTCTCTCAGGGAGCCTTAATCAAAAAACCCACTATGGTCAAGTACCAATGATACATTGGGACCTAGTTTGTAAGCTCTGCTTCAACCCTGCTTCAGCCCAAGGCAGGCAGTACATGCTATAACCAGCAATTGGTTCTTGACAGAGCTACACATGGATTTTGCCTTGCCAGCTATAGGCACCAAGTATAGCAATGCCTCAGAGACGTCCATGCCCACAGCAACGAAACCTTAATCCATGGACCACTGATGTTATTTAAGACCATGGTACTTGGCCTAAAGCCATGCAAGCATGCAGCCTTTATGGTGGTGGGTTTTTTGATGTTTTTTGTCTGTCCGTCCCCGCCCCACCCCACCCACCCCACCCCCCCCAACCCTTTGCAGGAATGGTGACTGACAAGGCAGTGAGGTTTGGCAGCAGTACTTTCCTTTAAGCTCTGCTGATGCAATTGCTCCAGCCCTTTGCCTGCAGTAGTTTCCCAGCCTTGCAAGCTACGTTCCCCAAGTCTGTGAGGAGACGGAATGCTGTGGAGGAGGCTCTTCCAGGCCTCAGGCGCAGCCCTTAGGCAGAACAGCACAGAGAAGACCACATGCTGCCTATGAAGTGGCAAAGCCTAGGCTTGAACAGCTTTTGCCTCCCCCTCACTCCTCTACAAAGGCTCAGTTAAAGCCCAGAAGCGCCACATCATCTCAGCCTTAGAAGCATTTCAGTACAGACCCAAGGTCATTTCACATCTCTTGTGAGAATCTGGAAGCAACAGTTAAGAGCTTTGCCTGTGGTTTTTGATAGCAATTCCTCTTCTTGAGGTCACTCTCTGTCCTTCTTCCCCTCTCTCTAGGGCTTTGGGGAAAATACAGATCTCCATCCAGCCTGCAGAGTGGGAAGGGGAAAGAAAAGTACTTATCCTGACATCCCAAAGACCCTCTGAGACAGGCAAGACTGATGGCCCTTGTTCTGTAGCCCCCTGCAAAAAGGCAGCCTGTGTCAGGTCCCAAAGCAACCCAGCAGAGGAGGCTTCCCAGCCCAGCCCTTGGGAGAAGTGGCCAAAGGCACAAAGGGAACCCCAGGGACTCAGAGATGGGACCAAGGGACAGGAGGGAAGCTGCTGGACGTTGGCCATGGTGCAATGTACAGGCTGCCTGCAAGCAGAGCATGTTCAAAGCAGGTCATGCCTCCATGGAGGGTCTGTCCAGCCACCTGAGAGCAGCTACTCTCCACCCAGCAGGAAACATGATGTCTCCTTCACAGGAGAGAAGGGCAGGAGAGGGTAAACTGCTAATGTGACAAACAAGGACACGTTGCCCTTTCCAGCTGCCTCTATCCCAGCCCTGTAGGGATCATGCAAGGTCACAAGTATTTCTAATGGTCTGCTTCCAATGGGTCGCCTCACTCATTTCACTTCGTTTCACAGAAATAAGGGTGGACTGGCGGCCTTTCACCACTTTCTTTCAGGAGGACAGTTAGGAACAAAAGCTGGCGCAGTCCTGCCGAGAGCCACGGGCCACCGTCACGGCCCAAGAGGCACTCACCAACTGCAGCACTTCCCCTTTCCCCAGAAGGGTATTTACTCTACAGCTTCTTGCTGCAGACCTGAACATCAGCGTTGTGATTTACCTGGAGGAAAGGCTGCCAAAGTCAGGGTGATACAGGGCTGGTGGGCTTCACCTTAGCCACTTGGAGGTGGCTCTTTCCCCTGGGGAAAGAGGATGCTCAGATCTGGCTTCCCACCATCCCCAGGGCTAGTCAGACCTGTCACAGCCCATTTTTCCCCCTCTAGCTAAGAAAACATCTTTCAAGGACCCCACCACCCTGGCTAGAGATTTGTAATTAAGCCACAGGACCTGTCAATGAGCTTATAGCATTAATTATTCTTGAGGCACCTCAAAGCATCAGATGCAACCTTATTGCCTGTCCCAAAGTCCTTCACTGAAGGGGTGATGAGGGAGACAAGCACCTCCCAGCCCTGCAAGCAACTGCTGACTCCAGCAAGAGAGAGCTGGCCAAAAGGCCATTTCCAAGAGAGACAGGCTGCTGTTATCAGCTCCCCAGCGATGAGTGTGCAAAATACCTGGCATGTTATACCTCTTGGATCATTTGTATTCAATTGTATAGCCAAGAGGGAAGGGGCGGGGGGAAAGAAAGTGGCTCTTGACTTCTGCCCAGGAAGATGAGATAAGGTACAAGGAGAGGAAGAGTGATTTTTACAGTCCCAGCAAATAGCTATTTACTTCCTAACAAAGTGCAAGTGCAACCACTGAATGTAGTCCAAGGAGAGAAAAAGGCCATTGTTTACTGGGTTTCAGACAAATGTCTTCAAATGCCCTATTAGAAAGATAAGTGCGTATTAAAAGAGAAAAATGGGTTCACATACAAGTGCACCTCACGCTATTGTGCTGTACCTCTGTGTATCAACTATGCTTGGCCAAAGACTTCAAGCAATCATGAAACACCACCGTTTTCCAGAAGCACTGAACATTGGTGTGCTGAACGTCTTTGCACAGGGTGATCTGGGTTTAAGTCATCATTTAAAAAAAACAGGGGGTGGGGGGGACCAAAAAAACCACCAAACTCATAAACCCACCAAAAACCACCACAAAATAAACCAACTTGATCTGTGTGTTCAAAGATGTGTTTCAAGATGGATATCAGAGCAGAAGCAGGCAGGTTTCAAAACGCACCCGTTATCTGTGATGAGATGGAAGGATGGAGATCTTCACCCTCTCGGATGTCGGTTTCACAGGACTCCTCCAGCCAAGAAGGATCCCAAACCATGCTGAGAATAGCACTGCTCCCAAAAAAGCAACACTCCCCACACTCCCAAAGCCTGGTCATGCCATAGTGTATTTCTAAATGCCAGGCCAGAGCCCAGGAGCCCACAGAAATGTGCTCTGGGTCACCGGTGGCACTCAGCAAGCTGACCAGGGGCATCATCCCAGTATGCAGTCCTGATGCCAAACTGCCTTTAAGAGCACTGGTCATGGGTTATACACTTGGAAATTCTCTTTCTCCTTCACGTACCAGAAGCTCAGCTTTCCAGACAAAAGTTCAAATCTTATTTTTAAGCAAAAGATATTTGCCAGCACAAATTAAAAGATAAACAAGCACTTTAGTCAGCAGTCATTGCAACGAACACGATAACCTGGCAGCAGCATTGCACTTCCTTCTTTGCATCGTTCATGCCCAGTAGAGCTCACAGGACAGCACATATCTCTGTTGGGAAGATTGCTGTAATGTCAGGTGACTACAGGGGTGTCAGCAATCCACAAAGCACTCAAACAGATACACCAGGGGACAAAATAGTAAAATAAAAGGAAATACCGGGCAAGGAGCCAGCACTGTTCAGCACAGCTACCTGGCCGATTTGAATTGTAAGCCCCTGATCTCAATACATAAGGCACAAGCGCACGTACACACAGTTTACAGATACTTTTTACTCCATCGCATACCTTTTTTTTTTTTAAAATCCAACAATGCTTTGTTGTTGTTCTTAAAGAAACTAATTCTGGACATGGGCAAGCCCTCTATGTCTGAGATAGGCACATCAACACTGGGGCATGAAAAAGAAGCAGCCAACACCTCGTGGCAAGTTTTAATAGTTTTATATGTATATGTGTAGTTTTAGATAGAGAGACAGACACACACATTTGGAATACAAGCACAGAGAATTTCGTACGGTAATAATTTAGAAGTTCTCCTGCCAATAAATTGCGTATCATCCTGAGTCCCTCGATTACTTCTGCTGAATAACAGTCACTGAAGACTAAAGTTTGTGCATTTTTTGAGACATAGGTTTGTTGTTTCCTGATCCAAATACAGAACAAAAACAGGATCATAATTTACCATAGAAGACAATGAAAATCTTATCATTGTAAATATATGTAGTAAGATATACAAATCCTGTTCCTTGGTATTTCCCCTCCACCCTCCACTCCTACCACTACCCCTTCCAGGTTTAGGGCCTCTCCCCTGCTTGCATGGAAGATTTGACGCCCATCTTAAAGCCATAAATTACTTACAAACAGCTATGGAAAGTAGCAATGACCGTAGGGTAACACTTCCACAAAGCAATAGAGCTTCCTGGCAAGCTGATAAGAGTTTCCTGTTTTGAGTTTTGGGTTGGGTTTTTTTTCCTCTGATAAAAATTGACTTTCTCAAGGAAGGACCAATACATATTCCTCCCCCCTCTCCTCCCCCAACCATGTTGTGTTGCAAAATACATTCTGTTTTGCTGAATGTGAAATGGGGACCAGGTCCAAGAAACCCGAGCACATCAGCTGAGGCAGCAGGTGAGAGGAGCATGTCAAGTCTATCACCACTTAGGGATAGTAGATCAGCTTCAGCACACACCTCTGGTCCTACCCTGCAGCCTCTACTCTCAAGTTCTGCATTTTGCACTCCAGCAACACTCACGGTTTCTAGCACACGCAAAAAAAGCTGAAATCTCCAGGGACACGAGGATGAGTTCTGCATTTACCTATCTTATTGGGGGTAGCATGACCTCCGTTATATCTGGGTGTGTATGCACGCTTGAGGACAGCCACCAGATGGGCAGCTATTTCTGCTTACTGCCGACCTGCCTTATATTCACATGGGACATCTCAGACACAGGTTTTCATCTGAGATCCCCAAAGCCACCAGTGAGCACTCCTGCCTTGACTGCCCCATGTTCGCAGCAGCCCAGAGATCCTAATGGCCTCCATGGGAAGCCCTCTCCTTTCCATCACCTCAGCGTACCTCCTGGATTCCCTGTCCCTGATTATCGGGGTCAGACCATAGGTCCTATACCCAGGCTAAACAGGGTGTATCAGAGAAAGGAATACCTCTCAGTTGCCCCTTCCCTGTAAGTGCTACTCTGCCCAAAGGACTTTTGGTGGACGATTCACCCCACAGTCCCAGCCTGTTCAGATGCACCTCTGATTTCTCTGGCCCCACAAGCCTCTCTTCAGAGTAAAGAGAAAAATTGCTACACGCACTTGATTCAACATCAAATATGGATACAAGATATCCCCTAGGAGCACCAGATTCCCACACAGGATTTTAACTTTTCACAGAATCACGGGTTGGAAGGGACCTCAGGGATCATCTAGTCCAACATTTCTAGGAAGAACGCAGTCTAGACAAGATGGCCCAGCACCCTGTCCAGACGACTCTTGAAGGTATCTAACGTGGCCGAGTCAACCACTGCCCTGGGGAGATTATTCCAATGGTTGACTGTCCTCACTGTGAAAAATTTCCCTCTGGTGTCCAATCGGAATGTCCCCAAGAGCAACTTGTGTCCATTCCCCCTTGTCCTCTCCATGGGACTCCTTGTAAAAAGGGAGTCTCCATCTTCTTTGTAACTACCCCTTAAGTACTGGTACATGGTGATGAGATCCCCTCTGAGCCTCCTTTTCACAAGACTGAACAAACCCAGCTCTCCCAGCCTGTCCTCATATGGCAGGCTTCCTAGTCCTCTGATCATCTTGGTGGCCCTTCTCTGGACCCCTTCCAGCCTGTCCACATCCTTTTTATAGAGCGGGGACCAGAACTGTACACAGTACTCCAGGTGTGGCCTGACCAGCGCTGAGCAGAGCGGGATAATGAATTCTTTATCTCTGCTGGTGATGCCCCTTTTTGATGCAACCCAGCATCCTGTTGGCCTTCTTGGCCGCAGCAGCACACTGTTCACTCATATGAGTTTCCTGTCCACCAGGACCCCCAGGTCCCTTTCCACAGAGCTGCTCTCCAGCCAGGTGGATCCCAGTCTGTGCTGCATTCCTGGATTATTTAAACCCCTAAATTCACTTCTCATTAAAAGAGGAACAACCAGCTAGAAATTCAGTCCAATCCAGAAAATTAAATAAAAATAACTTTAAACACTCCGTCTGCCTTCTGGTACATAGTCCCAGTGTCTGGGAAGGGAGAAGGCAGGGGTAGAGCCCCCCAGCTTCTCCAGCACAGGAGCAGCCAGGACAGCTGTGCCTGTGATTTTAAGGGGGCAAAACAGCAGTGATGCTTTGCAAAGCAAAGCCTTTTATGGATAAGCAAGATAGTTTCAAAGGGTGGAGTTCAAAACAGATTGCACCCCATGGAGGAAGACCAGCCCTCTGCTCAGTGCTTTTTCCAAATCAGACTAGGCACCATTTCACATCACTTCTCCTTTAAGCCAGATTTCACCACTTCACATTACAGTAAACGACAGAATAGAGAAGTACTTACACTTCATAGGGGAGATCACAGACTTGCATTTTTGTGGGTTTTCAGACGTTCGTTTGTCACTGCATGTGCAGTCATTCACACACAGGGTTTAATTTCTTGCCCATATTACCTATCAAGGCTGACAGGGGCCCTTCTGGCCGCTGTCATACCATGACATACCGGCTTCTGTACACAAAAAAAATAGGCAAAGCAAACAATGCTACAATGTCAAATTTCAATACGTGCAGCTAACAAGGCCAGCCACAAACAAGAGCAGAGACACATACTGCAACCTCACACTCTCCCAAAATCCAAAAGCCACCCTCTAAAACAACAGTATGACCAAAGCAACAACCCCAGCAGCTCCCTCCAGCCCTAGGCATTCAAGGGTGTACAAAAACCAGCACCAAATGCTTCTCATCATTCATTCATCCTCCCTCCCCTTCCCTACCTCTTCTCTAAAGGCAGCTCCAATTGCACAACTCTCAATAACAAAGGCAGCAGCATACCAGCACTATTCTCTCCCCAACATTTTAAACCTGCCTATAATTGCATTAGTTTGGAGGAGACCAGCTCAGGTGAAAGAAATTCTGCTCTCAAACACCTGTTCACCTGGCAAGCTAGACCTCTGCTGAGTATTCATAGGGGTCTGGCTACCTCAGGCTGTGCCACTCAATTTTTCTGGGCTTCTCTCTCCTGAGGAAAGCTGCAAGTGCCCTCAAGCACTTCTTACAAGTGAACATTTCACAGTATGTTTTGCAGTCAAAGGCTCAGAGCATAGCTTTGCTGCAGAAAAAGGTCATCCCACATTTTTCTTTTATCCCCTTTCAGAATAAGCAACTCAACTGAGTAAAGTTTGTGTAGAGTCAGCCTAGGCAGAGGTGGTGGTGGTACCCCCAGGGCAAGCAAGGGCTGACCTGCCCCTAGGCTCAGCACATTTGCTCTGTTGCTCCTGTTGAGCTTCAAAACATTCAACTCGCCCATGTGGATCATAATCTCCAACTGCTATTTGCATTCCTCTTGCCACCTTTTGGAGACTCGCTGCTTTCCTAGGCTGTGTCAACATTAACAGGCTGCGCTCCTGTGCTGCTTGTCCTCGGAGCCGTAGAACACCCATCCCTGGCTGTGCACCAATAAAGCAAGCTGTGGCCATCCCTCCTCAACCCCCCAGCAGCTGGTTATAGCCCTCTCTCACCCAGCTGAAAATCCTGTCCTCGTGCAAGAAGTTCCCCACCTGAGCTCAAAAGCCCTCTTGCTTACCATTTACACTTAAAAGGGACTTCTCTCAGGCAGGACACAGATTGTGCCTATACATATGCACATAAAAAAAATGTTAGTGCGGTCAGTCAGGAGATGTGCACCCCATGCATTTGTTTTACTAGGTGACTTTTCTGGATACATTTTAATTGCTTTTTGCAAGGCAAGCAAAAAGCCTTTTTGTCCAAGGTCCGATACAGGTAAGCCTGAAATGAGCTGCCTGACAGACCTGCTGGCAAGGTGCCATCAGGGCCACCTTCATGATGGACAGCCCCTGCAGGACTTGCTGCAGTGCCACCCTGCCCACAGAGCTGGTAAAGCTGATGCAGCTCAGAGGAAAGCCCCAAGCGTGGATTCAGCTGGCAGAGCCCTAAGATGCCAAAGAACAAAAGCATGGCTGCAAACGGGTTGCATTTATTGTACAAATCACAGTGGTAATGAAAATACACAACCACAGTGCTGTTCTGGCAGTCGCTTTTCAGTGCTGGACTGCAAGAAAGGAAGAGATCTGGGGATTGTGGCCCAGAGCTTCTTTCATTACTTATGAATCCAGCAAACTTTGTAAGGTGGTGCTCAAAATCCAGACCAGATGTGCTGGGCCATCCTTTGCTGGTGACAAGGGAGTCACTTGGGCAAGGCAGACTCTCAAGTTGCACAAATACATCATGTCAAACACTTGGAGGCAGAGATGCTTGGTCAGAGAAAGGCTTGGGTTGGGCATAGGACAGGGCAGCTCACGGGCCAGCCAGAAACCAAACCTTTGGCTCAGAAACACATCAAGGAGCTGCATGAAGAAGCTGTGAAAGAGCCTCTTCCCACTTGCCCGGGACACACAGCTTGGCCACAGCAGTGGTCCAGGGTGGTTTATTTAAGGCACACTCACAAAGCTCGCTGTGAGGAGAAACGCACTTTTGCAGAGCAAACCCCACTGAGAGCAGGCAGTGCCAGCAGGCTCCTTCTTGGCGTTCACCATCAGTTTCTCAATCAGGCGAGCAGCAGGAGCCAGCCATCAGGGGAGAAGCTCAAGGTTTAATTTTAGCCCGCACCCCCGGCGCGTATCTTTCCCTTTTATTTTTAATCTGAACTTCGTGTAAAAATAGGATTTCCTGCCGGCCGATAAGGGATTCCTGTTTTTGCGGCAGGTCCGCCTTCTTGGGAAGCCGGTGCCTATGGGGTTATTGATGGGCACTTCAAAGAACGGCAGCCCAGCCGAGGGGGTAGGACGAATGGCGTTTGGGATTTACATTGTTCCTGTTTGCCTTAGGGGAAAAAAAAATAAAGCAGTTGTGCCCCCCTCCCTCAACGAGTCACCACCAAATTTAGCATTTCTGGAACTCTGTTTTGGAAAGTCTCTGTTTGCCTGAATATTTTTAGTAGCGGGGTTCGGGTTTGCATCCTTCCCAGGTAGATGTTTGTGAGTTTTACAGGCTCCAGGGAGGCGTATCCTGCCTTTTGAGCTTGGTCATCGACCAGGAGATAAATATAAGCACAGGAGAACAGTCATTCCTCCCACCCTTCCCACTCCCCCGTGACATGGCGCCCACACTCCCCAACACAGCTCCCGGAGCCACAGGGAGGAGCAGTACATATGGGACTGCCTTGGGGGGAAGGGGGGCTGCTCCCCACCTCTGCAGGAAACAGGAGTACTGCAATTCCAGGACAGGCTGTTTCAAGCCTGAATGCCAATGATTTTCTCAGTCTCTTGTAATGCAAAAGCATCAGTCCTCTTAGCTGTGTCTGCACTGGCCAGGTACTCACCCACCAAAACCTTATTTCAAAGCCACCAAGGTCACTAGATCGCTTATGGAAATAAAACGCTGGCAGGGGCTCTGCTGCCCACCGGCTCCTTCTCTTGCTTGCTTTTCTCTGTGACTGGGAAAGAAATTCTTGCGTGCTAAAAGGAGGTGCACCAAGAGAAACGTGAAGAGGAATTCATGCATTTCCTGGGTCTCAAGCAGAAGTTTCCCTCAACTTCCAGCAAGCCGTTCCTCCTGGCAAGCGAGTAGAAGGGAGTGAGAGCTTTCCCCAAAAAGAGGAAAAGTGCATATTTCGTTCTTTGTAAGAATAAATCTTGATTCTCTCACTGGAAGTGTGGTTGTAGATGATGTGGCACTCAGGACTGAAAGCAGCTCCCACTGCAGCCCATCCCTGAGATGGTCTTTAACATCACAAGGGGGCTGTTGGAAACATGTAGCCAGGCAAGGCTTTCCTCCTCCTTGCATCGGTTTGAATCCCACAGGGCCATTCCTGGGGTATCAGCCCGAACGTGAAAAGGTTCAGAAAGTCAATCTGGGGAAAGACAGCATAAACAACATCCCTTTAGATCAACCTGAGAAATACCGCTGCTGCTATTCCCCAGACTGGGGAGAGCAAAGGGGGACAGGGGGTGAGAGCTGCCTTCAGCCCGCTGCTGCTGGGGAAGCTGGAGCCTTTGAAATGGAAGGATGTATCCTGCAACCGCGGGAAGCTTCATGCTGACTATTCTGTGAAATGGCGAGACAAAGACCTGCAGGTCTGACCCCAAGACACTGACATCTAACCCCCGCTCCCAGGCTTATTGCAGCAGAGACTGCAGCGCTTTTGCATGCTTACGTGTCTTAGTTTGCTTTAAAAAAACACAACACTTTATCCTGGTACAAAAATTAACATATTTGGCTTAAATAAGACCAAGGCAACAGGAAGGTTGCAGTACCAGAGAACCACCATTGCATTGCTTTCATTAATCCATTGAAAATCAAAATGTAAGTCTTCTAATAGGACATTAATAGCTGTTTCTCTTGTGACAGTGCTCACAGCCTGCGAGTTTCCAGCCCGACACCCTACAACGTGGTGATGGAGGCAGGGCTGTGCCTGCCAGGGACTGAGCTCTCTAAATTTATAGCAGGAGTATTTATAGAGGCAGCTGGCACTGGCAGCTCTCCTAGGACAGCAGCATGGTCTTCTGGAAAGGGACTGCAGGGGAAGGAGTAAGGGAGTGAGGTATGTGCTGGAGCAACACCAAACCACCAGCCAAGGATCTAAAAAAGCCTCTGGAGGACCCGAGAGCCAGGTCCTCGGGGCACTTCAGTGCTCTGCTCCAGTTAAACCCCAAGGGCCAGGGCTGGGGCAGCACTCCCACATCAATCCCAGCAATGATGCCAGTTCCCACCGCTCAGGAGCTGTTGAAAGCTCTGTTTTAGCACAGGTTCTACAGCATCTTCCCACCCCTCCACTGCTGGCTTGCCCTCCCTCAGGGGCCAAAGTGAGCTATAGGTGCCTGCTTGCAGGTGCCTTTCCCAAGGTCTGTGCAGGGTGTAGGGCTTGCATGGGAGAGAACCTGGTGCTGCCTCTCCATCACCCATCTTTTTTGCCTCCTTCATCTTCACGAGGAGAATCAGCTGAGGATGCTCAACCAGGGTTCAGTGACTGGATGGGGTCATGAGCTCCCAGAGGTAAAAACGTGAAGCAAGGTCTTACCTAAGAGTTAGCAATGGCACATCTGAAATCTCTGCTTCCAAAGAGCTCCCAAAATGTGATTTGTTCCCATGAATTGCATTCAGTGGAAATAGGTGTAGGGGAAGACGAAGGCTTGTAGAGTCAGGCGGCTGCTGAGGTGAAAGAGCCATTTGCCCCTCCCGAACCTTTTCTTCGGGCACAGGTTTCTGATCCTCCATTTTATGCCTTTCTTGCCCTGTTAAGAGTTTCGTCACCTTCTTTTGAATTCAGCACATTGGGTAGGTGGAGCACCAGAGCGTGACTTTTAACAGCTGCTGCATTTTATGCCCTTCACTAGGAAGCATAGCAGAAATCCTCTGGGCTTTTTCAGACCAAAAATGCCTTGATACCAGGGTCTGCTGCTTCTTTAATTCTGGGACGATTTGCTCTTTGGTGTAATTTTTCTTCTCAAGTGGTTTGTTTTTTTTTTCCAGTGTTTCCAGGCCCTTTCATCTGTAACATGGTGTTTTTGTTCTGTGGAAACTTGGTGCTGCAGGAGACAAGTAGCTGCTTCCCCTGTTTCCAGTCTGTTTGGAGAGATTGAAATCAAATGCGCCTCAGCACCTGCAGGGAGACAAATGCAATCCTGCTGAATAACATTGTCACAACTATTTGAGAACAACCATTTGAAGGGAGGAAAAAAAAAAAAATTTAAGTCAATGTAGTTTAACACATTACAATGCCACACTGCAATTGCTGCACCCCAAAACGGAGAGGGTACCACTAAGGAGGAGGCCATGTGCCATTATGAATAGCAAGGCTAGTCACCAAAAGCGATGTCCTTCATGGAGCGGTGGAGGTGGCTAGGAGGGTGGTAGGTAGTAGGGTTATGGAAGATTTTGCAGTGAGGTAACTCTTGTCAACTGAGATGTACAGGTGAAGACGTGGATAAAGAGGAGTGATAGAAGTGCATGGCTCTTACATTCCCATCTCCCCAAATACCCCCAGATAGGTCCATCAAAGCCCTGAACTCGTGGAGAACAGTCCCCTCAACCCATACCTGCCATTTAGGCTCCTCAGAGAGGAGAGGTGGTTTGTTTTTTTTTTCACAGAATGAAAATATCCACAGAAATGCCCAATTTACAGACAGTTAGGCGAGGTTTACTAATAAAGGTACAATAAAAGGAGGAGGCCGCCGCAATTTTTGGCTGCATTTGCCAACTTTGAATGAGGGAGGAGAGTTATTTCCCCTCTTCCTCCTTCCCAAATCCAAGAATGCTGGGAAAAAAAACAATAGGAAGAGAAGTAGGTTTCTCTTTTCTTCACTTTTAGATAAAAATAACCCCGAGGAAATAAAAAAAAACAGAACAATTTCTGACCAATGTTGACATCAAGGATGTTGGACTGAACTGAAGCTACAGACTGCATTGGAGCTATGAGTTCCTTGCGCTTTCTCAAACTGACTGCCCTAGAGTAAAGCTGGCAGAGCTGCCCTGGGAGCTGCTGAGGCTCCATGGTGGTAACACAGGCCCTTGATCTACCCAGCCAAGAAAATTCCTCTCCCCTGACGTGTCTCAGCTCTGGTGGTGCTGCAGGGCCTCAGGGTCTTGCATTTTTTTCCCTTCCTGACCTTTCCCTTTCAGGCATGAAGCTAGTGCTCTCAGCAAGTGAGTAATTTAAAAAATAAATACACACGACACTCCCCACCATTTTGAGGATGCTTTTATAACCTTCCTGGTTGTCCCTAGCCATGAAGGACTGCCCAGCTCCTGCCAAAACGTCTTAGGTAGACGTTTGGTTTGCAGGAGTCTGTCAGCATAGAGGAGAAGAGGACACAGCATCCCTCAGCTCTGTGCGGCCAGACAGGGGATGAGAGGGTCCCAAATCCACAAGACCCGGCCCTGGGTGGGTGTCACTGAGCCGGGATGCTGTATGTGGTGTACCCCTAAATGAATCCTGCAGTTGCTCGTGCTCAGACAAGGCTCATGTCGAGGCAAGGGGCTCTGTCAGCCAGCTGGACGGGGCAGGGCATTGACTGGCTTTGCTGCCAGTCCTGTTTGCAGCAGCTAAATGCCATTAGCTGCGGGAAGGCATGAGGCTCAGGGCCCGTGAGGGATCGGGGCATGCAGGAATGATGAGCTGGGTGTCCCTGGGTGGGGTCAGGTGCCCGGTGGCCAGAGAGGGGATGGTGGGAGCCAAGCAGAGCCAGCCCAAAGCCCTGCAGCCGAACCACACCATGATGCCTCCTGCCCTCTCCCTGCCCGGCGTCACGCTAAGAGGTGCATGATTTTGGAAAAAAACCGCACAAAAGCAGAATTTTGGTTTGCGGTTCATATCCCACAGACTCCAAAAAGCAACTTGTTGGATGGGAAGACTGATGAGGCCATGTCCCAGTGTCCACAGTCCCGCTCCCACAGGAGATGATGGGAGATGAGGTGGCAGTGTGGGGCTGGCACTGGTGGCCAAGTTCTGCCCTTCCTGTGCATTTGCCCCCAACCCTAATGCCACCAATGGGGAACAAACCAGGCATTTGTGCCCATGCTGTGCCCAGCTTGGCTGGCCCAAAGCACCCAGGCCACCCCATGCATCACACCAGTGGCATCAAGAGGCTTCTGGCAGCCATGCCTGCCTGCAGCTGGGTCCATTTGTCCCACACCATCTCTCCCCAGGAGAAATAGATGTGTCATTTTCCTTTCACAGGACATGGAGCAGCCTTATCCAAATATAAACAACCTGGGAGTATTTGCTGGCTTATTGTCTGGACAAAAAAGTAAAACAAACAGACCTTAAACCCTTTTCCCCCTGCCACTTCTGGTACAGTCAAACAGCCAGGACCAGAGACTCCAGAGTTCCCGAAAACGTCGCTCATCAGAAATAACATCCCGCAAAGCCAGGTGTGGAGGCAGCCCAAGCAAGCCATGCTGCCGTCTCCTCCGAAAGTCACACAGAAAAAGTCAGAGATCTCAGAAGAGTTGCTACAGGAATAATGGAATCAAGCAGCAACCAAAAGTGCGATAGCCAGCGGCGTAACATGGCAGCACTTTCTCAGGAGAGGCCAGGAGCGGTGGGCAGATATCTGGGTGCACCCTTGAACAAATTCGGTTTTTGGGGAGCATCAGCAAAAGCCAGTCCCTCAGCCAAAAGCTGCCTGAGAAACCATCCCCCCATGTCCAGCAACAGATGCGTGCGAGAGCCTTCCTTGCCCATCCAGGCAGCGGCACCAAAAAAAAAAAAAAAAAAAGGGCAAAAAGGGGAAAACACCACCCTAACCTTAAAGCAAAAATGCTTCCCCCCCAAAAATGGGGCAAGCGCAGGGTATGAAGCCTGGGGAAGGGGACCCCATTTCACAGTGAGGGAGCGGAGGCTCAGGAAAAGAGGACACATGGGAGACATAAGCCCAAATCCTGTGAGATCCCATCTTGGTTTGTCCATCTCCCCCCAGCCCACACCTCCCCTTCCCTCCAGGGACCACGGAAGGGAGATCAAAGTGTGGCTCTGGTGAGGGATGTTTTACATCCAAGATTTCGTTCCCATTATGCCAATATTTTTCACCACCACCACTTCTTGTCCAGGAGGTCCTGAGATATTTCAGACCCAGATCTCCTCCATGCAGCCCCCAGCAGTGCTGCTGCGGCCACTCAAGAGGGGAAAAACAAAAAAAGGGCAATCTCCATGAAGCTGGGGGTCAAGCACATGATTTGCCCCTACACTGGTGGGGTGAGAAGTGGCTCCCAAGGGTGTTTTGTGGATCCTGTTCTTACTCTGGTCCCAAAGGGAATAGTGGTCCAAAGAGGAGAAGCACCTGGATGGAACAAATAAGCATCCACTACACTATTGGCTTGCAGTCAGGGCCCTAAAACATAAAGAGCAGCTGGGAGTTGCACCCTAAAGCACATGTTAAGGAACGTAACAGCTAGGACAAGACTTGCTTCATATTGAAAATGAACGAGAAAGAAAAGGTGAAGAACTAGATTTTCCAAATTACTACACACGCATAGGAGCTGCCTGGTTTGTCTGTGAGCACTTCGGGTTACTCCCCCGCCCTTGCAGTGCTACTGCGTTATAACAGTCAGAGGAAGAAAAAGGAAGGCCAGGATGAACTGGGAGGTACTCGGGAGGCAAAGCAAGACTTGGATCTGGCTAGAGAATTGCTCAGTGGTAAAAGGTCTTGTGCTGTTCAGGCAGCACTGTGGAGCTCCATGAGGAGCTGCTGGGATGGAGATGATGGCCGCCAGTCCCATGAGCATCCTTCCTCTGCACGCGTAGATCCAAACACACACTATTTTTTTTCCATGGGATTCCCATCTACTACCACAGAGAGATAATGGCTGTAATCCCCTCAGTTTTTATGAAGTTCAGGCCCATTGAGCCCCCCAGTCCCCCTCTCCCAGAAAAATGCACTTATCCCTAATAAAGCAGGGAGAGAGGGGTCCTCCGGGCAGGTATGTGGCAGAGGTTACACAGCTGCCTTAGCCTCTCAGCACTACAGTTGATGATGATGTAGTAACTAAACAAAGCATCTCAATATAGCATCACTAATTACATAAATCCTCACTAAATTACCAATAATTCATGGCACCTTGTAAAATCCTCATGTAATAGCCTTAGAAAAAGTCACGCAGCGCTGGCAGTAAGCCATGCAGCCTGCATGGCAATTGCAAAGCACTTTGGATGTTTATGAGCATTCTTAAAAAAAAAATAAATCTAAAATGTACGTTTTCCCCAATGACTCTGTTCTGGGGAGTATTAAAAGCAGCACCTTGACTCAGCCTACCACATAAACATCCTGCTGCCCCCGTACAGCCCGATACCGTCTTCCTCCCAGGATGAGGAGCTGAATAAGAAGTGACAATCACAGCTCCTGCCCACTGGAAAACAGGAAGCCCCGGAGTTGTACAACCACTCCAAACATTGTCCTACCTGCTCCTCTCCTTGAGTGCAGTGTGAACTTGCTTTCCTTTCCTTTCTGCCTTGTGTAACTATTTCTGGTCCAGCGCTGGCCAGTCCTGGGATGCTGCTGCATGGGACAGTCCCTGTGGCCTTTGACTTCTCACTGCCTGCCTAAAGCCAGCCTGGTGCTCTCTGTCCAATGCAGAAGGACAAATGTCCACCTTTCAAACCCACCACTAATGCTGGCAGCTCAGCAGCACCACTGAATGCAAGTGCTGGGGGAGATGGAGACAGCCTAGGGCAGTTTGGCTCATCCCACAGCTGCCCGCATCTGGCTAGATAGAAGAAAATCCCAAATCCTTCCCACCAGAAAAGCCAAAAAGCAGCCAAGAATAGATGTTTTTGGCCAAATGTCTCAAATGACCACAAGACTAAAGGAGCTGATGTTTACAGATGTGCTCCAGTTCATACATTAAAGTGCTAAACCTCATCCTGAGCAGCCCCTGCAACTAAGGCAGTCCTGCAGGTGGGTGATGGGGTAAGTGTGCTCCAGTGTTGAAGCAAGCTGAGCAGCCAAGCTCCTCCATGAGCACAGAGAGAGAAGCTTGGGGAATCAGGAGATGTGATAGAGAAGAGGCCACCCACTCAGCTTGCAGCATCCCCAGTTTATCCACAAATACCGGCTCCCCTCCCTTCAACTTTTTGGCTTGATTTTGAGGAATCCCCCTCCACTCAGTGCAATGCATCCCCAGCCAGCAGCCCGGCAGCCCTGCTCTCGGGACTGCCCCTCTCAAAGGCAAGAGACTCTTTCTGCATTAAATGATGCTCTGGGAGCGGGGCAGCTCATTCCTCCTTCGGCTGCTCCTGTGTTTCTGCCAAGCGAAGGGGCCCAACTTCGCATGCAAAACTTAAATGTCAGATCTGAGTTCCCAAACAAGAAGTGGGAGAAGAAGGTTTCCTATCCGCTCTTCCTTTACTTGCAACGTAAAAACATCCCTGGCCAAGTGAGGTGGCATTTGCCATCACTTTGCAAAGTTCACATTCCCACAAGCGCAGGCAGGCGCAAGGAGGAACAAGGAACAAGGGGGGGGACCGGCACACCAGCGCCTGCGGGTCATGGTCACACAAGACAATACTTTGCAAAATTTGGAAGTGTGGGAGGAATGCGGGAAGGCTGAAGATGAGGATGTTTATTAACATATAAGAATATCTCCAAAGGGTTTCTGTCCTATGAGGAAAAAAAAGGGAGTGCGAGGCAATCCAGTTCAAGCTATTGGTGGGGCTAAATCTGGAAATCCTTATTCAGGCAACCCTATTGCTGGTGTAAAGAAAAAGAGAATAGCTTTTTCTCACGTTCACAGCGATAAGAGTTTTCCTAAATAAGGTGAAGCTTCAGATGAATTCCCTAATTTATTCCCTTGTGTAATTGCACTAAATAGTAAGATGCGAGTGTGTTTCCATGCCTAGCTCAGCCTCTGTGCCTGAAAAGGGTGCTGCCTGCCTACCGCACAGGGCAGGAAGCCTTTCAGTCCAAGAACTGCAGTCTCAGCCTTGTTGACCACTTCTAAGCGGTCAATGGAAGACGAGCAGGGAAAGCCTAGCATTGAGTTTAAATGTAAAGTGTCTACAGACACTTGAGAAAACTTTTCAGCACCAAAAAAAAAGAAAAAGAAAACCTGGGGTGGGGGGGGAGTGGGGAAATCACTGCATTAACCATTTAAATGGCAGATAGAAGTTAGAAAGAGAGAAGAGAGTTTCCCTGCTTCTCTCTTCCCTGTACTCACCTCCACAGCAGTCTTAGGCATATTTTGGAGGTGGCTCTGCAGCCAAAGGGTAATGGTCAGCTGTGAAAGATCCTTGCACCCCCTGGCCCATTAGCGTTGCTGTTGATTGGGGGAAGACGGAGACCATGGCATGGGTTTGACACGGGCATCGGATGCTAATGCCCGTGAGGCCTCACTGGGCATCGCTGACTGGCAAGGCTTAGCGCAGCCCTTCCTGCCACAGAGAGGGAGTTCGACCTCCAGTTAATGAACTTAACCAGTTATGCTCCGTTAACGAAAGTAAATCTGTACTTGGGGCACAAGCCCCCAGGCAGCCCCTCAGCTGAAGCAGCCATGGCAAAGCATCTGCTCCCCAAAACTAGCCCCAAGCAGCTCAGGAGAAGTTTCCTCCTTTTGCTGGTCACAAAGGCATAGCATATGCTGTATCTCATGCTCCTCTGAAGAGATAAAACTTTATAAAACTTATAAAATTTCTAAAACAACTTTTAAAAACTGATAAAACTTTATAAGTGCTGTGCAATGCAAAGCAAAGCGGGGTTTTCACTATTTTTTTCTGCCCTTCAGGCAAAGAACATCTCTTTGCTTTCACTTTATGACTGTAAAATAAAAATAAACTGTATTTCTCCCTACCAGTTTCAGCTGCATTTTCACTTGCCAGGGCTGCAGTTGGGAGAGTCCCTGCTGAAATGTTATATTTTAATGCAGGAAGGCACGTACTACTGCCACATGCTTAACTAAGAGAGCCTGCAGAGTTCCTTCTGCCCTTTTATTTACTGGACTTGCCACAGACTGTTAATAAAAAGGACCTCCTTGGGCTCAAGCCAGGTCCGCTGGCCCCTTGACAGGCTCCTGCAGCAGCCCCTGCAGGGCTCTGCTGCTCAGGTGTGCGGCCTGGCCATAGATGCTGCTGCCCAGCTGTCTGAGAGACAGCTTTGGGAGCTGCAGAGAAGTGCTGCTGAGCACCAGTTTGGTCACCCAGAGCAGGGAAGGCTCACGGCACAGTTCTCCGTGCCAGCTATGGGCTGGCCAGAACGCGCTGCCTTGTACAGAGCCTGGCACCACAGTAATTTCCCGATGATCACGCAGCCCTTGTGGGGCAGTCAGCACCACAGTAACACAAGAAACACTTGTTTTCAGTTAAGATTTATCCTTCACTCAGGCACCCTGCTGCCCTAAGACCCATCGGGCTGGGAGGAGTAAGCACAGCCCTGCAGCTTGAAGCAAAATGTGTGTCTTCTGCTGGGAAGGGAAGCAAAGGGTGGCCATTTACTCCTGCCCCCACGCACCCTGACCTTGGGCTGTACCCTGCTTCTCCTGGATTTGGGGGGACAGTTTGCAGGGACACGTGCAGCTGAGCCTGGCCGCAAGACCTGACCTCCCAACATGGGGATCCTGGAGGACCTGGAGGAAACATATCCTCCTCGTTGAGATGAAAAGCATTTCACAGCCTTTCCCAGGGTCCCAGCAGCTTTCCCAAGGCTCGAAGAAGTCCCAGCAGACTTTAAAAGTCACAAATGTGGCCATGACGGCCGTGAAGTCAGTTCTTCGAGCCGCAGCGGGGAAGCGTCGCACACAGCCCGACCCCACCTCCGGCCCACACAGCCCGACCCCACCTCCGGCCCACACAGCCCGACCCCACCTCCGGCCCACACAGCCCGACCCCACCTCCGGCCCTGAGGTGGGCAGGGGTTCTTCGGCCGTGGAGCACCCTCTGGTGGTAAAATCACGGACAAAGGAGAGAAAATCCACCCGTGGCACAAGACTGGGCTCCGTCAAGACCACCTGGGAGGTGGATTTCCATCACACAGGGTTGCTTCACTGGCAGGCTCCCACGCAACGCAGGCCTTGCACCCATGCCTGCTGGGCACTGCCTGGCCCGATACACTGCCCCAGTCTGCGCGCCCAGCACGGCCGCGTGCTCCCCCCGAGCTTCGAGGCAGCAACCCCTTCTCTTTTGGCCACTATAACCCCTCATGGCTGCAGGGTCTTTCAGCCAGACTGGTTCCCTGCCACCAGCCAGCCCACGGCCTGGCTGCCAGAGGGATGCTGCTGGTGGCAGGCAGCAACTCTCGCCGTGAAAAAGCCATTCTTAAATCATGACTCTGACTCCCAGCTTTTGAAGTCTTTGTTGCCATGATAACCATGGGGCTAGATGGGAGCAGGTCATGCTCCCCAGGCTGCTGCTGTCCCCTTCACTTTTTTCTTCACAGTTGTCACACTCCCGGGTCAGGCTGCGGCTCCTTGGGGAAGGGGAGGAGCAGCATGTGCGCCTGCATGTGTGTGCACCCCCTTTTTGGTATAATGGGGCCTCTGCTCTGCCTGGGCTCTCCAGCTGCTCTCACAGAACAAACAGCAGCCATAAACTTTAAGTAGCCCCCAGCAAAAAGGGCACAGGCAGCAGTTCAGCGCTCCCAGTCCTTGGGTAGTCACAGACCTGCCACATGGCTGGATATGCCCCATCACATCACTGCCTCTGCTCCAGCTTCTACCTTAAAAGGCCCAGCAGCACCACAGAGGGAGGGCCCATGACCCAGGACTTCCTTGTTCAGTCCCAGTCCTGGGGCACACTGCTCCTCACAGCCGTGTTCCCCTAAGCAGTGCTTCACCAAGCAGAAAAGCCAGTGGAGGACAAAGTGTATCAGGGGACTGGGGACATCTCACACCCCCTAGCTCTGCACGACACTGCATGGGGCTGTGGGTGCAGGGCTCTTTTCTCACAGGGACCACAGTCATCTGGTGTGGCCGAGTGCTAAGGAGGGCACAGATTTTGAATAAAAATGCAGATTCTGCCTCAAAAAGCTCACATTGTAAACATAGGACAGGAGGCACCTTTTGTGCCTCAGGCCATTTCCCTCTCCCTAGCTGAGCTGCTGCCCAAACAGTACCTTAACCCAGCTCTGGGCGTGTTTCCTCTTAAATAAACACGGAAGGTTCCCCAACACCCTTCCTCCAAGTCCCACCTGCTTGCTGGCATGGTGTTCAGCTTCCAGCGCTGCAGTAGCACCTGAGAAATGCGTTTTCTTCCCCGCCTCATCGTCTTGGCTGCCCTGGTCATCACCACCTTCCTGAGCTGGAGGCTGCTTCTCCGGAGCCCGGCTACAAGCCAAGGAGGTAACACCCAGGCACCGTGGTAGTTCTGTATGGCTGGAAGCATTTCTGTACCATGGGGGAAATGACCTGGAGCATTTTTTTGGAGGTTCTTGGTAGGTAAATGCTGTTTGCATAGTCCCAAGGGCAGGATAACTTCTGGAGAAAGCTCCTATGTGGAGCCCTACAGCTTTATGCCCTTAGTGGAGTCATTGATCTCAGGTGTGGTGGGGAAACCAGGTGTCAGACTGCTGGAGGTAACGTGCAGAACCTTTGCTGGGAAGGGTGAAATGCCGCTGGGGATGCAGGAGGGAGCAGGGAAATCAGTGATTAATGCCTCTCTTGGCTAAAACATACTTTCTTCCAGTCCTGGTCAATCCCAGGGCAAAGTCATTGCTAGATTTTGCAGACATTGTCGGTCTGGGTTTGGGCATGTCAAAGAGCAGCCCCGATAGCTTCAGGCACTGCTGTGTTTCTTCCTGTGTTCCTAGTGTCCTTTTCCTAATTTTAACAGTACTTCTCTTCCCTGTGTAATGGCCTCTCCAAATCAGTGGGAAATATTTAACTTCCCAAGCACCCAGGAGAAACCATCAAATTAACTGTCTCCCCAGAGCTGCCAAATGCCTACACTGAGCAGATAAGGCAGACATGCTACTGCTACAAAAAAAATTAAAGTAGCAAGGCAGGCATTCGTCCTCTGCTCTCAAACTCACTATGGCCTCTTCACATCAAAAATAAAATGATTAAGAGTAAAAAGCAAAGCTGAAATTTGAGATATTAAACCATCATAGAGCCTTTTTATTTGCTTTTGCCGTTTGTATTTGCTTTGTGGTCTTCTCGCTTCTATTTACTTTTTGCTTTGTATTTGCTTTTGCCTTTTTATCTACAGGAAAAAAATTTACATATGGGTGTGATGCAAGAAGTTACATCATTTGGATCCCTAAATCACCCCAAGCCATTATGAAGAATTTCTTGCTTTTGCATGTATTCGATAGCTGATGTTAACTAATTAACAGATGCAAAAGTGTTTGCAGATGGTCATGTAGCCGCAAACCAATTTACTGCTCCTCAGTCTCTCAGGATATTTTTGACTTGCTTTGGTAAACTCACCTCAGTTAAGCTCAGTCAAAATGGACGAGTTAAAAGCAAAAATAATGATTTAGTGGAGAACGGGGTTTGTGGCACAAAGCTATGGCCAAGATCAGTAGTGCTCAGACACAGCGGTTTGGGGAAAGGGCAGTCTGGGTGTCCATAATCTCACACATTCATGGGGACAGAAACCCATTTCCCAGTAAAACCAAGCTCTTTGCCTGGCAGGGCCGGTCCCCCTCTCCTACTCACCTTCTTTGTTCCTTCAATATCCTTTCCACACTGGAATAACTGGAAAAGAGCCTGCCGCAGCATCTTGCTGCATTGCCGGCTCAGGGCAGAGGTCCAATATGGGCTTTCCTCAGCCCCATCTTCAAATGGTGTTTCCCAGGTGACCTGGCCCCCAAGGCAGAGGAGGGCTTCACTTTGACACTGGACACCTTCCTTCACGTTCAGCAGCTCAGGAAGAAGAGACTGAGAGCTTTCTGCAGCCAATCAGGCAAAGTCACCACACTGCCGAGGAGCCGGGAGGAGAGAGCCCGCCTGCTCTCAAATTTGAGGGTAAGCACCAAGCTGGACCTCCTCTACTGCCAAGTGCCATCAACAGGGACGGAGGAATGGCAGCAGCTTTTGGAGAGGCTAGAGAAGGAAAACGTGACGCCTGCGGTGCCGCTTTCCTACCCTTGGCAGCACAGTCAGGAAACACAGCTGAGGGAATTCAACCTGACGGAGACAGAGGCCATGTTAGGGTCTTACACCAAAGTGCTGTTTGTCAGGGACCCTTTCCACAGGCTCATCTTCACATTCATGCAAGACATGGGCAGCAGCTCCTCCTTCAGCAGCTTTGTTCAGGATGTTTTAGACAGCGGACAGCACAACTCCAACGTGGCTTGGACACCACTTGTCAGCCTCTGCCAGCCCTGTCTCATCCAGTATGACTATGTGGTGGTGTTTGGCTTCCTCAGCCAGGAGCTGGGTCACCTGCTGCAGCGGGCCGGGCTGCCCGCAGACAGCTTCCTCCCTGAGTTCACTGACACCCAAGTGCAGTGGACATACAGCTGGTTATCAGAGCAGATGTTCAGCGAGCTGTCCCTCCAACAGAAGAAGCAGTTGTCTCATTTCTACCGCTGGGACCTTGCTGCTTTCTCATTTTCTAGCAGTTTTCTGTCAGGCCTCTTCAGCACCCCTGAGACCTGGTAGAAACACCCTGGCTGGAGGGACTGTTTCTGAGAGCATTAATCCAAATGCAAACGCTTCTAGATACTGGCTGGACCCTTGCTCCACAGCTGCATTCAGCACGCTTGTCCATGTCACAGCTCCAAAAGACACATCAGAGAGCTAAGACAGGCCACTGCCAGAGGCAGGGTATCAAGGCTCTTCACATGGCTGAATTACATTTAAATATGGCGAAAACAGGCACTAGGGAAATGCACGGTGTTGGGGCTTGGAAAACTGCATGAAGTGCACTGTGATGGGGTAAAAGGCTTTCAGCAAACCTAGCATTTTGGGGTAGGGTGAGTTGGACCTCCTGCAAACCACAGCAGCATCTGCACATGCTCTGCCTGCACTGCCATTTCATATTCTGGGTTCCCTTTTCAGCTAAGAGGTTTGGCAATGGCTTCTTCATGACAAATCTCCCCACGCAGATAAAAGCAGTGCTCCCAAAGGAGCACATCACCTGTAGTCTGTCCACTCTGCAGAAGGAGGTGGCGGCACACCTTCCTGGGGAACCACTGGTGATGTTTTATATCCTTTCATACTCGGGGAAGGCCAGGCCTGGCTCATCATTTGGTCTTATCTGTTCTGTGTGAACTGTTCCTGTTTTACAACCCCCCATCTCCTGTGTGTTTAGGCTCAAGAGGGCCCCGGTGATGCGACAAGATGCTTGCTCCATTCACAAATTTTGAATTACAGGCCTGACTCAAATAGGCCAAACCTAGCTTTCAGCTCTACTCACGAGCAATGAGACAAGAATACGGCAGTCTGGACCAGGTACCAGCCACGCCATGCAGCCAGCCAGCCTTCCACCTTTTCTCAGCAGCTGGTGGGCCTGGCGGAGGCAGCTAGAAGCATCAGGAGGCATCACCATGCTGCTGTGGAGAACACAATGCAGCTACTCTAAGGTCTTCCTGGCAGAGAAGTGCAAGGGCTGACTCTGCTCTCTTTTGGACTTGGCTTCCAGCGTGATTGCGTGGAGACCCAGGCTCTCCAGTTGGCTCACCTGCTGCATCCGACTGGGTAGGCTGGACCAACCATCCACCCTCTCCCATCCTTGGCCACTGAGCTGATCTGCCTCACAGCCTCAGGGAAGGGTTTATCCTTGCCAAACACCAAGGATGAGCTGAAGTTGTCCAGCTTTCAAATTGTGACAGCCTTTTACTATAGCATACTAGTTTCCAGAATATTTTTGCTTTATTTTGCAATGTTGTGACATTCACAGAGAATTCCGCGTACATTCATGTGACAAAGACACCAATTTGACAATGCTTATTAAAGAACAATAGTGAAAGATGCTGATTAGAACTGACCTAAAATAATTACCAAAAACTTGGCCTCCCTCTCTCGAGGGACATGCGATTAATAATGTTAAGACATCAGATCAGATGGCCTCATTTCACCCTCCCACAAACTATCCAGCTGCAGCAATCTTTACTTAAGTGCCATTATTGTGCGTAATACTTTGCAGTCTAGCAAGATGGCGTAGTTCCTCTTCTGAGGACACAGTTCTGGAAGGAGAGAAGCAGCAAATTTCCAATTATACATAACATTAGAATCATGCATCCATGCTGTATTTTACTGAAAAGTACTAGAAAAGGAACGTTTTTCTCTTCATAAGTAGCTTTCCCCTCAGCGACTGCAAGCTGAAATCCCATGCAGCGAGATGTGCACGGAGAAATCTGACGCAGCACCTAGCAGAGGACAGTGCTGTGCACTCACGACAGGAGAGCTGTTCTCGGACAGCTTTGCAGTGCAGACCACGCTTTAAGTCAGGCTATCCTGTACCAGTATCATCTCTTCCTGCCAGCCCTCCAGAGCAGGTCCCAGTCCTTCCCTAGGGTGCCTGACACTTAGTTCCATGGGAAAGCAATGTATGAAATGTTAAGACACTGAGAGGTGAAATGAAAAAATCTCAGCTTCATGTTCCTTAGGGTCCCTGGCTCACCCACAGCCCAGCCAGGTATTACACTGATCTCTGTAAATTCCTGTTAGTCTCTAAGCTTCCCTTTTTCCTACACCCTCAAAACCATTTTCTATAATTACTTTGCAACCCTGATTTTATACCATTCCCCCCCCCTCAGGTGTTTGATATCATTTGCATTCAATTTCAGTGCACCCCAAAAGGCAGGTGTTTCCTGCTTCCATCAGCTAGTGGCTGTGGAAGGGTAATAAGAGGGGCCTGAGCTGGGTTGGGCTTGATGGCAAGGACTGGTGCCTGGGAAAGAGTGGCTCACTGATGCTGCAGCAAAAATGGCTCCACAGGCTACGGACTGCACTGAACTAGCCTGTTCTGACCATTGCATGTACACATAACTTGGCAAATACACTTCAAATTAATGCACAAAGTGAATAACAAAAGAGAGACTTGATACATCTAATTTCAAAAAAATTTCACCTGACCAGGCAGTCACTGGGGCTATGTGAGATACAGCAAAACCATTCTGAAATGATGAAAAAAGTGCTCCCAGACCCACAGGGGATAAAAAGCACTTATTCACCCTTCTAGTGACATCCCGTCACGTCCCCGGACCCTCACAGGGAGCAGGCCTCTCGTGAATGCTGGTGGCTTTCCCCTGAGGTGACGCTGGAAGCCCCTCAATATCACACTCTTTGCCTGTAGCTCCCCGTGTTCTGCATTAGCACACATCACGTTCCCTTTGTACTTCTTATCAGCCTGGTCTGAATAAGCATGTTCAGAGATCCCATGAGGCGGATGCTGCAGAACCAGTGCCAATACCAATCTAGCTTACAGACTTTATATTTTGCATCCCTTCCTGGACAACCAAGAACATGAATATGCAAGCGTGGTACACACTCCAATGTGTGTTCTTGCACACAAATGATCACATTTTCGTCATTAAGAGGTTTTTACGTATTGCCAGCTTTCAGGAGAAAAGAGAAATGTTTTCTTGCCCAGTGCCTCAGAGCTTAATAAACACCAATATCATATTCCAATTAATAAAATAATTACATAGCAAGCCCAGCAGGCATAAAATACTTTCTGCAACTCACATATATAAATGCCCTTCTTCTAGATGGTAGAACCACAGTATTTTAAGCTGAAAAATAAATCTACGCATTTCCAAGCTATATACCCTGGAGTGCTTCAAAAAAATATTTCAAACTGTGCATGCATTGTTAAGTCCTAAGATGAAGGCCAATTTTAAGCAGTTTGTATGTGAGCAAAATTTTATATAAGGCAATGGAGTTACATCCTCTTACACCATACTTTTTGGCGGCCCTAGGAGTGCAAAAATAGAAAAAATATGTTTTCATAAAGATGTGGCCCAGAGAAACAGGTAAAAGTTTGCACATGATGAGCAGGTACAGTACATGGCTGACATCATCTAGAGATAACATGATACTACAGCGTTAAATCTGACAGTGACAAAACCTGTGAAGAGGGATGCCCAGCAATAAATCCAACACGAAAAATGCATTCAACCCAGAAGGCATGAGGTCACCGCCATCAGCATATTTTTGAGACAAGCAGCCACTGTAGCAAAACATACCCATTCTCTTACATTCAGCAAAGCTAAGAGTTGTCTTGAAAAGAAGGCAAGGCCGTAGCATGACAGCAAAGGATTCACCTTAAAGGGTACCCAGAGCCAATGACCCCCGGCTGTGTCCATCATTCTCCAGTCCCTTGCCTAGGCTGGTATAAATTGCCTTGGGAACAACAATGAGTAACTTTCTCTGTTACTCCAAGGTCTCTGATGTCCTTTTCTATTTAAAAGATGGGGAAAGATGTGGAGGTGTGGGGCAGGAAAAGGCTGTGCCAAATGAAGCAGCATCTTGGTATCTCTAATTTTTATCCTTAATCAGAGAAGACAAGGTAGCACGTGAACTAAGAATGCATTAAAGCCCTGGTGCAGGTAAAGCAATCATCATTTAACTTAGGATAAATATAGCTATCGGTCACTTTTTAGTGTTTTCCTCTGAACCACTTCTGTGACATAGGTAAGACCATCTTCATTAGCTAACATCAAAACTCCTCATCTTCCTCTAGCATATATCTGGCTTTGTGTGAAGAGGGGACACAACAGGGTCCAGGCCTCAGTGCCTCTCATGCCTTCCTCCATCTCAGCTAGAGGACAGTTTGTCTGGGTTCAATGCATTTCAGTCCCTCTGGGCATGGCATCACAAGGTGATCCATCTTTTCCCCATAGCAGGAAAAAAGAAACAACCACCCTGCCATTTCATATCGGCTGATAATAAGCGTATCTCCCATCATTGCAGCAATTTTAAATAAAACCTACAAGTTTTTTCAATTATACCTGGATAACATCACCTTCCGCTTACTCTTCATTTTAATTTACCTCACAGCTATAATCTGGCAGCAATTCCATCTCCTAGAGGAGACTATGATTGGACAATTAAAAGTGAAAGCTCCATGAATCAGCGGGTGAGCCACATGAAAACAGATCTTTTTATCTCCATTATAGTCCTACTGCCTTGTGGTCCCTCTGGTGTAAGCTCAGTTTCATGAGGACAGTTTGCTCCTCAAACATCTCTTTTATACACGCACAGACCATGGCTTAAAGGTCCCTGGCTCAGCAGAAGGGCACTGTAAAGAGAAAAAGATATGTAAGTTAGCAACAAATGAAGGTCGTGGCCAGGGTTCAGCATGCCCCACCATGCTCCCTTTGAGGTCGGTGACTTTGTACTGTTGAAGATCTGAGCTCGTATCCCAGTCTTTCAAAACAGAGATGTCTGTCTCATGGCACTTCCATTAGAGGCTGTGCCTGGCTCTAGCTGAAGGCCTGAGGGTTAACAGTTCGTGCAAATTCTCAAAACCATTTCCGAGTCCTTCTTCCCAGACAGTGATGCAGGTGTTAAGTGAGAAGGACTAAGATAGCCAGGTTTTGCTGTTAACCACAGTGGGGTTCAAGCTGACAAAAGCCTGGAGGATGCCCACATGGACAGACAGCTGTGTTTTCTGAGTCACACAGGAATCAGCAAGACTCTGTGCAAGGACCCACTCCTACACAGCCCTGCCACGACACCGTTACAGAGGAGGAGCTGTGAAGAGACAGTGACAGGGTTAACTCCTGCACTCTTTCAGATCAAGCCCACAGCCTCTAAGGAGACTGCTGTGGTCATAACACTGGGGAGAAGTGAGCATTTTCAGTAACACTTTCCTCTCCCTCCCACCCTGAAGGACACCACTAAATCACAGAGTCAACCTGCAAGATATATTAGTGGTGGTGATCCCCTAAGAGGTGACAGTCAGGAGCATCAGGACAAGAAGTCAGTGCCTTTGTTCTACAGAGACCACTTTGGGGATGGAGGAATGAACTGCAACCTCACTAGTCCTGTATGGCAGGCCTTCCTGCAATGGAAGCCTTAGCAATGCTGGTGTGTGGATTTGTGTCTTATTTGGTGGCATGTTAAATGAAGGATAACACCCATGAAATAAAAACCACCTGCTTAAGGAGGGCCACAGTCTACCCATCCTGCCCTAATCGCAGACCTGGGCCGCTATGACCAGCACACACACTCCGTGTGGGGTAGACTGGCTAGGGAGCAGATTATGAAACCAGAAGCTGTTACCATTTTGGTGAAGATGTCCACACAAGCATTGCGGATCCTCTCTGGGGTGGCAGGGCTGTCCAGCCTGAACACTTCGGTCAGGCCAGAATCCTTCCTTGCTGAGTAGATGGCATCTTTAATGGCATAAAACACTGAGGCAGACAGGAACAGTGGTGGCTCTCCCACAGCCTAGACATAGCACAAGCAAGAGTGAGGCTGCAGTCCAAAACAGTCCTGGCCGTGGAAAGACTAATGAAGCTAACAAAGATGAGCAAGCCCTACGTGACAATCAGGAATTGTTCACGTTCCTCATTCCTTCTTTGTAACTTCTCAGTCTCCCAGATGTGATCAGGAAGGAAAGGCAAAGCCGAAACAGCCCCTTGCCTTCCAGATGCGATCAGTGAGGAAACACAAAGCTAAAACAGCCTCCAGTCTGCCAGGTGTGATGAGTGAGGACAGGCTGAGCTAAATCAATCCCCAGTCCATTTAAAGAAGAGGCAGTAGGAAAACAGAAACTTTCTGACACAGTGAGGCTGTTCCGAAGGAAAAAGGGACTAACCCATTCCCACAACCTTTTGGATGATGCTAAAATTGCAGCAAAGGGAATTCAGATAAGGCAGTGATGAGTTGTCTGGGCAGAAAGCATGATGCTCCATCACTGGAGGTCCTTGCAAACCAGCAGGAATACCTCCCTCAGGGATTACACAAGTATTGTCTAGTACTGAAGTCCCTGCCAGACCCTTTACTCCTAATTCTGTCATCAGCATTAATAACCCAGAAAGTTCTCCTCATTGATGAAGATGTTCCTGTGGATGGAGGGAAAATGGGAAACTGTAAGGAGGCAGGCCAGGCATATACAGATAAGGATGCTGGGTGGCCTATAAATGCTGCGTTGAAAGATAAGTAAAGCAAATTCACTGATGCTGCACATCCAGCCCTGCTCTGTGCAGCCTTCGCTAACTGCAGAGAACAGCACTGACTGCAGTGGAAACAGCTGAAGGGCACATGGATTAATAATGGACCTTTAAGGGTGACATGAGCACTGTGAAACAGTAAAGAAAGCAAAACATGAAAACTCAGATGCAAGATCTTGGTATATCAGATCTGGTGAAGGAACACTGCAGGAAGTGTTACCCGCAGAGGTGGCTCTGGTACCAGGGAAGGGCAACCAGGGAGCTGACATGCAGGCAGAGGCTGGCAGCCTCTTTTACAGCAGAACTGGTGCAGCAAAGCCATTTCAGTTCTCTCTAATGGACAATCAGGGCAGTAACGTGCAGGTTATTTCGGTTCTTCCTAACTATAAAGGATGGCATACATATTTCTCATAAGGAATGGGAAAACATCCTGACCCAGAGTAAAACCAGAATAACAAGTTTAACTGTTTAGACACATGCATCATTACTTTAGCACACTCAGCTTCACAGAATCATAGAGCAGTAAGAGGCCTGCAGATCTCGCAGGTATACCTTGGATGAATAAACCGCCTTGCTGTTTGGACAGTCACGGAGAAGAGACACATAGAATTCTGTTGGGATGTCTCCGAATGCTGGGATTTTGTACATCCCAGGCCCTCGAGTGTACAAGTTCCCTTCAGGAGAATAGCGCAGCTCCTCCATTGTGAAGAGCCCAAGGCCTTGGACAAACGCTCCTTCTATCTACAAACACATCCAAACAAGGTTACATTCTTCTTTTCTGCTGTTGTTGTTCCTTGCACAAGAACAAACAGTGATGATTTCCACCAGAGTTTTCAGTCCTCCCCTCCTGACTGATTTCCCACTTTTCATCTCTAAACCCTTGTCCCCTCTGCCAGGTGCAGCTTGGCACCTTTACACAATTCCTGTGTTCCCATATAGACGTGGCTGCATTTCCCTGGCAGGTGAAGCAATTTGCAAATACACATAAACAGATATGCTGTAAACACAGGACAGGAATTTTCTGATGAATCAAAGGAAAAAAAAAAAATCAATGCCAAAATATTGATCTTCACAAGCAGATTAACACTGAATGAGTTGTACTTGCTGATAATTCAAAGGACAAGATGACTAAAAGGACTGAAGATTACATATTTGGAGACAAACTATTTTACCCTTTCTATTTCAGTATAAATGCTTTCCTAAGTACTGCATATTCTCAGGTCACCAGCACAGACAACTGCAAAAACTGTTCCATATCCATTCAAGTACTAAAGACTTCTTTGCATAATTTTTCTACTGTAAATTTTTGGAGAAAAAAAAAGGGGGGGGGGAAGGGGGAGCAACTATGAGAAGAGAATGTGCTTGGACAATGCTACATGAAGAAGGTCTGTTGTCTGTGCCTACGGAGAGATCTGACAGGCAGACCAATCTAAAGATTTGGCACAAACATTCATTAACTCAGCTCTGTGTAGTTGTGTTCCTGCAATCATACAACATCATTTCTCTCCTGTGCCCCCAGACCCTCTGCAGCAATTCATGGAAGGACGCAGGAAATGGAGATCTCTGACAGGCTCTGTATAGGCCATCTCTTTACTCCCACACCTAAACCAAAAGGCTACAAAGACAGAAAGGCTCCTTCTCGCCTGGGCCACTTCCAAAAAACGTGTGTCTCAGAAAAAAATGTTGCTTTCAAAGAAGTTCCATTTTAACTATTGCAGAGGTCTGCAACTCATGGTCTCCTGTAAACCCCAAATCATGCAGCAGTTTCACTAGAGTTACACTATATCAACATCTAGAGTTAGCAAGGGAGCTAATATGACTAGATGAGCATGTGCAAACATCTAAAGATTCATCTCTGGGTATATCAAACAACCCTGTGTTTATTACCTTTGTTTGCTGAGAGATACAATTGTGATTATTACCACACAAAATATGGAAGTAAGACTGCCACTGCCCAAGGAATTTGCAAGCTAAGTGACTAGTCCAACTTCTATTGAGATCCCTAAACAGCAGTAGCTGGAAGACAGAATCTACCACCCTAACTCTTTATTCACAGAAGAATTTTCACTTAATTAAATGGGGCTTGATATTGACAGATAGGAGTATAAAGATCAGGTGTGTGACTTGGTTTCGTATGCCACATTGTAGAAACCAAGCTTGGGATGAGGTTCTTCTGTCATATTAGTATTATCTGCATTCATTCCTTAGGCAAGACAGATGTTGAAAAGCATCAATATGGTGGTAACTGGAGAATATCCTGTAGTCTTAATATCCAAGGCAAAAAAATACCCCAACAGGATATTTCCCTACATAATTCTGTGCCTATTGCATACTTAAGCGTAGGTCAAACTGGCTTTCATAGCTAGCCTAAAACGCCTCACTGGATACTCAAATGCGTTGTTTGCAAAGGCACAACCTGGAGAGGGATAATGGCTCATCTAGAAAAGCCTGAGAGTAGTGTGATCACTTTAACATGGAGGAAATAGCAACACTATTCCACTTACCTGTCCTATATCTATGGCTGGGTTCAGACTGGTACCAACATCCATAACAATGTCTGTGCGAATGTTCTAAAAGGCAGAAAAAAAGAATAAATCAGCACAGAAGGCTGAAAGTGGTACACCCTGGTCTTGTATGAGGAGGAGTAATGTATCCAAGCACTACCCACACTTGGCCAGTGTTCAACAATCTCAGCTCAACTTGATACTGACTTTTAATCTGAGTTCATCCCTAAAGTAAATCAAAGGAACTCACTGCGGTTTTCCCCAGAGATCCAATGGACCCAATTTCTATTAGTTCCAAGCTGCTAGCACCAGTGCTCTGTACCTGGGCATAACAAACTAGGGGAGATTCTGATGAAGTTTTTTCTCTTTTTTCTTTCTTTCTAAAAGTTTTCAGTGCTATTTTTAATTATTAACTCAATTCCAGTATGTTTCTCATCTTTTGTGCTAACACAGCGCTGCTATCTCTTACTTTAGCAAATCCAGTAACTTTTGCAATCATCCACTGAGTCTCCTAATATCCCTGCAGGGTAGATAATTATTGTTTTATTAGACTTTACAGATTGTTGCACTGTGGAACAGAAAAGTTAAGAAATTTACTGAAGGTCACACCAGACCAATGACAGAGCTAGGAACAGGCTGACACCCAGTATTTGTTCTAACTCCCTGTGAATGTTTCCTTCACCTAAACACAGAGGGCTATTTCACTGCTGACCCCCTCACCTTGTGGTCACCTGTCAGGCAATCTATCTCAACCTCAGAGCAAGCAACGCCATAACTGAAGTAGCAGAATGGTTTCCCTTCATTCTTTTCAAAGTCGTAGCCAAGGTCAGGAATTCTTGATACAAAGAAAAACAAAACCACATTTCATTCCATGAACAGTCAAAATGAATACAAACAAATTGCAACTTATCAAAATCCTTATTCACTCATTTCATCCCTTCCATCAAACCCATGCAGGAGTGAAAAGTATAAACAATTATAAATAGAAAATCTGCTCTGTATTTCAAAATCTAAAACTATCAAACTATTTTAGCCATCTTTATTTTCCCATGAATCTTAGGGCTTGTGATGACTATTATCAACTTATTCCCACCAATCTAGTAGCAAATATTTTGCTTTTAGTTTGCAGTTGAACATTTCTTGAAGATCATTAAATTTCAGAGCATAATCAAGTTGAACCAGAAACCGGGTTAAGCTAAGAACTGATTTTAAGCACAGTTCATGGCAAACTTTGTATATGGCTACTTATACTTTACCCGAAAACTGGTTTATTAAAATATTAACAGTCACTTGGTTAAGAGAAAAACACATTTCAGAGATGCAACAGAAATGAACTCATATTTTATTTTAGTCCTAACTAGGCCCTTCTCAACACTGTGTTTATTTTTTATGTCAACTTCTCTGCATCAAAGATGATGGATCTCTGTTTTCCTCCAGCAGTAAAGCTGACTAAGTGCCTCATTTCAGAACTGCATAGTAACCAGCAAGAGTTTAAAGTGGGAGAATGAATTTGAAATCGCTGGTGTCTCCTCATGCCACAACAGACAGGATACCACTCCAGCCAATTGCCATAAGTAGCTTTGTCCTCAAGGGCAACCCCTGCTCCCTTTTTCCCTGCACGACGGTTCTAGTGCAACACTATGCCATGAGGTTGACACAGAGAAAAGCCGCAGGCAAAGCTCTGATTTCATTTATGCCTTCTCAGACCTAGGTCACCTAGAGGGAAGTTAGACCTACTTCAGATTTACATGAGATCTGAACTTGTCCCTAAGAGCTGTGCTCTATCAGGAACGAATTCTCCCCAGCCAGGAGAGTGTTAACTTCAGCTTAACATTTCTAGTTAGGAAAAGGAATGCAGCCCTAAATTAGAGCAGTGATAGGGTCTGTAAGGCCTCCCAGATTTTCCCTGGATGCAATCCATGCAATCGAGTAAGAGCTGTGCTTCTGCAGTGCGAATATTCACTCACCTATAAAACCCCGTGGCCGACAGGCTAATACAGTTCTCATAGGCATCTTTAATCTGGCAAAGTGAACAAGAGTTTGAAAGCAGTAATTGTCCAACCAATCCCTCCAATATAGCTACCCCAAACACTCTTCCAGGAGAGCATGAATAGAAGGCATCCAGTGACAGACAGCTGTCACACTACCCAGCACCAGCAGTGCCAAGGGAAACATCATGATGAAGCTGCTTCCCCAAATAGCCCCGTCAGCAGCTACCAAGGGCAGAACTTGTCCATTGGCAGAGGGATTGTTTGTTCGGCTTTCAGCTACAGGTTAGACTTTCAACCTCAGAGGCAAAGGTTAAACTGAGTCATCTTGACTTCAGTGAGGCCGGGGGAAATCCTATCCTGACTTCCAAATCACAAAGTCAAAGCTCCCTCCATGAAGAGAAGAGCGTGGATCTGAAAATGGCCTGAGAGTCTTACAGCACACCAATCTCCTATTATTGAGGGTACAGAGATATTACAGCGAAGGAGCACTACAGGAGGTGGATGGCAGCTCAGAGAGTCACTTTTGTCATAGAATCCCTTCACTACAAATCAGGTTTTTCCTTGTCCAAGACTGTAGCCTGACTAGGAAGATATATCCAACCACTCAAGACTTTCCTTTGGTCAAGTCTATGATAGGCAGGCCCCGGGATCTGGGGAAATCTCACTATTCAAGTCATAACTGATGTTTTCGGGATGACCTCTTGCAAGCTTTGGTTACTTCCCTTGCCAGGTTTCTGATTCACTGTCTTTGCTCAAAACCTTTGCTAGTGAGATGCAGAAGGCCTAGAGGATATACCTGCATACAGGGTTTGACAACTGAAACAATTTCTGACAACGCCCGCTTGTCTCGCAACAGATACAAACAGCTTACCCAGTCTTCCCAGGACCCTTTGGGATTAGACTGTTTGATTGGCTCAAGTCTTTTTAAGATAGTCTGACACGCATTCTAGAAACAAAGAGATAGAGAAGTAATATTTTAAGATTTGAAAAGTCGGATTGGAGTATTAAGAGCCCTGTAAGGGTTTCAAAGAACCTTCTGTTTAAATCAATATTGCCTTTAGGACTTTAGCATATCACAAAAAAGAACAAAGTTCGCTAACAGATGTTTTGCTATATAGGAAGAAACGTTTACTGAAAAGGATTTTAAAGCAGATTGTCTGGGCTGATAGCAGAAGGGAATCCCAAATACAGCACAGAACTTTCCAGACCATGACACAAAATATCAGAAGTCTACCCATTTATACAGTAACTTTATCTGTACCAAGTCATAGCAGGACATCTTAGCATATCTAGCAAGATGATCCTATAACACTGAAAAAAAAAAAAATATTCTTGCCAAACTCAACCTACTTGGGCGAGCTGTAGAGAATAAAAACAGCCTGATGACTTCACTTCACAGGTTACAATTCCTCTTTTCTTTAAACCTGAGAATGACCAGTACTAAATGAAACCTCACATACCCTGCAAATATATGCATTGGTAACTCCACCGTGTCAGAGACAGTCATGACCATGTCATTGTTACAGAAGGATGTTTGTTCTGAGTGCATCAGCACTTAGAGGTCTTTGGTTCTGGAGCACAGCCCACAGACTATCTGCTATTAATATATTTGCAGCGCAATTTATTTGTTATAGATAAGGCTGCATTAATTATTAAGAAGCTGGCTATTGAAATGGATGCTTTGTTCTGTTCATTTTGAGTAATCACAAACACTCCATTTTAGAACTGCAAAAGGACTGAAAGAGATTTTTGAACAACTTGAAAAAAATATGGTCATTCATCATCTAACACTTCTGGCAGCTATAGCAGGCAAAGAAGTTATGAGGTATCCTGAGCCTGGAATTGCCTTTTGATGGTTATGTTTTCCTTAAGTAATAGGTAAACACACGTCAATTTTTCATGTTCTGGAGTCCTAGCTTATAACCCACTGGTTTAAATAACTTCACTTCCGTACATGGACAGCCATTCCATTGATGTCCGCACTGACAGATGCAGCTGTTGGGGAGGTATTTGGGACAGTGTTTGTGCTCGTCTCACTGATGTAAATTTTGGATGTGGGAACTCCCAGTGACCTGCTAGCAACCTGCAGAGCAAAGGTAAACAATTGGTAAGTAGCTTTTCTTATATATGAGCATTACCATTCATTGCTTACACTGCTAGGATCCACACTGCAACCTCTACCCTCTCCCATCCTAAATTTCATTTTTCTTGAAGACTCAGTTGATTTGGTGACTTGAGAGCTAGCCAGAAAGTTGTTAAGTTTGCTGTTCGCAGACTGAATATGTGCAAGCATGTACACGTACTCTTTTGCCACAATGACAGACATTTACTTCATTATTGTGAGACTAAATTCTTCTCTCAACAATTATAAGAATCAGAGGATAAAGAGCCCTAGTAGATTTCCCTTTCATTTCCCTGCCAAAGCAATGTTGCTCCCTTAGGCCTTTTTAACTACAAAGTCATTAGCATATGCAGATAAATATGTTTGCAATATGACTAATTTTTGTATAAAATGTCAGCTGTAGTTTTATGGGATGAAATGAAGTTGCCAGAGATGCTAGATTGTAAGCATAACCTGCATTATCTACATAACAAGAGTTAAGATGATGAATCTAATTCTCATACTCAATAGTGATAACATTCTGGAAATGTAGCACTGCTGCTGAAACAATTAAGAGGAATTAGTAATGATTTGTCACCCTACACATGCACATAGAGGAACTGTCAAACTATCTGAGGCAATACTATAGAGTCAGTGTAGTTTTTCTGACTTCAGTTAAGTCCAAACTTGTTATTACCTGAATCATTTTCGTGTGAAGTCCTTGACCCATCTCAGTCCCCCCATGTGTAAGTAATACAGAGCCATCTGTATACACATGGACCAGAGCTCCAGCCTATAAAAGGGAACATTAATCCAAGAGTCATCATAAATTAATTAGTCGAATACTTAGCAGATTTCAGTTACAATCCACTGAGAAAATTAATTTGGAACTAGACCAATGCTGTTCTTTGGTGTAACTAAAGCTACTAGTTTACACCTGAGGTGAGTGGTTTAGTCTCACCAATTCATTAGAAATTCCAGTGACATAACAAACATAAGTCAGTATTTCAGTTCAGAAAGCAGGAGAAGTAAACCTAACCTGCCCCCCTGAAACAGAGACTCACCTGTCACCTGAACTTGCTAACACCACTGACAGTCCATCAAGAATGCGAAAACACAGGAACAGTGTTTCAACCATTGAGGAAGAGGGAATAGGCAGGGAAATTGACATAACAATACCATGGAAACATAGCATTGTGGTGTCTTTTGGACAGTCTAAACTGGTAACTGTAGTGTTGCTCATTTTGGTTTGAAAAATGTGTGCTCTTTCTTACCTAATTTACTACTACTCTGGAAAGCTCCAGTTTGGTACAAATGGAGGAGGGCCTGGGGGAGGCAGTATAAATCTAGCTTCACTACTGAAAAGACGAATGACGCTTACAGACCTGGTTCAGAAACGGGACAGTGAAACTGATGCCAAATTTGGTAGGAATGATGCATATCCCTCTCTTCTTCCAGCGATTCTGCCTGCAAGGAAAGAACATTATTTGTATATTCATGAGACTTTCACCACAAGTCAATACTACGCTTCCCTCCGACAGCTTGGGTATCACAGCAGAAATTAAATACCTGAATGCAATATAGACAGAATTAATCAGTAATTTTAATGAAAGATTTGGCTTTGTTTATGGGTCCAAACAAGAAGAAATCCAAATTGAAGATGGTCCCCCAGGCATTATAGAAGCAATTGTCTGGACTATTAACTATTCAGTTAATAACAACAAAAAAAAGCCTATAAGACAGTGGAAAGCCTAAACAAATTTCGTTGATAGCTGTTTGAAAAGCATAGCTGGACTTAACAGACCCCCTCTCCTTTGCTACATTTCCCTTAAAAAAAATCATGTCATGCTAGGTCTGATTCCTGCCTTATTTAAGCTACCAGCTCACTGATACAGGTTTCTTCCCACAGTGAGCATGAAGGAATTTCAAAAAGAGAAACTTTTAGAAGTCACTCTGCAAATTTAAGGTCTGTCTTCACATCACTCCATTTGCTAAGAGAACTTCAGAAGTTAGGCAACAGGTGCACCCAGTAACATGACAGCTCCAGAACACTCACTTGTTGAATTCTTCAATTAGTTTCTTCCTGGCATGATAGCTAGAGCTCAACAAACACTCATCCCAACATCTTCGTAAAGTAAATCCCTCCAGTTTTTGGTTAAAATGAGTCAGGTCTCCTTCATTATAAAGATTGAGCTTCCGCACCTTTCCGAAGAGACATATAAAGGACATGCCAAGTTAAATGCTTCAGACTAGGTCTTTTTAAAGGATGACAACAAAAGCAGGTTGGTTCCTAGTTTCACTCCACTGCTCACTCTACGGAACAACAGAATTAACAGACACATCTGTTTATGGGGAAATGGGGACAAAAGCATTAAGGCTGGAAACTTTCAAGAGAGATTGGGACTTAAGCACATTGTGAGATTAAGGTACCTAGTGCTTTGGGGCTTTTCTTTTTTTTTTAATATCTATCCTTAAAGCAAGGTGTTACATAACATGCTACTGAGGGAATTTAACGAAGCAGAAGATATTCCATGCTGTAATGTAGCTGTCATACAGAAAGTTTGAGATCCTGCTAAGGGCTTTGCAAAAATGAAGCAAAAGCTTTTATGCTTAATAACTTTCTAGTGGTTGTGTCCAGCTCTCAGAGCTTGTTCAAAGGCAGCACCTCCCTGAAAAGTGTCAGTGGATCTGTACCTCCTCAGGTGGCAGGCCACACTTCCAAGCAAGGTCACTCATCCAGCACTCAGCAATCATCATTCCTTGGGGCCCTCCAAAGCCACGGAAGGCTGTGTTGGAAGGCAAGTTGGTCTTGCAGACAATGCCCACGCTACTGACATTGGGGATGTTGTAGGAGTTATCCAAATGTAACAGGGCTCTGTCTATAACCTGGGGAAGAGAGGGAATGAGGGTGGACACATTTTACATGAATCACATGTCAGACTTCTCACTAGCTGCCAAAGCCAGGCTGGGAAGCTCTGAAGTTAGTTTACAATAACCAGCGCTTTTCTCTTGCACCCTGCAGCTCTGCTGTCAGTGCACTGAGGTGCAGCTACTACTCCCATTTGCAATGGGGTGTCAAGCAGTATCCTCCTGAGGGACAGGGCAATAAGCACACTTCTCTGCTGGCTTTTATGACGCTGGGACAGACGAAGCTTCAAGGTCCTTTGTTGGCCCTGGGCTCATGCTGAGCCAACTACTACTAAATGCCATTACCCACCTGGAAGAGCAAGAATATTCTTTTAATTATACTGAGTAATCTGTTACTGGACAAGTCTTGCTGATATCAAGTGACTCAGCAGCTGGGCTCTGGCAGTAAGGGCAACTATATGAAATGAATATTTTCAATAGCTACATCTAAACTGCAAGATTTGAGATTTCTGTCCACTAATTGTCCAACCTGGGACAGGGCCAGAGCTTCCTTCTGGCTTGTGTTCCCAGATTTCCCTTCCAGCAGCAGCACAGAGAGGAGATTATGCACACAGCAACCTTATTTCAACATGAAGCACTTTCCAGTCCCCTGATTCAGATACAGTCAAAAAGAAAATTCACATAGATCTAATCTCAACCAGGCCCTTACTTTATGGGAAGACACTTGCCTGCCATACTGCTCTGCACAGCACCAACCACATTGCTAGCATCAAAGGTGGCTCTGGTAGAGAGCTCTTGCAGTTCTCTCCTACTGAAATGGATTCATTTTGGTAGAAAATTATCAAAGACTCAGTGGATTAGAGAAAGGCTAGAATAAACGTGACTGACGCTAGGCTATTGGATTGATCACTCACTTGACAGAAAAGGAGACATTTTTTACTCAGCAGCATACCAATTCTTAGAGGCAAACTCAGAACTCAGGCCCATTCTTGTCCTTAGTGCTTGTGAACCCAGTGTTAGCTTTAGCCAGTCCTTAACAAGCTTGTTGATTTAGGCACTCTGCCCTCATCAGCCTATTGACTTGGATGTTTCTTATTCTAAGGGATTACCTTTCCCCAACGCTGGGGAACTATCAGTCATCTTGCATTGTGCAACAAGTTTCCCATCACAGCCTTCTGTAATGCAAAGCAAACTTTCCTGACACTTTTGCCTAATCCAAGTTATTGCAACATTGATAAGAATTGTGGCACATGCCAAGGCAGGTGAATTGGCTCAGAAAGCAGTTGCAGAAGCTCCAAAAACCCATCAAGGTCTGTTTTCAGCCATGTCAGAGAACAGGATGTGCAAGCAGTGCTGTAGGCAGCAAAGCAAAAGGTTGCACAGGGAAACGTCTTCCAGCTAGTTAGCCATCAGAAAATTTTACTTACACCATAAGAGAGGTCTACAGAGTTGCCCCCATTGCTGTAGTATGACACCTCCAGACTCTTGACTTTCCCATTCTTCATGAAACCAACCTGTCAAGAGAGTCTCCTCAGTAGTCCGTTTTCTACAAAACATTCTGTTTCATGCTTCCCTCTAAAACCTGAATGGACCTCATACAAGAAAAAGGCTGACTGTCCTCTGCTGCAGCAGCACAGGACAAGTGCAGGCAGCAACTGAGGAAGCTTCCCAGTAAAGGGTCCACGTATGCATCTTAATCTTGCTCCAGAGAACTCTTCTAAAATAAGTGCTGGCCACTTGTCATAGATACACCTTCCTTAACAGGCTTTTGCTCTGAAAAGCAGAAGCAGTTGGATGGGGATTGAAGAGGAAAGGAAGGTAACAAAAACAAACAATAGTATGACACTGTAAACAAAAGGGGAAGCATCTAAGAGCAATGTGATTGTCAACAGGGACAAAGTCTTGGTTGCAAGGGCGAGGGAAGTATTTATGCTGAGGTCACAAGAAAGGAACCATCTGAACAGAAAGAACTTCTGCGGTACTTTAACAGGAAAAATGCTCTAACCCAGCTGAGCTGATCCATCGGCAGCAGAGGAGATCAGCAGTGAAACAACCAGAGCAGCAATTTTTTCACAGTATCTTACTACTTTCTGATATTTCAGGTGACAACACTGAGACAACATGCATTCATTTCATATGTATGCATACCTTGTACCTGCCCAGGAAGGGATGTCTCCCACCACTTATAAGCATGTCTTCATCTCGATCAAGCATGCACCTTACTGGGCGGCCAGTTCTGTTAGAGGAAATATTTATCAGGCAAAGCCTAAAATGCACAATATAGTTCCTACCAAGCAAGACTCTCCTCTTTTTTATTAGGATTGTCTTTCCAGAGTGGCAATGGAGAATTACGGGTAAACTGCTTGGTTTATATATCTTCCTCTTAAGAAAACGGCAATATTGAGGTTAAAAAAACAAACAAACAAACAAACAAACAAACACCCCAGCCCTTAGAAGCTGGGACCTGTCCGTGCAAACTCTTGTGGAGACTTTAATAATAAAAAGGATAGTTTCTTACCAAGACAGATGCTAATAACTGAGCAATTACTGCTTTCCAGACTGTTTCTCAAGGCACTCTCTTGGCTTTGCAAGAGAGAATGCCATGTGAATTACAAAATAATGCTAAATAAAGTATTAACTAGCCTTCAATTTGACCTTGTTTTTTGTTTGCTTATTTATTATCTGAGGAGGGAAACAAGGAGGAGAGGAGGAGTTGGTCTTCATCTTCTAACAATTCTGCCTTCCCAATGCCTCCCCTCAGGTTGTAAAAATATCTAGGGAGTGCCATGGATGTTATTTCATAACCTCTGGGATATAAAACAGTGGTTTGGCTGGCAGAGATAAAGGAAAGAAAAAATATGTACATGTATTACTGATTAATTAGTGGAAGCAGGTGGTTTACTCAGAACAGGAAAAATAAATCTGAATTAAGTACAGAAACTTCACTTTGGCTGTTCTCTTCTGAAGGTATTTTATCAAATTGCTGCTGTGCTGCTAGACCCACCTAGCACTGCCAGCAGGGTACATCCTCACCTACAAGGGCAGTACTGGGAAGGGCAGTGTTACACACAGCGCACAAATGTCATCTCAGAGGCTGTGTTCACTTATAACCACAGAAACTTGCACAAAGATGAGCACATATCAAAATACTCTGGGTTTTGAACAAAAAAAAAAATTCCAGAAACCAGAAGCACATTTCCAATCTACGCTTCACAAATGGTTATGGTCTAGTTTCATTCCCTGAGCTTTCAGGGGTTTGAAAGGAGTGAGTTTCTGTTCAGTGGCCTGCCACCCTTCCTAGGGAAAAATCCAAAGAGAGGGTTTGCAGAAGAGCAGAGAAACAGCGGTGCAAGGCTGGTGCAGTAGAGTTTTGAGCAAGGAAGAGACTGTCATACCTCTATTATACAGAACAACCAGCATGGCTAGTGCTGGATTTTAAAAGGGTTTGAGGCGAAGTGGAGAGACAGATAATTTGAGATACAAGAGTTTTCAGAGAACACCAAAGGGACAGCAGAGTAAGGGTTTTCTCCCCCTTTCCTATCAAAAGCTGACATTCCCACATAAGCTTAGCCCCTCTCAGCAGGTTCAATTTCTCCTACCAGCTAAGAGCTAAGACACCTCCTTTGGGAATCCTAGGCTTGCTATAAGCTGTACAGTAAGAAGACATGAAGAGTCTTCAAAGTGCTCCAGAAAGAGGCAGGCTGGGACAGTCTGAAAGGAAAGAGCCCTGTTCCCCATACCCAAACTTACTTGAAGGCTGCAACAGCCACTGCAGTTGTTAAAATAGTATTCCTAGTCTCTTTTCCTCCAAATCCTCCTCCCATTCTTTTCACTCGAACCACAACCCGATTTGAAGGGACTCCCAATGCATTAGCAGCAAACTCCTAAAGAAAAACAAAACAGCAGAACATGTACAGAGCTGACCTGGTGTTAGGAACTAGATACCAACACATTGCCTTTCTGCAACCGTTGCAACAGTACAAATACTTTGTTACACTGCAGATCCTATCGGTCCTGCAATTGGATTTGATGCAACTGGAACCAATAAGCCCAGTATGTCTTCCCTGAGGTGGGAAGGCACACAGTGCCTCAGCAGATTCAGGAAGAGGCTGACATGAGATGAGATTATGAAGACATAGGTCTCATTTAGCACAGGGTTTGACGTCCATACCACTGTGACCATTCTCCTCACTCTATTATGAGACCTTTGGACAGTCTTGGTGAGTCACTAAACAGGCCAAAGAGACCCCATAGTGCCAGTTGCCTATCTCACAAGATAACAGAGTTGGCGTATACGTACTCAGTGTTTACACCACCTCTCTTTCTGATATATCATTCAACAGCCATGCCTACTGACCAGCTGGCACCCACTCCAGAAAGGGTAAGCATTTAGAAACACCTCTGTCACCTGGAAGCGGATTCATAATACCAGTAGGATGGATGAGGACTTTAGATCCCATACCCAACTCTAAGCTTATATGCTTTTTTTGTTCAAGACAAGAGAGGACCAACTGTAAAACAACTGTTTATCTAGTCTGAAACTGAGAAAAAAAATGCTTTTTAAGTAGCAGATCAATGAGACAGTACCTGTGTCTTCATTAGGTTTTGGGTTGATACAAAGAGTTCCATCTCACCATCTTCCCCCTTTGGCACGGCCACAGTGCAGTGAGTTTCCAGATAGAAATGCTCCTGCCCACCAAGGTACATCTCCCCTAGAAAATTGAAATAAATTCCCCAAAGATAGTGTGTCCCTGGTGTTATAAGGCATGTCCCATCATGTGCTGCCTGCAAGCTACTGCCCTTTTGACATGTGTTAAATGACAACCTTTTGCACTGCCCAACACTGGATATCCCTAGCTCTAAAACTGACACTTCTGGTTTGAAAACTGAAAAGAAGAGAGAAAAGAAAAACAAAACAAACAAAAAAACACCAAAAAGTCCAGACACATGTCTCCCCCTCCACTTTCTAGAAAACTTCAATCCAAAACACAAGTGGCTGGCATTTCAAAGATAAGCCAGCACACCATGCCATTGACCCAGCATCCCTTAAGATGCAGTGTTTCATGCCTTTCAGACTGCTCTGATAACACCACTGAGATGAAGGATAAAAATAAATCAAGTATAGTCTATCTGAGCAGATCAAATACAAAGTTAGAGACTTTGAAACGGGGGAACAAAAACAGAAACCCAAAATGCCTTAAGATCTAACTGGGAATCAACTCTCTGTCACTGCATGTGTTACCTAGCAGTGCTGAGGGTACCACTTCCAGTCATGCTACACACTATTAAACATCAGAATCCCCCTCCTTTCTCAGTCATGGCCCATGTCTATTCAGCTGCCATGAAAATTAAAATTCAGAGCAGTTCTCAAAATCCTGTTCCTCTCTTCCTTTTATTCAATTCAGCAACAACAAAATAGCTGCCTTCTTTAGATACATCAGTGATAAATGCACATTTGTCTGAGACAACGCCTACTCTGATATGTAGCAGGGGCCTTTCTCTTGTCTCCTCGAGGGGGTTGGCCTGACATTCACACAAGATTGCTGCCTTTTAAATAACCTATTCTTCTAGCTCAGAAAAATTTCTGCCTTGTCTGGCGCAGTGTTTTCGTTTTGTATATTACAGTGCACTATAAGAAACTGTTAACAACAGCTTATGACACCCTTTGAAGTGCCAGCACCAATCGCTGACTGCAGAAGAAAATCTCAGCAATGCATATAAAAATACAACAAATGACAGACCTGGAAATGGGTGTTTTAGTTAAATAATGCCCCACTTTCCCCATGGGGAGGTTAGGGGGCATGCTTCTTTAATCTTCAAGAGTAATCCCTTCACAACCAGGCTTTGTGTCTGTAACTGATTTAACTTCCCTCTCAGATCTGTAAGAGGGATACAACACCCTGTTTTCGATAAATACATAGTTCTCCAAAGGTCTGATGTTTGAGACTCTTCCTTTCAGCAGCTATTGATCAGTGATACAGACACCAAGCAATGACATGGGTCTGACAGAGTACTCCCGTTCACAGCTCTGGCACTCTCCACTTCTAACACATAGGGGTTTTAAGCAGTTGTTGATAACTGCAATGTTTACCAATGTCTCTACAACCCGCTTGGCAGACTCCAACTGAATGAAACCAAGAAGCACACAAAAGAAACACCCTTCCTCAAATACAGACCAACAACGTTGAGAAAGAGTGACAGAGCAGTGCCACGTTCTTCATGATACCTGCGGCCACCACTGTGGGTGGATCAGGTTTACAGACACATGTATGTCCCATTTTCATAAGATACAGTCATATACCAGGTTAAAGGAAACTGACTGTCTGTAAAATTCAGGCCAGACTGTGTCTGGACAGGAAAAAGCTCCTATATGGATATGTTTCATGGAAGGAAAAAAAAATGACTTTGTAGAATATTTGCTTAAGAAAAATGTGTCCTTACATTGGAAGAGAGTGTTTACAGGGGCATAGCTTGGAGCATCCAAGTTTGAAACCAAAATTAAATTTTTCATAAGCTATCTGTATACAAACAGTTAGTTGAAACTTAATATTAAATTAATTTAGTCCCCCCAAGCCTTACTTTCATGAGTTCAGTATCGTATGCATAAAAAGGAAGGTGGCAGCTTGACTTCTTTTGTCAAAAATATCCTATCTTAAAAGAAGGATTATTGCTTAGTCTCACCTTCCAAAATGTGATCAGATTCTTCAAATCCTTTCTTCACATCTCCTTTATTAATCCTCTTTATAGACTTAAGAAAGGATTGTTTCTCAATAGCTTCCTAGGAAACATAATGACACAATGAAATTTTTGTGGAAGTGGAGTGAAAACAAAGCTTCCTCTGACTGAATAAGAAATATGCAAGATAAAAAGGACAAAAACTTATCAGACACTAACTATGGTAATAGCCAAGTGACTTGACTTAAAGCAGTACTAAATAATTTTTGGCAACACAGCAATTTCACATAAGCACCATAATTGGAAAATCTTGGGTTGTTCCTTGTGACCCATTTTAAATGACAGACCCAGAACCTCAAGGTCTGTAGATACCAAAGCTATGACTTACAACTTATGTTAACTATAGTCTGAGGCCCAGAAGGGGGGTGAATGGTAAATTAAAAAAAAAAAAAAAAAAAAATGAAGTGAGGAAAATAAAAGAGACAGAAGGAGAAAACTAAATCTCTCAGATGGGATGAGAACTTCTGCAGAAGTAGTTCACTTCTGAGCTAATACACAATAATCTTTCTTGGGGAAGTTTTACTAACGCATTTCACTTTTGCAAAAACTGAAATTTTCCTTAATGACAAAAAAACCCACAGAATGATCAAACAACAACAACAACAACAACAACAACAACAACTCAGCACATTTCTGGCTCCACTCTCGTCTCCTCTAGTTGAATATACAGCTAGAATCCTCAGAAAGGAAAAGTTTTCACACACTCTTTGTGAACCCACAAATCTCGCAAACAAACCAAACCTCTGTCCACAGATGACAGTCTGTACTACACAGTGCACAAACTCTTTGTATTTGCATGAATACAATTCACATTACAAAATACATGGTATGAAATACTGACCATTTAAAAAAATTAATTAGAATCCCATGGTTCTAATTTCTCCCCAGTAAGAATGGCTTCATGCATTTTTTCTCATTTCTAGATGTGAACACTGTGTTAGATATTAACATTTGCTTTTATTGTCATATAAGGAAATCTTGTCAATGAGCCTTCTATTTAAAAAAAAAGGCATGAAATGATCACAAATTTCTTCAGCTTTGAGAAAAGCCACTTAAGGGCTGTGTCCATATGGTCAGTGGAAATGTTCACAGTGGAGAATGAACTCCTGAAAATTAATTTAATCAGCTTAGAAACTAGACTAATGGTCTGCAGAAATCTCAGAGGAGTAATGCAGCGACAGAACTAGAAGAGATGTTTTCATACCCTATTATTGAGTGTTATAAATCAGAGAATGAAGAAAGAATGAACACCGGTGAAGCCAGCAGGGTCATACCAGAGAATATTGAAAGCAAGTGCCTGTGGGTAAGAATGTAACTGACAGTAACCTTGTTAATTTAAACAAATTTGTGCTGAGCACAATATATCTACCAGATTATATTTTAATATATTTTTAATACATTCTATTTTTATTTGGTTTAGCTTTAAAAAACACAGAACAAGTTAATGGACTCCCAATCAGCACCACATGAAAGGTCTGTACTCTTTATATTTAAATATACAAATTATTCCTTCTATCCATATCCTGCTGCACCCACAAAGACTAAAAAACACATGACCAAATAACCACATGTGTGGGAATAGAAGTTAACTGGACATCAGGGAGTCTCAAGCTAACTGCAGAAACAGCTGTGAGACATCTTACCTGAATTGTGACAATAGGTTTAAGCTCTTCATAGTTAATCTTCACAGCTTTAGCTGCTCTTCTGGAATGTTCTTGTGTGTCTGCAAGAACTGCACCGATGATATGACCAACACAAGTGACCTACAGGCAAAGATTAGGACCCGCTATCATTTGGTGTGTATATATATGCAGTAACTGAGAAGCTCAAGATAATTCTCTTCATCTATTCCTTTTGTACAGTTTTTCATCTGTCTTTTCAGACTGGTCTATTTAAAACTGGTCAAGGGAAAACAGTCACAGACAACTTTGGACGCTAAGCAAGTGAGCCTGTCCCAGTGGCTTGCATCCTAGAGGAGAACAGTGCAGATAACACAGAGGAGAGGGGCATGGGGCAACAGGGCTCAGGCCTTACTGAATTTGGCACCAAGATTTCTATTGACTTCAGTTTAGTTCAGATTTATCTCTGTGTATGGTATAGGAATTCACTGGGCAATATGAGAAATCTCATCTCCTGAGCAGTGTGATTGAAAAAGGCTATTCTTAACAACATACCACGTCCTCAGCAAAGACAGTCTCATCATTAGCAATGCCAGTGATGTTACTTCCAGGAACATCCTTGGCGGAAACAAAACACACAAACCCAGGAACACGCTGGGCTTCAGATGCATCTACAGAACTAAAGAAAGAAAGGAGGAGAGGCAACATTATTATTTCTCATTTTTCTTTTTATCAGCACTTATGAGATAGCCATACACTTTCAGGCTTGATTCCCTGAAGTCTAGCTATGCAAAAGAGGAGGAGTTTGTCACAAGAATATCATGTGAGACCAATGCAGAAAGGGCAACATATTAGACTAAAATAATTTATGATCTATATGATAATCTGAATCCTGACTGGGAGTCCGCTTCTTTGAAATATACTGCATCATACAACTTTTCCCTTAGACATATCTGAACTTGATCCAATCACCATGCATAGTAAAGATGCCTTGACACCCTTCACCAAATACAGATTGCTGTTAGTGATGGTATGCCTCCACTGTCTTGGCTGCCATGATTCTGTGAAGGTACGACTCCTCCCTGGCTATTGACAAACATGAAAAATTCCTGCAGACACATGTCATCTACTGTGGGTTCACCTCTAGAGAAAAATGTGGCTGTGAGTCAGGGAGAAGTTGTTGAGTATCAATCACAAGGAAGCTGCAGAGTATTTAAAAGGATGCAAAAGAAATGCCATTCCAAAAGACAAAAAGCTTCATGAAAGGCTTTCTTCAGTCATCAGCAAAAGAGGTATCTAACCAAGATGCTTGTCTGCTTGAATCATATACAGGTTTAAAACTAATTGACAAGCAGGACAGAAAGTAATTAGAAAAGTGCAATATAATTTAATTTTTATATGGAGCATTTCATTAAAATTGTATTATAAAGGACTTCCAAGCTCCTTTTCTGATATTTTGTCATTGGCTACATAATTGACTTGCTTGACAAGGGAACTGTTGCAAACACAAAAGCTGTGGCCCTCTTTCTGCTAACTGAATGATTTATTGTCTTCTGTAAATTGCTGCAATGTTTTCAGCCTGCTTGTTTAGATTCCTGAAACTCTGATACAAACTGCATGAAAGTAGCTGTTTATGTATCCCAGTGAGCTACAGACCTTTTTAAAAAGACATTAAATGTATGAATGAACTTTCCCACATGAACTCTTAGACTGCAGCAACTGCAGACAATGCTACTTTTCCTTGGAAAGTTCACTTTCCCGTGCTTCTGCAGTAACTCCTCAGACACAATCCCCTGACAGTTTCCCTTAGTTGGAAATACAGAGGCAGATGATTTCTAATTTATACTTGGTGATAAAAATCTAACTTGGGTGAAGTGGAAGCTTTTGGAGCCAATATTTTGACCAGCAAAACTGTAGACTGAGATACTTTTGTCACCTGGAGAAATATTCTACTTCTTCCTCTACAGAAAAACACAGACTCACAGCTTGAAATGTGAGTGCACAATGCAAATGCAGAGAATGTGTACAGCAGCCTCTAGAAAATACTGCATATTGTGGCCACAGGCATAGATCTGATGCTTCCTCTATTGCCTCATTGGCACTGGTAGTAGTAACAATGCTTATGTTTGCAGCACTCATCAATGACCATGTTGCGACACCTAAGATTTAGCTATGATATAACAGACCAATTTCTTTCATAACCTGGGAGTCAGCTACTACATCTGTGCATCCATGACCACCACACTGCCCATCCCATGTTAGACCACTGTGGGAAACCTCTGGACGGGAAGCCTACGTAGGCAGGAAGTATTGCCTAAGGAACCAACAGCACATAGCACGGCTACTGAGGATGACACGAGGCAATGTAACGCAGTGTCCCACGTCAAATCAGCTGAGGGCAGAAGAGAGCCTGCAGAGCCACCACAATGCAAGTAAAATTAGGGATTGTGGGGGGCAGTCAGTCCCACAATATAACAGTATTGAAACTCATATGAGAATGTAGATGGCATTACCTGCCAGGATAGGCATTTTAGAGTTGGTTAGTCACTATTGTAATAAATTATTCATCAGTCACACCCTGCATGGACAAGATGTTTTCAGAGGCAGCTGCACTTCCAAATACTGCCCTATCCACCTTGCTACAGCCAAGCACAAACAGGTCTACATATAATAGCTGAAGCTAACTCACATAGGACTGTTATGCAGAGGGCTTGATCATAGCCAGTGCAAGCAAGCGTTGTGCAAGGCAAAAACCAGAAGACAGTACACACAGAGCTTACTCACCGGTGCTGTGAGCCACAGGACTGCTGTGGCAGAACTGCATGTTACAACCTAAATTTTTAGGCAGATAGGAAAGAGCATGGTCAAGCTCCATGCTCTGGTTAGTGATTAAAATGACATCTCAAACATTGTGGTACTCTCTTACCCTGCTCCTTTTTAATCCTGCATGCTTGAGTATAAGAGACAGGACATGCAAGAAGGTTGCCTAGGTCTGAGGGCTTTGTGCTTCAGCAAAGCTCGGAGTTTGGTGTTAATTCCCTCATATTCCCACTGACACAGACTTGCAAGGCAGCTGTAACACATACAGCTCACTCTGTATAACAATGTGCAATGAACTGGAGTTCCCACTAATGCTAAAACCTTTCCCTCACCCGCCACTTGACAGGTCAATGTTTTCTAAGCCACCAGGCACTGGATGGTTCCAATATTTGAAACTCAGAAGCAACACTTACAGGATCTTAGCATGGGCTTTGGTGCTGGTCACCAGTGTTAGATACAGCTCATTCTCATAGTGAGGGATGTCATCGCAGTAAACAGCTTCTCCACATGCTTGTTTGGCTGCTGAAACATGCATCAAAGGCCGGCCCACCATATCTTCAACTGCCTGCCCCCTGGGCACTTCCTGGAGTAAAACATATGACTGACTACTACTGCTCATATTGCAGGGGACAGAATCATCGATGGGAGAGCAAAAGGCACCATGAGACATTCTAGCGAGATGGGGAACGGGATGGGGGCTCAGTCCTGTGGGAAAGGATGGTAAACAAGATGGAGTAGATACACAGAATGGGCTATGGAGAATTAAGTAAAAGGGGTTCAGGGTTTGAGACTGTTGTGGAATAGAAGGGTGTGATGTGGCAGCTTGCATAAAAGGTTCAAGTTCTGAAGCTGGCTTCTAGTCTGAAAGCCGAAGAGAACAGGTCATTAAAAGAGAAATAAGGAAGAAGATGCATCCTGAATCCGAAGCCTGTGAAATGCAAAGAAAGGCAGGCTGCAACTAGGGAAAGCAGAAGGGCACTTTCAGTTTGGATATGGAGCTGGGTGCAGGAGGAAAGTGCTACCAACAGCGATTTTTATCAAGCTGTACATGTCAGGAACAGTCTCGGGTAATGCGAGGGAAGAACATTGCATCCTAAAGCAAGGAAGGGACTGAGACCCAAACAGAAGCCTCAGGAATGGCATTATATAAGTTCACGTATTGCCCTTACTCAGGGAGACAACAAGATAAGAAGCACAGTTTAAGCTACAGAAAAGCCTGGGTCTACATCATGCAGGTAATCCTACTTACTTGGAAAAGCTGGGCATTTGCAATGGGATCTTTGTGAAACAGCTCTGTAGCACTGATGTAGTTCGAAGGGATGGGCTCACACAGATTGTTCTGCCAGAGACATATTAAAGAACAATCATCCTCCCTGCCAGTCCCTTTCTCATGTTCCCCAATAGCCCAGGATACTCTCCATTCTCCGTCCTCCAGTGAAGATAATTCATCTTTTACTGGGTGAAAGGCCAACAGAGCTCAGGCCCTGCGCAGAGAATAGCCACAGACCCACAAGAGCAGTCATAATGCAACAAAGGGGAGAGGTGCAGGGATCCTCCTGTGAACCCACAGGTCAGCATCCTTTCACAGCAAGGTAGGGATGCCACAAGGAAGCAAGTGGGAAGATACACTAGTCACTGTCATGCAGGTAAGGAGTAGGGGGGCTCTGGCAGCTATTGCAAAATGGAGTTCATTATCAGGTATGACTCTGCTTGAATCTGAACCCTCCCCATGCTTTCCCCATCAAGAGAGCACACACAGGTCATCCTTCCCCAAATCTGCCTTCCCTAGCAGCACTCACAGTGCCATGGTTGTTCTTGCTCAGTTTCTGAAGGACAGTCAAGTAGAACTTGAAGAAGAAGCTGAGCACAAGCGTTCGTCGGAAATCCACCATCCCACCAGGCGCAGAAGGAGACAGATCCATCTCACTCGCCAGTAAGCGGCAAGCATCCTGCAGAAGCTTCTCATTCCAGTCTCTGCAAGGGAACAAAAGCAACACAGAGCCCTTGCCCAGCCATAAGTATCACTGGACCGACTAACTCTTCCACGGCAGCATTGCAAGCTCTTAAGCAGCAGCCACCTGTTCTATCTGTTTATAGTATGTGTCAGCTTTGCTCTCATCTTGGGCTCATGTCATCTTCTCTAAAGATGTGGCAAAGCTATTAAATGATAAAGGTGTAGATTTCTCAGTCCAGTTTGAAAGAAAATCAGTTTTGTAGGTCATGCCCACATCTAGCTTCTGCCCACTTCAACAGATGAGTAAGTTTAGCAAGGAAATGGCTCTCTGAATGAGAGGCTGACATGGATCTTTGAGGGTAAGGAGTACTGGAGGAAGCATGGCATCACACAAAACATAGACTGATACAGAAGTGTAGCTACACTTCTTCCCCTTTCTCCTTCTGTGTACTATCAGAGAGGATTTAGGGTATTTGAACTACTCCTGTAAAAATCAGCACCATTCCATTAGACAGCCTTTCTATCACAGAAAAATCCCTACCTGCCAGTGAGCTCCTGGCAAGTTTTTAGCGCCAGGACAGTTGTAGGAGCCATTCCTCCATAGCTTAGTTTTATCTCCTCCACTCGGCTAGTGCCATCTTGGAACAAGACTCTCATCCCACAGGTCACAATAGCAATGTCATCCTCCCGACGGGAAGCCTGCTTGAAAGCTGAGAAGTATTCACCCTAGAAAACAGGAAAAGATTTCTTTATTCTCTACCTTGGCATGCTTTGGAGTAGAAATATGGACAAGCTTTTATCCTCTCTCTACATTGATGAGCTATTCCAGGAAACTGTAACCAGTTGATTCATCTTGCAGGGCCGAGTAGGACATGTTTGTTTAAGCAGCACTGTACATTTTCACATGATTCAACAATTAATTCTAATGTATTAGTTCAGTGGTTATCAGCCAACCTAGGACTGTGTGGGAAACGAGCTTTGACAGAGATCATCTCATACTTGTCTTATTACAGTTCCTCAGCAACTTTTTTCTCCCAGGCTGCTAAGCTGGAAGACTAAGTAATAAAACCCATATCCTAAACCCCTTCAGAAGTCTTTGAACTCTACAAGAACTAAAATCAATAATTACACATTTCACAGTTCTAGCATATATCAGAATAATTAATATAAGACAATTTCAATCTGTTACTGCAAATACAATTCTCAGTAACTATTCTGAATTCTCTGCTGGTCTCCACAGAGTGAGAAAATTCTTTTAAATGCACCAGCAACTACAAGTCACAAAAACCAGCAGCTCCAGTGAAGAGTGACAGTAAATACAAGATTAACCCTCTACCAGTATACACTGAGTAACAGTATCACCGTGGAGTCACAGTACAGTTTTTGCTCTTGCCTGTCTGCACATTATGACAAATTGCTGCTCAGACATAATGCAGAGTAAGAGAGTAATCAGAGCCGATGTCTTTGCATGGCCCTTCTGGGGAGTTTTCTGCCAAATTTCTTCTCTAACAGCTTAGCCAAGTGACTCTGCACAGCACAGCAGTCTGTTCCATTAATTATTTCTAATCAGAAGTGGACAGCAATTCTCTTCATTATTATAAAGAACAATCCCTCTATTGTTGGCAATGAGAACAGTTTCACAAAAGGCCCCTTTTGCACATCAAGAACTTGTTACTGGAGATATAACTGAAGGGTGTGTTTCATTTCCTGGATTCAAGTAATTAATGGGCAGCCAGCAGATAATAGCAGAGGAGCATCAATAGCATCCTCCCAACAAGGACATTCTGCCACTCTGCTTGTTAAATCAATTAGCTTTCAAAGAGGAGATAAAGTAGCCTCTTCTCTTACTGCACTCTTCAGAAAAGATTTCCAATAACATGATAGCAACAAAAGGGAAATATTTGCCTTCAGTCATTGCAAGACACCTTAGTTTTCTTGGTTCAGAGTCCTGTGGGAGAAATGGCACTCGCTATTTTTCCTCACTAGGAGCGTAGGTAAGGTAACGGTTACATCAGCTGCCCACGTCTGCCCTACCTCTTGGTAAAACAACAGAACACATCTGCTCTAAAATATCACAGTGAAAGTTTCTAGGTGTTAGTAATTCTCACAGAAAAACCAAGCAACTTTTAGTCTTAAGGGCTGCATATTAGACACCTAGATTAGTCTCCTGTCTCCCCTTCTGGACAGGATGCAGCAACAGGTAGGAGCACACTAAGAAATCCATAGGCTCTAAGAGATTCATAGGCAATATTCATGATTGCAAAAACATTGTTTCCACATCAATTTTTCAGTTCACCACTGTGGAATATATGGACCAGTAATGGATGAAAGTTGGAGGACACTAATTTAAAGGATGAAGTAAGACTTCACAACTGCTTTCTGTCTGTTCAGCAGGGCAAGCATTGTGATACTATGAGCCTATGATGGCAATACTGAGCAAACAGTAAGTTAAGATTGTTTTCCAAAGATAGAAATACATAGGCATTGTGTTGTCAGGCTTTTCCTACTTGAAAACCAGTAAGTGTCTATGTCACACAGAACAGTATTATAAAAATTAACTAACAATATGAGAACAGTAACAGTAAGGGAAGGGTGTATGTAGAGGAAAGGACATGAAAAACAGATGGTCACTGAGTAATAATGCAAGTGGTGCATAATATTTGTGAACATTATCTGGAACACAAGAAATTATTTTATAGCCCAGAAGTGAAAGAGGGTTGTTAAATAAAGGATATGTCCTGTTCTAGGAATGCCTTGTTATATACAAAAAGCTAAGGAGTTTCCTTTTCTGGAATCTGTTCATATTTTATCTTTAATCCAGTGAGCTCTTTCCTTTTCTAAATACAGTCTTCCCTCAACTGCAATCCCCTTACAAGTAGAGACTCAAAAACCTTTATTCCCTGAATATCTTAAATATCTGACACACAAACTAGCAGGAGAAAAACATGTTACCTCCTCTCCCCTAACATTCTCTCTGTGATAAACCCTACCCTGAGTTCAGTCCTCGTACAGTAACTGAATGGTGTAAACTACTAAACTACTTTGGTCTAATTCTTTGTGTCTTACCCTTGGTGTGACAAGTCACATCAATACAAGAGATAACATCAGTTTTAAACAAACGTAAGCACAAAAAAACCCAACACAAAACAGATCTAGCTGTTTGCTGACACAGCCCTCCTTCCAGTTGTGAGGAAATCACAACAGTTGCAGAAGACTCTGCCTGCCACATGCCTGCACCTTCAGACATCCCCTGAAGAACTTTACTCCCCCTGACTTCATGTTTGTGAGCAAAGATCAGCCAAGAAACCATGAAGTAGAGAGTTGGTTTAGTCCTTCAGATCAATCAGATGCATATAACCTAGGGATGAAGACATTGCCCTGCTGGTAAACATTTGTTTGTTTTGTGAAATTGCCATATGACTGTTAGATGGATGGGGGAATATGGTGTTTTCCACTGACTACCTCAGCATGATTCTCATTTTGGCAAAAAGCAATGCTTCCTGCAATTACCACAAGATCAAAGAAGAATCTCGCAGAAATAGATGGAAAAACACCATAAATAAAACAACTGTGTTCCGTTAATAGTTAGATACCAAAATTAGAGAGGATAGACAAAGGATTTATTGGTTCTATCCCATAATATGATGGCTTTCAAGTAAATCAGTGTTTTCCATTTATAAAGAAAATGTGTCATTATACTGTGAATCCTTGCATCTTATAACTTGTAGCCTCAAGCCCTGAAAAGGTAAATACTTTCACAACCATAAAATTACAGTCTGATGTTCTCAGCCCTAAAGGGAAAAAAGAGTTTTACCTCTTAGACACTCTGAATCTATTATGGTTCATGCTGCTACACAGGAGAGGTGTTCATTGTTCTGTCCAAAGGAAGTTTTGCAGGTTCAGTTGAAGTTGCAAGACTACATTGCCAAAATGCCCTAATAATCAGCCCTTGTGGTTTCAGTCTTGCAAGGCAAGGATGCAGAAACTGAACTTCCCTCTTATCCATACACGCTTTTCCCATTTCAGGTCACAGAAATGAATCAGGAATCTTGGAAAACTTCACTTCACTTTACTTCAGGAACTGCTAGCATCCTTGCTGTACTGCTTTGCAAACAGAATTTAGACCTCTAGGAACATCACTTTGTCACCTTTCATCATTACTGTATGCACTCAAAAAGCTGCGGACAATACAGTAAAATTTCTATTTCTTGCACTAGAAAACTTCTTGAGCTTACCATACTTTATCACAGAGCTCAGCTCCCCTTGCTTTTCAAACAGTGTATGCTGCTAGATTTTCACCAAATAGTTTACTTTCTTCCTTGTCCACTTGGGACTACATAAGCATTCAGAGGTCGGTTGCCAAGGGAAAAGTGCCTAACATTGAAAATAACACTCAAATAACAGCATTTTAGCTCCACAGACATTGAAGTCTTTTCCTACAAGCTTACCTTCTTGCTGTAGGGTATTTCAACAGAGAGAAGTATTTCTTCAGGCTTAACTATTGTCTTTCTGTATCCAGTGAAAAACTTCTCATCCATCGTGACAGTCCTTTTGCCCTCTGTAGAGCAAGGAGACCAATGGTGGATGAATAACTCAGACGCAGAATGGCAATAATATGTGTGAAAGAGCCTTCAACCTACACAAATCTGTCTTGATATGTTACCAGTTTTCATTTTTCCACCCTCTTCCACCAAATCCACCATAAGGAATTTTATTTGCACAGGAACTGATCAAAGAGACCTCCTCCCTTTCTATCTAATTAAAGCTGAGCCTCCAGGTGAACCAGTTCCCAACATCCCAATGTAATTCATGCATTCCTCTTTCCTTAGCCTGCACACAAACCACTACAAAAGAAAGTCACTGAGCAGACAGTCCACTTACTTCAAGGATCCTATTTTTAAAAAATTCCTCCTAAGAGCAAATACAAATTGAGACACATTTGGCTTTCTTCATAGGAAAAAAAAAAAGTTTCAATCTCAATCTAAAAAAATCCACAAGCATTAAAGTATGATAGTGACAGAAACAGTTTCAAGCTTATTGTTTTTCATGAATAGACGTGTTCAACCAGTTCTTCACATGGACATGTCTGTAAGTACATACACAGTACCAGAGATTCATTCTGGCACAGCAGTCCAAAATTCTTTAGGAAGCCAACCTTAGGCCTAGCCTTTAGACTTCAGCCTCAAAAAGTACTTAAGGGGTAGCTACAAAGAAGATGGACATTCCCTTTTTACAAGGAGTCACATGGAGAGGACAAGGGGGAACGGACACAAGTTGCTCTCGGGGACATCAGGATTGGACATGAGAGGGAAATTTTTCACAGTGAGGACAGTCACCCATTGGAATAATCTCCCCAGGGAAGTGGTTGACTCCAACACATTGGACATTTTTAAGATTTGGCTGGACAGGGTGCTGGGCCATCTTGTCTAGACTGTGCTCTTCCTAGAAAGGTTGGACTAGATGATCCCTGAGGTCCCTTCCAACCTGTGGTTCTGATTCTTTACATAATGTTAACTTCCGCTTTCAAGTTCTGACCTGACCTTACAATCCATGGCAGGAAACTGTTGACTATCCCACTCCCCTCCGTGCCACAAGGAAATATAAGTAACTTACCATTTGATATCAGAGTCAGTTTGCTTCCACTTGCCATTAACACAGGATTTAAGTCAGAAATTGGACTTGCTGTCATTATGTTCCCACCAAGAGCCTAGAGTGATAATATATGCATCAGATAAATCTTAAAAAACCTGAAGATACAGAAATAGCGTCTTGAAATCCTGCATTACTCCATACACAGTGCACTAGGTTAGCTCTGCTTGAGTCTGCTTTGATAAAATCTTTTTTCTCACAGCAATTTTAGACCTTTAATGAAGTGGGAAAATGCAAAACCCATGAAATCCATTGCTGTCCCAGTCAACGCTAACATTTGCATGAAGCAGTTTTAGAAACAGTGTTTGGTTAATGCATCAAAACTACCTTATGCTCAAACCACACACCACATGCCCAGCAATGCCAAAATTCAATCATTGTAGCCGCAATTAAGGGAAGATCCATAAAAGTACAGAGTCTCTTTTAAGTAACATCCAGAAAGTTTTTTGCTGCAATACAAAGGTATGGCACAGTATCTTGTGGGTTAAAACTTTTTGTTTGGTAGGTTGGTTCATCTGCTTGCTTGATTTTTTTTTTTTCTTTTAGTATATAGAGTTTGAACACACCAAACCCATCTCCTTTTTCCCTTTAAAAATAGAGGAAAATTTACCAGATCTGATGCATTGACACAATGACTACCAAGTTTGTGCTGTCAGAAATCTACACACCTGCTTCTCTGAAGTTTGTCCAGCAGTCTAAATATATTTTTGTTAAATTAGTCAAATCTCGCGACAGTTTCCCCCACTTATTCTGATAACAGCAATAGAAGGCCTGGACAGCTGCCATGTTTCCCTTGCTTGCTAAATCTGTGATATCAGTGTAGCACAGACACCGAGACCCACGTTGCTATCAGTTCCTGCAGATGGTCTATATGTACTAGAGTTTTTTGCCTAGGTTTGCAAATGTTCTCCTGTGAGAAGCACAAGGCACACTGACATTGGATGAGGCAGGCCAGCTCCTCAGACTGAGCTTTCAATTCCAACCCCTGATGCTCCTGAGTCACTTACGGCAACGTTCCTGATCTGTGGCCCTGCAAACCACCGCAGCTGTTCAAGGACAGCGTGGAAGACCTCTGTTTTGTAAGGAGGAAGCTCTGCCACTGCTTTTCTCAGTACCTCCTCTACTAAGCGCAGGGTACAGGCAGCACCAAAGGTGACCCCTATAAACAAACAAATGAAAAGAATTGTTGTTCTCCCAAACATTAAGGTACAGGAGGACGGTTATATCTATGTCTGCAAAGCTTAGATGCTACCGAGTTTCATTAGACAGCAGGGTTTAGAGAAGACATTCAGTCACGCTAGACTATTTTGTATGTGCTGTATGTAAACGTCACACCCTCGAACAAAATTCACCTTTAAATCACAGCTCATGGTGGTACTGCCTCTCACATGACAGTAACCCACCGCCCTTTTGCCTCAGTGTATTATGAATGATATTGCCCTCCTATAGGTATTAGTTTGTCCTTTGAGAATTGAACTCCAACTCCTCTCCACTTTCCACACCTTAAACATGCTACCAGGCATTGGGCCATATGCACTACCTTGTCCTAATTACTTCTATTTGTAAGGTTGACCTGTTTCCACCACAAAGATAAATGCAATAATTCACTTAGTCACTTATCCATGTCAAATCCAGCATCTTTCCCCCAGTTACTAGTTTTAAAACCTTTCTAAATAAAAGTATTGCCCATTGAAACGTCTTATTAACCCAGTTAGTATACGTAAAACACCATGCAAACAGATAAAATATCTAATAAACCTTCTAGTGAAAGCCCTCTCTGATTCTCAAATTGGTTTTACATATCACTCACTTGATTCCCTGCATGGGAGAGGCATTAATGCATACAGAAAGCAGTTTTTAACCTGGGGATTTTCCTTCATATCCTCTTTCTTATTCTGTGGAGTCCTCACTCACTTCACAGGCATTCTGCCTCTTTTTTGCTCACCTGTTTCAGTGTGCTGAACAGCGTTCATTTCAGAGATCCATGTCGGTGCTATTATCACTGGATACAACATGTTCTTTAATCTCATCTCAATACCTTAAGAAAAAGTAATACTCCTTCAGTTACACACAGGTGACAGAGAGCCTAAGCTAACTGTTTCCCAATGAAACGCAGCAGGCCTGTTAAAGAGTCAGTTCATTGACCATCTGTTACAAAGATTATATAAAGTCACAGAGATGCCAAACCAAAAGCTGTTTTCCACGAGTACCAGAATTCTCACAGGAAAGTTTTAGAGACTCTTTTCTAGGCTTACAATAACTCTAAATACACTGTTTAGTACTTGTGTAATCTGGCTATTGTACATAATCCTTCATGAAAGAACAATTAATACAATGAATCATACAAAGTTTGGGATTGTCTCCTGAACCAATTGCTCAGGATACCAGAATTACTAAACACATCTGAACTCTCCTCTTCAGCACTTATGTTTCTAGAAGGGAGGAAAGAAACACAGTAAGATTTCAAGTCTTGAGAGTTTACTCACTGAAAAATCTTTCAGAACACAGGTTTCACAACCAAATTCATTTGATTATGAGAGTATTTCACCCTGTGCCACTCGCGCCTTCTCAAAATTCCACAAAACTAGCACAAAAGCTCAGAGGTCTAGATAAGCATTTTTTTTCCACCCAACACAGCAAAAAACAGGGTAAAACATTCACTGTGAGATTAATCTACCAGAGAAGAAAATTTGTTCCTATGTACAACCTGAAGGTTAAACAGCTATTTAACAGCAGTGGCATGAGGGAGGTTTACATTTGCATGGTTCTCACAAAATACTCCGTGGAAAGTTTTCCAACTGCACATAATGAGCATCAGCTCTTCTTACCCACTTCCGTGTTCCCCACAACAAGCTTGGCATTGGGGTACTTGGATTTGAGAGCCACCAATTCCTTGAGAGTTGTAGGCTGGATCCACATCACACGCTCGCCTTTGAAACACAGCTGTTTCTGCTGTTTGTTACTCTGAGTCTGCAAAAGTGAATTTGGATAGAGCTCAGACCCTACATCAAGCCAAGAATCCCTGCTCACGTGTTGGCCATGACTATGCCAAGGCCAGGCTCCATCTCATTCAAGTAACTGACAGGTGGCTGTGATATCCACATTGTTGTCAGCAGTTAGCCATTCCTCATGGTTCTATTAGCAGCGACAAGTCTTTTTCATGCTGACAAAAGTTTTCCCTTCCTGATATTGCCAGATGCATCCTGCTGCCACATCTCCCTACCAAGACCTCTGCCAGCAAGCTCCTTCTGACCAAAGTTCTGGCAGATGCCTGTGGCTTCAGTCATCTTAGAATTAATGGGTTCTCCATTCTCACCTCGCTGCAAAAATGTCAGTCTTTAGTACTGCTGAATTTGAGTTACCAGCTGTAAGGCCAGATTCTGGTTCCCTTTTTAATTCCTTCATCCAGTGACTGAAGAAAACAGACTAACATGGCTGCCTCCCAGCAACATCAGATGAAACTTTAGGGAGGAGAACACCTTAGAGAAGAAACAGAGGGCACCTCTTTCAAGCTGAACATATATTATGCTACGGTCTATGAGAACCTACTCATGCTGTAGCTCATGACACATTTAGGCTGGGTGCAGCAGCAGAACTAACAATTGAATTTCAGTTGTTTTTTAAATGTGAAGGAAGCTGTAAACATGCTGTATGATGAATTAGATTCCTGGCTGGGACATATTTGCTTAGGGGAAAACTACCCCAAGAAAGGAACAAAACATGGAGAGAAACTCATCTCACTTAACTTTTGATGTCAGTGTGGGCCAGACAACTTCTACTCCTGCTACACTGAGTAGAGAGAAGTTGGTGCTTTGGGGAAGTCATCTAGTTGAAACATATATTCAGCTACATCCTATAGCTCCTACTTCTTTTCCTACACTATAAAGAGAGCACAGAGCATTTAGCTTAGGTAGAGCTGTATTTAATGTAGAAGTTCACATCTGACCTAGTAAATTGAAATCCAGATATCAGTAACTGTTCCACCCCTGGATAGGCAGTGACTGTAAAGGAAAGCAACCCAAGAGCAGGCATGTATGGTGAGAAACAGAGAGGAAAGCCAGCCAGCTGGGGCTGGCACTTGGCCTGCATATCTTTTCAGCCACCCTGGCTTAAAAGCCTATCCTTCTATAAAACAGGAAAGTGTTCATGCCCACTCATCATCTTTTACCAGCAGCCATCTTTTGCACTGCCGTTTAATCAGGGCAGAGATGCTACAAGACACTCAAACCCCGTGCAGAACAATGAAGCCAATGAACCACACACTATTTCATTTTGATTGAACTTACCATTAACTCTGGTGGGAAGATTGGCTCCTGCGTAGGGTCCAACGGCTTGAACTCAGAAGAATTGAACAGGCTGGAGGAGATCATTGTCTATGACAGAGAAAATGCAAATGGATGAGCAGCAGAGGAAAAAGGTATCCACACACAACCCTAACTCTTCTTCTTTCCAGTCAAATACCTATTACTGTTTCACGGAGCAAAGAATGGCAAACACAGCAAAAAGGTGCCACCTGATCCACTGTTTCAGGTTCTTCAGTCGTATTTTTCTGATCACAATGCATGTCGTCAGAAACATGAACCTTGAACACACTAACAGGTTTTTGCCTATCAAAAGTGACATCACTTTCATATCGGCATGTTAAATTACATCAAAGTTACCTTTTCTGAGGTAAGCCCAGCATAAAATATAAATTAGTCTAAACCGCTTTGCATAAATACAGCTAAACTAAAAGCATTGGGCTTTGGCAGAGAACAAGCCAGAGCTAAGACTTCTAAACAGAAGAAATAGAGGAAAACATGAATAGTTGGGAGGCACCTTACCACGTTGTTGTCTTTTCCATTCATGCAGCAGCCTGGACCATTGGCTTTTCCTCCACAGCAGCCCCCATTCTGAAGAAGAAACATGTACGCTTCAGCTATTCTACACAAAGTCAGAACATTCCAATTTTTACAGGATATATTCCTTCCCTTTATTCAATCCCTGGATCACAGAAATTTTCAGTGATGTTTTTCATTAATAAACTACTTTGACAAAAGAACTCCAAGCAGTCCTAATTGCTGGAATATTCCATGCAACACCGGATGCTTCCTTACAAAGAATCCACAGGAATTCACTGGCATTTCCTGGCAAAGAATTTCATTATAATCTCTCTTTTCTAAATACATTTTATACTCACAGTACCTTATGCCCTAATTCCTCATTTTCATCCCTCCATCATTTGTACCTCAACTGGTACATAAAATGTGATTATTTTCCCTCCAGATATTCCAAAAGGTTCCAATTGTACAATTTATTGGAATGGTGATTAAATTACTTCATTCATCCTTGGACTGCAAAGTTTGGGAAGAATCATAGTGGGGAATTAACTGGGTTTTAGACCCGTTTTCACAGAAAGATGGATTCCTTCAATGTACCAGAAGCTGGTAACACATTGCTTACAGTTGTCACCATGCTATTTCACAGGTGTTGCACCTCACAGATTCAGAAGGAACATATCTATCTCACTATTGTAAAACCTGTGTCATGATGGCTAGTCACACTAACCAGGACATATGCAGTCACAGTGTTTTCCAAGAGACAGACATTCAAACCAGGTCAGACGGCTCTGAATATCTGCACCACAGTACAGCCAGAGAGGTGACTACTACATCAAAACTCTAATACTATATTGCAAATTGAGGTTATGGCTTTTAAAATTCAGCTTACCATGCTATTTTCCCTCTCACTAAGACACCTTCCAGTGCCATTGGCTACTCTGCCACAGCAATTCAAGTCCTGTGGGGACAAAAACTGTTCTGAGAAAAACGTGCATATTCCAAGGAAATGAAGTAGGCTTGATTCCCTTTTGAGAGAAATTGATCCCACATTTACTATATCCAAAGCAGAAATGGGATACGGAAGGTGCCAAGCAAATAGGTGTTTCCCTTGCCAATGGAAGGCAATACCCTGCCTGTGATGGCTAGGTCATGTCCAGTCTACTGATAGACATCTTGTTCTGGTTTAGAACTACTCTGACTGTTCAGCCAGTATCTCTGGTCCAGCTGGAGATGCGAGAAGAGTAAAAGGGACAAGGATATACAATACAATACCTAGCACTCTACCAGCATCCAACTGCATTCAGCTCAGTGGACTGCCTTAGCCCAGTGTAGTTTCTGTCTCTTTAGTAACCCTCAGTAGATCTCCATCCAAGCACTTGCTCAGTACTTGGAGCCTGCATAAGTTTTTGGTGCCCACAACACACTTCGGTGACTTCTGCAGGTCAGCTACCTAGTACATGGCAGACCATCTGCCTTGGTTTGTTTTCAACCTGACTCATACTAGTTTCATTTCTTGACACCTTGCTCTTGTGTTGCACCACATTCCACTTGCCAGTCACAATTTTGTAGATCTCTATCAGAGGTCAACACAAAACACCATATGGGCTATGTAAAGTCCCTTCCCCTCCCTGACATCTTTTTTTCCAGGCTGAAGCATCCCAGCCTACTCAGGGCTTCCTTGTATGGAAGCCAGATTACCATAGATGTGATCCTTATTCCGCTTCTCTGAATCTTTTCCTATTCTGCTATACCCTGTTACAGATGAGAGGACCAGAATTGCGCAGAGTACTCAAGCGTAGGAAGAGCCACAATGCAGACAGTGACACGGCAGTTTTCTGTTTTGTTCTCTACCCTTTGAAGTGTTGTTTTGACTGCCAGTGAGCATTGAGCCAATGCTTCCTTGGAACTGTCTACCACACCTCCAAGATCATCTTCCTGCATGGTAACAGGAAGATGATCTTGTGTCTGCTCACAGCCTATCATTTATTATGTGAAATCAGCACCCCCTTTCACTCTCTAAATTGCTTTGCATTTATTTGCCCTGAATTTTGTACCCCATTCTGTTCTCCAGTTTCTCAGCTTCCTAAAGTCCTTCTGAAATTCCTTAAAGTCTGTTCCTGTCTTCACTACCCAGACTAACTTGGTATCAGTTAATTTATTTTCTCACATTGCTGCTCAGTCTCTTTTCCACCTCATTTAGGGCTATCTTGAACAGCCTTGCTCCCACCATGGGTCCCAGCAGAACTTCACCAGTGACCTCCATTGTGAAAATACGCCATTTTCTCCCACCTGCCATTTCCTGCCTTTTAACCAATCTTTCATTCATACAGACATCTTCCCTCTTACCCCATGGCTGCTTATTGTCTTTAAAAGGCTTTGGTGAGACACTGCTGAAAACCTGTTGGAAATCCAAGTAGACTGTATTGATTGGGTTTATCAACCATTTGTAATGGATCTCACTCCTGCTTGTATGCTCTTTTGTTGATCGCAATTCTGGATAATAGAATGAAATTAACAGGCAGCATTCTAAACCCTTTACTTTTGATATTTAATACCAGTGTAGCCCCATAAGTGGCTAGTAATCACTGAAGTACCCAAGAACTTTTCTTCACAGCCTCCAGCAGTCTTTCAGGAAAAAAGGGACTAGAAAAAACTTAGGGCAAAGCCTCACCCAAACCAGCAGATGAGTTCTGGGCAAGAGCTATATAGCAGTGACTTCAACTTCTTTCCAGAGCTATTTCAGCTCTGCAGCTGATCTTTCAAGACAGCAACTTTCTCAGATTCCCCTAGAGTATGTCCCTATTCATGCACCATACCTTTTACTGTAACCATACCAGGGATCATCTGCAAGCTGTATTATCCAGAGATGCTGAGTTTTTTGGAGACTTACAGAAAAGAATAGAGTCTGAATACCTGATACCTGTGATCTAAAAAGGGACAACCAGGCAAATCTTATTAAAGTGCTCCACTTCCAGCAAATGGAGCGAGTAAAGGGGGTGGTCTTCCTGCATTATTAATGCATGAAGCACATACAAAGGGATCAAGACTTGGAGCTAGGTTGTTGTAGCATATATATTTCCTTCCTCTCCATTTCAGCTCATGGTGTACTTTAGTAACAGAACGACAGCCAGACTTTTTAAAAAATTTTCCGAAGCCACTTACTTTAGCAAATGTCCTGTATCCTTCCAGAATGGGTCTGTACCCTGTACACCGACACAAGTTCCCTGCATTGCCAGAGAGAAAGGATAAAGATTTAGTGTCATTTGGCTGAGAACTACTGTTCTTTTAGAACATTTTATTGCTTCTTACAAAAGCTTGTCAAATATAGATAAAACTAATGAAAAAACTGGGAGGAGGAAAGTTACATTAGTACTCTTACAACAATCCTACAACTTTTTTTGTTGAAATTTTAAATTGAAATTAATTTAGAAAAAAAAATTAAATCTTCCCTATTCAGTATTGATTTACCTCAATTGTGTGAGTCAAATCAGTATACCAACTATCCAGTCTCCTGAATTACAAAGAGGTGGCTTTCTTCTGCTTTCTCCTGATTTCTGGAAGCATGGTAACAGCTCTAACCTCAGCAGTAACAGCAGCCTCTCAGATGATTTACACAGTTGGATTCTGCTCCTCTCCATCAGGTATATTGCTGTCTTTGTCCTTTACTTGAGGTTGGCTAGTCCAGATGCAGTCTGTCACCTCTGCAGACTCATGTGATGGCAATGAATAAACAAGCAGGCATGGAAGCTCTTATAAGCCCCCCTGGGACAGGTCACCTTTTATTCTGTGCTAAGCTTAGTGGGGTCCTAATCCAAGACTGAGGCCACTTGCTCCAGCTTCAGGACAAAAAGTGAGCTTTTGTGAGACTTTCCACAGGCCATTTTTGTTCACTTCATAGCACCTGGCCAGTCTCCTGGTCAAAAAGCTAGTTCTTAACCTTACAACAATCGGCTCTTTTTAAAGAAATACTTTTTTAAAAGGTGCATTTTCTTCCCATTTGGTGAAGCAGACACAATGAAGGCAGAATAGGTTTCATCTCTGCAGGGCTATGAGTATTACCTTGGAAAGCATCTTCTATGTCCTCCATTTTGGGCTCAGGTTTGTTCCGAAGCAATGTATACATGGACATGACAATGCCTGGAGTGCAAAAGCCACATTGGGATCCATGACTTTTTGCTATTCTCTCCTGAGAAAAAGTAAAAACAACCATCAGCTCATAATATTAAGGTGAGTTCATTCTTGTGCTTGTTTCTGTAACACCTCTGTTAAAAAAAAAAAACAAACCCAAAAACAAACAAAAAACACCCACCCCCCCAAAAAAAAAAACCAAAGAAACCAAACAATCTCACCAGGGGACCTAAGATGTTCTCTGATGAGGTGGTCAATTAATCTATGAAGCAGACTTCAAAGACGAGAACACTGAAAAGCTTGCATCCAGGCTCTGAACTCCCAATGTAACTGAAGGCAACTAGACCCTCCAGTCAGACCAGGAATTCTTTAGACCTACCATGCCAGAAAGGTTGGGTCTACCTGTATAGACCTGATTTGCATTTCAAAGCTTAGCTGTTAGAATCTTCAGGGGAGGTAGGGGAAAGATGACAAGCAAACAACAGTCAGAATAGCTGCCAGCCATTCATGCTTGTCTAACTTATTTTTCACTTTGCTGTTTACTGTCTCAGATATTGGCACAAGTCCTACTGACTGTAGAAACTGAGATGAATCATAGTTACCTTTAAGCAGTATCTCTGACAAAGCTGAAGCAAGTTTGCTTCCATAAAATGTGCATTATAGCACCTTGCTAGAAGAGCAAAACTTTTCATTCCTGTCACTCCTCCCCACCAAGAATATTTTGGGACTCCAGAAACATTGCTGGACCCAATCTTACTGCACCACTGCAAGGGAGGTTCCTAACTATGCACAACAAGAAACCAAGGCCATTCATAGAAGGCCAAAGGAGAGCCAAAACCCAACTCAGATTTCCTAGCTCCAAGTCATTGTATAGGCTTTCACCACAACATCAGCCTTCCCAGTTCCTGGGATTTTGTCCAGGATATGGATCAAATACAGCCACACAGCCCTAGAAAAAAAGCATTAGCAATTCAGCCAGGATAGCACCAAGTTAACTCATTAGGATGTAACAGAGCTGCAGCATTGACCCAGGAGTTTGATTTCATCACTTAGTCATTCCTGCAAGTAAAGACTATTCATGTGGAAAGTCAAACTCCTGGCTTTGACATTATGATGGAGGTCCCAACACCCTGGAACAGGACTAGTTAACATAAGAAGAAACACGGATAAAGGGTTTTAAAGTTATCAGTATTAATAGCTTACCTGGGCTGGGTGCAGCCTGGATTTTGTGTTTCCTATGCCTTCAACTGTAGTTACAGCTACATGATGCAGGGCACAGACAGGGAAGAGGCAAGCATTGGCAGTATGGTGGCTAAATTAATAAATTAAGGTCATTTCATTTGACAGTGCTGCTCAACAAAGGAAAAAGGGAAAAGGAAGACTGAAGACCACTCAGAAACTGTAGCAATAGACACAACAGGAGAATTTAAATCTATGTGATACAGGTGTTAGTTACAAGACAAATTCTATAGCACCTAGTCAGCCAAAGTTCTCATCAACTTCACTTGAAGTTTAAACTGAGTATGCACCACAGGATTTGACCCAGAAATAACAACTTTATACATCCTCGTCGCATGTTAAGCTACAGAACCCACGTAAGTAATTTATAGGGGCAGACTACAAATACCAAGATATTGTACAGCTGGCCTGGCCCACTTGCAAAGTTACATAAAAGCATGGAGCTCTTGGCCTTTTACCTAAGAAACCATTTCTAGATGGCACACATGGGGAAAACATTGAGGCTGAAGGTAAAATAGAATAATGTTGCCAAAGTTCCTATAAGAACTACCCACTTTATTTCTATCAAGACAGAATAAGGACCCTAAATATATTCTATTCAAGGCCATGTTACTAAGCAGAGTCACTAAATTAGATGATCCCAAGTTAAAGTATGTCTAACCATTATTCCAGATATATCCAAGATTTCAGTACTTTCGACTCCTCACAGTAAAAATAAACTGGGGCCTGTCCCTCTGCCTTATCCTCCCTCTCTCCATTCCCCTTTTTGTTTGATTCTACTGTTTCTCTCTTCAGTTGATTAAAGAAAAAACAGAAGGAAAGTTTATGTCTCAGGAAATGAGTAATTCTGAAGGTTACAATAGAAGTAGAGAAAAAGTTAATATCTGCTGGCATACAGAAACCAGATTATTGTAGTAATACAACAGCAATAAAGATTTTATCATAGTAATCATTTGGGTCATCACAGCAAAAAGTTATCATACATTGAAAGTAAGGAACATGAAGGTTTTCTGAATTGAGAAAGGCAGATAGCCCACGTGCTAGAGTCCGTGCAGGTATTTCAGGGCACAATGAATCTTTTTCCCACCAGCACTGTGAAGTGCTGTAGGAAAAAGTACCTTCTTGTCTTAGCCTTATGATTTTACGTTCTCAAAGTGAAAAATTATGTTTTGGCAGAAAGATACATAACTTTTTTTTTTTTTAAATAGTACCATGTCTGGAATGTCAAGAACCTGGATTTGTCCCCACTTCATTTCTCTGTTGAACAGTTCAGACTGCAAAGGATACAGGATTTTCTTCCAAAAAGGATCATATCTTGATATCATAACAGTGCAAGCACCACATCCACCTTCTCCACAGCCTAGTTTGGTTCCACATAGGCCCACTGAGAGAACAGGAATCAAGGAAAACACAGAGTGTTGGCAGAAGCCTAATCAGTTGTCAATCAAGGCTTAGCAATAAATTCTTGCTGGAAACCAAGCACCCATTTTTTTCTGCCTAATTTAACACAAGCAAAGTTTCAAATGCTGGCATGTGAGCTTTGAGATCAACACCCAAAGCTCTAATAAGGAGGCAGTCCCCATCCTTGGAATAAACAAAAAATTTCTGAACTTCAACATTTCCCACTTTCCATTAGACTCAGAAGAGGAAATGACATAAGGGAGATAAAGCACCCAGTAATTGTTGAGCAGGAGCTGTTCAGGCATGCAGCCATATCCCTGAGACACACTCTGACATCTCCTTCAGCACCTTTCACCAGTGGTGGTGGACTTCTTCCTACACCTGGTGATTCCTACCATCTAGAAGGCAGCCAGGCAGGGCAGTCATGCATTTAGCATTGTCACGGAGCTGCACTTGAACTGCTCACAAACTACCTGCATCTCAAGAGTCATGATCTGGCCACCCCAGCTTCTCTTTTGGCCCCATTTATGACTGCTTCCCCACTGCTAGGGACAAAACCAGCCAAGCACACTCCCCAGTAGCCTGGTTCCAATAAAACCACAGGAGGGAGACACTGAGAGCCAGAACTAGTAGATATGCACAGAACCACTGCACAGACACCTGGGAACTCACAAAGTATATGGACTGGCCTAAGTACATTCCTCCACAGCCTGCAGAGTACATATCTGTACAATCGGGCACTACATCAAATGTTCTGCAAAAGGATTTCAGGAGAGAATTCCTCAAGTCACTTCTGCTTTGGGTTTCTTCATTCATTAGAAGGTAATTAGATGCTGTTATTTATTGTGAAGAGGGTTGGCCGATACTGAGAGAATTTTGGTGGGAAAAGACCAGCTGCTTTTATTGGCAATGGATACATGCCTGTGTTGAGATAATCAACTTAGGCCTGTTTAAAAGCAACAGGCATCCTAATATAGGGTACTCAAATCATCTTTTCCTTCACTGCAAAGATTCTGGAACTGACTATTTTCATAGAATCATAGAATCATTTAAGTTGTAAGAGATCTCTAAGGTCATCGAGTCCAACTGTACACCTAACACTGTCAAGTCCCCCACTAAACCATGTCCTGAAGCACCACATCTACTTTTCATATAATCACTTGCCTGCTTCAGCAGAAATATAACTTTTCTATGCCATCCAATGTTTCTCTTGGCAACAGTGCTAGTCTGCCTCACTGAAACATTTCTCAAAGTATTTGTCTGACCCTAACCAGACATCTACAGAATAAGTTCATCAGCATATTCATGTAGAAGATCAGAAGGTTTTGAAGAGCTCCAATTATCTCTTTACAAAGCTATTTGCATTAAATACTAACAAGCTTAGATATAAAAGGTCTAGTGGTAAGAAGCACACACTGGCAGGAGAGTCATGCCACTTATTTTTCCCCTTGAACTTTATCTGCCCAAGACACAGTCAGACAGAATAGGGCTGTTGATAGTTCTGCTGGAAACCCCAAAGAGGAGTGATTTATATCCCTGTATTTCTTTCAGATCCCAGACAAATAGAACATGGCAGCATGGCAAAATAAGCATGCATGATTCTTTTTAAGGAATACACCAACACAGATGTGAACAGTTTGGCATATGTACACACTCAGCTGGTCAGACAAAAACTCAGAAAACATGGAATGACACTACCTACTGGACCAGACCTAGTATCACCAGGCTGGTCATCACAGTAATAGCTACCCAGCTGCTGAAGCTAATCTGACTCATGTGTTGGCCAGTTTCAAACTGGAGTGAAACGTGACTGCTTGCATCCACCCATGTAAACATGCCCATGGTATATGGCGGGAACTCCTGCCTCTGAGTTTGCATCCCTGGGCCATCTGATAAAAAGGCCATAGGATAATCAAGTTATTGGATATTAACTATCCAGTAATATCCAAATTATCAGATGATACAGCAAGCAGCTCAAGTGGCTCTAATGTTTTGGCCAGAAAATTCTTTATGATTTGTGTGAAACATACATAAATGTCCTTCAATTTTATTGTCATCTCAATATTGCTTTCTTTCCATCATATTCTAATTCCTAGCAATTCTGCGACTTTTCCCTTAAATATTAAATAAACTTCAAATAATTTATTAATGTATATTATTTAAAAATTGCTATTGTTTAAGCTTGGAGTACCAGCTGTAATCTTTGCCCAGCAAGAAATATGAGACCATGCAGAGCACTCCCTCTTATACTCTGTGCACAATATCTGCCTAGCACTCAAGTGACAGGCAGAACAGTAAACAATTATGAAATGCCATAGACATTTAAAGCCTCTGCAGTTTCTTCTGACATTGGATACATTTTCTTCGTAGATAGGTTAGCAGAGTTGTTTCTGGGTCCACATCTTTTTCCACCACCTGAAAAATGGGAAAGGTACTGTTACACACAGGTATGTTAGTTGGAAGGACAAAGTTTGGTCTTTCTGCAACTTCTTTTCCAAAGCAAGGAGCAGAACCACCACCACCCTTACTGGGTTCAGCAATGTTCGTCACATACCCAGACACAATGTTTCCTTGAAATTATTGTGACAGAGAAAAGTATGTGTGTTACACGCCTCAGAGTTTTTTCAGCCACAGCACACTGAGGCAAACCTTCAAAAACCCTTCATCAAAAATGGCAAAGAGAATTAGTAGTGAGCAGAGACAGAACTGTGTTTTGTACTTGATTTTGAATTCTTGACACCTCCCCAAATTGCATCTCGTCTTTATTGGCCATGCATAACTGACCTCTGTCCCTTCTCCTTCTTACCATTAGAAGAGACAGAGAAAATGAGGAAATAAACAGAATGACAGAAACAGCGTCAGTAATAGGTGTTGCAGAGAAAAAAAAAAAAAAGCACAACAGTGGAAACCCTAATATGACCAATACAGGTGCTGCAGGACAGACAGCAAGTGCCAATCATCTTGAAGTTTCTCTTTTTTCCCTGCTAATGTTAAATTAATCAGTGTTCCATTAACAGCCATCCTAACTGTGGGAATGTGAAAATTCCAAACAAGGAGAAATTTTCTCTGCACATTTTGAGTCAGCTCCATCCTATTAGTGAACAACACTATTAGCAGTTACCTATTAGACATAAAATTAAATTTTACTTTAACCTCTGCCTGATGGTCAGAAACCAAAGTTCTGCCCTTGCCTCCAAATGACCATAGAGCTTGTCTTCCCCTTTTTCTGTTATTAATAGAGAATCAAGAAACTTTTCCAAATTCACTGTGTGCCAGAATGTAATCATGTGCTCTCAGCTCTTACACTGAGCAAGTCCTAAGTACAATAGTCACAGTTTATTTAAATTAATCAGTCCTAGTTTGAAGGGCAAATTGAAACAAAGATCTTTTGTGTAAGCCTTTTTTCCTACCGATAAGAGACCTTCACAGCCTCTGTACTGCTTCAGTTTTACACCTTCAGCACATGACAGAGTTATTCTAAAGAGACAAGGTTCATACTTCCTGTTTCAGTCCACATTTTTAGAACTATCCAATAAAATTGCTCCTTCAAAACACAACTGGTCATTTTTTGCACATCTCATACCTGCGTTGGGGATAATCTACAAGGAAACGGAGTTCATTCTTCTACCTTGGGGATGTCTTACTGTAAATCATGCAGCACTCACTACTGCTATTCAGAGCAGAGTGCTCCTGTTCCCTCACCATCTGGATGCATAGAAAGAAGAGCACACAGTGGTGCTCTCATGACCAGTCAGTTCAGTGTAAGCACATATATCCCGCTACAGTAATTTGGTAAACAGACAGACATAAGCAGATAAATCCAAAAATTCCTGTGACTATGAGTGTCCCATGGGCAAAAGGCCTTTCACAGCCATTTCACAGGCAAAAAGCCTTCCCCAGCAATTCATACCCTCACTGTCAAGCTGAGTTTCTTTCTCAGGTCTGTGCCAATGGCCATTGCAAACCCTTCCCAGATAGTCAGGCACAGAAAAAAAGCTTCAGAATAGTTTTCCAAATGGTAAAGACTATTGACATAATTCTATGCTTAGACCAAAGAAAAGGTCTCAAGCGGTTTTCTTGAAAGACTCCAAGAAGCACTCCATTATGTGTTCAAACTGAGCAATCAAGTTTGGCCCAATGGTTCCTTTTCAGGAAGTTAAGTAAGAAAGAAAACACAGGCCTAAGACTTCACTCAGCAAAGAATTTAGACACGCAGCTCCAAACACCCCTAGTGAAGTACTTAACTATATGTTTAAGTCCCAAAGTCAAACCTTTGCTCAACTTTCTGATAACATGGCTCCCACTATGCAGTAGAACATGTCTTGAACAATCCATATTCTTATCCTGTTCGAACCAATAGCCCAGGATTCCTACTTCATTCACTTCGAACTACTTCACTGTAGCTGTATATCTGCAATGCTGGCAGAGACTTGGGATTAGAGGGAGATAAGGAGTAAGAGTTTGGAAAACATTCTCGATTAAACCAAATCTCACACGTCAGAGAGCAGAGTAATTTATTTGCACTCAAATTCCTGATGGGGGAATGCTTGTTTATGAGTGTCTCTTGTTGGCTACAGAGCAAGAACTTTTTACTGTTGCAGCCTTTTGTTCATTGCCATTGATGCTGGTTCTGAGGAGTAGGTCATTCCTCCAGTGGTTTGTTACAATCACCTGCTGTGATTTGTTCTTAAAATATGTTAAAACCTTGTGGGTTGGGATAACATCTTCTCTTTTCTGATGCCCAGAACAGTATGATTCACAGCTCAATATCTTACCCATCAAAACAATTCTTGCTCGTTTCCCCAGTGTCCTTGTACAGAAGGAAACTGAATTCCATCCATTGCCTTTAGTAGGAGTAGGATCAGCCTCCTTAGATATTGCAATTAAAGAAATATTTCCATTTTGCTCAGTTATTGGCTTTTAGGGCTTTTTTAAACCAAACTTCATGTTGCCAGATACTTCAGACTGATGGCTACATTTTGACAGATTCAAAACTGTGGATTTTACTGCATGTGTTAGCTTAAATATTAATCAAATGCAGAAAGAAACTTTGTTGGAAATGTTAGGATTGCACTGACAGTCAAATGACTCCCAAAAGATTTGCTCTGTACTGCTGTGTTTGTACTACACATCTCTTTTTTCTACCAATTTTAGGAATCTTAAATACTCAGATCACCTCGGCAGGGAGCCCAGCCTGAGCCTACAGTTCTTCAAGCTTTAAGTACAACACTGAAAAAAGTTCCTAAGCACTACTCTACGCACTTAGTGCCCGTGGGCTGGTCCAGACAGGTGTTGAACTCACCTCCCCATGATTTAATGTAAAAAAACTTGGCTTTCAATAAATATTTTGTTTGCTATTTTCTCTACTTGCTTTTCACTAACTCGGATAACTTTGCCTTTACAACAAAAAGCAACATATTTAAATTAGTATTCCCAGAAAGTTAAAGAAAGGATTTTTCAATTTAAAAGAAAAGTAGTTAAGCAAGGTAAATAGAGGAACAAAAAGGGAAAGAAAGCAGAATTTATCCTAGTTTACCAAACAACATGCTAAGCTTTCCATCAGCTAGGGTCTTTAAATGAGAAACATGCTTTTCTGAATGACAAACTCCCATGCAATCTCTAGTCCCGAGTCACTCAGTTAGTTGCAAGAAGAGAAGATGAAAGGTTTTAACCAGACTGCCACACAGCAAGTCAGACTAGTCAACAACAAATGTCCCCTAGGACATTAAAATAGGTGAATGTGTATTCCCTGGAGTCAGTGAGAGATTTCAAATTAATTTACTGAGGAAAAGGCTTAGATCACAAATGAACAAACTGAATAACCACACAATGTAAATCTGCTATTGGTCATGAGAATATTTTGTTCTGCTTTAAACCAGCACACTAAAAACTTGTAATTCACTGTTTATGTAGAACCCAGAGGGTCCCAAATCTCAAAGGAATCCTGTATTTTGGCCAGTCCTGTCTGCAGTCAAACATCCCAAGCTTTGGATAAGGCCTAATGTGGCTTCCAGCATAGATCCCCTCTTAACATTTAGGATAGAAATAGAAATATTGACTCCACGTGTTTGAACTAAAATTACATGCATGAGACAGACGTGTCAGCTGAGGAGACCAAAATTGCCACTATTAGCTTTAAACTGTGTGTGTTGTTTTCCATTCTAGTCTAGGCAGACTATCAAGATAACTTCGTGCTAGTTGTGTGCCAAGCTTTATGTCTAGTGAAGTAAACAGGTGCTTAAAATAAATAGTCCTGAATGTGAAGTATGCTCAGCTGTTCTGAGGAGACTTTTTCTTGACAGCATCGCAGACTGGCTAATGCAAGAGTGAAGGATTTGCTGCTATGAAAGTCCCTCTCTTATCAGCCACCTCTTATCACGCAGTTTTGTACTATGACAAAATATCAGCAGCCCATTAGCAATATCAAGCTGTCAAAACTCACACAGCAGCAACCTTTCCCACTGGCCATGCTATCACATTCTTTGCAGTGAATTGACCAGAATATTTAGTCAGGAATCCAGATGCATGGAGCCACATCCTAACTTGATACCTGCTGTTTCAGCAGCATTGCCCAGGCACTTCCCACCACCCCTTCTGACACATAGCCTCTCGTGTGCAGAAATGTCCAACAAACTCCATATTTGTTGCCATGGAACAGATTGTCCCATGAGTCCAAGTCTCTCAAACCTGCATTTGGTGGGGGTGTAACTCAAGCCATTTTGGTAGCATACACAAAAAGGGAATAGAAAAAAAAGTCACTGGAGACTCTGGGCAGAGCACAACCCAGGAAGCCCTCTCCTCTCTGAGCAAGTGGAACCTGCTCCTTCACTAGCACTGCCAGTTCCATGAGCCAGCAGGGAAGGGTGCCGAGACAGCCTTGACACATGGAATGAGTTGATACTGTTGGTAGTATTAATCATTCCCATGTGGTTTGGTTTTGTTGGTTTTTATTTTTTTAACCAACAACTGCCAAAATCACACTGTGATAAATCCCTTTCACGTGCACAAGGTCAAGTCTGAGATGTGGCTTTTATAAACAGGAACTACAGTTCCATAAAAATTGCGGAAATGCACAAAGGGCAATGCCATTCACAGCATGTTTGTTAGCTCCAGCACATCACAAGGACAGACAGCAGATACGAAAGGAACTGGTTATCTTCTGCTGCTAGCCTGCAGGATCTAGGTTGCTCTTTCTCCCCTTCTCTGCCTCACCCAACATGCATGAGTCCCACAGAACCAGTTCTGTGCAGCTCAGTCTCTTCTCTCCTGCTTTGACTAATACACGTTTTCATTTGTTACCCAGGAGTCATCTCCAGGAAGAGGGACTTTTCTACCAACTTACACAGAGCAATGCTCCTGTAATACCTGGGCACCAACCAATGCGGAGACACCAGCTGTAAATGTATATAGGAATTTGTTTATAAACTCCTCATACCTACCGTGTTGGTTTTGAACCTTAACTGGTCTGACACCAGAACTACAATTCTCTTTCATGACAGCATACCAGAAAAAGAGGACAGTACATTTGGCCTGTATTAGGGTCTGGATTGCCCAACATGTTTGTGGCAACCTCCTACTGCAAGACTCAGAAAGTTCCCAGTTCACCCTCTAAAGATTGGGGTTCACAGAGGAGGGATCTGAAGTCACTAAAACCTTGACAGAGTCAGAAGATGAGGAGTTAATGGTACATCACCTGTACCTATCATAATCGGTTGAAATTCACAGATCGTTCTGTGCCACTGCTTCACTATCTCAATTTACCAGACTCAATTAGCTAGTCATGATTAACTCAGAGCTTCAAGTTTTCACCTCCCTCTAGAAACAATGAATGGCTGATAAGTCAATTAGCATTGACATATGAACCATTACTGATCTGTGTGAGTAAAGCTTCGGTTGTCATCCTTCTTATAAAACCTCAGAACCAGGGCTGGGTTCTCCATCAAAATTACATTCAAAAGCTCTTTGACTAATTTATAATCCATACTAGATAAACTTCATTCTTCACCTAACTATTGATACTTAGATAAAACAGAACTTTGATATCAAATGCTGTAGTACCTTGGAAAGTTCAAGTTCCGATCAAGTTTGGAATCCAAATTAATAAATAAATCACCTTAATTGTGGCAACAATCTTATCCACATTTACCCTTGATTATATTAGCATGAAAGATCAACAAAAGCAAAGTTTATAGTAATACTGTGCCCATCTGTAGGGCAGAGCACAGAGCTTTTTAACCAGCTAAGAACATTGTGTGATCCCTCAAGGGATCAGAAAATTGTCTAACCCAGACTTAGTGCTGCATGTGATTTAACCCTAAGCAGTACACAGGGAAGATCCACAAACTCTGCTCCACAGTTCGCAGTGGATATGCAACCCTCTCCCCAGATTTCTGAGCTGGAAGCTGCTTTGGCACAAGTTTCCCTGCCCAAGTATCTAGGCAAGGCGAAGGTGACAGGGCAAGACTAGCATTGGCTGAGCTCAGAAAAAGAACCAACTTGGTGCTCATCGTTCAAAAGACGCGACCTTGACTTGTTACAAGCTTTTGAAGAGTCAAGGCTGTAAGGCTAGCCAGGGGAAGTCCAGCCTGAGAAAGGGGGCTCTGGGACAAACTGTTCAAAGGTGTCTATCATGTGCAAGGACCACCTCACACTCCAGTGAGACACAGTCACTTCTTAGGTTAAGTGTCAGCTGTTGATCTAGGAAACACTATCAATCAGTTAATGGGCTTTGATTTTAGAGTTTTCTCGCTTCTTAAATGGAAATGGAATGAACATTTTACTTAAATCCCATTTAAAAATCAAATGTCAGAATTATTTACTGAACCTACGAATTAGATATGGATGCTCACATTTGACTTACATTTACCAAATCTGCTGTAATTATTGAATATATTTCTAGTAGAAATGCCTGTATTAAGTCAGTACACCCTGTAAATTATCACCAACAAATCTAAAATGTAGAAGGATCATTATATAGTTGTGTTACTCTCTGAATAATTCACAAGGTAAAGTCAAAGAAAAGAAAAAGCCACTTTAGCAAAGCAATAAATAGTCTTCACAATTTAACATTTAAAAGTCACAGCAATTGTGCTGGTATTAGAAAACTCCAGAGGAGGAAAAAGATACTAGAAAAATAAATAATCGATCCACAATCCAGGAGCAAGCCAGGCAGAAAGCTGGAATCTTCCTTACCTTTTTACCATTCACAAAGAAAACAAGTTCATCCCCTGTCTCGTTTGGAGCCATCCTGCACACCTTCCAAAATTCACACAAACAGGGCCACAGATCACCCTTCCAGGAGCAGCCCTACACCCCACAGCACAGTGAGCACCAGCGATATCACAAGTAATATGAGTCTGCCTCAAGAATGTTTGACTTTATTTCTACATCAGTGCCCTGTGAAACCCCATATTATATAAGAGCCAACAAAGAGGCGTGCCAGCTGCGTTTGGTTGGTGCTTCTGCAGCAGTAATGACAGAAAAGGAGCTGGAACGAGCAGTGTCCCGCCCCCTTTTATATAGCAATAGATTACAATTCAACTGCATTCCCTTTAGATTATACTGCCAGGGTTAGGGCACTCGGAGTGTGCCACTGCAATGGCTGCCAGGAATTCACTGTATTTTGCAATACAACGCAAACTCGGGGTGGGGGGGAGGGGGCAGTTCTCCCAACTACCCTTCACTGAATGTTGACAAGAAAAAGCTCTGTTTCCCTTGCTCTGTGCATAGCCATCCCCCTGGCATTCACCACACAGAGGTGTCTAAGGAGAGCACCTGCTTGTTTAAAAACTCCTTTATATATGCACATCAGCTAGTAGACTGACTGCAAGACTATTGCAGTATTTTTCCTTTGAGTTTTAAAGCTACAGTGTCCTCCACCTGTGAGCACATAATTTAAACAGATATGTATTTGTCTAGATAAAAGCAATTCTAGAGAACTGAAACTCTGATCCAGTGCCTCAAAAGAGGTGCTGAGCTAAGACCATGTTTTCACTGGGCTCTTAAAGCTTTTGGACTTACCTTTTTTGGCTTAATCCTCACGTGCCGGATCTTAGGTGCATGTTGCCAGTGAAACATAGAGGAATTCCAATTCTTTAAAGAATTTTTTGTCTTCCATTTCTTTGGTGATGGTTTCTTCTGGTTTCTCCATTACACAACCATACATTTTTCATTGTTAAAGTCTTCCTGGTTTTTACTCCAAAGTTGTCAGAGTTGTCCACAGACCCCTAGATATGACATGCGTTGGTTTCATGAACAAAATATCTAACCTCCTAGTTCCAGTTTAAAATTCCTCCACAAAACAGCACGATTACAAAGTCTCATGGAAGTTTCCTAGCACTGTAGTTCATCCTGTCTGCTCCATTCTGATTTTTGTGACTTTGCTTTCCTTCTTCAGCATAACAGGTTTATTAGTTTCAATTTATTTCTTTTATTTTCTGAAAATCCCTGGGAAAGCACTACTTCAAAGTCTCCCTCCCAGGAACCTCTCTGTACAATTCACAAAATTACAAAACCTAATTAAACTACCATTTTCAGAAACAGTCTTTCCTTCAGTATTTTGGAAATATGTCAGAATAAATACAATACATATGTTATTTTTACCAACTTTTATCTTCTGACTCATGTATTATATTGCCCAACCTACCCCCTAGAAAATCCATTTTATAACAAGTATCAAACATTGTCTCAGCACTTCTTTACAGGTGTTCAGTTTGTTGAAAATATAGTTCACAGCAAATTTGCACTTAACACCAGCTGCCTTAATCTACCTTTGCAGTGAAGCTGTGCATAGCTGAAACAGTACTGACACCTATTGTCTGGCACCTCCCACTTTGTAGTATGGGAATATTAGAAAAACTACAATTTCCTCCAACAAATCTTCAGCTCTATTGCTTTATATCTATGTGCAAATTTACATGATCACTATCCACACGTAGCAAATATCAATCTCAAAATTAGCGTACGCAAGCTTAGTACTCGTAAATAGTTTTGTAATATTTGAAATAATTATTACTCATAACCACAGGTAACATGTTACAGCAACCTTAAAGCAACTAGACATTACAGCATTAACACCAAAATCAAGCATGCTTAGCTTCCTAATCTGTGTTTTCCATAATGCACCATGATGTTCTTAGGTTTAAAGAACACTTGTAATCATGTCATCTCGTGTTTAAGGAATCCCATGCGCAAATTTTTGCCTAACCTTGGTGAAAGCCTTATAGCTTAACTATCCCTCTCTGCTAAACCAGTAAACATCATCTTATGGTATTCCGTCATAACATTTATTTTTGACCCGTCAACCTACTGTATGTGTAGTATAAAAATAAAGATAAATACATCCATGATAATGACCTTTATATGTAGATTACACAGTAACATAAAACTTCAGACCTCATCTCAACAGTGTCACTGATCACACAATACCAAATCCATTCATTCTCTCACCACCCTGGTGGGATAGCCTGTTACTATAACGATTTCACAGGCAGAGAAGCAAGACACTTAGAACAGGAATTTTCCAAATCATCTAAATAACTCTAGAGCATGACAGCCTGTGCTATTAAAGTCCCTTAACCATTTTTGGAAATCCCACCCTAAACAGGACAGAGGATTACCAGAAAAGACTGAGGAGAAAGGTGGGAAAAAAACCCCAAACAAACCCCAAACTGTTAGTAAACTTCTATAAAATAAGAACATCTCCATTAGCATAGACTACCTTAAATGAGCTAAAAATAAAAACTTTTGTCAATCAAACTTTGACAAGGTATTCTGACTTACCGGTCAGTTAAAGTCTAGCAAGTTTCCCATTTTAGAAATCATCCCATGGCCCATTCATAACTTGGAGATGGGTATGTTTTAGAAGTTCAAAATTCCCTGCAGTCTCACTCACTTATTAAAGAGCTCAGAAACCAGCTGATATTAGTCAAGAACTTAAAAAAAAGAAAGCAGCTGGATTTTCTCTTTCTGACTAGTTAATCTGCAGATCTGGCTGTTGCAATCATAATGATAATCTGTTCTGCAAATAATCATATGCACAGTTCAATACAGTGAAATTCACAGAAACACCATTCCTGCCTAAGGAATCTACCACCAGAATTAGGTAAATGCATGAAAGTACAAGAACAAACCAATACCAGCAGCAATAAAAGAAAAGTAAATAAAACAAAGGCATGACGGTTTATTGCTTTGTTCTCATGCTCCTATTGCAGGAGATGGGAGGGAAGAAAGTACAGGCAGCTCCGAAGAGGATTCTGTGGAGGGATTTTTGAGGAGCAGTTTGGTAAAGCAAAGTCCCAAGTCAGTGCTTTAATGCAGTACCCTGTGTATCAATGTTCCAGTGTTTTCATATTAAATCTGTGTGACTGATGCCCCTCTCTAATAGCTGGACTGCTTTTACAAATTCATAAAGTATCCACTGTTCCTAAAAGACATGGCCAGCATCTTTCAGCTAAAGTGGAAATGACTTGTTTGCTTTAGATCTAGATATCCCTCTTCAGTTGGCACAGGTATCCTTTCTGGGAACATGCACTGGCACTCTTTCCAGGCATCTCAAGAGGTCTCCACCTGCCAAAGTTAGGGGCAACTATGAGTGCACACCAGGTTAGTTAGGGCTTTACACACCATATCTCTTACTTCTTAAAGACTCATTTTGAGAGCATAAACTATTAGTGGTTATGTTGCTTTGTTGTGAGTGTTCTCTGAATAAGTTTGAAAAAAATAAATCACTGTGTCAATTACAGACTGGGAATGTGAAGGCAGAGGGTGTTGCCTGAAGATGTCTGTTCTCCCTTGGCACCACCTATTGACCACTCTTGAAGACAGGCTTCTGAAATAAGTGGACTTTTTACCTGACCAGACAGGGACATTCATGCTTTATTGACAAAGTCTCCCAAAGGATCTTAAGGCAATGCAATTTTTTCAGGATCTTAATGCAGGCGATAAACTTACTGCTTTACAATAACAAAAAATCCATAAAATTGCCAAATGAGTATGAAGTAAGGAACTGCTTATTTTTTTCAAAGGCATTTCTCAGGGTAAAAAAAAAAAACGTAAGTTCCACGCTCTCTTATGAGGCATCTAAATTCCTCTCTGGTTACAGATATAGGTTTGAAAAAGATCACAGTCACAAAGCAAATATAAATTGGATATCCTCATTGAGGTTTGTGAGTAGATACTAGCTCATTATTCATGAATCACTAATTCAGTGCTCAGCTTACAATTGTATGAATATAATCTAATTGTATGGATTCATGTCATGAATTATGATCTCTTCGCCTGCATTTGAAAAAGGGTGGAGTTTAATTATAGTTATTTTCCTAGTCCTAACACCTGACTTCCTGACAGCAAGAAGAAATGAACGAAGCTAATTCCACCTTCTGTTGAGAAGTACTGATTGTCACTAGTCTTCAGAACATTTAGCAAAACAAGACCTTTGCTCCAATTCATCTGCAGTTTCTTTCATAACCTAGTTCCAGTGGACTAAAAGGATGTTTTAGATACCTGACCTGAAACGCAACTTCTTTTCAAGCAGGCTTTTTAAAATGTGCTCCTTGTCTTCAGCAGCAGCTAATTTGACATCCATCAGATGTCTTTTCTTTGCTTCAGACACTTGTCCTGATAATCTAACTCAATAAAATCAGTAAGGTATTTCAATCTTTCTTCTTGGCCTTTCTTTTATTCTGCTGATATTCTAGGAGTATCTTCTGTATTTAGTCATTATAATTCTGTCCCAGGATGCATGAGAAGGAAGCAGGGTCCTCTTGCAGAGAGTGGCTGTCATCTTTGTCACCCATAGAAGCATTGTCTCCAGTGAGTGTTTCAAAGAGGAAAGGCTGGAGGGGGCAGGCAACTGCAACCAACGTATAGAGCTCTTCATTCTTCTGAAGAGCTGTTAAAGCACCTCCTCTCTGGCATCAAATAATACCCTGATCTTCCGAGATCCCTGCACAGGCAAGTAGGAGCTTCTGGATCAGTCTAAATAAGTAAAAGCTAGTTCCCACACCTAGCTTGCATAGTACACGGCTAATTTTCTACTGCTTTTCTCCACAGGAGACATTCTTTACACATAGGTCTGTCTCCCTTGTTTTCTTCTTCCTCTGCAAAGGTATGGATGAATTTTGCTCAGGAGACCATTAAATCTAGTTTTCTGTTGTCTATACACCAGATGCAGTCTAGCATATGGCTCCTTGTCAAAAATGTGATACCAGCTATATGATGTAAATTTATATTTAACATACTGTCCTAAACATGTCTGGGCATTTGCGCAAGCCCTCTGGCTGTCCTGTGTATCTCACTGCTAATCACTTTCTCATTTTAGAATGCAGTATTTTGGTGGACAGTTTGTCCAAAAGACAAGAAATCCTCCACAGCTGCTTCTGATAACAAAAAAGGCTTCCTGAATCAGCCTAACATTTGACTGTTCTGTCCAGAAAGGAATTGTATGCCAAAAGCTTGTGAGCATTCTCCAGCTACTTAAGTTTGTCCCTAAGAAGTCTGCTCCTCTTCACAGACCCTGCCTAAACACCCTGTATAACTTAGAACCTTGTACTAGATTTCCTTCTAGCTCCCAAGTAGCCTCTACCATTAAGATGGCTGACAGCTGTCAAAAGTATGCTTTATCTAGACTGGACAAGTATGGTGAGTCAGTCCCCCAGAGAATTTCAGAAGAGCTTTGTTATCAGTATAACGCAGGAGAGCGGGCGCCATCATTGCTGGAACAGGCTAGTTGTCTCAAATTACAGCCATCATGGTCAGCTTGTATCCTCCAGACTGTCTTGACTTCTCTTCAAAACAAACTCATTCTAAATAATTTGTCACTAAGTAATAGTAACAGACAACAAACATCAGGCAGGAAAGGAAAAGCCCCACTGGGAAACCATGGACGGTGCTGGCTCAAGGGCAATTGCTATAAACTCAGCATGAATCATTTAAGGTGAAAATTAGAAAAGCCATAAACATTATAGCGGTAACACTGAAGAACACCGTTCCATGAGAAGCAGTGCATGAAAAAGATTAACTGCTTTCAAAAGGAATCCTGAACAGCCTAAGAACTGGACTGTTAGGCATATATTACAGAAGTTGAAAGTTTTCAAGTCCTGTGTTTCCTTTCCAATCCTACCTCATGTCCATAAAACAGATTTTCTTAAGTCATGTTCTTGATATTCTACAGTCTCAACCTGAAATAAAAAAGCCTTCATACTCCCAGTTATTTTATTAATACTGCACAGGGAAGCAAGCTGAGTGTATATAGAAAGCCTAGAAAGATACACATCTTAAACATGTCTATGAATCCCTGACTACTCAGAAGAGATTCTTAATTAACTAGATTATTTTCAAGCATAAGTACCTCATTAGTTAGACTCGCTGCCTTCAGTGATAGACTGTGCCCAAGTATGAAGATTTAAAGGCACTGAATAGAAGTCTTACACCTTCATCATTCCTGAAGCTTTCCAATTCATGAAGAAAGTTACCTCCACTTTTCAAGAATTCACTTGGAAACCAGTTGAGATATTAATGTACTCCTGCCATTATACTTCTTCCTATATTTGCATGATGCATGTACAGATCCCAGGTATTTCTCATCATTTACCATGATTGCCCTTTGAACCACCTGATGACAAACAAAGTTTTCATCTCCCTTTCGAATTGGAGTGGCTTCCTTTTTTTAATAAAACTGTTTTCACCCCACTGTTGTTTTATATCCTGTATTATTTGTATCTAACTACAAAAGAGAGATCTGATAGTTTCATGGGTGGGCAGGAGGGTACTTTGCCAAATTCAAGCAGGCAAAATGAGGTTCAGATATTTACCAACAAAGGGGCTACAGGCTGTTGCAATAGGATATCCAGCATGACTAAAGCAGACACCTAACGAGTACAGATATATCTGTACTTTTGGGAGGATGTTGCTGATGTATCTTGATGTAAACATGATTAACAACCTTGTTAAATTAAGATAAGATGGACTTTAACCAGTTTAGAAAAATACTTGGAGAAAAATGATGAAAGAGTAAGATAAGGTATAAAGATGTGTGTATATTGGAATTCTCAAAGCTGCTTTTCCCAGGACAAGGTAAGTGTGCCCTAAAGGTTAACAAGGTTAGGATCGTAGAAATTGATAACAGACTACTAGTTGTTTTCTGCTCTGTTATCTCTCTTACTAGCAATACAGGAATGTCCAATCACACCTCTGTCTGGTTTCTGCTGATTAAGCCCGCAGTTTCTTTGCAATTATTTTTCAGTGATCCTTCCAGGAGATAAATCAGACCTAGACAAAGCATCTCAAGTTTAAGTGGTCAGAGTACCCAACATTACTTGCTTTAATAAGATGACAAAAAGATTTTATTCCCTTGAACAAATTATAAGGTATTTTATACAAATAAAAACAGTGGAGTTGAATGCAAAATTTCAAATCCATCTCCCTTGAAAACTATGATGGTTCCAATCCTAAATTGAATTCTACACAAAAGCTCTGACATTTCTGTCCCAGGAGAGTTACAGCAGTGGTCCTATGATACTATCTGGTTTATTACCACAATAGAATACTTCCAATAAGAGGGAAAGATTTCAGTTTCTGTGCCAAAGCCTGCAATCTAAACTAAAAGCCTCTGAAGAAAAAAAAAAGGCTAAGAGAGCCCAGAGGAAAGACCTAGTTCTTATTTTTATGGTGCTCATTACTGCAGGAGATAATAGCTTTTAGGAGGGACTAGTGTGGAGCCTGTAACATGCAACCTGCTGTATATTCAATGTCTTACAGAATATGAAACACAAATGCAAACAGTAACCTGCACTGAGAGCCGAAACACAAGAAGAACTGACAAGATTCTAGCATCATTGACACTAAGCCATTGATATCAAATACCCAGATCCTAAGGAACTTCAATCATCTGAATTGACCTCTTTTTTCCATGATCACATCATCCCATATCACAACTGTGCATGACAGGAGCAATCTTTTATCAGATCCTCATCTTAGTGAATTTATCTGTTGTACTGGTCAACTAATGTGTGTGTTCATAGATTTTACTTTTTACATTTAATCTCCCAAATCTACAAGTTTATTATTGCCAGCCACTTTTACTGTGACAGTGAACAAAGATCAAGAACAGCGCTCCAGTCTGTTAGTCTCTTTGCCAGTTCAGAGTACAGAGTCAGTCTCTGCTCAACCACTTCCACTTTAGATAAAGTAGCTACAGACTAGGGGAAAAAAACACAATCCCTCAGAACACCCATGAGATCAAGGATTGGCAGCCAATCAGATACATGATGATTATTACTTTTTGCTGTTTCTGAAGTAATGGCAGACAGGCTTTCACTGGACTGTCTTGAAAGCTACATTTTATTCTATGAAGGCAGGGCCTATTTCTTATACTTGTCTCCTCCTTTGAGATGCAGACCTTGACCAAGCCGGCCTTCAAACTCCCACTTCGATCCATCTATTGGAGTCATGCATTGAGTAGTCTCCATTTTTCTATGCGCAGAACCAATATTTGGACAAAAAATGACATTGTTTTTATATTTACCTTTTAGGTTATTTAAAGTGCACAAAACCAACCTTTTAAGAAAACATCCTTTTCAGAGAAACAGCTTTTTTTAAAAACACAACACTTCTCATTTCTACGTAGATAAAAAAGCTAGTCTGAGTTTCTCATCGTACAGAATATATTACTGCAGTACAGAAAAGTTAGATGACCTGACCAAACAGCAGGACAAACGATGATGACGCCAAGGTGAAATTTTCAGAAATGCTCAGTGCTGAGCTCCTTTCTCACTACACTCTGTGGGAGAGAAGTTAAATAAACATCAGATGCTTTCTGAAAAATTCCCCCTAGTGAGAAACCACCCACTGTTTTCACTGAGACCAGAATCTGAACCCAGAACCTCTACCCTGTTGACTGAAACACAACATGTGCATATCTTTCCTTTGTTTACAGTTCCCAGCACTGATGCCCCAGCAAAAGGATGCAAAGTCAAAGTGAGATCAATTAAAACAAAAGTAAACACTCTAGACTGTTTTCCCACACTGATCTGAAAGGCATGAAAGCAACATAAGCTTGACTAACACAGCACTACCAACTACCAATTTTCCTGGAAGAGTTTTGTTTTCTGGAATAAGAAGCAACTATAGAGTAGCTTATTCCACAATGCCTAATCCACTGAATTTCCAAGAACAGGAGAGTTTAGAGTTCAAAGCATATTCTGTTACTACAATTCCTAGACATCCATTATGTCTTATTTGGATAAAGATTTGTAGTGAGTACAGCCACTCAACTTGAGTAATGTTGCAGTCTCCCAAGATATAAACTGAATGGTTTATAGTTATTCACATCTCTTCAGCACAAGAAATGCTTTTTACATTAAAACCGCTAAAAAGTTTATAGATAAAATTGAGTACCCACCAATTTTGGGGCACCATTGATGACATCTTTGTTTTTATGAGATATTTTTCCCATGCTTCAAGTTTCTTAGGTGTCCTAACCTGACCAGTGTTCCTGCCAACATTTCTTCTAAGAAAAACATAGTTGTCCGTGACCCCTTGCCCTACACCAACGTCAGGGGAAGTTTGAATGCAGAAAGATGACACAATGTTCAGGATAAACTAAAGAAAAAAATTTAAGAACTTTCATGGTCAGGGTCTGCTGATCTGTGAAAGCCTGACTCAGTAGCAACTTGCAAAAGGCAGGCCCCTATTGGATGAGGAGAGGGAGCAGATCCCAGAGCTGGTCAGCTGCAGAGGTCAGCAGCAGGACTGTGGGGGAAGGTCAATGGCCCGACAGATAGTGCCTGGGCCCTGTGCCCAGCAAGGGCAGGCAGCGATGGCCAGCAGGGTAATTCTCCTGCCTGCCCTGCTCTAGTCACTCCACAGCCCTCAGCAGGACCCCAGCAGTGTGATACGGCTTACCATCCACTGAGGGTTGCTCCTCCAGGCTCAGACTTTGTGGAGATCAGTTAAATGCAGCAAACCTTCTCATAAGTAGACCTTAAAGGAGGAAAGCAGACCTGCAAAACAAAAAAAAAAAATCAGACATCCCACTGCTTATATAAATTATAATGGTGAGCAAGTATATACACTGCATTGAGCCTCAGTGGATCTCCCTGCCCTTATCTCAGTCTCTGGCATGCCATCTAGGGGCTATTCTTTACAACTTGAGATAGTCTCTTAACTGAATAGTCTGGGAGCACCTGGTATTGCTAGGAGGGCCATGAGACAGACACACAGATAATATAACCACCAAAAGATGAAAAAACAATAGCTAGAGAAAGGAAAGAATAAAGACACTTTTAAAGCCATTTTTTAAGTTACACACAGGAAAATTGAGGGCACAAATATGATACGTTTGTTTCTCCGGGAAAAAGATCTCTAAATTTCATCTATCAGTTAAAAGTTCTCTGGCCCTACCCAGACTCACAAGGCAGAGTCGATGGCTTCCTGTCAGATTCAACTTCTCCTGCATTGCATAGGACACTTCAACAGCTGCCCTAACAAACTATAAATAATTAACTTAATCCACATTGTGCAAGCAACAGGGCAAAAGATTACAAAATCTGTTTAAGCAATCAAGGCACGTTACATTGGGACACCCAGAATACACCTCAGCAAGCTGATTGTCCTCTTCTGGTTTTAATACACAAGATGGAAAACATTTGGAAAGACATAGTATAAGCTAAATTTGATTTAAAATATAGCTCGCCTAGGCTGGAAAAAAGAAAAACATTTTTTAAAATAGTCATTGAGATCCCCTCATACAGCATTACTTATGTTGAACTTCAACAAAAAAACCCACAAAACCAGTTGTTTATTCTATTTACTCCTTTGTAAAAGCTGAAAGGGATCCAAAATCTGCCAATAGAGATAAACCAGGATAAATAATCCATATAACTTTATTCCTTCCCCCTTTCAATTTATGTTCTGGCAAGAAGATGACAGTTTTGCTGTAGACTTTATTTTTTAAAAAGTCTTCACAAATCATTCCAGCAAATAGTTCTTGATGTATTGATAACAAAAGCTTCTGCAAGTGTTCTTCACAATGCATAAAGTTTCCAAAGAATTGTGACTAATTACAGTTATGTATACTATTCAATCATTTAAGTGTCATCATACAATTGATAGTATTCATTTTCTTGCCTGGAGAAGAAAAACCCTTGTCACTATTGCTTGGCGAGATTTTATAACCCTCTTCACTGACTCCCAATGAAAAAAATCAAGACTAAATTCAGCATTTTTGTTCTAACCTTCAATATAAAGGATGTCTCAAGATCACTGCACACTCCAGAATTATTGAACTGTGATCAGTTTACCCCACACCTCACACTATTTTCAATAAGCATCTTATTGTTCTGATGAGTCTCACTTTTAACTCAGAGCTGGTTGCCAAGTTATGGCAATGCATTGGAACTCCCTTTCCTCAAGGGAAAGAAGTCACTCCAGATGACACCATCTTTAAAAGGGCAAAAACCATACCTGGAAAAGCACAAGCAGGCAACATTCTCAGAAAATACAACAATGCACTGATCAAGAGGTACCAAGTGAGTTATGATGTAAGATCAGGTCTAGAGCTTTTTTCCCATTGAAATGTCAGAGGACACTTATTTGATGTCATATTTTGTACTTTAAGAGCCTTCTGCCAGCTCACAGGTAGCACGGCATTCAGCCTAAGCCAAGCAGTTCCACAAGAGGGAAACTGATCTGACAGGGATTGTGGAGCCATGCAGTCTCACACTCCAAAGCTGAGTGGACCCAAGTTCAACAGGGGACTGTCTTTACAAATATGTCCGCAGACTCGGTCCAGCAGGGGTCAGTGTTCACAGTCAGACATCTCATCTACCACTATGACTAGTTATTTGGAGTTTCCTATCCAGCTCCTCAGAACTTCCAAGTGCAAGAAAGGAAAAGCCAGAACAGATGGATCTTAATGTTTCCTTCTTGTCATTCCTCATTTCCTTCAGCTTTAGTCTTACTCTTTCATAATCACTGCCTTAAGGCCATGACTCTCAGCCCTTTCAGCTAAGAGTTTTTACTCAGAATCTACTTTCTTTCATTCATCCACAACTGTGACTTCAAAAGCTTCTTCACAGTTTCCAAACAGAATAATCAAATAAGCTTTGATAGTGACTCCCCTCAAGAAGTTTCTTGAATCGATCCCACTGCAATATCCATCCCTAAATCTTGTGGATCTCCACTGATTATCATGAATTCCCGAAAATCCAGGTTGATTCAGGGGACATGCCATGTGGTTCAGTCTCTCCAGATCATGTCTGCTACTTGCTAGCCTGCAGAATCACAGCACTAAGCAGATCTCTGCTGCCTCAAGCTTGAGAATGCTGTCAGGAGAAGGCTGATTACCTTTTGATCCAGGTTGTTTGTCTGGAAGGGTGATGACATATTTCCCTTTCTTGCATTTGTCCGCTACTCAGTTGTCTACTTCTGCTCCACAGCTTACTGACTCAAGGATGGCTTACTGCTCCCTTTATAAAAAAGCCTTCCTGACATATGGCTTGAACGTCTTTAATTTCCTTCTCCTAGGCTGTGTTGCATAAGGACTGTGCTAAAAAAAAGCAATGTCTTCTGACTTTTTCAAAACTTGTGCTTACTAAGGAGCGGTGGGGTTTTTTGCTGATGCATCTCATTGTTCCCACTTCATCAACAGAAGTGTCTTTTTCCACTATTGCTGGGGAACCTTAAGGCAGTTTAAAAGAAGCTAATAACTGCCCAGATACTGCCCACACACTGCAAGCAAGGGTATCTCAGCTATTTGGGTCTGTTGTGGACAGACAGAAAGTATACATTGTTCTAAAAACAAGACTGACTGCAGAAGTGGCTCTTTGATGGGCATATTTAAATAACAAGTACTTAGAAACTTGAGTATCAATATCTGAGTAATCAGATACATACATTTAATATCTTATCTAGACATGATTCTGCTGGTTTCCCTCCCTCTTGTTCCTATGACACTGACCTCTCTTCAGTGAATGTTTCATGACTACCCTCACCAGAATTACCTTCCATTCTTTTATGGTTAGCTTGTTCCTCCTCCATGGAGGAAAAAAAACTTAAGTACATATTTCATAACAGTTTCACCCTCTTGAAACAAAAAAGTGGCTCTAACAAATCCAGAATTTCAACAAACTCTTTGCACATTTTCCCCAGCTGGTAACATCAGTCCCAATAACTTCCTAGTTCCAAGAAAGCATAACCAGCTTCTTCCATTTGGTGCAACGTAGACCTGTGCTATGTTGTCTATTCACCAATTCCTCATTTCCCATCCTCCAACTAGTTTACTGTTTTCCTCCTGTGGTTCTTAGTCTTCCAGAAAAACTGGTTTAAGCCCTCCTTTGTGTCTGTGCTTCTCTCCCCAAACAGTTCAAGTCTTTCTGTTACCACCCTCACAGTACTTTTTCCTATAACCCAACAAGTTAGAGCCCACAGTCATCTTCTCTGACACAGCTAAGCATTCCCCATCTAGACTTCTATGTTCAGTTTGGAAGATTTACCTGAACACTTCCACCCTAATTTCTTGAGCACTCCAGTATTTCCTAAGCAGCTTAGGAACCCAGGAAAATGGCTGAGAATACAATCATCAGGATGAAGGATCCACAGGTGTGTCCATCTGGCAGAATAACACCCCAGGCCTCATTAGGGCAAAGTCTTGAATCATTACCTGTCTTGGCTTCGAGGGTAAAGGCAGTGGACCTCCATCCCTGGCTATGCAGTGCTCCTCTGCATCTCCCTTCTTATTTCTGACCTCAGTGGAGAGGAGACTTGGTTACAGAGAAGACCCCCGTCTGCCAAGTAGGATGGTCAGTGTCTGGCTCCTTGGAGTGGAGCAGTGAGTTCTCCTCACAGCAGTGTTGGTGCATTCCAGGATCAAGCAAGCTGGCCTCCTCCAGCCCGAGTGTCCTGCAGATGAAAATCATGCACTCCCACTTTTGTAACTCAGTCATCGCCTTCAGTAGCTGTTGTAGCCCATTTGGCAACTGGCATGTTTCACCTTGGGTGGTACCTGTTATCTGGCACCCTTTAACAAAAGTATCAGAACTATATTCCCAACAAGTCAGAACCAGAACCAAGGTGGAGAGCTCCAGAGAAAGACAGAAGCAGTAACAGCAATAGAGACAGTAGAGTACCTTGTTTTCCCCCGTGAGAGGTATAAAATAGGCACCTGCAGTCCTCTTTCACCTGAGAAACTCAGATGGTCTCTGCCAAACAATGGTTAACTGGTTTCCTTGCTACCCTAGACCCTCTTAGTAGCCTAAAGAAAAAATTAAGACTGCTATTTATTATTTCTCTATTTGTTAGAAGTAAACTGCTCGATGACAGCAAGTTTTTCAGGCATAACACAGCAGCACACCCTAAATGAGCTTCCCTCTTTTCACACAGGTTTGGTTTCATGAACTCCATGATCAAGGTCCCTGTTCTGCTACACAGGAAATCTCAAAATGAAGCATCCATACCTGCTTTGCCCAGCCTCTGCATCTTTTCCAATATGCATGCAACTCAGAAAGGAGCAATTTAGACCTCACTGTGATTTCTCTAGCCCCAGACAATTTCTTCTAGTAAATAACTCTGTTGCCAGTTACAGCTTCCCCTTCTGTCCCACCCCTTTCACATAATGCATCAGTTACACCAGTGCAGTGGGAATCCAAAGAGCATAGCAATCTCTTGCTAGAATTATTGGACGCCTCCCTTCTGTGTCTCTCTACTTGGGCATCATTTGGCCTGCCACACCTATTTCCAGGTCCTTCAAACAAGGGCCCCATCCTATTGAGGAGTAAGGCAGCACCTACAGGAAAGCACTGACCTTAGTTTAACCATCTAAGTGATACCAGAACAACAGGATAGTGCAAGGGGGCAGTACCTGCCCCATTTCTTGAGTAATAGTACTTCCATAAGGATCAGTTATCAACATTGCAAAATCTCCAGGCACATTAAAGAATGTCCAGCTAACTATTTGCCATTCAAGAAAATGTTAGTATTGACTGATTCCTGCTATGCTTGACTCATGGCAAACTCTCCACAACCAACTACACTTCATTGTAATGAATGTGTGTAAGGTATGTGGATTGCCAGGATTGCCCAAGTCCAGTATTGACAGAGAGCTAGAATATCAATGAACCAAGCTAGCTACCTTGCTGCTGGAAAGCAGGGGACTGAAGTGTCACCTCATCACCCACTGGAATGGAGTGAGAAATGCTCTAGAGCCTAACGGGAGATGCAAGGAGAAATTAACGTTTGGAAATACCACATTCCTCCTCCAAAGTTATGCAGTCCCACAATGACAAAACTTAGCTGGAAACAGACACAGTAGAGGAACTGTGAAGTCAGACATGGGATACTACACATGCCACAGACTGATCCTTTAAGGAGTATACCAGAAACAAAGCAAATAAAATTTCTGCTCCGACTCATTCATATTATAGGACACCTCAAATGACTCAATGGTACACTGTCAAAGATCTCATTCTGGAAACTTTATACAAGTGTTTATGATTACCCAGGAACTGTTTATAAATTGGCAAACCAAAGGAGACATCCCATTCACAAGATAATCCTGTAGGATCCTCCTAGTGTGGCTCTGAAATCAATAGAATATGAACAGTAAATTTATAACCATCTGATTGGAACCCAATTTACCTGTGAAGTACAGACCAACAATTACACCTTACAATTACACAGATGACAGAGCACATACAAAAATGTTGACATTTCACCAAAACACTGCAAGAAAAAAATAATAGGGCACAAAAATTGCCAAAAAGAACTGCAAATAATGGAGAATTAAAGTGTTTCTGTGTATTTATTCACAGCGGTACACTCAAGATGTTGCTGATGCACATAAGCCAACTACAGCAGTTACTTCAAAGCTATACCTGTTCGAAGTTGTAGAATGGTATCATTAGAGGAAGCATCTTATCGGAGCACTATAAAGGGTAGTTTTGGTCAACTCAGCTGCTTAAAGAGTCCCAAAACCCCAGATCCAGAAACTTTTTTCTACAAACCATCAATTGTTATCTTCATCTGGGTTTTTGTAGGGTATACATCCCCAGGAGAATTATAAACTTGAAACTATGTATCCCATATCTTTCCAATTAAGCTACCAAAGTCAATTATTAAAGGCTTGGAATTAAAGTTATAACTCAGATCTGAAATCTTACATCTTCAATGTGCATATTAATGATTTGAGAACAGCCTGTAGGAAACACCAGAATTCCTTTAAGCTTACTTTGCCCAGTGTTTAAGGTTGATTTGATTGGATCTATGCTTTAAAAACTTTAACAGGTATATTCATTCATTTTCACACATTGCCAGTACTGGGCCACATACTATTATTTTTCCATGTAATAACTTCATGTTGCTATGTTACCAAGAGCTAAAATAATCTAATGAACAATTAACATTTGCATAACACCCTGTAATGTGGTTACTTGCAGTTTTACAGACAGGAAAAGCTGAGACACTAAGAGAAACTGCTAGATTATACAGTAAATCAGTAGTAGCGCAGGACAGAGACAATCATTCCACAGCCCCATTTCTACAATGTCTGGGCTAGGCCTTTTTGAAATGACTAAACCATCTGACTAATTTTATTACTTCAAAATATTGCTTCAGATTAATTGTTGAAATTGATATTACAGTCTTACACCCAGTACGGATGGGCTTGATTTCCATTTACTCTAGATTCTTATAGAAAAAAAAAAATCAAGATTACTCCTCAGTTACAGCTCTACCTTCCCACCTATCAGTAAGTCCATTTGCTCTAGCATTTTTAGAGCAGAACAGCAGCTCTCAACATCAGAGCCCTCCTCAGACATAAGTGAGTCCCCAGTCTCACCCTACCCCACATGTTTTCAAGACACAATGAACACTCTCCTGAAATAAACATGCCCATTCAGGAGCACTTGTCTGCAGAGACAAATCCAGTCCACATATCAGTTCAAACAGATGTGCTTGCACATCTTTTGAAGGTTTCATTTTGACTCAAAAGTCCATTCAATCAAAAAATTGCAAAAGCTTGATGTCCTTCAGCAAGGGACATGAAACTGAGCAGTTATGCAGATTTCTCCAGGGACTACCAATTGCACAAGCTTTGTAGAACCTTATTTGTCATTTTATCTTGCCAATTAGTTTGCATAATAGTTGGAAAGTGGTGCTGATTAAATTTCTCCTGCAGTTTGATGGGTCAGTGCTAACTTGCCTCCGCTTCAAAGCCAAAACATAGAATAAAGTGAAAACTAAAGCATTTGTAAAAATCAGTACTTTCTGCTTAATTAAGCTGCTAATGTTTCTCTTCAATTTAGGTAACTATTTCCTAGTTGGTATTTTACTAATTCCTCTAAGGTAATCGGACCTCTTATCAAGAGTTGCACTCACTCTATTGCAGTTAAATCTTACCTTTTATTTCTCCAGTCTAGCAATTCTGCCTCTTGAAGTTTGTTCCTTTTAAATAGAGAACATATCCAACCCAAAGTGATCTTCATTGATTTATGCCAATTAAGAATTAGAAAAAGTTTGCTGCTGCCTGAAAGAGGTGTGTACTTACACTTACTACTTCTAGATTAATATCCGTGGTTACCAGTAATGGGTGTTTCCCGTGTACTCAGTTTAATGCCAATAAAATCCAGCAAGATTATGCTATTAGTAAGATACTACCTAAGATTGATTAAATTTTAACATTCAGAAGTTCTACATAAAGCTTTATGCTGCTGCTGGGTTGGACAATTAATACAACTTTGGTCTTAGCAGCTAGGCTCAAAATTCATTCTCTATATGGCTGTAAGAAGTTAGACACCATGAAGTTCACTAATCCTGGTAATTATATAATCAGTAAGGCACTCGTGTTTATTCCAGAACTAGTACTATCAGATTTTGTGCCTGCAGTGCCGTCTACGGATAACACTTGATTTCCTAGTTAAAATGAAGAAGGTTACAAGGAGCATCAAGCCAGTAATGATGACTTTACAGGTAACGGTGTCCAGTCTATTTCGAGCTCAGATAATGAAACATCCTACAAAGATGTGTTTACAACCACTTGGTGAGACCACAGGAAACTGAAGCAATTCAAACTAGTTCTGCTTTTTCCCCACTTCCATTAATGAAGAATGTCATGAGATGTCCATTAACATGAAATCTTTTCAGATTACAAATCCATCATTTGCAATAAATAATTGATGCCAAGACTTTAATAAGTTGCATGAAAGCACTCATTACTACCTGACTAGCTTCCACTTGTGCTTATTCACAGTAGAAGCAAATTACTCCCCTGGACTCCAATGAACTGACACATGTCAGAAAGCCTAACGTCACTGTTAGGAGGTCATTTTTACAGATTTGTGTATGCTTTCCCACTGCAATCACAAAAGAGCAAACATTGACTGATTTAAGTAACCTGTTATTTTGAGATGATTATGTGAAGAATTATCATGACCTTGATCCATCCTTGTGTGGCAAATATCTAGATGACCTATTGGTTGCACCTTGCAACACCTTTCCCAGCCTCTTCCCCTCTTAGGGTGAATGGTGTAACCCCAAGCAGAGCCAATGCACTTTGGAACATTCACCAGGTATTTTACTGTTCCCGCAGCACATGACTGGCTTAAGGATTATTCATGACAGGAACACCCATGTCATCAATCCTCTTGGCAAGTGGTAGAAACAGAAAATAGCGGAACCAAAGCTTTTTAAGAGTGCTCACAAAGGTCAAGATTTTGTCCAAATGCACTGAGAGCCTTAAAAAACATTCTGATGAAACACTGCAACCTTGCCTACAGTTACAGCAGAGTCACAGTTGCCCTATCTTATGCCTTCAGGGAAGAGTTTGTTAGGACAGTGCTATCATCTAGCCCCTCCCTCATTTAGTATTCCTAACAACATTTAATTCAACCACATCTGGGGAAATATGCATATGCTCTCCTTTTTTGCAAAGCATTATATATGTTTCTCATGTCAGTGGTATGGGAACAGGGAGGAAAAAAGCCACACAATGCCTTTCAAAAGAGGCTGAAATTGATATTGAATATTTTCCTAGTTCAGGTTGCCTTTGGTTGTTTCATGAAGGAAGTGCATTCAACCACACAGTGATTTTCATATCCTCTAGTTGTACCTTCTTGCAAGTTCAACTGTCAGACCCAGAGTTTCCTGGACATGCTAATCTGTTGTTAAGACAGGCACTCCCTGAAAAATGGCTTGTCATATCATAGAATCAGAACTGTTTGGATTGTAAGAGACCTTAAGGTCATATAGTTCCAGTCCCCTGCCACAGGCAGGGACACCTTCCACTAGACCAGGTTGCTTAAAGCCCCATCCAGCCTGGCCTTGAACACTTCCCAGAATAGGGCATCCACAACTTCTCTGGGCCCCCTGTTCCAGGGCCTCATCACCCTCATAGTGAAGAATTTCTTAAATTTAACCTAAATCTACCCTCTATCAGTTTAAAGCCATCACCCCTTGTCCTGTCACTACATGCCCTTGTAAAAAGTCCCTCTCTGCCTTTCTTGTAGGCCCCCTTCAGGTACTGGAAGGCTGCTGTAAGGTCTCCCAGGAGCCTTCTCTTCTCCAGGCTGAACAACCCCAACTCTCTCAGTGTGTCTTCACAGAGGTGCTCCAGCCCTCTGATCATCTTTGTGGCCCTCCTCTAGACTCACTCCAACAGGTCCATGTCCTTCTTATTCTGGGGGCCCCAGAGCTAAACACAGCACAGGAGGTGGGGTCTCACCAGAGTGAAGCAGAGGGGCAGAATCACCTCCCTCAACCTACTGGACACACTTTTAATGCAGCCCAGGACAGAGTTGGCTTTCTGGACTGCAAGCACATGCTGCCCAGTCAAGCTAAGCTTCTCATCAACCAATAAGTCCTTCTCCTCAGGGCTCTCAGTCCATTCCCCACCCAGCCTGTGTTTGTGCTTGGGATTACCCTGACCCATGTGCAGGACCTTTCACTTGGCCTTGTTGAACTTCATGAGGTTTGCACAGGCCTGCCTCTCAAGGTCCCTCTGGATGGCATCTCTTGCCTCCAGCATGTCAACCGCACCACACAGCTTGGTGTGGTCAGCAAACTTGCTGATGGTGCACTCAATTCCACCATCCATGTCACCAACAAAGATGTTACACAGTGCCAGTCCCAATACCGACCCCTGAGGAACACCACTCACTGGTCTCCACTTGGACATTGAACCATTGACTGTAACTCTGAGTATAACCATCCAGCTAATTCCTTATCCACTGAGTGGTCCATCAAATCCATGTCTCTCCAATTTAGAGACAATGATGTCATGTGGGACAGTGTCAAATGTTTGCAGCAGTACAAGTAGATGACATCAGTTGCTCTTCCCTTATCCAGCAATGCTGTAATCCCATTGTAGAAGGCCACCAGATTTGTCAGGCACAATTTGCCCTTGGTGAAGCCATGTTGGCTGTTGCCAATCACCTCCTCCTGAAGACAGTACCTGTCATAGAATAGAAGTTGTGGGAAGCAGCATACATGAGTATTTACCCTGGCTAAACACTGCATGAACTAACTCTTGAGCCATTTAGGCTCCTGTCTCCAAAGGCATTTACATAATTTTTTGTTCTACTCTTTGCTTCTCCTTTTATTATTTTTGCAACATCAAAACATATGCAAGCATATCTTCATCATTGCCACAACATATTTTCTTCTCTAAGGCATCTAGATCCCACAACCTTCCCAGCCATAGCACTTCAGGAAAGTACTTCCCTTCACTCTATCACCCATCCATGTTGATTATGCAGGTTGTGCTTTCTGCAAAGACAACTACTTGCAATACCTTGCCAATTCCCTTCCAAACCCAAGTTCTCCTGAATTCCAGGCTCCTTTTCCCATGAACTAACCATTCAGCTAAGCCCTGATGTTTATCTGCGTGATAACTTCCCTGGCCTGTATCCACTGCAGTGGCAATGCTAATGCTTTTTAGCCAGTAGAAATCAGCAGACCACATCCATGAAAGTCTTTCCTGACAAAAACTGCTGTGTGCAGCTAACACAGGAGGCCTGCTTTTGACCCCACATGTTGCTGCATCAGCAGAGCCAAGGGAGAGGGAGTTAGTGCGCCCTGTTTCAGACTGTATCACAAAAACAAGATCATACCTTGGATTTACACTACACCTGTCACACCTCTTTCAGGTACTCTTGCTAGCTGTCCCAAAGAAAGTGTGCCTAGAGGGTTCAGACTGCACTCTCCGCTTACCCTAAAAAGTCACCCTTTCAACTTGTTAAGGTAGTGCTTTTGCCCCATAGATCTAAGATCAAAGACCTTAGGAATGTCCTGAAGTTCCAGGATACTCTGCTGTTGCAGGCACCTCTTCCCCCTTCAGTTTAAGAAGCTCAGGCAAGTCAGACCATGTTGTGGGCTTGTTGCCGTTTGGGGTTTTTTTTAAGTAAGCCAGTCAAGTAAGATTGTTCCTCATATTTCCCAACATCAGTTCAGCCCACTCACTACTTTTCCAGGCAGGTAAGTCCAGCTGAATCTCTAGCTGTGAAATCTGTTCAGGTACTATGTAAAAAATACCTGTAGTAAAGGCATAAACCATTTATTCATGCATGTGCATCTCCTCAGACACGCCAGCATTTTTAGAAGACCATTAGTAGCAAAAGTAGCTGGGTACCTTGACCTAGAAGGATATAGAAAAAGAACTAAACTGAGCAGGTTGTCAGAAAGACCTGCTAATTAACTTCCTCCAGGACCAGTCTATCAGTAAGAAGTAGCTTGAAGCAGTTAGGCATAGGAGTTTTTTCTAGCTTCACTATTTCATTTTCTAACTGTTTGGCTCTAGCTGCACATGTATTGAACCTCCAGGATCCATTTGCCTGTGTTACTCACACCAGCCTATCATAAAGGCATATCTTATAACTGCATTTCTATAGGCAGCTGGAGTATGACATTTAATAAGTCACTAGCTTAGATTTTAATGAGCAACACTGAGCTTTGCAGAGCACTCACAGAAGATGTGCCTGTGCCATATATCAGGCAGGTTTCCCCCAATCCAGAAGCAGGCTGAACTTAGTAAGCAAAGGTTAAAAAAGTGTTTTCATCTAGCATTACAAAGGAGCATAGCTATCAGGGCTCCTCTTTATTCACTGATCAATCTGCTGCTTTACAATACTGCCAATCCCCCCAGACACTCCTCTGTTACCACAGAAATCAAGAAAAAATACTAACAGTCTTCATAGGTTGCAGGCTGGGCTTTTTATCTTTCCTGGAAGCTTTGTGATTCAGACAATACAACTACAGTTGTTTCCTTTTTCAAAGGAAAACTAATAGCCTATTTTACTCTCAGCTCCTAAACACAGCACCTACCTTCTAACTGTTCTTTGATAGCAGTGAAAATCATATCTGAATAAGAAAGGAAAAGTTATCCTGGAGGCAGATTAGTTTAATGAAATCAAGAAGTGCCTTTTGCAGTCAGCAAAAGTCAACATGCATTAGCAAGTCTGTCCCGATATGCTAGCCTAGGTCAGTATCTTTGTGGTCCAGTGTGCCCATTCTTTCAAACTTCCTGCACTCATCAGCAGCTGCCACAGAGCTGCTTGCCCACCAGGCAGGAGGGTGCCAGCAGCCTTGACCAAAGCCAGGGTTACCAAATTTCTGACAGCACTGTGACAGGAATTCCAGGCATCCAGGGCAGGGCAAGACCACTACAGAGAGAGAAGCTTTGCACCTGCTTACAGGGGGGCTCAAGCCACAGGTGCAGCAGCCCAGACCTGCTTCCTGAGGGACCCCAGGGCACCAGCCAGCCCTGGAGTTACAGGACACACCCATCTCCCCTCATCCGTCTCAGATGTCTTTGGGTAGACTCAAGCAGTTGAACCTGAGCCCCACTTATGGGAAGGTCACACCAAACAGGCTGCCAGAAGTACAGAAAGCCCCCAGGACCTGCACATGTCAGAGGGCACATCCCTTCTCACACTGCTCTACTCCACACCTCCAAAAGGCTGGGAACTGAGACATCTGCCTCCTTACAAAGGGGGCTGCTCCAGGCAGGGGGAACAGAGACCCCACTGACAGGGCCAGCCCCTAATCACTAGCAGGAGCCCAAGCTGGGACGACTCCCAAGGAAGATCTCACAGGCACACCTCATCCCAGCAGCAGGGAGGCAGCTCACACTGGGAGAAAGCCAGTAGGAACCACTGGGATGTCTCCTCTGGACCCACACTCACAGGCAGCTCCAGAGGGCGGCAGAGCTCCAGGTGACACACACCTTGACTGTAGGGCTGTCACCCTCACTCTGCTCCCAGCACCACAGGCTCCAGCCCTGCTTGTAGGGGAGCACATTGCCCAGCATGCTACCGAGTGGCCTAAAAACACAGGGGGCCAAGCCCAAGGCAGGAGTCAGCACTAATCTGATACACCACACAAAAGATACTGCAGCATTTTGGCTTTTTGTACGCGAGAAAGGACAAGCACATTCACACTCATGCACAGACACCATCAGTCATCAAAAGCCTTCCCAGAGTAGGAAGGGGACTCCAGGCAGCCATTTTGCTTACCCACCAGCAGGAGGGGACTGTCACATCCACACCCAGGACATATGGTGGCACATAGTACTCAACCAGCTGAGGAGCTTCAGAGGCTGCCAGAAGGCAAACACCAAAGCACAGCCTGAACACAGGGATATCCAGCTGCCCAGACCACCAGCATGGACCATTGCAGCTGAGGGAACTTGCAGTGCCCCCCTGCTCAGAGGGCCCACAGCACTTCCCACCAAAACACTGAGGTACCAGAGGAGGTACCACAACAGCACCAAACCCCTAACTAGCCCTCTTCCTCACTGCCCTCTGCATTTATTAACAATATACAGGTGCACTCAATTTGTTACTAACACAGCTCACCTGCAGCAGGGCCCATGTGCTGCCCTGGAGTACAACTAAAGATAAAGCGCCTTACTTAGCCTCCTCTTTCCCTGTCATTCTCTTCTATTTTTTATTTTTAGTATCAACATGAGTATTTTTCTTCAGCTGTGATTCCAGCAGTTTTTCAGTAAGGCACACATTAACATGCATGCCTTGTTATGCTCTGCTGTCCTTATCATTGCTCAGAAGCCCTGTGTCAAAAGGTCAGCAAAAGGATCTCCAATTCTTTCTTACCTTCTCCTTGGGTTGAAGGAAATAAATGTTTATGCTAAGGCTTGTGAAGAGACTCCTTATGCATGCTGGATCGGGAGGGAGGGAAAGGGCAGACATTAAACCCCAACTACCCCATAAGCCCCAACCGGCATTGAATTCTCATGGGAGTCGTAGCCAAAGAAAAAACTTCTCTTGTGGCAGAAATTTATCAGTCCTCTATTTTCCCCTATAAATAATCGCATTGCTATGCCTTGTACTCAAACACATTTCCTTCCAGTGAGTTATTTACTCCTCTCCACCTGACAGCCCAGTTAATTTGGGAAACGCTCATCTGACCCTACAAGCTTCCAGGTTAGACACCACACTCCTGTCATAAACTGGGTGAACAGCTTTAGGCAAAGTACGGCAATTGAAAAGAGCCATCACTGCCACAGAGGTTATTAACCCTTCCCTGCAGAAAGAAGGGAACTTATGTAAACTGTCATTAGGACGGTGCATCATTGCAATGTATTATTCATATCGTGGTGGCATCAATAAGTTCTAATAAAGTCATAAGCTCCTCTGTTCTGTAAGTACATAGACCCAGCCCTAGATGCCTGAAATTTAAGTAGGTGAGATAGACAAAGAGTATGGAAATTAATTTTCCCAAGGTCATTCAAGGTCTGTGGCAAGCTGAAGAACAAAACCTGAGTCTGCATCTAGTCGTTAACCACAGAGGCCTCATTCCCTCATCTCCCAGTCAGTACATCTGAAACACTTTTTGCCTCCTGCCTTCCGCCTCCTTAATACTACTTCGTTTCTGAGGTTTAGCTCCTGGCCCATGCCACATTTGGCAGACACTGCCTACATGTCACAGCCCTAGGAGCTGTTATGTTATGACAGTTGTCCATTTTAATGATGGTACGTGTCTCTGTCTTCCCTGTTCTGCCTTGCCATGTTCTCCACCTGGTGTTTCTGAATCGTTTTTACAGGTTGCAATCCCATTCAAGCCCAGGGCCTGAAATACAGGTACTAGGAGTTGTATGAAGTAAGGACAACAGTGCTGCATCACGGATGCGCCTTCATCTGCCACCACACACACAAAAAAAGTCTCCCTAAGAAGCCTGTAAAGTCCAGAGTAAGTAATGTCAGAGTTTCCCAGACCTATCACTTTTGAAACTGTAAGAGTTTCTTCACTAGACTGTGTTCTGTCCAGCCTTGGGGTAACCTTTAAACACTTTATGAATCAGAGACACAGACAGAGATATCCTCCAGTGCTAAAATGCTATCAAGAAGTTAAGCAATGTACATGCTTGACTGTCAGATCTGGTTCAGATTTAATAGTGTCCACTGAAACATATTTTACTTTCTTCACTGTGCCTGATACAAAGCTCATTCATCAGAAACATTCCTATTTACAAAATCATCATCTCTTTATTTTTTTCCTAGTTATCAAACAACATCACTGGATAGGCCCTTCTGAGTAAGAGGGCAGTTTCTACACATCAAACTAATGAAACTTCCGGAGGAATGCAGGGATTCTCTCTGATCCCTGAGTGAGCTGAGGACACCAGCTCACAAGCCAGCCCACACAGCCTCTTTGGAGACAGAAGGTGTTTGGTAACACTTAGGCCTCAGTAACCTAGTTTATAGCTTCACCATACTCTGGGATAAGGAAATGTTTTGCCACTAGTCAGCCACCTTGAGGTGGTAAGCAGGTTAATGTAAACTGCAAACAAATGTATTTGTAATACACAAAAAAGACAATATAGTGACAAATACTTAAAAAATTAATAAAGGTGAGGAAATTAAAGGAAAAAAAAGGAAAATATATTTGCACCAAGGTTAAATTCTCAAAACACCTTTTCCTCATCATATCTGAACTATCGTGAATCTTTTCGTTATACGCACACAGACTAGTAATTAACACGTGAGGGGATCCTTACAGATTAAATTGCCTTCCTTCACTTACCTGTCTTTCCTAACTAGCCTCATACATTTCATATTCATTTCAGAGATAGCCTTGGTATTTTCTAACTAACCAAGGAGGTAAGAGAACATTTATTTTAATCAAGAACAGTTAAAATCAGGACTCTTTGCTCTTCCTTAGAGTTTGTATTTTGGTTCAAAGCTTCTCTGTCACTGAACTATGCATTTGCTATCAAATTTTCCATAAAATGCCTGTGTTACAGGCATTTAAGCAAAATTAAGTCATTAAGCTTATAACTGGTCTTTCTCCAGACTTGCCACAAAAATAACCGACCCTTTAGCATCAATACTCTGAAGATTCAATACCATCCACATACTCATAGGTCTTCATTATATTAGACAAACATTTCAGGCTCAAGTTTGCTCTGCTCATATTTCTGCAAAGCTACAACAGCTTAATATGTCACATTGGCAGCTTCTTCTAAAAGAAGCAAAAAGATGAGCCACTGCTTACCATGAGGTGACAGGAAAGAGTTCTGCATATATCTAGGCCCATGGAATCCGTTAATTATCTTGATCTGTTAAAATACTGTGATTTTTTTTTTCTGGGATGCTTTTCAGTTTCTTAGCATAGAGCAAATTATGTGATAAAAGTCTTAATAGAATTCAGAGAATTAATGCAGCTTTGGGATTAGATCCCCTTTTACTTTAATTCTCTCCTATGCTGCACCCAGAGACATCATAACTTTTAGGACTATTTGCAGTATTTCTTATGTCACCTAAAACTCCCCCAATACATATGTGAGGAGGAAAGGTAAGTCATTAGAACAACAGATGGTGCCAAACTGATTCCAGAGTATCTGTCTTGTGCTGTCCAAAGATACAAAGTGATGGCATTGTCAGACAATATGCAATGTAAGAAAAGTGAGAATTAAATTTACATCAGGCCCAGAGAAAGAGACTGCCTATGCATCACCCAACCTCATAACTATTTCTAGTTGCTGTCAGCTTCCACGAGTGAAAACACGGCAACATATGCCACAAGTCTCCAGTAGTGAGAGATACTCCAATAAGGGATAGACGTCTCTGGCTACCTCAGGTGAGTGACACTAGTTCTTTAGTGTATTTTTCCCTAAACTTCATAATAATATCACCACCTAACACAGACTACTTGTAAATAAGCCAGACTACAGGCAGGTCCTAATATTTGGCAATCCTGGGTAACAGAAAAAGATTTCATCTAGATTAGGTGAATAGGATTTACAGAGTTATTTCATAAGCGCAATGAACGTGTGCTCTGGGAGAGCTAGACATTTTTTCGAATAAACAAGGTTAGTAGAACTCCTTATTTTTAAGCCTGCCTAGTGCTTCCCACTGCAAGGCACCTATTCTAGTTGCCTATGCATGTATCAGGCAAACCTGCTGGACTGCAATTTTCCATACCAGGTGAAAAAATATTAGCCTTAGTTGCCCATTATTTTGAAAATATTCACTCAAAACTATCCATCCATTTCTAAGAACAAGTCTAAAGGTTGATTTTGATGTTAAAAAATGACAGCGCTGACAGTTGTTTTCTTGGGGGGGAGGGGTTGTTTTTTATTTTTACTAGAGAAAAGCTAGAGAAGCATTTTCTGTGAAGAAGAGTTTAAATTTGACCTGGTCCCAGGATTCCATAGAAAATCTGCCCGTGTTTGTACAAAATACAAAGCCTTTCAATGATGACAGTCTGTTCATCTTCAGTAGAGTTATTTAATAGCTTCACCTAATGGCTAGAATTTTGTCCTCACTGAGCGCGCATTCACACAACTCCTCTGCATGCAAGGGTTGTGCACGTGCCACCCCCACAGGGCAACCTTTGTGTTATTGTACTGTATGTTTACATGCCACCCCTGTAAAAACACAGCCCAGGCCTACATGCGGCAGAACTGTTTTCTGTGTTTTCCATGTGCTAGCAACCTGTTTGCAGTGTCTCTGGGCCAGAGTGACGCAAGGACATGGGAAAGCAAGGAGGCAGTTTGTCTGTCCCTCCTGCTGATACTCAGTCAGTATGGGGAAGGAATGGGTCTTATTCTATGGCAGGACCCAAACTGCAAACATCGGAAATAAAGTCTGGGAAGTAAATTGGGAAAAAGTATCTGGGCAACATAGCCTGGTGGTAAAGACTCTTCAAGGACTCTTTGAGGTCCATGGAGAATAAGGAGGAATTGAAGGGCAAGCAAAGGCCTAAATGTAGGGAAGAATGTAGGTTAAGGACACAGAAAGACAGAGAAACTAACAGGGTAAGGATATTATGTCTGAGAACAACAGGGATGGAAGGTAATAGTTGGAGGGATGAATGAATAAATCTGTGCCCACCAGAACATTCCTCTTCAATGCCTGGAATGGCAGGCAAGACCTCATGGCTTCCCCACTGTCGGAGAGCACCTATGAAACCTGCTTGAAAAGAGCCCTGACCCCTTCTAGTACAGATCTGCTAAAGCCATGACAGCCTCTTTCTGGTGAGGACTCACCAGCGTCCTCAGGAAATCTCTCTCTATGCACCCTGACTGGTTTCAAACTGAGTAAATTTAAAAACAAGCTGAAAATATAAAAGGAGCATTTTTCACATTGCAGAATCAATCACTCCAAAGTGATTCCAAAGTCTGCAGAAGAGCTCAGCCAAAGCAGCCTGAACCAAACAAAGCCACACACTGATTTCAGTTGGCTTTACCCTTTACCTGGCAAGACCAAAAAAAAAAAAAGGCCAACAGGCTTGCTGATGAGATGCATGAGTGTGAAAACAAACTTGTCACATTGAAGATATTGTTGCCACTCACTCAGGAGTCACACCAAGCCACAGTGACTTTTTTCAGTCTCCCACTGTTACAACATGGGAACATTCACCTGGGTCAGCGACTGGTATTCAAACCTTGCTGTGCTTTAACTATTGCACAACCAACCAGCTCTGTAAGACGGTGTCGTTCACAGACTGGAAGTTGCTCTTGTTTTATTTACACAGAGCAAATCTGTGGCTCATTGCAGTGGGAAGTTTTAAGAAAGGACAAATACAAGATTATCACGCAGAAATTATTGGCTTCTTTCTCTGTGCTCAGAGCTTTGTCTGAGGCCACCCACGCAGCTGTACCTGAGGTTAGGCGGGGTTGGCTGGGGTTGCACACAGGAGTCATTGACTTCCAACCCCACGCTCAGTTACTCGACCTCTCTGGCAAGTCTGCTGGATAAAGAGGTGATTTTGTTGCAGATTTTCCTCAGCTGGCACCATGGACATCCCTCAAGATGAGCAGCAGCAAGAGAAGTCCCCATATACTTTCATCCCTTCCCCTAATAATGACTAGATAACAAATCTATAATTGGCAAGTCTGGCCACAGGCATACTGGGAAGAGGTTTAGGGCAGTCCCACTGTCAGCAGCTTCTCCCCCAAACTGTTTCTGCAGAAGAGGGTGCACCACCATGCTCAGTGCCTCGTTTGCTTGCTAGTCATTGGGGCCACAAGGAAAGCTTTGACATCTCGGGTATTAATAAGCAAAGTGAGTATTCTCCTCAATCCCACAAGATGGCAGGAGATGCTCAGAAATTCACCCTTGGTCAGCTGGAGGGGCTTTGCAGGCTTTTGTAGTTCTCCTCTGACAAGTCCTTGCTCTGTGAGGAGTTAAATTAAACCATATTTTTTAATAAGACAGAAGCCTGGCAAAGGCGCATCAGTGAGTGGTCGTGGATCTCCTAGGAGCAGTGGGATGTTGTGTCAGTGACTCGATGACACTGACTGACCCTTGTGGGGGAGTGTTTCATGTGGGAACAATCTCCAGAATTTGCCTTCTTGTAAGGAGAGAAAAAAAAACAAAAAAGGGAATGAGCAAACGAAAAGTGGACAGAGGAAACTGCAACTGGCTTCTATAAAGTTGTGTTGTTTTTTTTTCTTAGTATCAGAGCTTGCAGACACTCTGCCTGCAGCATTCCTTGCATTACTCACAGCATGAAGACATGAGAAAGCCAGGAAAATTCAGACAGTTTGTCAAGAAAGGTCAATTTTTATTCCCTTTACTTTACAACTGACTTCTCCCCCTGTTAAGCACTTTTTTTTTTCCAAGGACCTAATTAAAAGCAAGTTCCTGCATCAGATCATATTCCACCCTTAGGATAATAATAATCCAAAATTATCCAAAATGACTGAATTCAGTACTCATTAATAGCCCTGTGAATGTGTCTGATACTTCATGAAACAAAGGCAGAGAAAAGGTCCCTGAAAATTGAATTAAGTATCTATAGCGATATTTCTGATGCAGGAAGCACGGAAGCTAGTCTTTATGTGATCACCTTCAGAAGGAAGAGAAAGGAAATTCCCAAATGCGTTTAATCACCCCAAAATGAAGCTACCTCAGTAAGCGAGTTTTCCTATGACTGCACCAAGTAACAATTCAGAATTCAAAACAACCCAGCTTGACTGACAAAGGACATTGAGCCCTGACCTGACATGACTATTTGTATTTCAGGCTGGATGAATCTCTGCCTGTAGGGGTGCCAGCCAGACAGCATGGGGGTGACTTCGGTCCTGTAGTGCTGAGGGAGCGGCCCACTATTTCTCATGAAGCAGTGCTGCAAGTAAGGGCGCTACAAGACATTATGTTAAAAAGAGAATGTTCATGCTCAGAGGGTAGTTCCTGACTGCCGTTAAGTCTATGAATATGAGACAAGAAACCCTAAAGTACGTTAGAGTACGTTAAAGTACGTTATTTATCCCTGATCTATCAAGTCTTCCATTACATGCCTCTCCTCCAAATATTTTTATAGAGCTAAAACCCCTGGCAGGCACCTTATGCCACTTCATATGTTGCTTCAATCTCCTAACTAAAATACATTTCTTAATTATAAACATTTATTTCTTATTATAAACACTTATTTTTTTCCTGTTTTGCATCTGGAACGTACATATGTACTTTATTTCTCTAATCTCTGCTATGCTACTTCAGCAGATATATTTTTGTGTCTGATTCATACTGACTAGGATGGGTTTTTTGCAGACTTTCCAGAAATAGTTAATACTGTGGCACTGTCTTCGATGAACTTATTCCACCTGGGACACAGTGTCCTCTTATTTGACTGTTACTGTCTGTCCCCTTGTGGCCAGAAACCAGACTGCACTCAGCCTACAGATTTAAACAGACCATTTGCCTTGAGTAAGAAGGACCAGCTTACCTTGCTGAAGAAGGAAGCTCTTGCATAGCATACTAGTCCCTAGAAAGCCTTAGTTTTAACTATTATGGAAGTAATTTTCATCTCCAAAATTCAAATACCCATTCTGAATGTCCTGAAAACTGGACACGTTCACATCTGAACTCTAGATTCTGCTATTATCCTTTTGCAGGCAAAATCTGGATCCTGGCCTGAATTTCAAATAACTTTCGTGGCTGAATCACTGCAAAGACATGAGCAAATTCAGAAATACCGGTTCTGTTTCACAGCTTCTCATGCACAGTGAAATACACACAAAGCCTGGGGGTACATGTGTGCAAAGCTTTGCACAAATGATGATAATTACCCTTTATGCAGAGAACAGAAAATAATCTTATAATCTGTTGCAAAGTCTTTAAGCCCCAAGTTGCAATGCCCTTCAGTTTTGCTCAGACAAGTGCAATTAAGTCTTTTCTTCAGGTAGTTAACACTGTAAATTCAATTAACATTTTCTAAATTTTAAGTTGAGCAGCAACTACAGCAACAAATAACACTAAGCATGAAGGTTTGGGAAGAATGAGGCTTTCTTCAGCAAAGTGAGAAGCGCAGGAGGATGCATAGGTGGAAGTCTCTGTGGACTGTAAAATGGGAGCTACGGCAGAAGACTCATAGTACCCCAGCCAAAAAGGGAACAGCCCAGAGCTGAGGAGCCAGAGCGAAAGGCATTGCACAGTAGCACACCAAGAACAGAAATTAAGGGACCCAGATATAAGACTACAGAGAGGGCACGGATTTGTGGAGCTTTGATTTATAATCTGGGGTCACTTGGCAAACCTTCCTCTCTTCCTTTGTTTTACTCCTTCTGTGCTTTTAATTACCTCTGAGTAGAAAGACAGTTTTCAGAATCAAGCCCATCTCACGAGGTGGATGTACCATACGTATATAGGCTTCCTTCCTCCTGATGCTTTTCCCAAAAGCAGCTCCTGGCAGTCCCGACACTAATCCATTTCAGTGATAGGGTTTCATGAAGCACCAAGCATATACTTGGCAGGCAAAATGTTTGTGCATCTGGATCTAATAAGGAGCTAGACGCTAGCTGATGTGGTGGCTCAGCACTGTGAGCCACCAGGGGCAGGATGGTCAGTCTTTTCCTGCTGCCAGAGTTCAAATCGCAGCGGCACATTGGAAGGTGGTTGTGGTGTGAGCCTCTCGGTAAAAACAGCCAGGCCACAGAGAGGGAAGGGAAAGGAAGGCCACTAGGAGTCAATCGAACAGCTGGTTTCTGGCTCGAGGACTCTGAAGGGTGTGATGGTATATCCCACCAGCAGGAGTAGCCAAAGCTCCCCTCAGCAAGAACAGAGCAAGCCGGGAAGCATCCCAGTCCCAGAGAGTGAGGAAGGAAGAAGGAAAAAGGTGACGAAGTAATCCCCCAGGGGTGGGGGAGAAGACACGTGGGCCCAGCTGGGATTGCTAACAAAGAGTAGTTTGGCACAGAGTCCTGATGGCACTCCAGGGGAGCACTCTGCAGCACTGTGCTTCCTTGGAGGCTTTTATTTTAGTCTTCATCACTGCAGGAGGACCCCAGCATTGCACTAGCTGGGCTGCTGCCATTTTCCCTTAGGAACTGTTAACACAAAGGTGGCACTGGTGTAACGCAAGCTCTCCCTGCCAGCAGCACGTGCAAAGAGGGACAGTCCTATGTCCGGTACAGCTGGTCTCCAACACCACTGAGCCGCAGAAGACTGCAGGATTTTAATAGGGAAGGAAGGACCTTTGGGACTACTCTGAAACAAACTGGGCCCAAACCAGCTCACACCAGCCTCCAGGGTCCCAGCTGCAACCTTTGCCCTTCTCTCCAGTCCTGCACCAATGCAAGGCATATCCTCCTGACTCCACATCTTCACTGCCCACACACAGAGAAATAAAGGAGAGCAAAAATGATGTTGCAGTTTAAAGTAACAGAAGAGCAAGCTCCCTTTCCTACAGTCGAATTGGCTCTGCAGGGCTCACAGATGTTTTTTTCTTTAAAAATATCATAGTAAAACCTCCACTTAAATGTTATTTAAGCAGATCTGACTCTTAATATACATGCAAGAAACAGATGTGCAGAACAGAGAAGTGCCATTTTTATGGAGTGGTTCTTCAATGCTTGAACCACACTAGATTGCATTTGGCATGTAAGCTCTTCAGCTACACCATGTAATATTTATAATAGTTTACAGCATATGGCCACATCTTTCTGCCAGTGATGCCATGTGCCTCTTTATCAACCTCAGCACAAGGTGGCAATATACCAAAATAAATGGGATATTAATACCTTGTTGCCCTACACTTTCCAGATATCCCACACTTCAGCCTACATTAGGTTTAGTTCTCTCTCTCTGCTGTTGCTCAAGCAAGGGTTTACTCCTCCCTTACTTTTATATCCTCGATGTGAGTTCAGAGAGCACAAGTCAGTGTGAGTTGTTTATCAGGCAGAAGCAGAGCCTGTACTGTTGTCAAGTCCCCGAATCCCTTGGGTTAGTGCTCTTTCTCTGACACTCTGTGCCATATTTGGGCTTTGGGTAAGCTGACAGGAATGTAATTTCTATTTAAAGATACACTGTTACTTTTATACTAAGTAATAAAAGTGGGATTTGAAGAACAAGCATCAGGAAAAAATGGTTGGACAATTTATACATTGAGTCACCTCTAATAAAACACCATTTTAAAAAAATAAAGCTATTCCTATGCACTTCCTCATAATCTTCCCCAAAATATTCCCTTGGCTTGAAATGTCCCATGTTTGGTCTCTGCCCAAATGTGAATATTTAAATTCCTGCCAATTGTTTTCAGTCAGTTTTCAATTACATGAGGATGAAAAATAGACATTCCTTCCTATTCCTAAGACCAGGCCTGTATTTTCCCATAACTGTGCTGAAGCAATCTGAACACTGAAACCTAAGTTCAGTTGTAAAAAGCTACCCATAGGGTGCAATGCTTTCTGTGAGGCCAGGGAATCCTTTTTAAGTTTTACAAATGCATTTTTACCAAGGAAAAGACTGTTACACTTGCGCCTCCTTCCACATATGTGCTGCATATGTATATTCAGTCATAGATAACTACTTATTGTTGAAAGCAAATATATTCCTCCTTAGCCCCATTACCCTTCCTGAACATGCTCTTTGATAAAAGAGAAAACTGGACTCTGTTATCTCAATTTCTGCAGATGGCTTTCAAAAGTACTTAGGAGTAAGTAATCGTTTGACTCTCAGTGATTTTCAGCCATCACTTATGTATCTCTTTAATGTCCTCACCCGCATTCAAAATTCCCATTGAAGCTGATATTAATGTTGAGGAATAAGCCAGAGAGGATCCAGTAGGGAGTTGAGGTTGCAGACAGCGCTGAGAATAGGCAGTGAACTAAATGCAGCAGATATGATATAGAAAATTCTGCAACATTATGTTGGAAACCCAACATATCACTCTTGCAGTTTCTTCACAGGACAAAACCCCACCTGCAGTTGAACCACTGCTTGTCTGAATGAAGGCTAATGTTTGCTCTCTTTAAGCTTTAATTTACAACACCGACCACGACCTCCCTTCATATTGGCTAACGCAATTACCTCTTCACTTCCCTGTTTCCCAGCCAGTGAAGCACAACGCTGCTCCTCAGAATTTATTAAATAGCTCACCCAGTAGGAGTGTTTGTGCACTCAAGTGCCACTCAGTGCAACTAAGCATGACAGATTCAGCATCCAGGCTGTAAATAAGTTTTTCAAAACCTAAAGCCAAATGAAAGAAGATCAATCCAATGGAAACATTTTGTTTGTAATTCATAAGCCTTCCGTGACTGTTTATAATCCAGACACTGTAGTTTTGGGAGATGACATGAAGCAGGTACCGATTATTGACAGATAAAATAGATTCACCGCTTCTTATCACTGCAAAAAGTAAGCAAACTTAAGGGCAACCTTCAAAACTTTCAGGTCCTTAGTCACGCCTTAAGATTATTACTTAGGAACCACTCCTGATACCCTCTCTCATCCTGAATAACACCTTTTTCCCCAATTAGTCCCACTAATTTTGGTAATACTACTCCTGCAAGAAAAGCCCCAGTCAGGTTTAAAATGCATGCCTTTTCAGATAGATTTCTCCTAAGCATGTGCAGAGCAAAAGGAAAGTAAAGGCATCAGGATCCAATCTCAGAAATGAGGAAAGTGAGCTCTAGCAGGAACAAACTCCCAGAGAGGAAAGAAAAACGAGAGAGCTCAAAAGGACTGAACAAAAGAGATAAAGGCAGGACAGGAGAATTTATCTTACACAAACAGAATTTGTGTTGGCCCACCCGTCCATGACACAAGCACTAATGAGGCTGCCCATTCACAGAGTCCTCAGATAAGCATACAGATGGTCATTTAAATCACCACAATGGAGTATGTGTATTACGTGAGCCAGTGTTTTCACTTGGGGAGTGTAGAGAGGAAAAGACACAGGGCTGGAGATGATGAAGATAACAGGCCAGGATTATTGGACTTTTCCTATGCCTCAGCCTTCATAAGTTCTTCTATGAAAATGCTCGTAAAGAGCTGGACTATAAAAATTCCAGACTTTACTGTTGGCATAATTGATCTCAGATATGTTACCACAGAAGGAGACAGAGGAGTATTCATGTAAGACATACAAATCTTGGAGAGGAACCAAGGGTAATATATAATCTTTCCTTCCCAGAAAACCATTCATGGTGGTTTTGGAATAGATTTAGACTTTTAAAACCTGTTCTCCGACCTGCAGCACATTTCAAACAAAAAGCTCTCAGGTTCACAATAAAGAACGCTTGAATTTGATAGTGTATTATTCATCTAACTTTGAAATAATAATTCCACAGTGATACTTTCGTATTTCACAGAAAGGGGACTGAGGAACTTCCTCTTTAAAAGACCCTTCAAAGGATCTGAAATTTTACAAAAACCAGAGGCCAAATTCACAGCTGGCAAAAGTGGGCACTGCCACATTTGAGTATGTGATCTGGGCCCTACAGAAACATTTTTGCTCCAGTTGGGAGAGTCTACCAACACCATATAATTACTACAGTACCACTGCAAGAATTTTTAGAAGCCTGGTTTTTATTTATGTACCATGCTGTATGCTTTTTTTTAAAAAAAAAAATGTTGTTGTTGTAAGTTGTTGTTCTTATTGGCATTTTTACCCCTGGGGGTGGCTGGGAAAACCTGGTTTCCATTCCTAGTCATTTCTCTCTTTGCAGCTTCCTCACATTCCTCTTCACTTTCCTTCACACATGCTGATGTTCAGTCCTCTTGATTCTTCTTTTTCAACACCCTGTTGTCTCTCTTGTCTTCCTTCTCTAGGGACTACAAGTTCTTAACTTCTCTTCAAAGCTGTTGCCACATCAGTAGTGACTATATGACACACCTAGAGGCCTCACTGGCATTAAAAGCGATCATACAGCATCAGGCACAGATAGTCCCCTTTTATGCCTCCTCTGCTATTGTTTTACACTGCCAGCATCTACCTTGTAAGCCGTCAGGACTTTTGACCCAAACTGATTGCTAAGGGCTTGATCTCTTGGCTCACACTGGGTTCAGTAGGCTGTGAATCAGACCCTAAGTCGCCAGCAGAAATCTTCATCAAGGCATTAGAAAACCAGCTGAAGGAAAGCAAAATAAGTTTTCTTGTGGAAATTAAACCCCATGCCCAAGCTGCTCACAAAGTTAGTCTTAAGAGCACGCGGATGGGGGATTGCTTGCCTAAACTCTGTGTGTGTGTCTGCCTGTGTGTGAGTGAATGAGCAAGAGACATCCTGTGGGCCTTTTAGAGCTGGTTACATTTAGCTGCTTTGTGGCTGGTGCCAAATGTTTAGTAGCTGTGACTCATTGACTGACTAGCTGTCTTAACATCTTGCTTCATTGTCCTTTTCTCTTTATAAAGGTTTTCCCTCATCCCCATCCGAGATGTCAAGAACAGTGATTCCAGATGTAAGCAAAAAGTTTTCCACCGCAGCGCATTACAGGATCTGCAGGCATGCCTTGAATGAAGACTGCAAATGAAGTGGATGCTGTTAGAATGCTGAACACCTTGAAAGCGATCCTGGTTGGACTAGATGATCCCTGAGGTCCCTTCCAACCTGTGATGATTCTGTGATGGATGACAGTGAATGCTCAAGGCAGGCTGCCTTGTTATACGGCCTCCAGGTGAATGAAAGATTAGTTGGTAAGATATTTTTAGATGTGCCTGTGCATAGCTCAGGAAGCAAATCTGAATTCCTTGTGAAACAGGCAGAGGCATGCGGGATTTTGGGGGTACTTGTGAATACAGAGGAAAAGGAAACCGCAATATTCTGAAGAAATTTTCTCAACACACACGCCAGTCCCTGACCAGGCTTAAAGGAACAAAATCCAGTAGCTATTGGAGAGGAACAATATATTGCGTTCTTCAAAAAAGCTCAGTAAGAGACAACAGCCATGCTCCTCGTTTGAATCAGCATGTGCTACCAGTGATTGACACAGTCAGAGACATCAGGACACATGAACTAAGGGTCTAGCTCTACAGTGCTTCCAAAGCAGTAACACTCTCCTCCTGGTGAGCTGTCGCTCCTCAGCGCTTGTGCAGAGGTGTTCACCACTGTGCAGCATGAAGTTCCCCATCGGAGGGTACCAGGAGGCTGGCTGGAGAACCTGTCTCTAGAAACCCTCAGTGCCAGAGGGGCGGTGACAAACAGACCCTGGGCACGGATTAAACCAGCAGCATTTAGTGCTGTGGATATCCAAGGAGTAGAACAGCAGTATTTAGGGCTGGGGATATTTAAGGCTTTTGAGCTCATCCGTCTCCGTTTGACTCTCCCTGGGCAGGAAATTGCTAATTACCTTTCCATGGCAGGCCTAGTACAGCTCCTCCAGGGCAGAGGAGCGAGAATTGGCCGTAATTACAGGAAAAGCACACAGAACACTCTCTCCTTGGTAGTGGAGGGACTGAGCTGCAGCCAGCATTTAAAGGCTGATTAGTATAACTTCTTGCAGTCAGTATTTACAGCCACTTCTCAATTGCCCTTACCCTGGGAGATGCTGTCAGCATAAAACTTAAGAAAAAGAACAATAGAAATCAAATTGTCTGTTTTCTTTTGATATTAAATCAATCATAATTTAAACTATTACATTAACAATAAGATATTTTTTTTCTAGCCCTCCAGTGCTCCTTTTGAATTTTCCCCACAACCCATGGTTTGGAAAAAAATTGGTTTCAGAATGAATGAACTATACATGCATTCAATAACAGCTTGAATGGGGGTGAGGGGCATTGTTCCTAAAAAGAGCTTTGTGAATATTTTAAGTTATTGAGTAGGAGGGGTGGTAACAAGAACAATAGAAGAACTAAATTATTGTTATTTTGTCTCTTCTAGACCTCAATGCTGTCATACATTTGCCCTTTCCCTGGAAGCAGGGTTTGTCTCCCTGATGGGCTCTTCTGGGGAGCTGTCTGAGCTAACACAATTATTGTGTCAAACTCTAATCTCAGGCACCGAATAATGAAACCAGGCTTTGACTGACTGTCTCCTCTGATTGTTAATGAACTGTTTATTGCAATTAGCACCCATGTTCTTTTAGCTGGGTCTGGTGGAGGAGCGTGTTTAGAAAGTTCTCAGAGGGAAGAAGAGACTGGTAAGAAGCAGATGGATTAAAACAAAACAAAACAAAACAAAAAAAAAAAACAGAAAGAAAATAAACTAAACAAAGACTAGAAGGGTGGGATGGGAAAAGAGAGCCGGAACGTTGGGAATGGAAAGAAAAAATTTCAAGGAATAGAATTTACAAGAACATTTCCATGGCGTACTATTTATGTAGACATTAAAAGACTGATAAACGTATAGGGAAAACCTGGACCCTTTCCTCTGGCTGGGAGAGTCTAGGTCTTCTCTAGGTCAAGGTTTTTAGATTTCGAGACGGTCACAAACACCCTTGTATGGTTGGTCCTGCAATCTTTGGTTAGAAGCAGATCACACAGGTCAAGAGCGAACAGGAGAGGGCAGCATCGCTTTAAACTTATAGTAAGAGCTACTGTTGAAGTGTTTGGGAACTTGCACATGGACAAACAGATCATCGTGGGTCACCAGGCAATAGATTGATGAAGGGAGCTTGCCGGCAGGTACCTCACTGGAAGAAATGTCTGCATGGGAAGAAGGTGGAAGAAAAGGGGGGGTTTAAGTGCAGAGCAGAAAGCATGTGAATGTGGTATTTCAGCAGTGCTTTTGGCTTGGCTCCGTTCAACTGCTGAGTAAAGAATCCAAAGCTCAGGCAGCACACACCTAACACCAGAGACTTGTAGCGGTTCATTTAGTTACATTGCATCTCATCCAAATATCATTATTCTCTTACAAGATAAGAAAACTTATTTCAAAGACGCACAAATGACACACAAAGTGTGGTAAATACCCTGCCCGGTGTGCCACATGGCATCAGGACAGCACCTGGATGGCCGTGCTCCCCTCCTAACCATTGAACCACATCAAGCATGTCCATTGCATGAATGCCAGGCACTACTTTAATGACACAACAGATTTCTGAGGTGTAATCGGCAGACCAAATTGCTGATTCAGCTTCAGCTGAAGGATCAATGCTCTGCTCTAGCGTGTTGTTTCAAATTAATTTATTTGGTTACATAAATATATAAGAACATCTTAAATACTGGCAAAGGTACAGTAGCAGCCTTGGTTACACCAGTGGCAACTCTAGTGTAGTGTCTTTTAACAAAGGACAAAATTTGGCCCGTTAACTTTTATTTTTCTTCTCTGACAGCAGTTATTAGAGGCAGTTGTGGATTAATGAACTGCTCTAGGCAAGGGTTCTCTCTGACATATGACTTTTTAAAGTTATGCAGCGTGCAAAATCACATGGCAGAGGAATTCCCACACACATAAAAAATAGCCCTACCTATCAGTTGCAATCTTGGCTCTGCTTCATTTCTGCCACTATGTTATGCCTACTTCGGCAAAGAGAGAGTAATTCTCTTTGCAGTTGATGGTTCTGCTAGTACCTTACTAAATCTGCAGAGCTGTACAGGATTTGCTGCACTGCACCCTCTTCAAATCAGGCTCACAATCCAGAGAGGAAGACGAGAGCCATTTCAAAAGAGAGTAATGGTACATTGGTTCAAAAAGAGTTATTTTGTTCAATCATTTTGCAATATAGGTGAATTACAGAATTCTTTTTCATTTCATAGACAGTGTTTTAGTATCTCTGTTCTATTCCCAAGGTATAGACTGAGAAAACTGCAGTTTCATTAACTGAAGTTTGATGGTTACTATTTCACCATCCATGTAAATTAATTGTTTGATCTCTCTGTGGAAATTATCAATAAAATACTGATGCTAAAAGAAGTAATCTTGGAAATGACTGCATGGGAAGTCTGCAAATGAGAACACCAAATACACATAAACCTACATAAACCACAAAACATCTGTTTGGACATGGACAGAATTCTCAAAATACAGAGATAAATGACTGTCTGACCTCTTTATTGAAACAGACATTTCAAGTAACATTTACTAATCCTAAAAGTATTTTTGAACCACTATTTTGCTATATGTGAAGTTGTATGGATTACACATAGGATTTTCATGGAAATGTTGAAATAGAAGTGGTTTTGTTTTGGCAGTTTTAAAAATTTGATCTTAAAAATAACTTTTTTTCTTTCCATTTTTTAATTTCAATAGCTGTGCTAGAGTAAATGAATCATTATTACTGGCATGTTATCATATAACTGAAGGATTGCATATGATTGAGGATAAGTGAAATATGCTATTTTAACACATTTTCCATTGCCAGGTGCTCTTTAGTACTGAATGAAACATTTTCTAGCCCAGTACGTAGGAGTTGTGTGGCATTTGATGATTTAAAAGCAAGTTTCCATCAGTAGTCTCATTATGTAATGAAAACTAAAAATATCATGAAGGAAACACTGAGCCTTGAAATTTTCAAACAAAAAGGGATCTGAAACAATGCTATCTTGGATTTTCTGCTTTATGGTAATATTTTTGCTTTAAATTTTCTGAATCAGAATGAAATGTAATATTTCAGTGTCAAATTTCCCACAAAACAGAAATTCCATGCCTTGACCAACTATAATTACCAAATGAATGAGTAATCCATTTTCTCCCAGGCCCTCAGTTTTGTCAGCACTAAATTTACACACAATCATTTTCTAAGGAGATACGGGAGGAAATGCATAAATGCCAAGAATGTTTGTTCAGGGAAATGACACGCCATCCTTTTCCCAACATCTGGTTATTCATGAAGGGCTGACAAATCTTCTTTTAGAGTTATTAAGCATGAAGTTATCTATTCTGAGGGGATCTGTGATAAAAGCAATTTTTTTACTGCAGGGAAGTTTGAGCTGAAGCCTAGCACAGGCAGCGAAAAAAGGCTGGAAGGAGAGCTGCTTTTGTTGGTCTGTGGCTCAGAAGCATCAGCCGTTTTCCTCTCCAGAGCTCTATTTTTAGATGACCTCCAGTGCATTAGATCAAATGTATAAATTGGATGAGGTCAAACTGTCTCTCTCTGTCTGTGAATACGCAGCTCCCAGAGGTGTGGCAATGTCTGTGGAATTCAGCTAGCCAGTATTAACCTGAACCTTGTCAAAATCAGACTACAACATCCCTCCTTCTATTGAACATGGGCCTAATAACCTTCTGACAATCTGAGGTTAAATTCTCATTCAATGTACGCTGATGTGGGTGTAGAGATGTCACCAGAGGGTTTTTTTTTTTTACTTTTACACTATCTTCCTTACTTTATCATCAGCTCACTGCCATCATAAAGGTCTTTGCAGGAAAAAGATTATCATCCCTGAAAACAGTAGAAACCCCGTGATTTCTGCTTTTGTAGCAGTTTGATTTTATTCTAACCAGTGTCATCAGAGCAGATTTTATATCAATGGAGCACAGTTCTGTAGATATAGGTGTGTACTTATAAATACACATGCACACAATTGATAGTACCACACTTATTAATTCACTATCCGGGCAATAGAATAAGTACACTTCAGCAGGCCACAGAAACCACCCACAGTGCAAAGTATGAGCCCTCTTTGCTTTGCAGAGCTCTGAGTGACTTGCATGTCACGTGTCATTTGTTTAGCCCTGGTACTGAGAAGGGAATTTCACCTCAAAACTGTGCGGTGTGAACTGGCAGCCCTGAGCTCTGCAAGATTTATGTGAGGCTGCTGGTGGTGTTGTGTCACTTGGTAATGTAGGACTGTGTCTGTGGAGGGAATACCATGCAGTGCGGAGGCAAGCTAAGAAATTAAATGGGATGGGGTTTGCATTAGAGCTTCACCAGAGTTAATCAGCTTTGCCCCTGAAATCTGGCTGCAACTTGCTGTATGGCTTCCTGCTCTGGTCAACAGAAATGCTAAGACTACAACATATAAAAATGCCTTGAAGGAATACAAGAGGAAAGGAAGCAATTATTCCAATTCAGCTAGATAACTGCCTAAGGGATCAACTCCCGGTCTAAAAAGTGTATTGGCACTCTAAGCCTCATGACATGGATTCTGCAATGAAGCAAACCCACATATAGAATGAGGTCAAAAAGTTAGCTGTGAGTGCATTGTCTGGGCTTTAAATTTAACCTTGCCTTATGTCTAAACCCAGATGACTGAAGCATTCTGCTAAATCCTTGATGCCTGCGATTACATATATTTTAAAATATGTGGGAAGCTCTGTGGCTCCTTCTCTTCCAATGGAACTGGGGATCCAGTTCAGCAAGCATACGGGCTGATGGATACAAAGGTCACTGGTTACTTCTTGTGGCAAATTAATTTACTGAGTATACCTCATTATTTATCCTGTATGCATCAAAAAGAACACCCAGCTTAGACTGAAATGTGTCTGGATTCACATTCATAGAGAGATGAGAATTGCCAGACTGGACTAGCCTAGTGTCAGTCCACATAGTCCAGCAATCTGTCTTTGATAATAACTAGCACCAGATACCGTGAAGGAAAAAGGCCTCTACCGAGCAATAACCCTGGTCATTAAAGTGTTCTACCCCAATCAGAGAGAAGTTGGTGCCCAAAGCATGAGGTCTTTTCCAAACATTTGCTAATCTGGCTGGAACATTATCAATGTAAATGTCTGATTCTTTCCAGATCTTGCTCGCCTCTTCAGAGAAACCGTGTGGAATAAAAGAGCAGTTAGATGAAGGAGAAGAAAGAAATTTCCAAAATGTGGGATATAAACAAAGAAGGTTTGGGGCAGAATGAAAAATAAACAGAGAGAGTGTCTGGAGGGGAGGAAGGAATGAAAGAAAAATTCTGGCCTTTAAAAATAACACAGGCTTCCTTTATAGCTCGCAAACCAGCAAGGCTTACCTTACAGGGAATAGTTTATGACTCACCCTCTTTTGGAAGTCCAGCAGAGATCAGCAAGATGTCAAACCGAAATTCAGCTATCTCTGCAAATGTGCTGATCAAAGTTCTGCCCAAGACAGAGCAGCAGACACTGTGGATTATGTTGACTCAGTGAAGTCAGAGGTGACCATGGAAGATCTGCAAACCTAGATCCTCTGCCCCTAGTCCTGCAGAACACAACAGTACAAGGGCTTGACATAGAAAAGGACTGGGGTTTTATCTGCTGTGTAGCTCAAGAGCGTGGAAGGAAAATTTCACTTCACTGATAGCATAAGGGTTGAAAGCTACAATTGCACCAATGATAATAAGAATGCAGGACTAGCAAGATTTGTACTTTCAAAGAACTAATACAGGAAAACGCCTCAACCTCTTGCCCATGAAAGCTGATAGATAAAGCATTAGGATAATACACTCTAAACATGGTTTCCAAATCAGTCCAATGTGAACAGTCTGCTTTGGGAGACATGAATAACAACTACTTGCTTGGGGACGCAGTGCATAACACAAGATGGAAAGCGACAAGAGAGTGCAGAATAAGCGAAGATTGGACTCTGAGAGCCATAACCTCAAACACAACAGACAAACCTACTTTCTAGCGTTATAATATTGTGAGAGCTTCTCACAAATGTGGACTCCAGAGGTGATAAATAACACTGCTTCCAGATGTCCTGAAAAAGTTTAAGGGCATAGCTAATGACATTTCAAAATACAATTTCTGTGCTGATAGATGGTAACACTGACATTTTGCATTTATTATTTGAGATTGTTTTGCACTTGTAGAAACAGTGAGTGCATTTTGAAACTCTGATGGTAATTTGACATTCACAAATTTCTTGTCACCTGGCAAAGTCTGTTAAAATGTTGCAAGCAATTATTCCAATCTTGTTGCAGATTAATCATACTTTAAAACATGGTTCTGGAAATAAATTCTAAATGTTAATACTGATAAATTACTGTTGTATGGATCATTATGTAGAGGAAACATTTAGTTTAATTGGAGCTGTTCCTGAGCCACTCTACATACATTATATGATACAAGAAGCTGAAAGCTAGTTTCCTTTTGAAGGAAAAACAGTCCCACCCTGGTTTTAGCCCCTATTGTAAAGGGAGTAGGGGAAATCAGATCAGAGTAGGCGCCTTGCTTGGATGTCAGTGTTTCATCCAGCAGACAATTCCAACCAAACCGGACGGAGCATTCACAGAGATAAAGTTTTGGCAAAGCCAACCAAAACAAAGACTTTACTAGGGCTCTCCCACCATGAAAAGAGACACTTAATGGGATACCACAGAATCTGCAAGAGACTAAGACTTGGTCTGTAAGGGACAAGGCCTCTTTATGCAGGAGCCAGGACATTCAGGAACATCTTTATGGAGCTGCTGCCTTGAAAGAGAAGCATATCATCCAAGGCTGCTAAAATGCACCTGTTAAGTCATTTTGACCTCTCCTTCCCTTGCACCACCTTGGTCCTGCCTCTAACCAAAGATAAAGTGGCCACAAATGGGGAAAAAATGCTGGTATGCACTCTTTCTCCAGCAAAACTCTTTGGAGAAGTACTGTGCTATGTTGGCAACAAAGATGGATTTAAAAAAGAAAAGCTGTGTAAAGCTGACACATAACTGGAACATCCTTAGACTAGGAAGATCTATTATTGACAGATAGTTCTTGCTGGAAACACAGCATAAAGTGAACCTAACACTCTGAAAACCAAGCCTCAGACCTGTTTTACATTGGTTTGGAGCCTGGTTTTGTGAGATCTTCAGCATCCTCAGCACCAGCAGTGTTTGGGCTGGAGGGCTCCCAGACCATTTTGACAAGCCCAAAGCACCATGCAGTACTGGGCTTGCCTCTCTGCTCTGCCCTGTGACTCCTCTGCAGGAGTTCCCAGCAAGCCAGATGCAAAGACACACCAGAGAAGCCTTGTCCAAAGGGTACACTTCTGCTGCACAGCATGCATTAGCCATATACAAAGACAGCAGCCTACTGGGTAACAACTCTAACACAGTCTCTGAAAGCCAGCTTCTTCAGAGAAGGCAAGGGCCTTTAAAAAATTCCTCTTGTATCTTCCACAGAAGAAGCATCAAGGGAGCAAGCTTTCAAATGCCAGGATCTCCTGCAAGTGCCGTTCATTTCTACAAAGGTCCTCATTTCTTTACCACCTCCAGGGGCACCACTACACTCCCATGTGTTGCACACAGCATAGCTCCTGTGCCTCTAAAAGATGGAATTGCCTCCTTACAGTCCACTGACTCATCACCATTCCCTACCACCGGGATGGCCAACATGATGGGGCAGTGCCACTTGACCTGACTTTTTCTTTACTGGGGAAGATTTTCTGCTAGAAAGCCGGCTAACAGCATGGGCTATTTCTAACTAAGCAACCACATTGCCCCAACAGTAAGAATGGAGCTAGATTATATTCAAGACCATGCATGGAGTCCAGGGTTCTGTGTCCCATACGTGATGAAATAGACTAAGGACTTGAACTATTTCAGGCTACCACATAACCCTGACATGTTAACAACTTGGGCTGTTACTGAGCTGGGTTAGATTCAAATCCATTGATGAAGGTAAAAGGTTTTGTGTTCCATTACTGGTGCCAAATGTTCTGTTTTCTTACTTGGCTCCTTTCATTTGTGTTCTTCAAAGCTGTTAGAAAGCACCCGTTAGCACTTCATTTTGTATAGCTAATCTAATAAAGGGACAAGTGAAGTGGGAGGAGGGAGAAGGTGGGCAGGAATTATTATCCAAATTAGGTGTTAAGCTTTGGCTTCTGCTCCCACCTTGGGTGAGGGTTACAAGGATTAAAGTCGAAAGAGGGAGAGGAACTTCTGTTTCTACAGCATGACTATGAAAATAGACACACTGGTAACTATGAACAAAATGGAAAAAGTAAATAGAGTCTATGAAGTAACACCATCGGGAAAACAAATGTTCTCAAAGAAAAATTTCAGAAACTGCATAATTCTCTGCAGCATGAAGCACTGAGAGCCAAGGTCTGTTTTTTTGGAAAAGTTCCTTTGCATCTGGATCCCCATCAGACTTGGAAGAAGGAGAAGTCTAGGAGGGCTGTGGTTTGGAGTGCGCCGGTGCTCTCACTGCATACTGATCTGTTTTATTTGTAATAATAGCAGAAGTTTCATGTCTGACATAGCGAGTCTCCCCTCCTCTGTCTCACCTGAGATGTTTCTTGCCACAGTCCAGACACTGCGGAACTGCAACAAAGCAAAAGCAGAAGCTGGATCTTGATCCCAATGTGAGACTCAAACCACATGCGGCACACATACTTCTTTTGAAGATTTGCTGTAACATGAGGCATTGCCTGCCTCAAACCCTACTTTTGCACTTCATGTATGAGAAAGAGCTTGACACAGATAGCAGCAGAAACTGGAAAAGAAGATCAGTACATACTAGCTCAATTCAACCCCATAGCAGAAAATGTTGTGGTGTATTGTGATGACTTCATGTTCCAAATGCTGACACAACAGCTGTTAGTTATGTCAGACCATTGCACTGTGTAGCATCCACCTAAGAATGGCAAAGCCAGTGAGGTGTGTTTATGCATAAAACAATTAAGAGCATCTCCCCTTCTATGATCTGGTTTAACTTGGGTGCCAGTAATGCTGCCTTACTGCTTAGAACACCTGCAGATTTCTGTAGTTAAAAAGTCATTGACAAACTGCATCTCTCATACGTGAATAAAGAATTTAAGTTTCTCTTGTCACATTTCCTCCTCTTCTGAGGAGGAGTTTGCATGAACTGAAGTCATGAGGCCTTTCTTGACACCATCAGCAATAATTCCTGCATATAGTGGAAGGGTATTACAAAACAGAACAAAGTATATTTCAGTTACAAATTCCTGAGAACACCATCACCAACAGACAGCAGAACAATTTTTGGGTTTAGGGAGCGACACATAAATTAGAAGTCATGCTCTTTGGGATTACAGGGAAAAAAATCTGCAGAGTTTATTGCCTTCCAGATTCTTAATTTTTTTTTCTGTCTGGTGGTAAACCAAACATTTTCATGCATTTGTTGACATGTCCAGTGCATTTGGCAACATGCAAAATCCTTGCTATTTGGGTCAGACAAGTGTCCTCAAAAACAAGGCAACCCAGCAGACCTTCCAAGCTGGGTTCTATTTGCTCTGGTTGGGTGGAAGTGGCTGTTAAAGGCAACCTACAGCAAGCTCCTCTGCAGGGAGCTGGGTGCCTGGCTCAGCCTCCTCATCCTCTTCCTGACTGCTCAAGGTCAGACTCAGAAATCCACTGCCCTCCACAGGGGTCATGCCGAGAGGCAGCAATCTTCGCCAGCTCCCTATCACTGCCTCTTGGCCCCAGCCCCAGAACTGGCTGATACTCATTTGGCAATACACCCTGATTTCATGCCACCCTGCTAGAAGTCACAGTAGGGGGACAGAAAAACAAATGGGCCATAAGAGCAAAACCTTTCTCTTCCCAAAACGTAAGTCTGTGCATAAGAAGAGCCTCTGGTGCATCTGTATGAGCTTGCTGTATGAATCGATTGAATGAACAGCTCTCATTTACTGCACACACGAGATGTATCTCCTTAGGTGCATCTCCTCCTCTCCCCTCCAGGTACAGATTATCATAAGCAGAAAGCAAGGGTTTAGATCCTTGTTCCCCTCCCATCACGCTCTACTCTCCTTCCCTGCTTCAATCTCCCTAGTTGCCTGAGTCACTGGTAGCCTGAAATTAGAAGCTGTTGTCTTGTTTGGCTGGTAATTTTACCTTCTTTAAAGAGGAATCCATTTTACAAAAGTTCAAGAACTGAAGAAAAGTTTATCCTGGTTAGCCAGTTTGTTATCTTCAACACTCTGACTCAAGGCAGTTGAAAATGAATATGGCACATATGGAAACTCTCCATAGGCGTGAAAGAGGCTTGAAAGCTGTATTTACCAAGCATGTCCTAGGCACTACAGGAATACACCCTTTCTTTAAAATACAGTGGGTGAGACCCAAAAAGCAGATACATTTACAGATACAAAGACAGAATGTGATAACTTTTGTTCAGATCTCAGACATGGAGATATATATCTCACAAAGTGGTGTTTCAGTCAACAGTTATGTCTCTCCAACGTAACCTTGCGTTGCATGTTTATTTGGGTAAAAGCATTTATTTGAGATTGATATTGCCTTTTCTTTTCCTTCCTTTATCACATACGTCACTATATCAGCCCACTTGGATGAGCAACTGGCTCATTTTAGGTGTGCACATTTTAAGATCCTAAGCATACTTTTGAAGCTGTACTTAAACAACAGCACACTAATGAGGTGCAACCTGGGGAACAGCAGCTGTCAAAACCATCAAAACCAAACAAGCTCAGCCCATTTTTCTTGGTGATAAAGACATAGATGTTGAAATACATTCATATTTACATCAATTATTTATCACATACTAGAATGCCTCAGTTTGCAGAACAGATAAGCAACATTCAGCACACATGATTTCTCTCACTGCCACTTCTGTACTGGCAGCCAGGCAAACCCTGGCATACAAGCACTGTTTCTTTTCCTCTCCAACACTCGGCAGCTGCTGCATTTATGCAATTTGCTATACGGTATTTCCTATCCCAATGGAAAGCGCCTCTGATCTCTCTCTCCAGAGGCAAGGCACAGCTGTAACACCCCACAGATGTGTGCACTATGGGGGAACCAAAGGAGTTTGGGAATCGGCAGGTGAGGATGGTTGGAGACCAGGAGCATGGAGCACCCTTACCATTCTGCCCACTACGACACCTGGAACACTCCCAGGAAACCAAGGTCAGGCCGCCCATACAGCCCACAGAGCACAGGAAGAGACATTGTTCTGTGCCGTGGTGCAAACGTTGCCAACATGCCCAAGAGGAAGCACTGTGGGATGGAGTGATCAGTTCCTGCTGTATTCTTGAAAGGGATGCACTGACGCTAAAGAAGCGCATGGGGCGAAATCTTGTCCTAATTACGTTAATAGTATTGTCATTGTCTTCAGTGGAGCTAGGCTTTCTCTGCAGGGAACCTGCCAGAAAATCCCAACACCCATCTGTATTTTCCTATTTCAGGATGAAAATTAGGTACAGCACGTATTTCACCCACTGGTGTACTGCTGTCACTGTGGAAACCCTGTTCAATAGAGTGTGAAAACTTTTACAGTATTGGCCGGGTTCATAGGGTGTTGAGCACCATTTTTTCCCCATTAACTTTATTAAGGGTGCTATCATTCAAAAATTAGGCTACCCATGTGTGTACAAATAGCTGTAATTATACACATAGCTGTTACGTATGTCTTCTGAAACAAATCCTGTACTGTATTTCTCAATTAAATTCTACTCTTCAAACATACCATGATGATATAACAAGAACTTCTATATTTTTCCAAGCGTATACTAATTATGTTTTCCATTGCAACATCCTATGAGTAGACACTGCCCCATTTTGCAAATGGGGAAAGCAGGGTACATGGGAGTCACAGACCTTGTCAAAACCAGGCAGCCAAGTCCTGGCAGATTTGGGAATGGAATCCATGAGTCCTGACTCCTTAGTTCCCCTGCTCTGATCACCAGACAACACTCCCTTCCTCTGAAATAGGCTATTTTGATTGAAAACAGATGGTCTACATTTTTGGCAGTGTTTTAACTATATTAAAATGCTCCGAATGAATATGTGCTTATATCATACCTATATATGTATACATGTATATACATGCATACTACATCTATGCATACAGAAATAGGTATGTGTTAAGCACATATTAATTTACATATATCGTATGCAAATGTAATGGATATGCTGAAGGATACTTAAGTGCAGCTGGACAGCTGACATACCTAAACACATAAGCTGTATCCTTCAGTGGTATTGTAATTACACACTATGTATTGTCTCTGTCTAAGCAACAGCCTTTACATTGTTGATGGAGTATACACTTCGAAGTAATGCACATATTAATGGTTTTTTATCATTTCATGAGAAATTTTAGCGTAGTTTCAGTAACGGATGAATCACATCCTCTTTCATTAGTTCCAGGACCAACCTCCATCCTAACTGAACAATGCACTTAGTGGGCACCGCCTGTATTTTTAGCAGGTTTTTCTGCAACTGAATTGTTATGTCTTAAATATCATGCTTATCTTTTGAATTCGCTCCTTCTGTCGTAAGATTTGCCCCTGCATTAAGTCTTCTCTAAACAGTCTGTTTCCAGCTAAGGACGGACAAATCCTGTCTTGGACTCGCTGCCTGTCGGGATTAAGATCTTCCCACACATCATACCCTGGAGAAGATGAAGAGGGCCAGTATTTAATTACCCAGTTCTTTGCCTACTCGCCTGGAGTCTTGGGCCAGGTAAAGATGGTCTCTCATATCAGTTGGCAAACAGCTCAGGAGATCTTTCCCATGGTTGGAAACCATCAGAATGGGCTTGTATTGCTTGCTCTCTGCTGTGCATCCCCAGCAAAGGTGGGAGGGTGGGCCTTGAAAACTACTTACATGGGGTACAGCCTAGTTACAACCCCCTTTCCACAATCCCCTTTTCCACATCCCCTTCCCATTGACAGTAATTCCATTTCTTTTATTGGTTGACTGGATTTTCCCCTTCACTTACCGCAAAAGAGGTAAAGAAATAAGCCTTCAAATCCACAGTTGTGCAGGAGGAGCTGAAAACAGCTCATTCCCCACAGTGCTAATCCTTTGTCTGCACGTCGGCCCCAGCTACCTCACCCCATATATGCATAGAAAGTGAGCCAGAATTGGGGTTGAGATTAAAATTTGGGAATTCTATCCTTGCAGAAGGGGAAGCCTGAGCAAAAATCGTTATTTCGATCTGTGCTGTATTCCTGGTGTACTGACCCATGAGTGTGCAGTAGAAAAAGGAAATATCGCTGATACTCACTGCTCTTCAGTCTTTTTTGGTTCTAAATCTGCAGAAGTCAGGAATGAGGAAATGGCTGCAGAAAGGTTTTGAGGAGGTCACAGAACAGAAGTATGCTACAGTGCTGTTTTATCTATGGATAAACAAAGCATGGTTGCTTACTATAAAAAAAGAGTTTATTCTCTTTCAGAACTGTAGCTCAAAATCCACAAAAAGTAGCACTGGCATTTTCTGGTTTCACAAACAATGCTCTAATATAATATTAAGATCTCCACTATTGTGCTTACAACATCAGCTAGCAGCTGTTAATCAGGAGAGTACCTTACCTCAGCTCTTTATCTTACATAGGATGGACTAGCATGTTTATATTTTCCTGTCTGTTTGTTATGCTACAAAACTAATATTCTGGCTCAATCTATTCTTAGTAAAGATTTTTAATGCTAATTTCCTCTGTGTCAAAAAATACAGTGAACATGTACTCAGGATAGCTCTCTTGCAATTCAATACACTAAGCTACTTTGAATCTTCTAAAGATTCAAGGCTTCTGAAGCTACTAATAATCTTCAAGGATTCTAAGAACTTTGCAAAATGTAATATAAATTTGCACGTAGAAAAAGTGTTAAAAGAAAAGTCTGTTCTTGCAAACTATTACATTGTAACCAGGCCTCTCTCATATCAATAAAATGGCCTCCACAGTGACACCCTTGCCCTTTCTCTAGCCACCTTCTGCCAGGTAGTAGTCAGAGAAATGCAAAACAGCCTTTAAAGCTCCATATCGGATTAGAGGACCTTCTCCCAGCAGAGGCTAGGCAGAGATTGCCAAAGACTTTGTTCCAGTTCCCTTATAATATGTCATTGCAAAGGGGGTCTAAGTTAATTTTTTAGGCTGCTGTATGGCATGAAGGCAACAGCCTGGTCAAAATCTGCTGGATTCACCTCCTACAACAGGCCAGTGCTGGGAGGATGATGAGGCTGCTTGAAGGCAACACAGCCTGAGCTGTTCTGGGCTGCTGGTTGTGTGCAGTGTTGGATCTTCTTCCTTTGGTTTCTGTGGAATTCAGACTACACTCTTGCCATTTAAACTGCAAGTGGACTCTGCTAATAAGTGACCCGATATTTTTCACTAATACTGAATAGTCCAGAGACTAAATAAAAATTATAAGGAGAACATAACACGCAATATATACCCAATGCAGAAGCCTGTTTTCTCTACAGCACTTTTTCCCTCCCGTAATGTTCTGAAGAGTTTTGTCATGTTCCCTCATTATCTCCCTATCTTTACCAGCCAGAATAGATACCCTATGATAAACATGTGCAGGAAACCAAGCCCCAGAACAACTCCATGATTAGCCTGAGACTACTTGTGAACTGGCTGGAGATGGGAAGACTGCCCAGCTCTCTCAGTAATCCACCCTTGGCCCCAATTCAGCAGAGCACTTAGGTACTTGTTTAACTTAAACAAGATACAGTGCTTTACTGTGAATCATAGACCTTTTTATTATTATCACTTTTACTGCAGAGCGAGGGAATTAAGTCTTAGGAAGGGCCTTGAAGCAAACAGGAGCAATAAATTCAACATCCTGAGGCTTTGCGCCCTGGGTCTGTCAGAGTCCCTGACCAGAGGGAGGATAAGGTTCAGAGACCGCAGCCCAGCTCCTTTCCTCCTCCTGAGGGGACAGCAGTGAGGTTTGTCACTGTGAGATTAGTGGTTGCCATTTACAGCTGTGCTAGTCATAGCTGGAAGCTAATTATACACCCACTAGCCACTTTCCTCATTATTTGGTCAAGTAAGAAAATCTTCACTTTGTTGGAAAAGTTGAAAGAACAGCTAATAACTGCTGAAATTTTTTTTTTTTTTGAGATCACACAACTATAGCTATTGCTCTTCATTGTAAAAATACAAATCTTTTCTTTATAACATCTTCAAAAAATCTCTTTTCATTACCTGCATGGAAACCCAATTTTCACAGCCTGTGAAATGAAACCCTCCTCTTCAGGAGAGAGCCAAGAAATCAATCGCAGCCAGTGCTGGACTCCAGGTGATAAATGTAGCTGGCCTTCGCTTCCTCCTGGTGCACCACACAGAGAAATTGTCGGTCTTCTGGGCAAACTGTGCTCGTCTCCATGTCTGGGGAAGAAAAGATTTGAGATATAGCTCTATTATGATTAATGTTTCTGTGACAGATAAATACATTACGTGACTAAAGCTTTACAAACATTCCATTTTATGTGATGATTTTAATCCACTTACTGTGTGCTTTGGCATAGCTTGACGATGTTAAGGGGAGGCAGCAACATCTCTGTGGTTAAGACTGAAGCTAGCTTCCATTATAGCACCCTATTTCCATCCTTTCATCATAACTTTGTCTTGGAACGCTGCTTGAGTCTGAAGCTTGCCAGGTGTATTTTAGTCGCTTTTGCAAAAACTGAGGAAAATCAGCCAAATTACTTTCAAGTTATGGGTTGTTAAAATTTACTCTGATTGAAAATATTTACTTTTAATTAGTATTTTTAGTCCTTGTCTTCAATTTGACTGAGTTGAATTAATGCAGTCCATAGGAATACTCCCGCCTTAAGAAAATTCCACTGTAACTCTAATTCTCCCCAGCTGAATGACTGACTGTAAAGCAATGTCCTCTTCCTGACCCATGTGTGTGCCATTAGGAGATATCATTGTCCCCGACCCTGTCTCTGAAGCTTGTCTTCGCCCATCTGCTGGAGACTGTCCCTCCTTTTGATGTCTTGGGAGGACTAAGTGAGCCCCAACTTATTTCAGCCAAGGTGAACTGGGTTACTTTAAACAATTCCATAGTGATTCACTGCTAACCTCGCTCTCTTGTACTGATGCAGGTAGGGAGCACTCATGCTATCAGATCTGCTCTCACGTCTATAAGAAAGGTTGCCTTCATCAAGGCAGCATTTTTAACAAAATGAAGTGGTACCACTGGCCAGCAGCTCCTTCCACAAGTACAATTATTTCCAGTGCACAGGCCTTGCTATCCATGCACGAAGATCCAAGCCAGTCTTATGTTCACACTTTTGATTAAACTAGTGCAAATATTTGTCTTTCTCTATCTCAAAAAAATACTCTGAGTCACACTTCTAACCTTTCCATATAATTAAATCCTCTTAATTTGTGCACTGGCAGTTTACAAAGAAAAATGGTTGACATTGTGCAAAGATATAAGCCACTCTCATCATTCACAAATCTGAGTCCAAACAGTTTTGTTTGTTTCAGAAGGAATTATGAGTTCACTTATGTTCTTGCTGAGATCAAGGAGACTTTTTTGGCATTGGCTTCAGTGGGATCATGACTGAACACTACATAACATTTTGAAATCGTCTTCCTTTGCCCATTTCTTTTCAAGATTTTCTTCTTTTTGGGAGGTGACCTAAAGTTACCTGCTGAGTGGCAAGAGGTCTTTATTTACAACAAATGCTTTCCACAAGTCTCTCAAATTTTACAGAGCACTTAATTTTTCTATTTGTTTTCACCACAAAATGAATCAATCCACAAAATGTAGTACTGGCAAATAATAAAGGTGTTAGTCATTGTTAGTTGCACCATTGCCATCACCTGCTTAAAATGTGATGACTGATTGCAAATTTAATCCATGAAGAGAGAGATGGGTCTTGCTGGCTCCCCATCTAAATAAGATTTAGCAAACAAACTAAAAATGCCAATTGTTGATAAGCCACAGTATTGTGGTTTCAATCTGAAGACCATGATGGAGGTGTCTCTTTACATTAAGCATCCTGTCTCTGATTAAAACGCTGACTTCTGCCTGAATTGCAACTGTCATCATTGTCCGTATCTATTTGCCCAGTGAAACATATATTGTAGAGCCTTGTTGATGTTTTGTGATTTTTAAGTTAAAAATGAATAATGTAAAACAGAGGTACTCCTGTTTTCAATATATCAATGTTCGTTCAATTAAAATTCAAATAAACCAAAATACTACTTTAAAACAAAAACTGAATTGGTCAGACTTCTAATCTGAAAACTCCACAACCTTGGGGAAATTGAGATCAGTGTGTGATCTCTCACACTCCCTTTTGTAATGAGCTGGGCACTCTGAGCCCTTCTCTGACGTAAAGCTAATCCCGCTCAATCCACCCTGGGATCACATTCCAAATTATGCTTCTTGCTGGGCTTGTTTTCATCTAACTGCAGAATTTGCTGTTTTTTACAAATAAGGTTTTTTTTCCCTCTCCCTCTTTACAAGCTTCCCTCCCACTCTCTTGCCAAACTCCCTGCCTTGGCTTCCCCTTTCTAAATCACTCTTCCTTCCCATATGATCTCCACATTAATTATCACTCTCCCTCTCTCTCTCCAATCTATTCCATTTTCCTCACAACATCCTCTTTCCTTCCCCCATCAAAGATCTTTTAGTCACAAGTTTCCTCATTCCTCATCTCTTCCATCACTGTTACTTATATGAAAGTAGCAGCCCGTTGCATTTTTTAAAATCACTTTCACAGTTAGGTCCTCACTGCATTCTTGCCTAAATATACCCATGCGAAAAAACCCCAAAATCCATAAACCAGTATTGAGTGTTCACCAGAAGTGGTATTAGTTTTAGAGGAACAGATATCAAAAGCCTTGGTTATGATCAGTAGAAACTATGAAACATTGCAAAGAGAGTAAGTTTAGAAGCAGCTCTCATGCTGAGCTACCGCAACTGTAAGATGAGCAACACTAGTTTTGTATAGGCATTAGCCAAATAATGTAAATGTATCCACTTTTCTTTTGAATCAATGCATTTTTTGCTGTGCCTTGTGTGGCAGTGGCAGAAATTTGCATCCATCCAGTTTCACAAATAAATACGTGGTCTTCCTGAGAACTCTTCACTCTGAAAAGCCACTTGACCCAAGGAAGAGTTCTACCTCATTAAATAGCTTCATTTAAGGGACTAAAGTATCTTGAGGATACTTTCAAAGGTGGCATAACACAGGTAACAGATTCAGGAGACAGTGCAAGAAAACTTCAGCCTAACTAGAGGAATTCACAGGATGGAACTGGACTATGGAGTGACTAAAGGCTTGAAAAGTTGCAGACATTATAGACTACAAAAAGGAGAGAGAGAAGAAAATAAAAGAACAGTCTTAGATTTATGTTACTAAAGAAAGGAAAGTAAAAAGAATCTCAGATTGCTACACAGATGCTAATTAAGCTTCATAGCATCCCTGGGAGCTTTGGCAGACTTGGTCCCACTTTTACAGGAAAAAATGACATATCAAGAGATGAAACAGCATTGTCAGAGTGCAAACAGGGTCCTGTTTGGACGCCAGCGTGAGATGTGATTTTGGTCAATTCCTAGTTTGTTTCATAAAAGTGGGATTCAAAATAATAGCAATTTCATGCAGTTATAAATTTAATTTATAAGCTATTTCATTGCTTCCTCTCCTCTTCTGTAAAGAGAGGCTATCTTGTTTCTATTCAGAGCACAGCAGCACTGGACACTTCAGCGGGGCCAAAAGTACTTCATGTCTTCACAGAAGATTGTATCCTGGTGGTGGCCACATTCTCATTAGTTTTAAATGAAGGTTAAAACCAGGGGAGTGAGGCCGATACAGAACCAGTGAAGTGAGATCAGTATGACGCAATTTGTCTCTGAGGTAAAATGAGTCAGTTCAGCCATTCACAGAAAATCATTAAGACTATAAATAAGACTCCAAAGACCAATAAAAGAAGCATGAGGGAAGAGAAAGATAATTCCATATTTACAATATCTATACACACATACACATTTATGATCATTGTTTTGGGATTAGGTATATAATAAGCATAAATTTTGCCAGGTACCATTTAGTGCTTGTACTTGGGCTTGCCTGTAGACCTCACAGGAGAAATAGGCCTTGGCAAGACAGAGAGGAAAATAGATCTACAAGCCTTTAAAAACATTAAAGCACATTACCAAATGCATTATTATAGGTACTGAGACTAATTTAGTTCTGTGATAGACGTTAGTTTCAGTGAAGAGACCTCTCTGCTGGGATTAAGTTTGCCCCAGTAGTAAGATTTATGTGAAACTACAGTGCTACAAATACTAGAACAAGTTTTGCTCACTTCACACATGTAAGTCTTCAGTGTCATCCTAGAGTGCAACCAATGTGTGCTCTGTCTGTGGTTCCCTGCAATCTCTTGGGGTTCTCCTGTGCAGGGACAGGAGTTGGACTTGATGATCCTTGTGGGTCCCTTCCAACTCAGGACATTCTATGATTCTATGATTCTTATAATAACCTAAGTTACTACCACAGTTCAGACAGCAGCTGTAGGACCCCTTTCCAAATGGTACCATTGGGTGTCTAAACACATGTTCTCTAAATTGGGTGCCAGTACTGGTTTGCACAGAGTACTGCCCAGATTTTCCTCAGGACATGAACTGCTATGTCTGTAAAAACAATGTACGTCTACAAAGTGAAGTTTTGGAGAACAGAAAAGCCTGGCTGCAAAATTTTGTCAACATAGAAAGGCCACTCTTGAGTACATGTCCCTAAGCATGTATCAAATCTACCAGTTACAAGCATTTATTCATCTGCAGGGGAAGTGTATGGGATCCCCCTCAACTTGGGCGTTGGTCTCTTTGCCCAAGTAACAAGCGACAGGACAAGAGGAAACAGCTTCAGGTTGCACCAGGGGAGGTTTAGGCTGGACACTGGGAAGTTTCTTCACTGAAAGGGTTGTCAATCATTGGAACAGGCCACCCAGGAAGTGGTTGAGTCACCATCCCTGGAGGTATTTAAAAGATGTGTTGATGTGGTGCTCAGGGACACAGTTTAGTGGTGGACTTGGCAGTGTTAGATTTACGGTTGGACTTGATGATCTTAAGGGTCTTTTCCAACCTAAATGATTTTATGATTCTATGACTTTAGAAATGGTTTGCATGACAAAAGCAGATATCTGAAATATTTCACCCAAACAACAAATCTCATGTCCCTGGAGAGAAAAGGCTGTTTATTATACTAACAGTAAGTATTGCAACACTCAACATACACATTGTTAGTACACAAACTATATTGTTTCAACTGTATCCTCCTCATTCCCTACTATTCTGTGTTGTTATCAGCTTGCTTAATTAATTGTATGATATAAATTCCTTATTATCATCAGTTACTTTTTAGGTACCATAAACATTTGTAAAGCTAAGCAATAAGAAGCAAATATTATTGTGATATTAAAATAAGAATGCGGTGAAACAAACATGATAATTATGAAAGATACTGGGATATGTTTGCACAACTCGGGTGTATTTTTAGGACACGGTCTGTCTTAGTGACAGAACATACAAAACGGAAGGAATTTCTGAGTGTTAAACTAAGTTCTTTTGTTGGTTTTCTAAATATTCTGGACTAAAGTCTCTCTTGCAGTCTTTCTTATAAAACAGAGAAAATATTTTTCCATCCCATGGGGGCAATGTGAGAATTACTCATCTGGTACATAGATAATTCCCAGCAAATAAAAATGCAGCTAGTCATTGTTGACATTACCTGTTCCTCACAGCTTCTGTGACAGGACAGCTGACTAGAGCCCAGTGGGCGTATCACCAGTTGTCGTGGGGACCGCCTATATATTTTTGGACAGGCTATCAAATGAGCAGAGTACAAATAATTCCTGTCTTTTGTGTTCAACTGCAGCTTGCATAGCACAGTTTTAACAGAAAAATGTGTCGTGTGCCCCTATAGCCTCACTTGGGCTGAAAGCACGCTGACAAGAACTGGCTTGATGTGCAACTTCTGTCGAGTGGTGCTGACGGAAACAAGGGTTCAGCTTTAAAACCAGAAATATAGGGAAAGTGAAAGCCTTTGCTAGGTATCCTTCTTTGTTTGCAAACACTTGGTCTGCAATTAAAACAGGACTTTATTATTGGCTGAGGAAAACACAGTAACATAACTAAATAAGTGAAATATCCACACCCATCGTATCTCTGGCAGTGGTTCTTTAGTTCACTTCCCTACCAAGTGGTGCCAAAGTCCAAGGAGCTAACATCCCTTTAACTCTTTGTCTTCCCCCTTTTCCCTCTGCAATGCTATTAATGGTTAATGTATGTTCAGCGTGAACTTGGCTGACGTGTATCCAAACCCTATAGGAAGTGCTATCTGATCTGGTCCACCTACCCCGGCAATAGCAATTTATTTTTATTGCCGTCATCAGGCGTCCCCCACCCCCAGCTTCAGTCCCGATTTCCACAAGTTCAGCGGAGAGCCAGCAGGAAATACCTTACTCTCGCTGTAAAACCGCCTGTGTGCCACAGCTTCGGAGCGGGCTTCTACCACGGAGGCACTGCGGCGGCTTGTTCAACGAAAGCCTTAGTAGACACGGACCAGCAGCAACCCAGGTCCTTGCACAGGGCTCTTGTCATATCAAGGGTGTACCCCAACGTGGGAAGGGAACCCTTTCCTTGTCCCCATCTTCTCAGTTTAATCCTATCATCTCCCTGTCACAAGCTCACTTACACTTTTAGTAGTTCTTAATATTTCTTGGAGGGTTTCTGCATAAAAACCTTTTAGAATTAAATTCTCTGCACATTTCTTCATTTGCCAAGAGTTGGCAGGAAAGCCTCTTCCTCTGTAAGGCCATCGCCCACACTGGTGGATCCCCTTTCCAGGCTCACCAACAGAAAGCAGACTCTTCCCAGCCCCACAGCCTGTCTGCCCTGCCGTTTCAACGTCCTATCTAGCTTCACACCAGTGAGCTTGCGGAATTGAGTGACTCTGAGCAAACACCTGTGATTTTTGTTTAACTGTAGCATGTATTTCATTTCCATGGGTATATAAAACTGTTGATGTTTTATATCAGCTGGTAAAAAGACCAGCTTAAAAAAAAAAAGTATTATATAGATGCTTGTAATGGCAAAACCCAGCTGACAGTCTTCTGTTGGTTACTGAACTGAGGAAGCAGATGCCTGAGCCATTTCCCTCCCTGGATCTCCAGCAGATATGGGACTTTGCAGCTTTTGGAGAATGCTGGACTTCATCTATGGCCGGAGACCCTTGGAAGCTGTGCTGCCTTCCTCGCCTTTCACCTGACTTCTGATGAAGGACGAACTGAAGTTACGGCTTGACTTACAGATGACATTTAATCCCCCGCGTTAGCCTGAGCACACCACCGCATCCCTTACACCTTTTGAGAAGAGAATTGCCACGACACGCTGGTGGGCGGCTGCCATTTTCCACACCGGGGCTGGGGCCCCATCTCAGTGCCGAACAACCTCGTTCCACCTGCGTGTGCTGTGGTGGCACAGCGGGCTCCCCAGGGAGGGAAGACACTTTGTGAGCAGGGATGTGACCGCCGCATTTTCTGTCACGTTTTCAGTCGTTGAAGCGGAGAGGGTCTGCCTTCGCACCTGGAGCTGGGTGCTAAAAGGCTCGGCGGAGATAACCGTGCAAACGAAGGACCAGGCAGGATACTGCTCCCCCTGCGTTTCAGCCGGCCTTAATGAGCCAGTGTTTTTATAATGAACGGCGTAATTGCCGGGGAGACGGGCCGGCAGGGCGGAGGGGGCGGCTGAGGGCCGAGGCGGTGGGAGCGGCTCGCCTCGCCTCGCCTCGGGGGAAGGCCCCGGAGGGACCCCCGGCCCGGCGGGTGGGTCGGCTCAGGGCAGCCCAGCCCAGCCCGCCGGCGGCCGCAGCCCGCGGGGCGCTGCGCGGCAGCCTCTTCTCCCCTCCTTCCATCCCTCCCTTCCTCCCCTCCCCTCCCCTCCGCCTCGGTCCGCCCGTATCCCTGCATTCCCTGCTGCAGCACCCCCCTCCTCCCCTCAATCCCATCAGTAGCGGCGGCCCCGGGCTCAGCTCCCCGCGCTGCGGCGGCGCTCGGCGGCGGCTCACCCCCCCCCCCGCCGCGGCCGCCATGTTGGGCTGCTGCGAGCTCGGCGGCGGCGGCGGCGGCGGCTGCGTGTGACCGCGGGAGGGAGGGAGGGAGGGAGGGAGCGGCGGGGGAGCGGAGGGCGCGGAAGCGGAGGGAGGCAGGGAGGGGAGGGCGCCGCCGTTACCCCTCCCCGCCGCCCCGCGCGCACACACACACACACACACACACACACCGCGCACACACACGCACCGCGGGAGGATGCCCTTTGCCCGGGGGGGCCAAGACGGGAGAGCATCTCGCCGCCGGCAGTGAAGCCGGCGCCGCCGGGGCCTCCCGGCCCGCAGCGTGCGGCCGGAGGGGGGCCGCCGGCGCGCTCCCTGCGCCCCAGGACGCGCACCCGGAGGAGGAGGGCGCCGCCGCCGCAGCAGCCATGGGAAGGATTTGACAGGGCTCGGAGCGCTTCCCAGCCGCCCCGCGGCGGTGCCGGTGTGTAGGGGCGCGCGTCCCGCCCGCCGCCCCTTGGCGCAGCGGAGGAGAAGGGGGCGACGATGAAGACTTTAGTTTTTTTGAATCACTGAAAAGCCTTAAAAGGAGACTCGGTAAGGAGGAGGAGGAGGAAGGGAAAGGCTGCCCGGGGCAGGACGTGGCTGCGCCCCGAGGAGGGGCGGCGGGGGGGGACCTGCGCCCCACCCCCACGCGGGCGCGGTGGCCGCCGAGGCGCTGCCCGCCGGGCCGGGGCCGGGGCGGGGACGGCCCCCTCCTTCCCCCTCTACCCCTTCTCTACCCGCCGGTGTGCGCCCTGTTTTCTTCTGCCCTTCGTGTGCATAAATGCATATGTTTTGTTTTTTTTTTTTCCCTTCCCATCATCCGTGCTGGGAAGTGAAGCGCTGGTGGGAGCCGAAGGGGGCTGTTGGGCTTTGATGATGCGGTGGGGCTCCTCTCAGGATCGTGTTGCATGATCTGCATTTTGAATGAAGGAGAAGTCTTTTTTTTTAAAAATATGTAAGTGCGTATTCCTGTGCACGCACGGTGGAATCGGTGTCAGTCAGTCTCGGTTGAATTTGAGTGCAGTTGCTATTATTAAAGCATCAGTAGTGGCCACGTAGATTTTTTTTTTTTTCTTCTTAGTCACCATATCAAAAAATATATATATATTTAGGATAACTATTTTCTTCTCTTAAAAATTATGCATTCGCATATACACTCTGTATGCGTGTGCCTGAAACTCACAGGGTTTAGTTTCAGGCTGGGAACACCGAGGTGGGCGGGAAATTAAGCACCGCCACAGTTTGACACTTGTTAAAAATCCTGTTGACTTCTTTTTAAACAACAAAACCCTCAAAAGAATTTTTTTTTTTTTTTTTTTTGCAAAGTAATAATAGTCATTAAAAAAGAAACCCCAATGCAAACTGAAACAACCATGTCCGGAGAAGTGCGTTTGAAGCAGTTGGAGCAGTTTATTTTGGATGGGCCAACTCAGACTAATGGGCAATGCTTCAGTGTGGAAACCTTGCTGGATATACTGATCTGCCTTTATGATGAATGTAATAATTCTCCTCTGAGAAGAGAGAAGAACATCCTGGAGTATCTAGAGTGGGGTGAGTTTGAATGTGTTTATTTTGTGTACATCCGTCCATGTCCCTGTCTGCTTTGTATAATGTCTCTGTTATTTATGTGTGAGAGGGGATTGTTTATAACTTGTTGTTTTACTGGGTAGCGTTATCAGTTGTACTGTATTTAAACGTGGCGGTGGTGCTCAAAAGAAATCCATGTTGGTTATTTGTCTTTGAGGTATGCATGTGAAACATACATTCTTTTTTTTTTTTTTTTTCTCTTTTGACATGGATCAGACTCTGGTACATGAGGCATATTTGTTTGCCTTCAGGCCCAGCTGTTGAGTTTTGTATCCTGAAGTTGCTGGGAATATAGGAGGGCGAGGGATAAAGTCTCTGGTACCTGGGAAAAAGATCAGTACACAATTCTTTGGTTTACATCTGCAGTCAAATCTATACTGCTATCTATCTATAAGAGGTGTTGATCAACAAGAAAATCCTCCAGCTCTCTTAAAGATAGGGGTTTGAAATGTCTGTGGAAATGGAGAAAATGACATTATCTTCTTTTACTCAAAATCATCACTGAATTAATCAGACTGATTTTCCTGATGAGGAAAGCAAAGTTGAAAAGCAGAATGAAATTGTGTGTCCTCCCAGCACCCTTTCCATTTTCTTTGTTTTGGGGAGATAGGGTATTCACAGGTTTTTAAATGAAAACAGGTGAATGATAGTGTTCCAGTTCTTACATTGTCACAGAACTGGTTGTCTCTCTGTTTTTAAGTCATTTTCTTCCTCCTCCTAAACATAGATGCAAAACAGAAAATGCAGTCTGACATAAGAACCTTGATGAGAATGGTTACTGTATCTGACCTTCAAACTTCAAAGTCATGCTGCACTTCTGCATTTACGTGCAGAACCATTTACCACATTTGCTTTGTAATAAATACATCAGCATGCCTCCTTTACTGAAGGAAAAAAAAAAAAGAGCACATTTTCAAAATGCATAACAGGCGTTTGATTAATTAGCTGGTTAAGCTCTTCATAATGAATTCACTGAGGAAAGACATTGTTTTGATAACTGATCTAACAACTTGAGGCTGATACATGTCTCTGTTGTTTTCCTGCTCCTCACTGTGGTCATACTGACATCTAAAGGACATCTGACTCAGTAATTAAGTTTCTTGTACTGTTCGTATTGCACTGGTCTTTGTTATTATCTGGAGGAACAGGCTATAATTAATGCATTCTCACTGTGGAGGAAATAGTAATTAAAAGTACCTCTGAAGAATCTTCCCTCTAAAACTGTCACTGTGGCATACAGAAGCTGTGAAAGACTGGGAAAATATGATGGCTCCAAGGGTATTTTGTATGTGAGAACTCAGTGTAGTCTGCAGTGGATGTAGCCAGCTGATATCCTCTAAATAATAAAAAGTTAACCATATCAATATGATCAGCATAACGGTGTGTTCAGGACCCATCCTATTGGGTGCTGGTGCATTCAGTGGTAGTTGTTTGGTGGATAAATGCATCATTCCAAGGCTCTGACAGTATCTCAAGATTTCTACAGTAAATTTTACAGTCTGCTAAAGGGAAATAATACACTGTTTTGGAAAGGCTGAAATAAGGTTTCTTGCTGGCCTGTTTTTCCTGCTACTTTTGCACTCTAGTGCTCCAACTGTGAGTCCAGCAGGACTCTTGAGCTTCAGATGAGACCAATTCCTCCCATTTTCAAGGCTGAGTTGCCCAAGTCCTCTGTCTGCTCCCAGCTCTGCTATCTGGACTTCCAGCCTGAGAGTTTTTTCAGGAGGGTTTGTGAGGTAAAATGCAAGAGCAACCGTTTCTAGTACCTGCCGTTGGAAGTGTCTGTGTGAATGATGTCTTTATCCTGCAAACACTCACATGAGTTGTCTCTTCTGAAAGCCTTAGTCAAGCTAGTGGTCTCTGGCATTTCAGTTGAGATCAGGGGGTTGGCAAAAATCGGGTTCTTACAGAGGTAGCGTACCCTCCAGCGCTCGGGTGCAGTGAAGTTCCTAAGGGTACCCTGTTCTTTGATATAATCGTGACCTTGTGTATCTGTCTCCCCAAAAGGGGAAACAATGCAAGTGGCTGATTAGAGAGAGGCTATATGTGGTTTTAAAGTCGGAGATGTGCGGAGTAGTGGCAGAAGTGGAAGGCTGCCAGCCAGAAATTGTAGGCTCTGCCCCTGCCTTTCAGTGACTTGACGTTGAGAGTACTTTTAGCTGCTTTTTTTTTTTTCAGCTTCCGTATTTGAACAGTAGGGAAAATACCACCAATTTTACACCAGGGAGTTAGGAGAACTGCTGTCTGTGAAGCACGTCTAGTTTTGAATGTACCATGTAAAATAGTGTATATTAATTTTTCCCATCAGTGAAATATAACTCAGTGCGTGGTGTATCTACTGGTGGATGTCAGTAAGTTGCTGTCTTGGAAAGATGTTTTGTGGGTCTATGCCAAACATCCTCAAATTTGCTTTATTATTGCGAGGAGTGCAATCTGAAATTATTGGAACTGGTCTTGGAATGGTATGAACTGGTATGTTTGTGCATTTATAAATTGCAAAGTATAAATTTACTCCTGAGAACTGTTCATCGTTTTAAGCTTAAACGCTTTTTTTAAGTTACCCACCGAGAAGTAAATAATATTTATTTATATAGTGAGTTGTTTTTAGGAAAGGGCTAATAGCTATTTGGTGATCATAGATTCCTGTTGAACACAACAAGAAATTTTTTTCTTGCTTTTTAGTGGTGCAGTTTTGAGGTGCTGCTGTTTGGTTTTGGGGTGGGTGTTTTTTTGTGTGTGGGTGTGCATGGATGTGTACTTTTATTTAAACTGTTCTAGGTCTGTGATGTTACATGCCATGTTTCACGTAAGACAGTCTAAATTTTTTGGGGGAAAGGGTTAGGAGGTATTCCAGCAGAGAAAAGCTAATGTGGTCTTAGTGATAGTCATGTGACTGCTGCTATATTTAGGGGAACTAAGAAGCTTCATGTTCTAGTCCTTGGATCTTTTAGGACTGTTTTATGAACTTGTTACCTAGTTCTGTAATTTATTAAAAAATTTAGCAGGGTAAAACAGATGAGCATCTGAGCTGGCCGTTCAACTCTTGTTTTGAATTGATGTCACAATTTTAACTCAGCAAATGGAGAAAATAAAGTCTTTGCAATGTGAAGTTGAGTTTTCCGTTTCTGTAGATTTTCAGTCTCTTTGAGGTGCTGGAAATTGTTAGACTGGTTTGAAGGGTCAGGCTAATTACTTTGTGATTTAGAATCTGCGTTACTTCTAAAATTTTTTTTGGCTTAAAGTGAAAATGTAATGACTTTTATACATTATTAATTTTATGACAGATGAATAAGATGATTTGGTTTTGTTGTTTTATCGTATACAGGTATTTCATATGCAAAGAAAACCATGGAAACAGACAGTGTATTTGAGTTCTGAGGGTTAAATCAGGGCAGTTTTGAGATAATGGGAAGGGAAAGGAATGTTTAGATTTGGCTTGTTCTATGTATTTGATGCAACCTTTCATTTTTTTTATCTCTATTGATAGTTGTATTTGTGACTTAGAAAAGGGTTCATATAATTATAGCAACTGGAGCTTACCAGAGAAAGCTATTCAGAATTCGAAGCATTTTGCTTTTTCTTCTCCACATGTGTATGAATTGCTGTGTATTGAATTGAAGACTGTGAGGGAGATAATGAAGGCTGATAAGATGAACTTGAAAGAAAAATAGAGTGATAGAAAGAAGCTTTTAGAGATGTTTTTGTTCTAGGAAAACTTCCTTTACAATGGCACCAATTTGAATTGGTTTTAAAAGGAAATTAGAACAGTGTTGTTTAGGATGCATTGAAAGAAAACTAGAATAAACTTTGAAATGTGTGGAGATGCAAGGGAGGGAAGATGGAGGGCATTACCAATAGCATGGGGAGGTCAGTGACTTGACTGAATCTGTTGTCTTCTAGGAAAAATGTAAACTTTCCTTTAGTGGTTTTTATGTTGTTTTTTTTTTTTTTTCTTCCCTCCAAAGGAGGCTTTGGAGGATGGATCAAATCATTCTCATTTCATCTCTAGTAGAACTGAAATGTGGTGTTTTGCAGTGCTGATATGGTCATAGACTAGACTGTCATCATTGGGCTCATACTTCTGTCGTTCAGATGTGCAGCGTCTCTTCTGACCATTAAAAATGGTACTATGATCATAACACCATTTTTTCAAGACAGCGCTGTGGAGAGGCTGTCTGTATTTTCTTTCTGGCAGTCTCTCTCGTGTGTTTTTTCTTGAGGAAAAATGGTATGCCCATTTTCAAGCTAGGTTTGTTTTTAAATATTAGTAACAAAAGAAAACTTCTAGACTTCTAGACCCCTGAACCTCTTCCATGTTATTAATTTGCTTGTAGGTCATGAAAGAAATCACAGGCATTTTCAGCTATAAGTTGCTTATATTTTGTTTTTAAAACAGACTTTAAAGAAATTCCTTCATTTAGGTACTATTCTTAGCAGAGACAGCGGCAAAAGACTTAGCACTCAACTTCTTTAAGTGTTCCTTATTCTTTTGAAAGTAGACTTTGGCACTTAATACTGTCTAACCCATTAGAAATACATTTTAAAAAAATCTTAGGAATTATGATTGTTTTTTTCCTATTATAGTTATACAACTGGGAACATCACTTGGTCTGATTGATGTAAGTGAAAACAGTTATTAAATTCTTTTTGGGAAAGAATGAGCATCCTGCTTGACAAGGCTACCTAATGTGCTTAAGCACATACCTGATTTTAAACGTGAGTTTTTTTCATTGCCTGCAGCTGAGGTATATGGAGGTCATCGGGATCTATCTATGTTGAAGTTGTTGTGGCATCCTTGACGTCTTTTGTTTATGATAACAGTTCACATAAATAAGCAGTAAAGTGTTGTTTCTGTTACATAGTTCAGGCTAACAATTAAATGCTTTTTATTGATTAGGGTGAGAGAAGGAGGCTCTTCAATGCTGGCAAATCAAAATGACCTTCAGATCTTTGTGTTTCAGAATACTGTGTAAACAGCTTTTATAGAGATGCAATTTTATACCAAATTACTTGAACAGAAAAAGAAATTGCAGTAAAGAATGTAGAGTGGTTGCCTGTGCAGACCTTGCTGGTAGGCAGCTCTGTGTTGAACCTCTGTACCTTTTGAATTGTGACCTCTCCCACGTTTATTTTAGTTTTGATTCTTGTCTTGGACAGAGGAAACTAATTACTCTAAGTTAATCAACAGTTATGATGTGATCAAATGAGCTGTGAGACCATCCAGTTAATTCTACTTGTTTTGCATTAGGGTTAGAGCCAGTTTCCAGTAGAGTGAGGCATTAACCCATTGTAACACGTTTGCTTCTTAACATGCTTACAGTATACCAAGTTCCTTAAACTTATTTTTACTTAAAATTAAATTTTGTAAGGGTGTTCCTTTTGGTTGGTTTTGTTCTTTTGGACTGGGGAAGTTTGGAGGTATCCAGAGGCTGCTTGACAGGCTTTGGGGCTTGTATGTTTAGGTTGACTGACTTCTGCAGTGATATCCTTTTTATTGCAAAGGAGTTACAGCTTGCTTAGATAGAAAGCTAACTAATACTTCATTTTCAGGAATTTTAAGAATGCCTTTATTCTGTACAGAAATTCCTAGCATGCTTTGGTCTAATGGGGACAAATGGAGAAATACAATTATATGAGTTATTCTGCTCAGTGGGCATTATAAACCTCATGACAACACAATAAATTCCCTGTTACTAAGACATTTCATGGTAGAGGGTTAATCCAATTGTTTATTTGTGGAACCATCATAACTGTAAAATGTACTGCTGAAGGTATGTTTGAATTCCTAACCTCCGTGTGGCATACGATGCTGTGCGTGTGTGTACCTGATTTAAACTCCTTCCTTGCCTTTTGGCTGTTCTCTCCTGAACTTTATTGATGTACTCTTATAACCTGTAGCATATTATTAGTTCATAGTTGACTGAAAGAAGGATATTGTATTATAAGAACAATGAACTTATTTGCCCCAGTGTAGTTTAATACTTTGATATATATATACTTAACAAAGATTGAGAGAAACTAGCTTTTTGAAGCTCAGTCTTATGCCCATAGATCAGTGCTTGGATTCTGAATAGCAGCGGCAAATAAAAGTAATCTCACTTTTGAGTCATACCTGTGGCTGGATAGTCAAGTGGCAGTGTTGTTTTGAAGTTTTGTAGTGAATAAATTGCAAATACAGAATTTCCAGATACAAAGTGGATGCAGGCTATTATCCCAGAAATTATTTTTCCCATATTATTTTCTGAAAGTGGTCACAGTAAATTATTCTGGATGTGTCTTTGCAAAATATTAACCCATTCAGAACCTCCCTAATTACTTTTATACTGCAAAAAATTTGCTATCTCCATTTGCACAGAAAAATTCCAGAAGCAATGGAATCCTGTTGCCAAGCTGTAAAACCTGACTAAAAAAAGGTACAGTGGGATAGCTGAGACAGAATTAAGAGAAAAGGCCAACTCCTAGACTTTTAAGTTTTATCTTTTGGCAAAGCAGACATATTCCTTTCATAAGCATTTGTACTTGTTTAACTTGATTTTCCTTTTCTGGCTGAAGAACTAGAATGTTTTGTTCTACTCTGGTTTAACTTAACACATTATTTTTCTAAAATCCTCATTAAGCTTGGGAATGCCACTAATGTTGACTAAATTCTTTAAAAAATGCAAGTGATTTAGGTCAGTCATGTACAATCTTTTGTTAGCTACAAGATTTTTATTTCAAATAGTTTAAACATGACATTAGGCTTAATAATAACTGCAAAAATCTTCTATTTAGATGTGTCAGTTTTCTTTATTTTAGTAATACAGCCTAATTAGGTTTACTAGCCATCACTATGGAAAAAATCCACATGAGGTGTATCCAGACGCCGAAGACATTGTGTTTCGTAATTCTTCCTTGTCCGTATCCAGACTTCCAGTTTGATATAAATTAGTTTTGTTACACAATATTGTAGGTTTCTGTTATTCTTTAGGGATCAACTTCTTAGTGCATCTTCTCTCTGCATCTTTTGGAAAAGTTTTTAATCTGAAGCTTGTAGATGTTATGAACTGCAGCATTTTGTAGGTTATTTTGAGGAAGAAACCCCAACCTTCTAGATATATTTTGTTCAGTAGTTTAGTAGAAATGTATGGTAATTCATTTTGTATGAAGACTAGGTGAGTTTACAGTGGCATTCCAAAGGGGAGGGGAAAAGCATCTGTAGGTGTTAATAACAGTATTATGTTTCTTCAAATGTTGCAGGATTAGGCCAGCAACCCTTTGTTGCCCTTTTGTTTGGTTCTTTTCAGTCTCAGAAGTCTGGGCTTGGAGGAAGACTCTGTTGTCTTAGCTTGGGAGCATGGAAGTATAGTTCTCAGAGTGGAGGGTACATGAGCAGTTTTTCTGTGTAAAGTGGTTTTCTTTTTTTAATATTTTTTTAGTATTCCCCCTCACTGTTGCCCTTGTTTCATCCTTTTCACCTTAAAATCCTACTTTATTTTAGGCTTGTGTGACTGTCCTGCTTGTGAGGTGTCCTCACCTGTGGTGAAGGGCCTGCTGCTCTCCATTTCTGAGTTCTTCCTCCTTTCCTTTCTGTGTTTTTTTTTTTCCTATGGGTAATGTTATTCCAAAGCAGAGCTTTAACATACTTACCCTCTCTAAGCTGAGGCCTCCTTCTCTTCTTCCCTGCTGCCATTCTACTGCTTTTCATCCAAGTAAGATCTTGGTTTATATTTCTGGTGTGATGGGGATATCCTTGTGTCAGACTGATCTTCCCATGGCCAAAATCTTGGTTTCTGCATTTGGATTTTTTTTTTTTCTCCCCAGTCATCCCCAAGCTTTCACAATTACATTGGTCAGGTTTAGAATATAGAGATTGCGTGGAAATGGTAAGAAAAAGTAGTCACCTGTGTGAGAAATATACATAGGCTTTACCTACAGGTATATCCACACAGCATTTTCTGTAAACACCCTATATATTTCATATTGGATCCAGTACCTATCAATTGATTTACTAACATGAATATCGTAGAGCTGGGGCCTTGGGCTGTTTGTTCTGGCTGTGGGTAACAGTTATGATCCGTTTTACTCCTGTAGTATAAATATGAAGAGACTTAAGTGAGAGTATAGCATTACCACTTTACTACCTAAAACTAAAATGAAGCGATAGGAAGGGTTGCAATGACCTCTGTTACATGGCTGCAAAACGGTTTAAGAAAATGTCATTGTGCTTTGGGAGCACCATGGTCCCAAGGTATTTCCTGCTCTTGCTCATTAAAGCTCTTTCACCTTTATCACGCTGCCCTCTTTAAATAAAGCACTGTGTTGTTGGAATGTTTTGCAGGACACATAGTAACAAGAGGAGGAGGAAATAGAAGTTGGTATTTTAATTGTAACTGGCTGGTTTTATCTTGGGTGGGAGCTGACTTGATGGTGTCTTAAGGGTGGCTAAATCCACTAATCTCTGTTTTGCTGGTGCTTATGTGGACAGAGGGACATAATCCATTTGAAAATTAACCCTGCAAAAACGTATTGAAATCTGTTGATACGGTTGCGTGAAGAGATTGTACTGCTGTTTGTACAAAAGGAGGGGGTAAGGACTGCGACAGCCCAGACTTCGGTGGCTTTATCTGCTGTACATAGCTCCTGTGCTCCAAGTTTAGAGGCTGCCTCCGAGATTCCCTCAAGTAGAAGAAAGCTACAATTTTGAACCAAACTTTGACATTACCAGCTTTTTCTGATAAATATTTGGTGTAGAAATTCAGTAAACCTTTTTTGTTTCTGTAACAGTTACTGAAACTTTTCTTCTTGCAATGAGAAAATTTCTAATCATGAATTGAAGTCTTTAGCTGTTTGATTTTGATGGTGAGAATGCCTTGAAAAAAGAAAACATTAGTGTATTTGTGTGTTTTGTGGTATTTGGCATATTATCACTCAAAGTCTTTAAAAAGTTTTCCTTGTACATTTTGTACTGAAAGACAAGGATTCTTGTACTAACACACTTGGAATAGTTTTATTCTATTTCCCCACACTTCTAGAAAACACTTGATGTTGTTCTATTTTGTGATAATTTAAAAGGGTCCATTTACAATTTTGGTAGGGACTGATATAAAAGAGACTTGTTTTCACTGTGATCTGATATGTCAGAGGGAAACTATAGAAGCCACTTACTACGTAAATAGAAATTTGCAGAGAAAATCATGATCATTTAGGTGTGCTGTTCCTGTCCTAAGATGCTTTATTTTGTTGTGTCACTCCACTCCCAATATTGACTATTTTTTACCTCCGTAGCTAGCAACTGCTTTTGGCTAACAAAAGATATTTCTAAACTTGTGTGTCTTTGCAAAAGTCATAATTTAACTCTTAAAATAAATTTAGGCAACTTGGTTTTTTCTGGATCTAAATAGTTGGTAGGCTGGCTTTTTTGTTTTCTTTATACTCCTGTGTGTTATGTATTTTTCTGAAAGAAAGAATGACTTAATGTCTCCACTGATGATAATCCAGACTCTCAAAAAGCAGACTCTAGAGTTCAGGTAACTAAGAGAAAATGGTATATGATGCGTAGGTGGTGTGTATTATTTGGTTAATTTGGTATTTCTTGGTTAACTTGGTCCTCAAGAACCTGAGAGGAGAGGATCTGGGAACCAGTTGCTTCTAGTCACATAGTCTTTTTTATCAGCTTCAGTGAATATCTGTACAAATATGCTGTTGAGTATATGCTGCCTGAGCTCATGTTAACACCTGAAAAGTCTCTTCCTGGGTGATTTAGCAGAGACGTCATCTGATCTTATCAGTAGTAGCCTAGTGCTTTAACTGGGGGGGAAGGGTGCAGCAGGGGCACGGAGTTGGTGATTTGCTGTCTAGCTACCCTCTTCTTGAATTTTTACATTCCTTTTCTCCAAAGCTAAGATTATTTAATGGAATTAGTATTATTTACTGACAATATTTTATTTACCTTGTGATCCTTGGGACTATCAATAGAAGGGAATCTCTGTCAAGAATTTCTTGGAAACCAGTAGTTATAATTTGCTTTGATTTCACCATTAAGCTTTTTCTTCATAAGGGAACAATCCAGTCTCCAAGTTTTTTGCTTCGTCTTGGTCATGTAGTGTGTGTTGCTAGTAAATGTATTTAACAGTGAATATGATCATAGTAATAGTTACAAAAGCTTCTTAAATGCCCCAAAATCTATAAGATATGTTGCTGCGCATCGACTATTTCTGAAGCCTCAGTACATTAAGGTCTGAAACATGCTGAATTTGTGGCACTGAAAACTTCCAGTGACATCAAACTGTCATATGATTATTCAAAACTTGTCTAATTTTGTTGCATGTGATCTTGTGATTTTTGTGGGTTCCCCTCAAGTAGAATGTTAATTGACAATTGTTAGTGATGACTGCTTGTGCTCCGCAAAATTAAATTTTATGTTTTAAAACCTAGGAGTCATGCAAATGTTACTTTATCTCTAAAAGAACCACAGTTTCTTGTTGTGTCTTTCAGTTCAGAGAGGGGTTCCAGCTTTTGGGGATTTCCTTTTAATTTTTGTCTCCTTTATCTTTGTCCAGCTTAAGGAAACTATTTTCTCTAATGAGTCACTCTCAGATCTGGTTAGATCAAATTAATTCATTTGTTTGTATTTTCTTCAGTAAAACAAAGTAGTTTTGATGTTATCCCACTGATCTGAAAGCAATAAAGAAAAGTTTGTGACTGATAGATTTTCGTGGCACTCTAGCTAATGTTAGGCTACCATTTCTTTCTGCTTTAGATTTAGATTTTCAGTTTCTCGTGGGCACACCTTCTCCAGTTCATTCTGTATTCCCTCCCCTTCCCTGGCATGTGAAATCATAACCTCTTACAGTGACAGGGTGTAAAGGTCATTCTTAGCACTGTTCTAGCGTCAGGGACAGAAAACCATTTCCTATGGGAAGCGGCAGAGGAAACTCGCAGGGGATGGAAGATAGTAAATGAAGTAATTCTGGCAAAGCTACAAGGATTTCTTCTTGGTATGCCGATCATATTTTTTTTTTTTTTTTTAATAACACCCCTGCCACCATCCCCCTAAGAGCTTGTGGCAGAATTGTCATTAGCTTCAAGAGAAGCCAGGTCAAGTGTGTCAAACTGCACGTTTGAGTTAAGAATAAACACCTATCACAGGGGTTTGGGGTCCTTTGTGTGTGTATTTATAAAAGCAGTGTAGCTCTTCTGCATTGTGTCATACCTGATGTCCCCTCTGACTTGGAGTATTCAAGTAAGACAAATATTTGAAGTGTGGAAGTGTGCTATTTGCAGACATTTTGAGCCTCACAATTTCAACCTAGGACTCTATGAATAAACCCATATTCTCTTCTTTGTCTCTGCCTTAGCGTCCATCTCATACCATATTCTTCTATGCCTGGCACTTGAGGACTTAAGTGCTATTTTTCCCTGCTGCTTTTTTCTCTTTTAGAGAAAAACAGGCTCTCCAGAGAAGGGTGTGTTTCCCAGCCATAGGTGGTGTGTCAGGACTTCAGAAAGTTAAGACATCTCAATAGGGAAGGATTCACTAGTGGATCTTTAGGAAGGAGGAATGTCTATCAAGATGAGTATGTGTAAGATTATTAAATATAAATTCAGATGGTGTATTTAGAAGATGATGTGTATGCATAGATATAGATTATATGTATAGGAAAACACTATTGTTTTACAGTAAACTTATACAGACTTTAAGTGGTAGGTGTTGACTTAGAGCTATGAGGCAAAATTGTGATGTCTGTCTGGTAGGAAGAAGAAAGCATTTGTAAGCCAAATTCTGCTCTAATTTAATGGAGACTAAATGTGAAATTAATTAACTGATTCCTGTGCAGTATTAAAGCAGTTCAGATTTGCTGCTGAGATTTTAAAGAAAGCCAAGCTACTTACTTGAGGGCATTAACTGGTTAAGTATTTAAAACTAGAGTTTAAGTACTGTAGCTTTTTCTAGGTGTCCAAAGAGAATATTTCCTTTATTTTGCTTTAATTTTTAAAGTATTCTTTAAAAATATATATTTCTCTCCAACTTGTGAAGGTTGTAAATGTTTGGGTTTTTTTTTTTCTTTCAATAGTATGATTCCTGGTGAGGAAGTAATGTACAATGATGCTGGGCACTTGCATATATTACCTTGAAAATCATTTGAGGAAGTGGGTGGTTGTTAGCAACTTAAATATCTCTGTGAAGGAGTGTAGGCAGAGCTGTGATTTGTTGATGGCATTCAAAAATTCAGTGGAAGAGCAGTTTCTAGGATCCAGGTTTATGTGTATGTTTCCTTAATTCCCCCCCCCCCCCCCCCCCCCCCCCCCCGAAGTTTTTGAAATGTTTGCTGTGGAAATTCCTGAAGTGTGGGTGGTTTGTAACTTCTGTATGTTTCAGTGCTTTATTTATTTGCTGAAATTTTCAGCCTACTGTTTGGGTGCGCTTTTGCTTGGTGTCGTTACCCGAGAAAGCTTGGAATCATACTTCTGTGATCTTGTTGCTGTGATGTCCTCTTTCCTCCCTCTCCTGGAACTTTAGCATTGTACAGTTCAGAGCAGTGGCAATTGTTCTATTTCTCATAAGGGAAGTGCTTTTTTCTGCAGTGGTCAGGTGGATGCTTGCCAGAATTGTGTTTTAAGCAACTCTTTATGTATGTCAAACTTGGACCTCCATAAAAATTGAACTACTTTTAACTCACACAGCAGTTTGTACCTCATGTTTTCAAAATCTGTCCTGCAGCTCTACAGAGCACATGCATGCCACTGGTACTTCAGAAAAGTTTCCCCAAAGCGTCTAAATATCTCATGTGAAGTGTAATATGTAGGTTTAAAGCTCATCTCATTGTTTAGGAGATGGGTCTGCACAGACTCCTACTCTCTGTAGGGCATGCATAGCTTGGGGAAGACTCTTGTTGGTGCTGCTGGAGCAAGTAACTGTTAGGCTGCAAAATTCACTTCAGAAAGGAGAAAGGGAGTTTATATAGAACGTTGCTACACTAGAAACTTTTCCCATAAAATTTTGTGTGCTTTCAGGAAGTCCAATATGATGACAAGAGAGATAATCAAACACTTGATTATAATTTCCAGATAACGCTGGAAATTATCTCCTGGAAAGCTGTATATATGTAGGTATTGCTCAAAAAATTTTTAGCTGAACGTTGAGGCAAGTCCTCTTAGAACCTGGTAGTCATCAGCTGAGGTAAAAAAGGCAGTATAGGTAGGCAATTTCATGGTACAGTTATTTTGTGGATCAGGAAATTCCCCCTCCCTGCCCTTCCACCCCTCTTTTTTTCTTTTTCTACCTCCTGCATATCTGCTTCCTGCCTGTTCCCACTGTACTCTGAACACCCTGCAAGGAATTGATTTCTAAAGCAACTGTGCTAAGCAAAACTCAGCTTTCTATTAGGAATGGATGCTCTACATTTTTAGTTAATTCTGTTTCTGTGTTTTGTGCTTAAGGACTTTTGAACACATTCTATAGGGTGTCTGGGGTTCGTTGGTCAGTCGGTCACTCTGTTTTTACAGCAACTTAGCCATGACATGCCGGAAGAGAAATGCTGAATTTTTATTTTTTGAATAGTACTGCAGAAGAAAACTTCAAGAACTATTCATGAGATACTACTTTGCAGGTAGTAACTACCTCCCAGGCACAGTGTAATTTATGTAATACATAATGCTTTGCATCAGAAGCCATCATAACTTATTTATGGGGGAGTTAGATTCATAAGGACATTTTGGAGTGATTTCACTGTTTCATTATAATTTGCATTTACTTTGTGTTTTGCTTGTGCAGTAACGTTTTGTACAGATCATTGGAATTTGTCTTTTTGCTCTGCCAAATTCAAATGGCAAAAGATCTTGAAGAATCCCAACGTAGTTATTTATGATATACCTGGAACAGAGGAATTGGAGAGCGGGCATTGAGTTTCTCTGAGTTCCTCAGTGGAAGTATGTCAACGGTTGGAATTTGCCTTCCATGGCCTACTGCCATAGCCAACCCTTATGCATCCTTTCTGGACGTGGGGAAGGGATAGGTGTTCCTCTACTGTTGCACACTTAGTATTTGTAAAATGACAGTGATTTAGGGCTCTCATTCTTGATTCAATATAGTAGGATGTTAGAAACTTTCCTTAGGTTTTTTTCTTTTGCAGTCAGGTGAGGAAGGTCAGGAATTAATCTGTGCTCTGAGGTGATAGGCTTTACTAAAACCAACTTGTTTTCTTGGTAGTTTGTGGAGAGCAGAATTTGGGGTTTTAGTCCAGCCTTGGCTTCATGACCAGATGGATAGAGAAAGAGTAACTTAATGAATGTTTTGATTGCTTAAAGTCTTAAAGATGACATCTGCAGTAATAGATAGTCATTCACACCACCTGTGTAAAATCAAAGGCAGTCAGAACAGTAGTGGGTTTTGAATTTTTTTATTTTGTATGGAATAGTAACATCTGAATGAAGTGCAAACTAGTGCAAAACCAGATCCTACATCAGTATTTGTTTTGGAGAGCTTCAATAGCTCATTTGTGGTTTTCCTGCTTGTAAATAATGCAGTTATCCTGTGTCGTGCTGAATGTTTTTTATTCTCTGTTTTTTCTGCTGATGAATGTATCTGTGTCTCTGAGCTATACTGAGGAAGGGTATAGAGCCAGTTACTTGCCGATTTCTTGAGCTAAAACCCAACTTGCACAGAAGAACTTAATGTTCTGGAGATTCTTGGGTCCTTTCCCCTTTTCTTCTCAACCCCATGTAATAGAAGCAGCTGTCTTGATTACAATATGGATATGAGTCCCTTCCATCTTGTGAGCTCAGTACTGTAGTATGTGACCTGTGGATTATTTGGAGAGTAATTCCTTTATTCATCCCTTTGAATGCTTTTTCCCTCTTGCTTTTTGTACAATGAACTGGTAGGTTAGACTGTATTGCTGTGCTCAAGAATCTCCTAGGCTTTGTTAGAACAGTCAAAATAAGCTTTGTTTTAAGGTACTGTTCTGCACCAAGCACGATAATACTTGTCCTGTGGGTCGATTGAATTCCTCAAAAATGGTACTGCAGACAGTTGCACTGGAAAAAAGGAGACATGTTTCTCTCTTGTGATTTCATTAACTGCATACTGTGCATCATTTTGGGGCTTATTAGCTGAGAAGAGTAATTAGGATTCAAAACTTAAAGTATTTAAGTAATCCATTAATATTTTTCTTTTTGATATTTGTTCTCAGTGTTAAGAGAAAGACAAACACAAGAAAAGTCAGTGTGATAATTTTTCTTTCCTCTTTCGTTCAAGCCTGATAGCTCAGGAAGGAAACCTTACCATGAAAAGAGAATTTGATCCATCACCATTTCAGTGGTATTGCAGAGCACTGGCCTTCTGGTTGTGTTCAGGGCGCTGCCCTCTGCTTAGCTTCTGCACAAGTGCAGACTACATAGGTGATTCAGAACTGTCTTTCCATGTTTGCTAAGAGCTATGAGTCCTTCTTAAACTGTAGCATTTTGATGTGATTTAAAAGTGCCTCTGTGCCCCGAACACACGTACCTTGCTTTTGAAGGCTTTCAAATCAACAACAGGACATGGAGGACCAAGTCTTGCTTATCTAATTCTCAGAATTATTCCAAGTGTAGGAGTAAAGTGTTTCATGCCTTGAGTATGACTTGAACGGTATACAAGGATTGTCCTTGAGCCGTTTCACCTGGGATGCTGTTTCTCCTGAACTTGAGGATTTTCTATTATATGTGAAAGCATCTCAAGCAGTCTCTAATAAGACCCAAAGCCAGTTCTAGCTGTCATTTGGAAATGCAAGGCCTAATGACTATGTTACTGCTTTTTTGCTTGATATCAACTGATATTTTGAAAGCACTTGTGGAAGTAGAATCTGTTCACTCTCACTGGATGCTGAGCATTTTTGCCCAGCCTCTTGGTTGCTGTTTCACTGATAAAAGATTTACAGCTCAGCTTCACATTTTGACACCACCTGAGGACAGTGAACTGACTGTAGGGTGAAATGCATCTATGATAGCAGCAAGGCTAGTTTAAGAAGTCGAAGATACATTGTGTAACTGTACCTTGTTGAGCAGTCAGGAGATTTTATTGATATCTTTCCCAGAAATAAAACACCAGATCCTAATGGTGTAAGAATGGAGTAAGGAATGGCAGCCTTGGTGTTATTAAGAAATTTACATGGTTTTCTTTGTGCATCTACAAAGTAATTTGGTTGTGTTCTCGGTTTGCATTAAAGGTCAAGGAATTCCTTCTAGTCTGAAAGAAAGGAAATATGAGTATCACAGCTTTAGTCGAAATAGTCATGTCGCACTTTCTTCTCAAATGGGAAGGTAAGATGCATTCCAAATTGTAATGGGAAGTCTTTCTGGGAATTGCTTTGCAGGTTAATGGTGTTCCTTTCTATACTTTTCTCTGGTTGAGGGCACTTGAGCATAGAATATGAAGTATCAGGAGTCAGGAAGAAGGAACTGCAGGCAGCCAGTCTCTGCAGAGCCCCTGAACACACGTTGTTTTAAGCACGCTGCAGAGAAGAGAGGGAGGGATATTTGATGCACCTTCTGGGGGCTCTGCCAGGTGTCAGGCCTGGAAGTGTCCACTTCAGAGGACTGGTAGAAGTTGGTTTTAGGAGCAACTTGAAGGTGATTTTTGTGTAGCTGTATCCTGAATATTACATAATTGGATTTTACGTGAAAGCTTTGACATTAAGTGATTAATAAATGACTTAATGCAGTAAAAATTTCTGAAAATTTGTTTTGTTGCTGGTATGTATCTGTGATAGAAATACTGGAAGAAATAATTAAAACTGTATAAACGCAGACTGACAGAATTAACTATTTGTGCATCCTATCTTAGTCTGTAGCTATATGATTGTGGTGTTTTCCCTGCCTCCCAGCACCTGTCTTGCATTCCCCATAGGACAGTAGGGCCCTAGAAATTCATTCAGATTTTGTTGGGCAGTAAACTGTCAAAGTCAGCGGTTAAGTAGTGAATGAAGTTGTGGTCTGCAGAAAAGGTAGATGTTTTTTAAGGGGGAATTGAATGATGCTATGGAGAATATGATTCTCTTGCTGACTGCTGGGAGGGTCAGCAGGAAGGATTTTTTGTTTTATGTGATGCTGGATATTAACCATAGATTTTCTACGTTTCCACTAATTGTGTATTTGTCACCATATACATGGGTTAGTTGACTTCCAGTGGTTTGATGAGAAGGAATACTGAGAACTCTCAGCTGTCACTGAAATCAGTTCGAGCTCTGCTTTAAACTGTAAAGCTCTATATAATGCTACATGCTCTAAAAAGTTTGTATATGGAATTCTAAAATTATTGGTTAATATTGCATGACTGCTTCTTCCCTTAATTTATTATGTCACAATTCCTTGTGTCATAAAGGTGATAATATCACTGGCTCTTGGAAGGGTATTTTGAAAGTTAATGTATTTAGGATCCTGCCATGAAGAGCACAGTTTGTGAGAATTAACAAATCTTGATGCAGAACAAATAACATGTGCTGTTTTCAGGAACTACCTGAATATATCTTATCTGAACATTGAAAAGGTCGTAGACTGTCATCATCTTATGTCCATGCCCTCTAGTTTGTCACCATCCCAAACTTCAGTCTTCTTCAGCAATGATGTCTTAGCCCATTGTTAGGTTTTTTGTTTTTTCTTTGACCCATCTTTGTCCAGTCACAATTTTCTTCCAATGATCTTTTGTGTGTGTGTGTTTTTTTTTTTTCTTTAATCAGGGTATTCACCTTATAAATGGCACATTATAAGGCATGCATGCATGCAAATCATAATATATTTATTCTACCTACTTTACTGTTGCAGCTGTTGTTGATCAGAACAGCCAGTTTCTCTGCACATGGTTTATAAAACTTCTGAAAACAACTTCTGTTTTGGAAGAGATGAGTAGGGTTTTTCTGAATTAAAATGAGGTGTGATGGAGCACTGATAGATGAGGAAAGGGAAAAAAAACTATATAAAAGAGGTGGTGATGAGTTTCATTTGGCTTAGTCTCAATGTCACTATGTTTTGTAGCTAGCTAAGGAGAGGGTGTACCATGCCTAAAGTAAGATTGTTAGAGAAATAAGCACATTTTAGAGTATGTGTTTAAAATTCCTGTAGATTCAGTGACGGTGTGCAACTGTACTTAAAGGCTTCCAGAGTGGGATCCTGTCTGCCTAAATCAGAGGCTTTCTGTCAGGTACTTCTCTCAAGCTTAAGGAAAGCATAGTTAAGCTTTTGCGTAGCACACCTGTCAGTTTGCCTTACCAACACTTTGCAGTTGATGCTGTTGTATCTTTGAATACCCGAAGGTAACTCTAAAGCCATAATCCAAAAAAAAATATTTTTTTTCATGTTCATTTGAGGGAGGGGTGATCCTAGGGAAGTTACAGCTGCAAGATGTTCCACTGTTTGAAGTAATGTGCCTCAGCCAGGAGGGAAGGAAGCCAGTGTTTCAATTCCAGCTCCAGTCACTTGTGGCTAGAAGACAGCATCCAGGCCCAAAGATTAAGGACATTCTGCATCTCTTCTGCTTCACCTTTTTTGGGAAAAGAGCACTATGTTTTCCTTCTCTAGGGTAGGCTTTGTAGTAGGAACATACTTTTCCAAACCTTAAATTAAGAAGCAGCATAACACCGATTGTCTTTCCAAAATTCAAAGTATTGCTTTTTGTACTTTCCTCTTTTAAAATCTCACTGCTACAGAACAAAAACAAAGCAAGATGCTTCTCTGTTAATCACAAGAATATTTAAAGCTACACTGCTGCCATTGTGCTGCGTATCTGGCATGGGAAAAAACTTCCTTTTGACGGAGACCTGGGCATCTTGAGCCCTTCTTTGGCTTGGTTGGTATGCTGCTGGGCCTGGTACTCTCGCTCAGATTCATAGAGTGCAGAACAGGGGAAGAAAGCCTTCAACAGAGGTGACAGAGAGAAAACCTTCAATAATGGCCAAATCTTTAATCCTTGCATCTGTACAGCTCCTTCCATGCTGTTTGGAGAGAGGAAATTAACATTATGCTTTAAACTGCTTCCCTGTTCGTATTTCATCAGCAGCCTCTCTTATTTCAAGTTTTCCTTGCCCTTGCAAGGTCATCTTTGTCAGACCCTTGGTTTGGAAGTTTACGCACTATAGACTTTGCACTAGACTTGAGATCTCTTGGGGTAAAACCTTTCTTTTAGGTATACTTAAAATAGTGCATTAATACCAGTATTAGATACTCGATCCACAGAGTTCCTTGCAGCCTGTCTGTATTCAGAGTAGAGGTAGTGCTGTACCTGGAGAGATACAGGTGGTAGTGGTGCAATTACATAGGAGGCAAAAAGGTTGCTGAACCTTGCTAATTTGTGCAGAATGGTGCAAATAGCTTAGCAGATCTTGCTAGGGGAATTCAAGAAAGACTTTATTGGTACATTAGCTGGTGTCCTTTGAAAGAGTGAATTTTCATGTTACAGGTTTACCATATCAAGTTTACCTAAAAGAGAAAATAATTGTCACAGCCTTGTATTTTATTCTCTGCAGTGTTTTATGGCAGTATCAGTCTTCATGTTTGATTCTAATCAAATTCCTGATACTTGCTTTCTTTGCTCTGTATTTGCAAAACAAGGGCATCATTTGATATGTGCTTCTCTGAAGTCTTGAGACTTCCTTAGCTGTAGTGTGTGATGCATTTTGGAGAATTGCTGTGAAATATAATGTTTAGTGTTGAAATCCATGAACTAATAATTTAATCTGGATGTCTGTCATACCCTTCTCTGTTAACAATCTCAGGGGAGCAGTGGGTCCTTAGAACTAATTGAAGTGAATCTGTGGGAGTTCCCAGTGAATGATGACCAGAGAGTACACTGGGAGAGGCCAGGTCATGGCCTGTGTACCCTGTATTCATCGGGCAACTAAACTTTATGCACATGGATGGGCTAAATAGCATTTCAGAGCTGTCCAGAGCAGTTTAATTTCTTTTTAGCTGCACAATACTAATCTTTTAATTGGAGGTATATATATAGAGTTGCCTGTTTGGTTCTGTGAGAAGGTTCTAATCTACAAACGCATCCGTGCTTACCACCTGAGTGAAGGTATTTCAGCTATCTATATTTTGGTTGTGAGTGGGTTTGTTTGTGTGGTGTGTGGTTCCCCCCCCCCCCCCCCCCCAGCTATGAGCCCATTTCAGGTGAAAATGTCAGAAGTGGCACAGTTACAGAATCCAAAAGAAATCTTAAATGGTTCAAAAGTCTTGGTATGTCTTTTAGAAGACAGTCTATATGTATCATCTCTTGATGTGTTCAGATCTGGTCAGTGTTTTTTAACTATTTTCAGCCTCTTAACTGATTTTTTTTGTGGGGAAACAGTAAAGCTTGTACTGAAAATAATACTTTAAGTTGAACATTTCTATCTTAAGAACAAAAGCAAAATCCTCATGATGGTATTTTGCAGTTACCAAAGAGCTACTTGAGGTATTCATCCACATTTTGACTGCTCCTAAAGTAAGCACCAAAGAAGGAACGCTGCCTCTTGTCCTGTCGTTGCTGTTGATCTCAGGCAGTTGTAACAAAGTGACACAATAATCATGTTGGTGTTGGTATTTTATAAGCAAAATGTTGTTTTAAGGAGCACCTGTGAAATTTGATTATCTCAAACTCTGAAGAAATGAAGTTTTTGCAAAATAATGGGAACATGTCGGCTGGCATGTGATACAGGAGAGAAGGGTATCTGTTGATGCAATTTGTGCCAGCTTCCATGTCTACATGCAAAAGACAGTTACTTTAATAGACTTGTACAAAATGTCTGAGATTAGGCAATAGCTGTGTCATTGCCCTGTTAATAATGTTTACAACAAGCCTCTCTGTGTGCTCAGATATGACTGTGGTATCATGCAAAGCTTGTACATTAAATAACGTTTTTAAATTGTTCTTGAGATAAGTTTCTGTTTTCTAGCTGCTCTAACAAAAGACAAATGGCTTTTCTGTTCTGTGTGGCAAGTGTCTAATGAAACAGTTATACATACTGATTTTCTAATACGACTTATTTAGAAATCTTTTGGGCATTTACAGATAGATAGTTGTGTGAGAACAAATCATGGTCCAATATAAAAATAAGCGTTAAAATGTGAAAAATATATGTGAGTTTATTTAACTGCTGCTGATCTGCTGTCAGGTAAGATAGGAATTATAGACTTTGTATATACAGACATTTTAAAAAAACTTTGTACACAGAAAGTCTGCAGTGTATTAAGATGAGAGCTATGTGAATGGCTAGTTTTTTGTGACTTATTTTTGTTTGCAAGACAGACTATCAGCTTGGTTTTCTTGTGTGTTTTAGTGTTTCTGAAGGCTTAAAATAAAAAATTTGTAAATTTTGTGAGTTAAAATCTGGATCATTTATGAATATATATATTTTTTGAAATTAAATTGTGGGTAAAAGCTGAAGGAGTATGTTGCAAAGATTAAAAATAATATATATTTTTAATTCAGAAAAGCTGTTCCATGGTGGTTGCAATATAACTCCAAATGCTCCGCGTTTCTCTGAGCAGTTTCTTTTTCAGGAAGGCATGACCATGCTTAATTTTGTTTCTGAATTTACTCTTGCGTTTCGAATGAGATGCTTCAGGCATATAGCTTTCCGTAAATGGATTGCCGCTAAGTGGAATTTGATTGTGGGTGTTCAGATAGGGAGTAATGAAATGTTTGAGGTTTGGTTTACTTGGGTTCATTTTAAGTACCTTAATGGATGTCTTTGGTTTTAGAAGCCTGGCCCACAGCATTGATACATAATATTGAATGAACGACTGTTACCAAAGAGTGAGAATGGTGTTTTGGCGATATTGTTATATTTGAAGAGCCTAATGTAAAGGAAACTGAATTGCTTTCCCACTGACCTTATTTGCTAAATCAAAGCTAACACTAGCATGTGGCCAGTAAAGATGTCAGATGGCTGGGCTTTCTTTCAGATTTAAGAGTGTTTGTGTATTGCAAGAGAAGCATATTTTATATCATGGTATGGGAGAGCCATTTTAGCAGCTTTCTTATATTTATTGTATATATTAGAAAGGGGCCACTGTGGTCTCCTCTCTGGGGGCTGCAGGGCAATCCCTGCTCTGGCGCCTGCAGCACTTCCTCCCCTCTTCCTTCACTGACCTAGATGCTTGCAGGGCTGTTTCTCTCACTTTTTTTCCTCACAGCTGTCTCTCTCTGTAGCGTTTTGCCCTTCCTTGTGCACATTTTCCCCAGGGTACCACCATGGCAGCCGAGAGGCCGGGCTGTGCCCTGCGGCAGGGCTGCTGCGGGGACGGCCACAACCGGCCCTGACCGGCGCGGGGCAGCCCTGGCCTCTCCTCACAGAGACCCCCAGCGCCTCCCCACGGGCACCCAGTGCTCCTTGATAGGTGAAAATGGTAAGGAGTAGCCGAGAATCAGGGTTAAAGCTGGGTTTGCTACATTGGATTAATGATCCCTTCATAAATTTGTAATTAGGCAAGTAAAAGAGTACAGGTCAAGATGACTAGCACTGAAATTAGATGATGTTAAATTATCCACTTGCTGCACAGCTGTGTTCTCTATCATGGTGCAACAAAATTGTAGAATTGTAATAAATTTAATTGTAATAAAAATTTATCTTATTAATTCAAACAAATGAAAGATTTTTTTTTTCCTTCTTATTTCTTCCCCTTATGCTTTCCAATTCTAGCTGAAAATTACTTGCGTGTTGTGGAATCAGCTTTGACTCTTCAGTTTTTAGGTCATTATATATTAATATTAAAGTTTATCAGTGTTGCTTTCAACCTTGCGAAGCTAGGGAGTTTGAAAGTTAACTTTTAGGACCATGCTTTCATAGGCTTGCGCTACGGTACAAAGTTCTTACGCTGGGGTCCAGGCCACTGTGCGCTTCTCTCCATTTTCTCAGAGTAATTAAATAGCCATTCTTTGGGTGCAATTTAACCAGCGGTGGTAATCACCAAACGCTGTTCATCATCCACCTACGTGTTCAAACACGGAGCAGTCGTGAGCTGTTGCTGCTGTTGTCTCCATTCCTGCAGCCAAGGAGCAGTCCTGGGAATGAGGTTTCCAGCTACCAACGCTCAGATTGGCTTGTTACATCCAGTTATGCTCCCAAATGCACCTGTCTGATTCCTGCTGATGGTGGAGTTGGTGTTTGCTAGTTTGCTACGCGTTAGTCATGTGTCAAGCGATATAACTTGTGTCTTGAGACACTGTCTTCTGTCTAGCCCAAGCAGCACCTGATTATTGTGAATCTGAGCAGTCATTAAACACAGCCATTTTCATTCGCTGGTATGTCCTTTTTGCATTACACAATATTCTGCTGGTAAACAGCAATGGCTGATGAAATGTTAAGCAACTATACTAATTTTAAGACCATTTCCATGTTTCTCAGACTTTTTACCTGACTCTTACTAGATAAGAGAAACCATTTATGTATTAATGGTGCAGAAGTAACTTTAAAAATTTGGCAAAGCTAACTTTCATTAGCTTTCTATTTTTCAGACCTACAAGGGAGCTTTTCATTTGACCAATTTGAGACCAAAGAATATCTCTGATAGGTGTTAAGTAACTACTAGACCATTTCCTGTTTTCCTGTGAGGTGCGTGTGCTGTACTTAAATCCCTTTAGGGACAATTTTTGGCATGTGAACCTTGTTACTGGTTTGCCCACAAATTAGGCAAAGTTAGCTCGCAGTGGCTGTGGTAGAAGTCAGTCTCTTTTGATTGAGAGCAAAGTATGTGGAATATAAAACAACAACCACCACAAAACTCTCTTTCTGCTTAGTAATTGACTTTTAAAATTTATCTACTTTAAATGAGGAAATGCTGAAAATAGATATGAAAAGCTGTAGTCTTGTATGCTGGTTAGTGAAAAATCTTCACTTTACCATGGATGTGAAATTTGTATGCTCAGAAAGCTGGAATTACCTTTCTACCATTGGTCTTTGTAGGTAAGTAATCTGAAATTGTGAATTATAAAAAACAATTTACTGTATTTACTGGAATCATTGTTTTGAAATACAAATTATCACTTGCTCTGACAACTACTGTGTTCATGAAAACCCTGCTGAGGAATAGCCTGCAGAACGATTTCTTCTAGTACAGTTGTTTTAAAGTAATCCCTGTCAACACTAGGCATTGAAAATGTGCTAGCTATGCCGTGGTCTGAAACAGCTGTCAAATGTAGTTTCTGGCACAAGGCCATATTTAGATACTGTTGTATCCTGTTAATATAGAAAATGAAGAGATCACTTTCTTCCAGGTTGGTTAGATTTGGGCTCTGTGAGAAGAGAAAGAAAAGGTCCTGAGTTATAAATGAGAAGAAATTTGTTAAAGCAAGGTGTAAATGAACCTAAATCAGTGGCTGCCTTTTTTTCACATCATGAAGCGCTTTCCCGAGTGTAAGGATGTACTTAACTGCCTGCTTTCCTGAGTCTGGGTCAAAGCTTATACTGCTGTTTGACTTTGGGCTAAGATAAGCTGTGCAATTGTAATTATAACTAAGTTATTAGATACTATCCAGAAAGTATATTAAAATAAGTAATTTCCAGATAGTTTCTTTTTTTTGATGAACCAAAAAGACAATGCAAACAATAATAAATTTGAGGTTTGAGATAAATAGGCAAACAATTATAGTAGAGAACTTGAAGAAGGCACTTTGGAGGGAGGTGGAAAAGGAAGTTGTTCCAAGGTAGTGACATGTCTTTCTCTATATCCAGATTTCAATTTAGATAAGACTGTATGTATTCCAGCTGGTGGAATTCCATGAAAATTCAGTTTTGCAAATTGTAGCTAGGTGACATCCCGCCAAATCCTGAGCTGGTGAGAGAATTCAATAGTTTGAATAAGTATATGGGTTCCTCTCAGGGACTTGAGTTTGGCAGGGTACTTAAAATATATTCCATTAGAGGACATGAAATGTTGCATGCATTCTTTACTTAAACTATATAGAAGAATCTTTGACTGTAGGTAGTTTAGATTTAATTCTTGCTTCTTCCTGGTCACTATAGTGATTTTGCTAATCCCTGAAAGCCTTTTTGTTTTCTTTGATTTGTAGAAATGAAAAATGGCAAAAACCTGTTAGGATTAGATCATTTAGCACATTCCCTTGCCAATGAGGGATTTTCAGTGGTTTCTTTCTGCCTTTTATTCTGTGAAGTTCCTTATTGTATCCATCAAGGTTTTGGCCAAAGCAAAACCAGATAAGGGCTTCTTTTTGGAACCTGATAAAGAAGTTAGTGCTCTGATCCACTAAAAATCATACCAGATCAATGTCATCTAGTCTTGGTTTAGGTAAAATGTCTTGTGTTAGAAGTTCCATGTTCTTTCAAAAGAATCATTGTTAAATATGATGCTAAAGGTTATGTTTAAATGTTGTCATTACGTAATTAGCGTGAATAAATCCCTGTCCAGAAATCATGGTTACATGTTATCTTCCCTTAGCCATTTTTCTGTAGTCAGTATGTATCACTTGAAAACCACATGTATCCGTACTAATAACTTTTCTCTGTGTGATAGCTAATACAGCAAAAAGTAAAGGAATCTACAGATGATCTCCATATTAAGAAAAAAAGGCAATACATAGACACCACATATGTCACATTGAAATTGAGTGGGGATTTTTAAATACAGTTTGAAGTGTTGTCCTGTACAAAATCCATCTGGTACAGGTTTTAACCATCTATGCCAGGTAATGAGCTGTGAAATTGAATGGGACTGTATAGGCTGATTATACTCCCTGATGAGCAGATGCATAACTCTTTTTAACTCTTCATTTACTGTACACAAAATAGCTTGACATTTGTATGGCTTGCTTGCTCTTTATTTCAAGGTACTTGTCTCTGAAAGGCAGTAAGTACACTGGGTCCAAGAGTAGGAATATTGCTGCAACAATTATGGTGCTGATGTTTATATGGGTGACTAGTAGTGTGTGTTTTATGGAGAACATGGAAGGAGCCAATGCAAGGACATTTCTACCAGATGCTTGTTTATTGATTTCTGTTAATATCAGGTTTTAGTAATGCAACTGTTCTTGTATCTCCGTGTGTAAGTGCCACTTTTATGCTGTGTTTAGGATACTTGTAGCTACTTGCAGTGTCTTCAACTTTTAGTCTTTTTAGATGCCTATGCAGGTTGTATACTAATATACATGCTTACTGGAAAGCATTTCCATACCCTTTGTTTCCTCCGCTTCTCCCTCCTGCCTCCTGTATTTGCATTACACCTTATGTAGTAATTGAGAACAGGGCAAAGATACCTGCAGTCTATCAGTCTCGATTTTAATTTAGTTTGAAATTTTAGCAGGGAACCCATGAAGTGTGTACTTTTATGGCTAATCTATGTATGCTGCTAATTTGATACTAGCTAGTATTTAACTATTTGTGTAGAGCGAATCAGAACTTCAGGTTACAAGCGTACAGATTATGTAATTTCTATTTATTTTAAGTGCATTCATCAGATCACCTAAACTGAAAGATGCCAGATGCTACATCTCGTGGCTTGCAAATGTTACTTTTGGTGGAAATAAATCACAACTGCTGTGTTAATGCATAGTCATTGTTCATCTGCAGTTCTTCTAATCTCTTTGGTTTCCTGCCTCTACTAAATGTAAGCGTTCTGGTAGAAACTTGTAGATTATTTGCGGTCTATGATATCACTAAGACTTGCTGTATTTTTTTTCATGTAATACTGGTTGACAGATGGGTGAGTTCCTCTTGGTTTCCTCCCACTTTGTCATAGGAAGTAACATATAGTTGATTATGTGACTGAAGAGTAGTGATACAACCACAGGAAATCCTGTGGCTGAAACCAGTTTTGTTCTCTACTTACTTTTGGTAATAATTTTGTATTTGCAGAACACTATCTTTGATTTAGGGTTCCATTGTCCTTTGACTTCAAAAAGCTCATGATTTTTGCAGAAATACAGAAATTTACACACAGAATGGCTAACAGTTTTGAGATGGGGAATCTCTTCTACCAAAGATCTAAAAGAAGTATTGCTGATGAAAATTTGTGGATGAAAACCTGGCAAGGTGGGTCACTTCAAAGAAAATGAAAGCCAGTAGTGTCAAATGCAAACACACCCAAAGGAAAAAAGAAATGTAGAGTGTGCATGCTACATCTGGACGTTCTGAAAGGTAAGAGGTGTGTGGAGGCCTGTAGGACCTCCTTCTCATTGTTCTCTGAGCTGGAGCAGTGAGCTGATTCAGCTACGGGAGGCCTAGGGCTTGTAGAAAGAAAGGATATGGCAGGAGAGTGAGACCATACTTTGAGAACACAGCACATAATTTAAATTGATTTAAACAAGCCTGCACCCTCGCTCTTGATCAGGAACAGTTTATATCTTGTCTTGAAGCCCTTATTTGCAGGATACAGCAATATGCATGTTTCTAATTATTTTAATTTTTGGTTGGGACCTGCTCTTGTGTGATTCTTGAGGCACAGTAATAACATTGTTGGGTGTTAGTCTCTTCATAAATTTTTTCTGAAGGAATGGGAAGATGAGCTTTTAGATACTGCTGCAAATTTTTTTCCTTTCCTTTTTAATGTAGTTTAAAGAAATTTATTACTGTGCTAAGTGAAACTAGGGAAGGACAATTTATCAGAATGCATTTGCTTTCTTCCTTGCATATGCTGTTACCGTTAGGCCTTTTTTCATTTATACATTTGGGAAATAAATATATCCCTAAGATAAAAGTGTAAGGAAGGATAAAATACTTAAGAACATATCTCCTGGCCTTGTAGAGAGAGCGTGTGTGGTGTTACCCTGATTTGACAGCCCTTATGAAAAGGGATTACTGTGGTAACTGGAACGCTAAAGAAGGCAAGCTGCTAGTGTTTCCAAACTTGCCCTACTGGCAAGAAGGGAAGATGGCTTGAAAACCAACCAGTGTGGGGAAGAAGGGGCAGGACATGCTGAGGTGCATGCCTCTGAAGTACGCTCCTTGAAGTGTGTAGTCCGTAACTCCTGCACTCTGGCCAGCAAGCACTTGACATTGCTTGTGGCTGTGTACTCACGGGATGCGTACAGCCTTGGAGCTGTGTGGTGCTATGGCTGCAGAACCTGGCCAGGAACCTGTGCTTCTGTGTTGCTGTCATATGCCATGAACTAGTGCAGGAGTAAGTATTGATCCCTAGCTGTTGAGCAAGGTGTGGATAGCTGTAGCAGTGTTCCTCAGTTTGGGGGGTTAGAATATACTTCCGAAGCCCCCTAAGGATGTGCCCTCTGGGAAGTTATATGGAGACTTGGAAAAAAAAAAAGGGGAAGGAGGCAGTAACAGTAGAGCCAAATTGGGATAGCAATATTAAGCACAGTAGTTGGGGGAATGTTAACTTAATAGGAATTTCAGTTTCTTTTTAAATTCTGTTCCTGTAATTCTTTCTGTCTATCGGAGACTAGTACAGAAAGCGTTCAGTAGATCCAACAGAAATATTATCAGTAGAACTGTTGACCTCAGAAACATCTGCAGTGGAAGCGCTGTACCAGCACGAGTGACAAATTACCTGTTTGTTCAAACTGATACTGACTCTATTAGTGTGCACTTCTTCTGTTGAGCTAAGTGTGTGTATCTTAAATAGATTTCTCTTTGGATCTTAACGTGAAACTTGAAGCTAAGAAATAATGGAAATTAACGAAAGAGGTTGATAATATCTGAAGATTGTCTTGGAATAAATTGTGGAAGGTGGTCTTCTTTGAACAAGTAGCAGTAGGATTTAAAGAAGGTCGTTGAAAGATGATTGAAAATGACTTCACAGAATCTGGACTGAAAGCAGTTCACTTCCTTCCCCACTTGAAACATCAAGAGTGTTCTGTGATATATTTTTTGTTGTTGTTGTTGTCGTCAGTAATAAATTTGGGGAATAAGCATGCTGTTTGCAAACAGATTTATGATGACTGATTATCTGGTTCAGAAGGCTGGGCCAGAGGTGGGAATGTGGGTGGCTCTGCTAGCCTCCTTGGCTCATCAGAGAGCACCCATGAAATTTATCTAGAAGAGTGGTCTGAATTTGTGTTTTGGGAAAATTTCTTCTTTGAACAGGCTTCAGAGCAAAGAGTAGGGATGTTTTCATAATATCTCACCTGAGCTATGTTTTTACGCTATTGTCTGTGCAAAATCTAAAGATTGGGAGGGGGAAGTGCAGAAATTGATTATATGCAGTTCTAAGTGCTAAAATAGCTGAATAGATTCCTGTCATCCAGCATAGCTTAAAGCTTTGCAGAGTTAGCTCCTCTTTAAGTTTTATTTCAGAGAAGTTTTAAGACTATCCCAGTTTCATCATAAAATATACTGTGGTCATATGAGGTCTTAAATATAACGCAGCAAAAAAGCCTCACCTTGACCATAGTGACCTCTAAAGGAGATCACTGAGCATGAGCTGTGTGAGACTTGGAAATAGATGAAACTTAGCTGGTTTATGTCAGCTGGAGATCTGGCCCAGTGTTTAAACTGAAGCAATTTACTGTTTTGTTTATTCCTCTAAGGAGTTATTAATGCACAGTATATAAGCATGGAAGCAATGATACTGTACAAGTATTGCTGGGGGGTAATACCCAAACTTCAGAACAGTATCCCTCTCTCCTCTCAACTTCTTCCTTTCCCATGTCCTTCAAGGTTATTTACGTAGTTCGTGAGGAAAAAATTATATAAGAATGATTCCTTCCAATCCATACCAGCCTCTTTGGGTAGCTAGAATTATCTATACTGTATTTGCCATGCCTTTTTAGTTGCTGTGGCCTACTCCAAAGTTTTACAGCTTTAAGAAGAAACCATAACAGGATGAGAAAATGCAAAATTTTGCAATTTGCTTCATATTTGTATCAGAAATAAAGACATAACTAAAACTGGACTATGTCAAAACACTTATTGTGTAGTAGCAATGTTGCAGATGATGTTCATAAACCATAGATGTGGGTGTGGAAAGCAGGCAGAGCAAACAGCAAAGAGTTCTTGACTATACATGGGATGAGACTTCTGATAAATTCCTAAAACATACTTAGTAATCTGTTCCAATATACTGAAAGAGTGAGTGTTTTGAAGATTACATCCAAACAGTCTGAAAATAAATGTTTATTCCCGTCTATACTCAAGTAATGGTTGAGTTGAGAGGAGAAAAGCATAAACAGGAGATATCTAAAATCAAGAGGAATGTTATGCAGCACTTTTTAGGATAAAATGTTTTGAGAGTATTTAGTACAGCAAAATATCTTGGATCACGAGACTGAGGGTTTAGTGACTTCATACCTTAATAAAGCTGTTAAATGCACCTTCATATTTTCAGTTCATAGTGATCTTTTATACTGCCTTCAGTGGCTGAAGACCTATGATAACTCTCTAGCTTTAGAGGAACATTTAATCTTAAGCTAAATTTTATCCTAAATTCAAATGGAGTGTTGCATTTGGGCAGTAGTGAAAGATGAAAGAAAATTTCTTTTCAAGTAAGGTTGGAGAAACTGCCTTTGGCTTTGATTATTCATGCATGCACTATAGAACCTTAACTCTCCTGGTTAAGTTAAAGTAGTACGAGCACTTCAGTGTGAAAATAATGCTAGTTTAAAAGTACCTCTGTATAGTGCGTACCCATGGAAAATGTGAAACTATAGCAGTGTGTGCAGTTTTCCTCTCAACAACATTTGCACAGTAGCAATTTATAGAAGTGTAAGATTTTTAGTAAAAGTTAATTCCTAGCTATAGTAAATGCAGGACATTCTGTTCAAAGAAACTTATTTTTCTCTTGTGATTAGCTTAAAAGTAGGTGACCAAATGTGTTAACTAATTTTTTGGAGGTAGTTTGCTTTAAAGCATTCAGCATGAATAAATATTTTTAAAGAAAGCAGGTAATATTCCTGCTCGGTTTAGGATTGAGGGTAAGCCTGTTGGTGGTATAGATTGCAGTGGTACAAGTAATTAGCAAATCACTACTATTTAGTGTATATAGTAAACTATATATGGTTGGTAAGGAATTTCTACATGCTAATGAGAAAGCCACTTGCTTTCTTTACGTAAATGGACTCTATTCTGTTGAAAGTATAGCCTCAGCTGACTTACCAGCCTCAACCAAGGCTTCAGGATCTTAATTTCCAGAAGGAAATATTTTCTATTTGTATTATGTTAAGGAGTAGAATATGAGAGATTACTCTGAATCAAGCATGTGCATGATATTAGACAGTATTCAGTGGTGGTAATGTTTTAATACTTTTTTTTTTTCCTTTCAAATTAAGTGCCTGGGAGACCAAATACTAAAAATCAGATTCACCAATTAAGTGGAGGACATGTTCATATGGCAAGGATTCTTTCTGACTGGTGAAAATCTGTAGGTAGTACCAGAAGTGGTGCAGTAAAGTTGTACCTAATAATGCAAACACAGCTTTTAATGAAATCATATGACTAAGGACCTGCAGTATCTGTAGGTTATATTTAAATTTAATTAATTTTATTCAATTATTCATATAAATCTATGTAAATAAAGGTATGCTATATTCTTACATATCTGTATGTGTGCATATATAGACAAGCATACACAAAGGTACACATGAATATATATATATATTTTTTAATATTTAAAAAAACCCAAAAAAGCCATCTGCATGCTTTGGTACTTGGTCCTGTTTAGAATTTTAAGGTACAGTTCTTTCTGATACCCTCCAGAAATGTTTTAAACTCTTAGTTCCCAGGGAGAATTAACATTTGTTCTCTGCTCAGTATGTGGAAAAAAGAAATAATTATCTCCGTGATTTAATACTGGATTAGCTGTTGAGTATGTTGTGCATGTTAATTTTTTTAACTTTTTGTTTGTTGTGGTTTTTTTGTGTGTGTGTGTGTGATGTAAAGGAAACTGGAAAATGTGGAAAGATCCACTGCAGAAAGCTTTCAAAATTAGGCTGTTACTAAACTCAGAGTAATATTTTATGGGAAAAATATATTATCAGATCAAGCTGTGTTGTTCAGGTGCGTAGGGTTTTTTGACTTCTACCTTTCTGCATACCTACACAAATAGATCAAACATTTTAATTGTCAAGTCAGTTCCTTTTTTGGTATGTGACACTGATATGTACGTATCTTAATGCCTGGATTCTAAAAATTAATAAATAAAGTTGCCGTAGTACTGAGAAGAACAGGTAAGTATTAAAGAAGCTCTTACACAGATGCACATGCTTGACAGAGATTATATTGAATCATTTCTATGATTCTGTGATGTTAATACCAGTATAAAATAGAACTTATATTTTAATGGTCCAGACTCTTTGCACACCAAGTAAGACGAAAAAGCTATCAGAGGGAAGGGAGGGAGCACTGGAGTGGAAACACGTGTCTAATGTACATATAACTTTTTGTTACTGAGAACTACTGAGAAATTTTTCATTTAAAAAAAGTGTCACTACCTGAAATAAAATAACATAGTGATATAAATGTCTATACCATTCAGCATATATTATAATCTGTTATTTTAGAATATTCTTAACTGAATTGACCATTTAAAAAATTATAAAATATAGGATTTTGTATGGCAGCTTTTTCTGCTGTGTTATCATAGATATCAACTACTTTGAAGGTAAAAAGGGCAGTATTTGTGAACGGTTGACAAATCTACAGAATGTTCTTTTATTACGTATTTAAGTCTCTGCGAGATAACAGCATTTTAAGGCTTTGCAACTGTTACACACTCATACACGTTTTTCTTAGTATAAAAATAATTAACTTCCAAGCCCTTGTGTAGGGAGATATTCAGGAAGTTTTCCTTTTTGCTCTTCACCTCTTTGAAACAATTTTATTTCCCCTCCGCTAACTCTTTGTTGGCAAAGGTAATGAGATCTCTTTCTTCCGGGACTAGCCTTTTATTTGCTTTTATTCATTTGTATCAGTCTAGTCTGCAAATTAATGTGTTACCACACAGACTTTATATTTGATTTTGCTCTAACAAAACTTGTCAGCTCTCCTTACAAATGTTCCAGTCATAGATGAGTATTGTTTGGTATTTGCAGGTAGAGGGGAGGGATTGTCTTTCATTGTGTGTAGTCATCAGTTGAATAGGAGTTTAAACTACAAGTTGAAGGTGGTTGGAAGTTGTGCATTTTTTTGTCTCCTAGAAGAAGCTCTAAGCTGTTGGCACTTAATGGTGGAGGTGATGATTACCCAGAACTACTGACAACATAATGTGTTGCTTCAGTCTGTGATTCCACCAGTGTGGCTGTCTTTATGTGTGGGTTCCTGTTGAAGAACTGGGATAGCTACAAGAAGGGCGAAGGTAGTATAAGCTGTTCCGCTGGCTCTCATGGGAGGTCGTTCCTCCCATTGGCATTGCTGAGGTACAAATTTTGGAGGTTGGGAGAACAGCCTTGGGAATAGCAGCAAGGGACAGGAGAAAGATCCTGTCCTGGTTGGTCTTGCATAGCACTGCTGCTCAGGCAACAGTGAGCCAGGGAATGGCTCTTTTGCGTTTAATAGCCTTGTGCCATTTTTTTAAGTTTGTTTTTTTTTTTTTTTTTTTTCTTATTTCTCCACTTTGTGGGAAAGGTACTGCATTTTCTGAAGGAAATTGCAAGAGTAGACTTTTTGGTAAAAACATGACTTTCTGGGGCTATCCCAAATCTTACCTAAAGCTGTGAGGCTTTTCCTTATATATGACTATGAAGATAAATTATTTTTAAACAACTGAAATAAAAATTTCTGCTATAGCTATAAAGTCTTGAAGGCCAAGCTCTAGGTGAACTTGTGTAGCCCATTCAGTGATAACTGGATTTCATGATCAGATACGAGGTTGGAACCTGGATACAGGCTATTTATTGTCTGACTTAATAATGGCTGCACTGATCATGGAGTATGATCTAGTTGCTACACTTCATCTCTCTCTTATCTGGAATACACAGTACTGATGTTAGTTGAATTTCTGATGCGAGCGGTTTTCGTGACCCTTTGGCGTCCTTGTTGAAGAAGCGAGGAGGATTCAATTGTGGGCATGTTCAATGTGTTAACTTAAAAGAGGCTGTAATACATGTACTACAGATTGCGGGCCTCACTGATGTTAGAAGAAAGTCATACTGTTACCAAAAAAAATTTGTTAAAAGCTTGTTAAAACATTTTAAAGATATAACAACATGGCTGGAGTAATTTAATACATTTTACAGGAAATGACATTGTTAAATATATAACTAGGCAGTAACACTCTTGCAGTTGTAGTAAACAAGTTGTCGTCATGACACCTTTTAACTTTATAGGTAGAAATGAAGGCTGGGAGATAGTTGAAAAGAGCAGTTCAACAGTAAACAAGAAGAAAGTGAGTCTTACAGGAGCTGCCACAGAAATGAAAGCTGCTTTGCTTTCTGAAATTTATTTCACTGTTGATCAAATGACTTGTGTTTGGAGCCTTTGAAGAGTAATGCCCATTATGGGCTGCAGGAACAGCATTTGTCTCTAATTTTAACACCAGCTGACCGTTTCTTAAAAGACTGCAGCTGTTATTTACACAGAGGAGTGTAACTAATTTGATTTTTTTTTTGTCTGCTGCAAAGCTAATGAATCATTTTTGCTCCTTACTGGGTGCTATACATACATAAATTATTATTTCAAATGTTACATTATTCTGAGGCCTTTTAAAGGGGTATGTTATTGAGGTAGCAACTGTAATGTAAATGAGGTACCAAATGTAGTGTGCTTAATTCCGATTTCCTTTATTAATGATCACATTTTTCTCAGTTTATTAAAAACATATTTGTAAAGCAAGCAAATAATATGGCAACTGTGCAGAACTCATATCTGTTGAAGCTCATTTAGACATCATACCAGGAACACTAGAGAATTGAATTACAGAGCAGACTGCAATAGGAGAGGTTTCAGCCTAGGAATCGCTGCAAATTGTGACTTACGGGATTCTGTATTGGTGATCTTCCGAGAAAGCGTGGCACAGCTCTTCGGCAGAGGTAACTGCTCTGTATTAGTTCTGGCAAAGTAATACTGGCAGATCAATGCAAAGCTGAATCTTCTGAACTTGATTCCCCGTGTTGTGCAGCTTTTATTTGTTCACATATATTCATTAGCATAAAAGCTAACGAAGCTAATCAGTATTCAAAGAGGATAGTATAAAGGAAAATGGATACTACACACAAAGCATGGGACATCTTTGTTAATACAGACGATGTTTTAAACTACAATTGATCTATAATGTCAGTGTGCATCTGGAATGGACATATTTCTGAACATACTTCAAATTTTCTTCGTTTGTTTTAATTTTTCAGACAAAATGTTTTATGCAGTAGTGTGTTACAGCATAATTATAGGATTTGTCTGGTATCAATTATTATGAATAGGCTGTAGACAGTTTAAACAAAATTGTGGCTGGAGGCTTTTTACTGCTATCATTATTTGGATTTCCTAACCTTTTTTGTTTTGTTTTGTTATGGTTTTGAGCACTTCAGAAAGATAGTTGGTGAATGTCTGTTACGAACTTCTATAGGAGAATTTAGTTCTGATCCCTGAAGACTTTCTACTAAATATTTACTATGCTATTCTCACAAGTGGCATTGTTTTTCTGCTATGTTACAGTTGTTATCAATATGCATTAACAAAGTATTATGAGGTTACAGTATTGAATGAGTGCAGGGAAAAGCTGTAGTATTTTGCAAAGCCTCATCTTTAAACAGGGGATTTAATAATGTAAATATTAAAGTAATGACAGTAACTTGGATGTCTGATTAGAGTTTTGGAAAAAGTTTCAATTATAGGGGTAATATAAACTATCTGGAATCTCTTAACACTGGCTTTCTACCTTTTTGATTAAAAAAAAAATCCACTGGAAGTGTGGACTTCTGTACAGAACACTTAAGTTTGTGATAGTAATGTGTTTGTTTCAGTTACTCATGAACTTTTGCAGGCCCCAAAGTGCTCAAAATCCAGAGGTCAAAGACTAGTGAGTTAGAAGACTTCTCTTCCTTTTCTTCCTTCCATCAGCAGGTCAGATAAACTGTGTATTGTCTGTTCTCTCCTTCAGGAATTTTTGTTCATGACTAGAGTAAATTGAAGAATGTTTGTAGGAGCAACCTCTGACTCTTGAGTACTCAGAGCAGTCTGTAGATAGGAGTGTAGTGGTAAGGACTGAATTTTTCCCCTTTGTTTTCACTCAGATAACTGGAGTTTTTCTGTAGTTGGAAATATATATATTTTTTTTTTTTCAGATATTGCTATTGCTTAACTTGTGGTTTTGGATGATAATATCTTGTATGTTCACAGACAAACAGATGACATTCTGACAACTTACTTTGCAGCATGTGTGTTTCTGAACCATTGTAGATATTTTTAAATCTTGTGACAAAAGGCTACCAGACATAAAAGTGGCAACATTTTTGAAGTTCAAAGAAATATTTCCCACTGAAATCCCAAATTTAGCACAACTGCTTTGTGTGTGTATGTCTTCTAATAGCTCTTCGTCATGCGCACGCAGTCACAAGTTTAGCATAGTCAAGTGGAACCTCTATAATTGATATCTTGTTTCTAGAATCTGACTTGCAGGTCTTTGAGTGGCAGAAATATCCTCTCATCCTAATTGGTGGTCAGGACAACTACATCTTTATGATTTCTTTGCTGTTAATTTTTTTTATCTTAATTTGTTTGCTTAGTTAAAGCTGCAACTACTTAAGCACTTTATTCAGGGTGTAGGACATATATTTAACAAGCCTAATACTTTACGGTGGCTGAATGTACCTGATCAGTCTGTATGTTTTGTTCACATGAGTAAGTATCCCAGAGGAAAGTGTTGCCAGGAAATATTCCTCCTTCCAGCTGTAATTGAATGGGCTTGAACAACAAGCCGAGACAGCTGGGTCCTGTTTTGGTCTTGATTTGTAGGGTCCCAGGGGATTGGGAGAGTGGGAAAGGGATCCTGTGCCAGTTGAGCGAGTTCAAATGAGGAAAAGGGAGCTTTGCTCCCTCAGCTGCACTGCATTTCAACTATTAATACAGCAATAAAGCCTATTCAGAGAGTTGTGGTTTTTTGTTGGTTTTTTTTTTTTTTTTTTTTAAAGAAGGCTTGTGTGCTTAGCTATTGTGTGTTTCTTGAAATTTGATGTCTTATCACATGAGGCAGAATTTTCCAGGTCAACCACCCAACTTTAATCATGAGATTTTGTAGAGTGCAGGAAGGAAGCTGAGAAGTCCTCACAATAACCAAGGAATAACATCCTACTGGAAGTGTTCTTTCATGGGGTCATTCACATTATAATTAAGAAACCCCAAGAAACAAATAGTTAAAGCATTTGGACTTCAATCTTGAGCAACTTTTTGAGTAGTTTAAGTTCTTGATGTATCTGTATTTAAAATGAGTTTTCTGTGGTCTTGGCATTAGAAGAGCTTTTCCCAAGTCATATCAAATGTTGCTCAGTTCTGAACTTAAACCTCAGATCGCTGTAGGAAGGTCAAATTGCTGCTTTCAGAAGGAACCCTAAACTGAATTTTTGCAGGTTGCATTACGAACATTAATTGGTTAAACTTAGCGTTTGCCTCAGGCCGACCTGTTGTTGACAAGAGAAAATAGCTATTTCTGCTAACAGAATCAGGCTGTTTTAGTAGATGAGTGTTTAAATTCTCTTGTCCAAATCCAGCTAATACAATTGCCAAATGAAAATAATATGAGGGTAGAAGTGGGGCAAAATGAAGCTATGTTTGCACAGTGATCAATCACTTATACTAAGTAAGAGTGAGAAGTATGCAGAGATTTGTGGAGGAACTGCCTGTGTTTAAAGATCGGAGGAAAAAAGCTACAAAAACAGAAGACATCAGGTCAGAAGAAAATAGTGTTTCTATGCTACAATATAAAACAGAGTATCCTGTGCTATCAGATCCTCCTAGAACTACATCCTTACTAATATTAGGGGTGGAACAGCTCTGTGCTGTGGTGGCCAGATCACTCCTCGTACTCTGTTTTCCTTGGGTATTACTATATTGTTGCCTGCAGTGTGTACACAGACTCTTCATTTAGACACATAGGCACAGAAAGCTACGGTCTTTTATTTGTATGCTGACTTTTGAATACCTGGTGCATACAGAGAGATGAATGAAGACCATGAAGTTTGAATTTCTAGCAGCTCCTGGGTTTTCTTGCATGATAGCGTACCTCCATAGCTAGGGTTTGCCTGATGCTGTGGTGCAGTGGTGGAAAATCCATATATAGAGGGACTCTAGTTTGTTCACTGCTATAGTGATTTTGTGGCAGATATAATCTAATATTACGTGGGGCAGAAGTATGTTGTATATGCATTTTTTTCTGGTTCATCAGTGTAATACAGACTAATAGCCAGCTGATCTTGATGGTTATTATTAAATAGTTGGTAATTTTGTTTGTTTACCAAACCTAATGGTGTCTTCAAGTGTATCAGTGATGCGGTGCTTGTTCAGTTGTTTGGATGTTGTAGAGTTCTGAAAAGCTTTCCCATAAGTAGTTGTGTTCTTGCAGGTATGAGTTCTAAGGTAGCTTAGACTGGTAAGAACTCTTGGCTAAAGAGTGTTTTTAAATTTTTGTCTCATGTAATATTTCATGTGTTCAAAAATTATTATTTTGCATGAATACTGCAACTGTCATGAGGTCTGGGTTCATTGTCATCAACTTCCTTTGGGGCAAAACAGCTTATTCTAGGGAACTGTACAGTATGCAATGTTTCTTCCAAATGAAATTTCACTTGATGACAAGTAATTGTAGAAAAAGAAGATAAAAAGATGTGGCATAAGCTTCTTGTGAAGCTGTATGGAAGTTCCACCATCTTTAGTGAAGAGTGACACTGGGCAGAAAAGCTTATTGTCTTTTTGTTGCCTCTATATCAAGGGAAATAATGATTTGTATTATGTTTAAATTTTTCCCTAGGACAGAAGAACAGAATTTAAATAGACCAGGCAAAGTCATTTTCCATAGTTTTTCATATTCTTACAGAAGAACAGTTAACTCCTTAAGGAGTTGTTTGTGGTCTCAGGGTACTCCACAGTGTTGCTTACAATCAGGCCTGGGAAAAGCTGGTTTACATTATGTCTAAGCGTTCTTTTAGGGGCAATCTCTGTCAAGGTTGGTTTGAAAATTTGAGGGAGAAAGGAGGAAAAAAGTGCTCATAGAGCTAGTGCTGTGAATGCTATTTTGTGCAAAATATTTTACACTAGAGGTGATGCTTTTTTCAACCATGTAGCAGCTGGGCTTCTTAGTGTCAAGGTTGTAGCCAGGGAGATCATTCTGGGAGAATCTTTCTTCTGAGGTAAAAGCTCTATAGCATATAAATTTGGGTCTTTCAGGTATAATTTTCTCTGAGATTAGAGGAGATAAACTGTTAAAAAAAAAAGTAATTGAAAATAGTATTTCACATTCCCCTTTTTGTAACTTGTTTACAGCCCAAACTAAAAGCATTTGTATGTTTCTCTAGAGTACTAACAGGACTTCTAGCACTTTATTTGTATTTGTACATAACTTTGCATGTTGTATCTCTTAGAGTGACAACATAAAATAAAAATAATGGATATCTAATTCTCTTTTATACCTTTGAAGTTTAAATTGATACTTGTTTATTTCTCTTAAGTTTTTTTTGTGTGATTCATACAATGAGTTACAGATGAAAACACCATAAATAAAATCAAGGTTTAAATGGTTAAAATCATAGCTGATGGATTGCCTATCCTGAATGTTTGGTAATATGCTTAAATAGCCATTAGAAGTCATTAGTATATGTTTCATTTGAGACTGATTTTAGACTAGTGGTATTTTAAACGCATATCATTAAAACAGATGTTGATGTGACAAGTAGCATTTGCTTTTGTTTAATTATTTTTTTGTATTAAGAATTTACTGCTATTTAAGAAGTTAGGTTAGAAACAAGGAAAGTGCCTATCACCTTTTACATAGCAAAGAGTGAAAGCTGTGTTTACTCTCTGTGTGTAATACGCAATCATATAAATAGCAACAGAAGTCCTGTGCAGGACGGGAGGGCAGGAGAACAGTGCGGTCACAGATGTTGCCACCTTGGTTGCTGTCTAGCCCAGCTATGTTTGTGGTTGGGTACTTTTTCACTTTTAAATGGAAAAAAAAAAAGGTGACTTTGGAAAGGAGAGAGTAGCAGAAGCCACTGACTAGAAGGAGAGAAGAAAGAAAAGGAATGAAGAAATTGAATCTTCTTTTAAATTACTTTTATTTCCTGAGGAAGGAAATAAGGCCAAACATGTTAGTAACAGCCCCCTAATATTACTGATTAAATAACACCTGTCCTGTTTCTATGGTTTCTTTAACTATTTAGTTTTCAAAAGTACAGAGGAATGATCTTGTCTCATGAAAGAAAGGAAATGGTAATACTGGTGTATGTATTCAGAAGATTTGAGTAAGAAATCCTGTTTTTTAGAATCTACTCAACAAGACCTCATGCTGCTTGTCAGAGATGGCTCATTTTCTGCAATGGGAAAAAGGGGTGTTTTTTTTCTTCCCATGTATTGTATATTCGTCTTTTATCTTGTGATTTTGTTCTAACGAAAAATTCATTTGGGCGAATAACAATATAAATTTATATTATTTTCCTGAAAAAAAGTATACTCAACAGTGTACATATATTTTAAAATCTCTCCCCCAAACAAGGCAGATATAGGTAAGATTTCTCTTGCAACATAGGTTTGCTGTTTGGTGTGACATCTTTTTAAAATGCAAAAAAAATTATCAGGTTTCCTATTAGAATTGCTCAGTTATACATTCATTTGCTTAAATGTTTTCATCCATTTATGTATTCCAGTATGTTATTTTCATAAGTCAAAATGCGGTCTCAAAATGACAGTTTAAAGTTTGTGTACAGGCTGTGTTGAACTGCCTGCATGGGGTTCTGTTGAGAATATAAGGGTGAGAACTGACTGTTGGCTGCCGCCTTGTTCTCTGCTGCCGAGGAAATTCGGGCCTGTAATTGTGCCAACAAATTTGTGTGCGTGTACACACATGTATGTGGCATTTGAAGTACTTACCAAATAAAACTGATCAAGAAATAATTATTTTCCCCATGTTCAAAGTGATAAAGGGTTCTTTGCTGTACAAAATGTTTGCTTCCTGGATCAGTGAAAGAAATTACTACTCAAGGGGCAAAAACTTGTGTACTCTGTCTCATGTACTTGAGGGCTTATGGGATGGTGAACAAAGCAAGATTTCCTTTTCCTGGAGGCACAGAAACAGGATACAGAATAGATTTTTATCTACTACCTATGTTTGATAGGGAAAGAATTGGGGAAAGAGCTAAACAAATCACCCTGTAAACCTGTATTACCCCAGTAAGTAATGGTAATTTTTCCTTATGTCTACCTGACTTTAGGTAGTGGGAGAAGTGGCGGACCGTGCAGATTATATGCTTTAATGGTCTCAGATGCATCCTGGTGACATCCATCATCAGTGCTTTCTTAAATCTCTTTCATGCATTAATAAAGCTCCAAACCACTGTAGTGTTTCAAAGATGGAAGGTAGATAGGGTTTAGGTCTTTAAAAAAAACACAGACAAAACACATCAAACAAACCCCCTCAAAAATCCTTTTATGGTCTCTGAGAAGAAATTGTTCGATTGTTCGTAAGATTATTTTCGCACCTTCTATGGCGTACTTTTTCTTCGAGTTCAGAGAGTGACTAGAGCATATGAGACCTCATGCATGAAGGTGTTTCTCGTTCCTTTAATGGTCTTACGTACACAGCTTCATAGATTCTAGCCATCATATAGAGGAATATGATTTTCTGTGTGTACAGTGAGTTGTTTTAGGTTAATATACTAGTTAGGATTTTCTAATTTACTCTCTGTTTTTTGAATGAATCAAAACTTACTGCTAGTAATTAGGAAATCATTGTATATGACGTCTGGGCAATTGTATTTACATTTTTTTAAAATCTGTGGCATTTAAATTGATCATATTTTCAAAAACAGTTTAGAATCTTTCACGAACGTAGCTGACTTATTTTAAATCTAGAAAAGGTTATAAGAGTCGATACTATTTCTTTCAGGTACAGTAAGTTTGTTTGCAGTTGCACAGTCATTCAAACTTGGGAATGTCAGTTGTTCTTTTAGAGCCAAAAGGATGGAGTCCGAGTTACTTGTCTGTTTTCTTGTAAAAGTCGGATGGAGCACAAGGGCCTCAACTCTTCTTTTGATTCCCTCCCCACACCCATGTAAAAATGGTTACACTTCTAATCCCTTGCAAAGTTTTGTTTGACTCTCTTCAGCGTAATGGCATTATAGTACTCTTCCGTGTCCACTTTTACCAAGTCTTCTAAGGTTTTCCACTGATACTGTATTTCCTGACCACCACATGCTCTTGCAGCATTTCAGGTGTAGTAGGTCCTCTAATGACAGATATAAGTCACTAGTATTGACATTGAAGTATACTTGTGGTGTCCAGAAAAGATGTGGTATATTTTACTACAAGAAAAGATGCTTTGCTGAACTTCCACGTGCTGCCTCCTTTCAGAATTAACCCGAGAACTTGGGAGCTCACTTTGTAAGCTTGTGATCCTGTTTTAGCATCGTGTTCATTAACTGTTACCTTTTGCTTATTACAGCTTTAGTGTGTAAATTTGAAATATTTAAAAAGAAAAAAAAATAATCTGAGATTTTAATTTCAGTTCCAATCTCCTGTAGCTCTTCAGCAGGTGAGGCGTACTTCCCATTTTGCATGGAAACACAGTGTTGTCGTCTGCTGAAGAGTACAAGCAGTTGTAACACTGTGCACAAAAGGACTACTTTTTGCCCGTTTTACCAGTACATCAGGGCTGCTGTTGTCTGAGTTCGGGGCCAGAAGGGGTTGAAATATGCATGTTTGGTGTGAAGTCTTCTGATGGTGCTGTCTCTGATAACTACATGGGGTCTGGGCCACAAGAATTTGGATGCTTCTGGGATAAACTTGACACTTCCCTTCACTCCCCAGACCACGATTCAGGCTGAGAGGGAGGCGCCTGTGTGGAGTGCTTCAAAATTGCCTCCACTGTTCTTGGGTTCAAAAAACAACTGGACCCTTAAAAACCAGAGCACCCCCTTGAAGGCTACCCTCATCCTTAAGTCTGCTCAGACATATCATGTTCTGCTGTGGGTTGGTTTTTTTTTTTTTTTACTATTTACTTGTCTCTCAGAGGATTCTGTGACTTGTGTATAAATATTTTGATCTGGCTATGTAATTGTATTGAGATAGGTAGGAGTCTAGGTCTTCTGTAAGAGGAAGGAACATTTTAGAAGGTTTTGGGTTTTTTCTTTTTTTTAAAAAACCAGTGTATTGTTTAAAGGGGGTGTTTGGCCATCACATGTAAATAAAAGGGCTAATTACTAATACTTAAAATTTGCTATCTGTGGTGCTGGTTTGATATCAAATTTGACTTTGTTACCTGCATGGCCTTGGTGTAGCGAATTCCACTTATACCCTAGAGAATGTATCTCTTAGGTGGCCGCGGAAGTTGTGTCATCATTGGAGGACTGAAGCTTTTTTCAGGAATATATGTCACTTGGCCCTGGAACCTTGTAAATGCAGCTCCTTTTTTTGAAGATTGTTTAAATAACACCCTTTTGTGTTATTTTCAAGGTATTCTCTCCATCTCTCATAGAAAACAGATTGTGCTGCTCAAAAAGAAGCCTAAATTTCAGTAGACTTTTTCCATCCCTTTTTGGTCCTTTTGATATTTGTTTCGAGGTAGTAAGTTGGTTTAAGAAACCTGAAATTCCCTACAGGCATGCTCTTTCTGTGGAAATGTCCATTTAGTGGAATATACATATATGTGTACAGATATATGTATATGTGTGGGTACACATACACCACCAACACCGCCCCCCCACCCCCCAAATAAAAATTTTTGATAGCTCAGTTAACACAGACTGTTCCCTATTATCTCTTGACAGTCACAGAAAAATGATAGATGAGGCTTTGTTGTAATTCCTTTGCTGATCTATATCATAATTTCATTATCACTGTTAGTTCCTTTTGAGTGCAGCAGCCTGTTTGCTTACTGGGATTCAGCTAACTATAAGCAAAGTTCAGCCCACCCACTATTCTTTACACTACATGGTTGGAAAGGAATAGATTGACTTTCAGCTGGAGAGTGTATATTTTTTAGATCCCTAGTGATTCAGAATGCTACTTTCAGTAACTTGATATGATGTGGTGGCACTCATATGTCAAGCTTGAATTCTGCCACTGTGCTTTTAGGCTGCAGGACAGATTTTTTTATTTTTTAGGAGGTAGATGTGGGTGTGGAATTTAGGTTTTACAAAAAATGAAAATTCCTTTTTTTCCCCCCCATCCTAGACCTTCTGGAGCTCTGTTCATTCTCTGTATGTTCTTGAATAGAATCTCTAATGAGTCTGAAGTTACTTTGCCTACTTCCTTAAGCCCTTGGGAGTAAATGTTGTTAGGCCTTGCTGATTGAAGTGTATCTAATGCATTTTCTTTTCGTTTAATCTTTGTGTCAGTATCAGCAGAGATATTTGTGATTTGAGCAAAAATAGTTGAAATACCTTTATCTGTAGAGAAGTTACTCAGATAAAGCACATTGGTCAGTACAATGCAAGGAAACACACCCTACCCTTATTTCAGACAGCTGGTATTTGTCAGTCCAGTAACTTTCACAAGTACTAAATTCACATTTGTTCTAGAACGTACTAAAATAAGCGTAAATGGGGAAAATACTAAGTGTGAGTGGTTCTTGGCTTAACAGATGGATCCTAGGCAAGCTATACTGCCAACTGGTATCAGCGAGGAGAAGCTAAAGCAAGTGTTGTCTGTTCTGATGACTAGCAACCTGAGTTACTGACAGGCACTCTTTCTTGAGTTCAAGTTGAATTCTTCTTGAGATTCAGAAGGATTTTAAGATGAAGGCATCCATTTATTCTGAGGTTTGTAAAGAGGTACTTAAACATGGGTGAAAAGGTTGTCTCTGCCATTTGTATACTTTACGGTGATTAATATTGGTGCTACCATCTTTGAGCGTGAATTAAACTAAATCAAGTACTAATGCTGGGTTAAAACAAATGCACTTCCCATTCTTTCTCACACCCAGTAGTAGCTGATTTAAATTAACAGCTGCGTTGAGCTAAAGATTCTGTTGACACCTGAAATAGTACTGAGTGGTTCATTATTTGAAATTTATAAAGGAGCAAACAGTAAGATTTATCCCTGCAGTGGATATTGGTCCTTTGTATGTTGGTACATAGAGAGGAGGCACTGTACCATAGCTTATGCAGTGGAGGTGGCAGTGTGTGTGTGTGTGTAAATCCCAGCTAGGGGAAACTCATAATTACCAGGAGTATGTGCAGTAAGTGACTCCAGTAGAAAGAACCTTTTGCAAGGGTTGTGTAAGTAATCTGAGGAAGTTTGATGTTGGATGAATTCTGATATTTAAGATCCCAACAACTTCATTCTAAGCTAGGTGGGTCAGTCCATGTTTGATGAAAAGATGATGAACGATCTATTTGGAAGTACTCTGAAGAATCTGTAGGAAAGTAATTTGATTTTTAAACTCTCCTCAGAGTAACTTTATGGAAGCAAGATATGAAGAAGCAATAATTGTTAGCATATATCACTAAACTTGCTGTCTCTGTCAAATGTATTGTCTGTTATTTATAAAGTTAAAATTGTGTTATCATTGGAAGGTGAGCCCTTTGCAGTTAAATGTAAATAAATACCTGTTTATTAAATCAGGAAACACTCACAATTAAAAGCAAGAAAATAAATATTTTTAACACTTCTGATGGTAAGTCATATCAAGGTGCTCCCTATTGTTGAAGTTTTTGTTTAGCCCTTCTGTGTAAATAAGTAAAAATTGCAATGAAGTCCAAAGAAAATGAGGGGTGAGGGTGGTGTTGTGTATATTCATTACTCTCTCTCTGTGGACTTGGACATCTTTCTAATACATGAGTGAATACTTAATTCTCATTCTCTGAAGTGTCCTTTTAGTGTTTTTTTCTAATGAAGTCTTGTATATGCAAATTAATTTCACAACTCTAATTCTGCCTTGTCTGAAGGTGGTGGTCAGCATCAGGGTTGACGGAGTTACGTCATCACAGGTGTCCTGTTGATTTCAGTAGAAGTTAAATGTTTGCATTCTTGGGCCCAAGTCCTCAGAATACATCTTGAAAACCCATTGCAGTGATTTCCCAGATTAATATGTATTAAGTTTGTTTTTCTAGGATAAATATTCTGTGGATGTCAGCTTTCTAGAGAAAGGTTTCTCAGCTTCATAAAGTGAGATCTCATTTTCTTGTTAATAATCTTTTCTGTATTTGTGTGTCAAAAGTAATAGTAAAGCAGGGAAGTTGTTACCCTTGGATTTGCCCAAACTTTACGCAAAATCTATGTCTTTTTTTTTAATATCTGCTTGCTAAAGGAGCTGGAGGGAGCAATCAGTTCTCAAGCAGTTGTATCTGCTGGTTACACTAGGAGTCTGGACACAGACTCTTGCTTAAAAAAAAACTTCCCCCCCCAAAAACAAACAAACAAAAACAAAAAAAAAACCACAAAACACCCCACCCAACAAACCCCAAATCAAACAAAACCCCCCAGAAGTAATTTTGTGAGCAGAAGTGACTAATAAAGCTTGGTTTCCTGTTAATTTTGCCATGTGGTTGGTTGGAGTCCTCGAGTTAAAGGTTTTGTTGCAGTTAGAGCACCTGTATGGGAAGATGTCTGCTCCCACTCCTCTGCCCGTTCTCCAGGGTGTTTGCCTGGGATTAAGAAGCAAGGGGATACTGTTGTGGGCTGCGTGGGCTTAGGAGTCTCTCCTGCCACCCACTTACTTTTGTAGAGCATGCAAAAAGTGAATTGTCTTTGAAACATCTTCTGCTTAGTCATATCTGGTTCAAGTCAGGTGATGGGTAGAGGTTGTGAGGAGACCTGGATTTAGACACGCGCTGTGACGGCTGGCGTGTTGCTTCTTTCATCTCTGTGTCACTCTCCTGATAGTAATTCAAGTATATTTAAGTGTAAAAGGTTTTCTTGGTGGTGATGATGCTTAGTCAAAATTATTAATTTAAAAATAAATTCAGGTCTGTCTGAGAGTAACTGTAAATCTAGAGGATGAAACCCAAATGTTTCTGAATACCACCTCTGTTACCATTCTTTATAAGGGCTGTGTTCTGCCCTTCTGGTTTGTTTGCTTTTTATGGGCTACCTGTCAAAAAATGTACACAATGGCTATTGTAAATACCAGCCTTCTGTTTGCAGCTGTACGTAAAATTTTTAATTTATGTGCTGTCATTATTTGAAAAAATAACAAGAAAGTAATCCCAAAATACCTTATTGTATGAAAGAGTCCTTTCCATTTAGGCAGTTAGATAAGCAGCCCATTTCCTCTGAATGAATACTGTGGAAGTTTCTTAGAGTAGTTACTATGTCTGGACTGAATTCAGGTTTTCCAGGTGTGTGTTTGTTGTTGTACAGATGTTTTTTGACTGCATTTTGAGATAAACTGAGAATATTTAAACAGGCATTTGAATATTACATTTTTATGATAAATAGAGAAAGATTTAGGTGGAAGGCAGTATCAATATAGAGTAGAAATTTGGCAAGGTATAGATAGGTATGAAAAGGTGTGGATAGTGGATGAGTTGAATCTGAGTTGTTGGGGGAAATGTGTTTTGAATTATTGCATGAGTTGCATATGAATGCTAAATTTCCCCTTATGTATGACGTAGTATAGGCATAAGAATATTACATTTAGTTTCAGTAATCAGTTTTATTTGCGGAGGTATAACTTTGAAAAAAAGCAACAAATTAAGCTTGGTTTTTCAGTGGGGCTTTTTTTTGGGGCGTTGTTTTTTGGGGGGTGTTGTGGGTTTTTTTTGTTTGTTTGTTTTTTGAGCAATGCTGTGAAGCCAAGCTACAACTAATAGGAATGTTCTGTGGTAGGTTTTGAGTAAATACAGGGTGACAATCTAAAAATAGATATTAATAAGGGCAAGAGTTGCCACACTTCCCTAAGGATTTGAGATCAGGAAAAAAGTCAGTGTTCAGACTGTGGGAGGGGAAAAGTTATGGTTCTCATGTTTTTCATAATAGTTAGGGAGTGCACTGTGTTATTATGGAAGTAATCTAGGTTTGACCTAGGACTTGACCCATTTGTCAAGAATGGTTTAAAAATAACAAGCTCTGTTGGGCAATTATATGGATGGGTATGTTCATGACCCATACCTTCACGTATAACTAATTCCAAATACACATTTGATACTTCATTATGACTAATCTTCATTTTCAGTAATAGCATTTTGGTACTGTTTTCATATAGGTGAGTGTTTAGAACTTGTAGGATTTGGATTTCAGACAGTTTTGACCATCTTAAACATTGTTGTTAAGCTTGCACTAATTTAATAGGTTGCTCAAGAACACGGACTGAAGTCTGGAGGAAGGAGAGGTGTCATGACAAGGTATTTGAACTGGGGACTCTTGCTGAACAGGGAAAGATGATGAAATAATTAGCAAAATGGGTTTACTCATATAATGTGAAACATAAATTACCCTTACTAAAAGGAATTATTTATGTTTGCTTGCTGTGAACTACTTAACTTGCTCTTTTGTGACCTGTGGAACAAGGTGACATTTGGAGAAGTGAGCTGTGAATTCACCTACCTAAAAATCTTTCTTTTTTGTAGGACAAACTTTTTGTAAACTAATTCCAGAGTAAAAATTAACGAATTCCTAGCATTCGTTTGGCTTATGACTTAATAATGACTTTTGTATTTTCAAAATGTTTTATTACCTGTAACTGGAATCCATTTTACTTGAGTGCACTTTCCGTTTAAATATTAATATGAAGTAGCTAGTGCTTATAACTTTAAAAAATCCAGTCTAACAAAAATTTATGTATGTTACCTGCTTGTGAAGCATGGTTGCTTAACTGAGGTAACTAAATGAGTATTATCTCTCCTGAAACTGCTGCATTTGTATATAAAGTAATGACTTTGTTCTGTGCTCTTCTGAAAAATCTGTCCAACTTCCCATTACTTATCTCAAACCTGTTTGTGTGCGCTATGTCTTGCCATGGCTTTTACTTTCAAGTTTCTAGTAAACAAAACTTTTGAGATAAAACTTGGGTAAAAGCATTCAAAGAATTTTCAGAACTCAGTGAATATTTTATGCATTTAATATCACAACCTACGAAACATTTGTTCTCTAGTGCATCGGACGCATACAAGACCACCTCTCCTATGCACATTTTTTGGGGGAAAAAAGCATACAACATTTTGTAAAAGTACCTAGAATTTGAAGATGAGGAACCGTCTGTATTGGTGCTAATTCTTCTCTTTGATTAGTTTATAGTTTGAAACTGAATCACTTAATCCTTGGTTTGCAGGAGGAATGTTAGTTTTACTTGCTGCCTCCTCTTTTTAGCTTAAGCTGATGAACAAAACCAAATAATTGTATATTATTATAAAATTATTGTATTGTTATAGAAAAATAGCTATTAATGAATGTAATAAGCAGTGTAATCCATGTAGCCTATCATAACAGGCATACAGCAGTACAATTCTGTTACTATAGGGAATAAGATTCAAAAGACTCATTAATTTAGGCTCATCCTGGCAAATACATGCATGCAAGGATTCACAGTTTTGAGGTCTGTCTTATTTCTGACTTGACATCGACGGGAATACTGAAATAGATGAGGTGCTCAGTAGCACAAAAGTCAGTTCAGATGTACCGCTTAGCGAATCCTTTCACTTGATTGATTAGGAACTTTGAAGGCTTAATTTGAAACAGTATGTCCTTGAAGGGTGGTTTGAAATAGGTAGTATAAGCATAAGGGAGCCTAAAAACTGAACAGAGACTCAATAAGAAAATAATTTAAAGTTTCTCTTTGGTTTCATAAAGAATCTGATCCATCAGTGATCTGAGCCGCAGAATTACTCATTACTACGTTCTTGGTGATACAAAGGAGGTGTGGATCAACACAAAAAGGGCTGTGGTGCAAGAATCTCTTATGCATTTAAGACGCGCTCAGATATACCTGCTTTATGTGGGAACTTACTGCTTCGAGGAAGTGTATGCTGTAGGGCAGTACAGGTGTTGGGAAATCTATTTGTCATTTTTGAAGTCAAGATCCTGTTGAAAGTTTGATTTATATTAATAGGAATCGTTGATCTTTTCTGAAGTAGTAGTAGACTTCGGTGATTCAACTGCACTGAAGATTGAATGATTAAAATTGCCATGAGGTGAAATGCGGTCAAAATAAAAATATCTTAATTAGTATTATTTTACAGTGATCACTTAATCAGGAAGAAAGCGAAAATGATTGTAGTTGAGAAAGAGAGTGCTAGATCTGCTGCATAGTTAGGTACTTAAGCATTATGATATGGTCTTTTATTCTCAAGTGGGCCAAATCAAGTTTATTATATGCAATTTACATTCTAATGGCACTGAACTTTAAAATTATTTATGATCTTTTAATTTTAATTATGTTAGTTTTAAAGTAACTCTGAAAGAGTGCTGTAGTTTTAAGATCTTTGAAGATCTTTAAGGAGGCTGTTAGTTTAATAAAGGAATATTGTTATAGTCATAACTTCCTGAAATGTAGTGAAATGGAGAAGAGTTCTTGAAACATGACTTAATATAATATTTTTTATAATTACTGTATTTGACAAAATAATAAAATGCAAAAAAACCCCAAGCAATAAAGAACATGTTCGCTTGCATTGCTCAGCTTGAATACAAGGAGCAAGCAAATGAGTAGTTTGCAATTCTTACTGCAGAAATAACATAGGGTGATGGCATTAAAATGGTACGGGGTGTGCGTGGAGTGGAAGCTTAAGCTGTGGAGGTAGAAAAATTTCTGTGGCCATAGGAAGGGTGTTTTGTTCTTTTGCGACTGGGAACTTGAAATTTGAGTAAAAAGCAGTCATAGAGACTGCAGTAGCGTGTCTTTGTTTTTCATTGCAGTTATGGCTGAGCACTCAGAAGCAGAATTTTCTGGTGATGTATTAATGAAGTGCAATGTGATCTATTTTCTTTTACTAATTTTAAAGTAACCTATAGGATATAACGGGTAGTGTAAAACTAATGCAAGCAGTGGTTAAAAGCTACTTTTCATTTATTTGGATCACAAATGCTCTTTTAAAAATATATCTAATGACAATGAGTGGCTACTTCTAAAGAAAATTAAAAATATGACTGGCAAACGTGTATTCTTTTAACCTAGACAAAACTCCTTCTCATGGTAAATTCTTACTATAGTTTTTAACATTTCCATTTGACATACATTATATCAAAGTAATTCCTGCTTTTATGGATTTTGAACTTTCTTCTAATGTTTGAACTTCGGTTTAATGTCAGGTATAGATCATGAATGCACGTCTTCAGATAACATGTTTCATTTCAAATGCGTTGTCCGTAAAGGCAGAATTAGGATGTAATTGTGTGCATTCGTACGATATTCACTACCCAGAGTTCTCCAGTCCTGACGGGGACTTCTGACATCTGTTGCAATGCAAATACAAACAGTAGTGTCAGTGAAACCTGCTGTATATGAAGTGCTTATGAGTGGGTTTATGCCATGCTTTTAAAGAGGAAACAAAGTATGTTGTTACAGGGTATGTCAGTTCATATGGTGGGCTCTTGCCCGCGACATCCTGCGGAAGAGCTTGCCTGCTGTTAGAGCTCGGCTGCGTTGCGAGCCTTCTGCTCTGAGGCCCTTGTGCCTTGCTGGGAAGCGACTGCAATGATTAGCAGTGGATTTGGGGGTAAAAGCGCCATGATGGAGGAGTGAGAGGCAAGACTCAAATGATCCATGTGCTGCGTGAGACTCGACAGGTGCGCGTTTTGACAAGTTCTGAGTGTAATTATATATATACTAAGAATACATGGCTACGCAACAGAGTTGTTTTAGAGGAGGAGAGTTTGTGGAGAGTCTGCTCACCCCCTTCTCATAAGGTTTAGAGCATATCCTTTAACTAATTAAAGAAGATTAAAAGTGCTTTCAGTTTTACAGAGCTTTTACAACTTTTTTCCCCTCAAAAATGAAAATGAATGTTAGTTGCTGATGTAAGATGTAATGAAACTCAGTATCAGCAAAAAAATCCAATGTCTGACCTCAGTGTATTTGCTTTATGTAGATGACTGTAAAAACAGCTTTTCCTTGTAATTAAAATTCTAAAGTAAAAGGAAGTCAGGCTGATGTTGTGTAGCTCAAGTCCTTGTTTGTTAGTCGCAGATTAATGAAAGTAAAGGCACTAGTGGTGGTAAAAGGAGGAAGGAAATGCATCAGGGAATTTGAGAAAGGATGGTGGCAGGGCATCATCGCTGAAACTGGGACTTGGGAAGAGAGACTCTAGCTGGGTAGACCAGAGTTTTAAATAAAAAGTAAGAAATTAGAGGACTAGCAGAGCTTTGCTCACATGGTGGCTTCTGTGACCAGCAGGGCTGCAGGATGGGGGCCTGGAGGTAAAGGTGCCTCTGAGCAATATAAGAAGCAGGCAAGGAACAGATGTGGCAAAAACTGACGAGGCTGTGGGCAGAAACCATCAGGTGTGGTGGCAAAGCTGTGTGGGGACAGGGCAGAGTGATATTGGATGGCAAGTTGAGAATGGAAAGCACTGGGATGAGGAGTCACAGCAGGGAAGAGGTGAAACTGGACCATGTATTTGTGAGAGGCAAGAGAAGGGAGGGAAAGGCAGGCTGCAATATTAGACAGATGTTTGAGTATCCCTTAAAATCCTTCTTTCTCTAGCTCCAGAAATGGAACAGGTGATTCCCGAAGTGCTGTGAAACACCTGGGAAACTGAGGAGGGGGATTCATTAGTGCTGGTCCACGCAAAAAGCAACAATCTGCAGCAGCGGTCTGTTAGTCAGTGAGGATCATGTACTGGATGCCTGTTTTCTGTGGACCAAAGTCACTAGCTTACTTCTGGGAAAACACCTCCTATATTATTACAGGATGTAGCAGAATTTCTAGAGAGGATTAATTTTTATTTGAAATGAGAGGATTGTTTGAATAATATATATTGAGCAATTCTTTAATTAAGGATGCAAAACCATAAATGCAGAACAAGGAAATGACAGAATTAATGATGCCTCCACAGGTACCTTGAGAGCGTACATGTGACTGCAATGGAAGCCTGTAATAAAATACCTGTTCTTTAGAGTGGAGAGCTGTTACTTGACAGGCAGTCATTCTCTCCCACCCCATTCTTTTTCCCTCTCTGCTTGAAATTTTCTGTGTGGTTGCACACACTTTGTTTATTGCATAATATTTGATTTTTTTTCTCTGATATTCACCAACACATAATATTTCACAAAACAATGAGATAGGATTTTTCAAGAGCCAAGTCAGATTACATGGTGATATCTCTCTTCTACATAATAAGTCATGCACTAAGGGACTAAAAGTTTTAATTAAAGTATTAATTTTTGGTGTCTGGTTTATTTTAATGTTTTAGAACATTTAGTAATTCTAAACACGGGTCTGATTAATTTCATTTGCATCTTAAATGACTAGCATTTTTTTCCACAGTCAAAGACCGGCATATTGAGTTACATGTCAAATATTGAGGAATGTGAAGTTCAAGCTTGACTGTCAGAAGTGTGTTTTTAATTGACTTGTCTCCTGCTCTGTGACAGCATGAGGGATGGATTCTAAGCAAGGTTCTGCTTTATAAGTGTAAGACCACCTTTCTCCTTTTCCTCCTTGGCTAGCCTTTCAGGTTCTTTAAATATCACAAAACCTTTCTTTTTTTTTCCTGTCTGCTCTTGTTTTGCTCCCAGAGCATTTCTAACCTCTTTACTAGGTGGAACAGGAGTCCTATAGTAAAGATTTTACTGATTGTGCTACAAGAATTGCATCAGAGTTCCAACGCATAGCAGGATGAATTAAAGCTCAGTACTTCACTTTGCTGCAAGTACAATAATATTTAAACATAGGGTGGTTTACTGAAATTCTTGTGATGGGAAAGAATGGTAATATAAAAAAAATAATGGCCATATCTTGATGTGGTGTGGCAGTGTTGCCCAGATCTGCCGTGGGTGTTTCATGAATGCAGGGATTATTTTTCATCTGAGTCCGGGGAGGAAAGAACAGAACTACTCTCATATGTTTGGGAAAGATACTTCACTTCTCTCTCTGTAATGTTCTCGTTGAAGAATCTTGTGGTAGCTGTAGCCAAAGATGGCTGGATGATCTCTACTTGACCTGGATGAGAACAGATTACTTTTTTTTTTTCTCAAGATGAATAGGATACAGAATATTGTGTCTGTCTATACCATAGTACAGGAATTTGTGGACATACTTCTCATTCTTGGAAAACGCCAGATTCTTAACTCGTGCTTACAGATGTTGGCACTTAACATATTTTTCGTGATGAACAGTTAAAAGCGTTCTGAGGGAGTGAAAACTGAATCCTAACTGTTAAAATTGAGAAGGGTTTTTGTGGCTTGTATTTTTTACATTGCCTTAGCTAATGTTCTGTGGTTCAGCTGCTGTTGCTGTCGACTACAGTATTTTGCCCCTGGTTTCCTCCAGAGAGTTGGCAGAAACAGCAACAAAGCCTTCTTGTGCTGTTTTGCCAGTCTTAGGTGGGTGGAGAGATTTCTTATCCATCTCCTCTCAATTAAATTGACCTTTAAGCGGCTCTGCCTTGCTGATTGTCAATTCTTTCTCCTTTGTTTTGAGAAATACTGTTTATTTTGGGAGGAGTATCCTTTCACACCTCTTTTCTGGAGGTGTTTGTGTTTTTTTTTGAAACCTCCAGTTATGGTCTCGCTTAACTCAAAAATGCTATTTATGTATTTCATAGTCACAGCTGATAGAAGCCAGTGGAAAGTAAATACTTTGGGTTTGGACTGAGCCTGTAAAATAAAAACACTAGTTAAATTCCTTCCAGGAATTTAGCAAAAATTTCAAAACTGCAGAATGCTTAAAAAAAAAAAAAAAGGCAATCAATGTATTACTCTGTTCTTTTTCCTTTTTCAAATTTTTTCAAGGACAGCATTAGGAAGAATTGGAGAGACTTCTGGTATTTAGTTTAGTGACAGTCTCTTAGGTTGTGTGGTTCTCCTTTGCATGGGAAAGCTCTGTATGTATTTTTATAATTTTTAACTCGTGAAGGAAAGAGGACTTTGCCTTGAAATGGCAAGCTGCTAGTTTCCCATGGTCATTGTTTTCTTTTCCGATGTATTTCCTTCATAATGAACTTTTACCATTGCTGTTGACAATTTTGGTTGATACAACTTTTAATTTCTATATCTTTAGTTTGACATGGTGTTTTACATTGAACAAGGCAGTGGGCAGAAGGCTGGGTTTGCTGTGTGATACCTGGATCACTGAGGAAGCATGTTTTATAATTCCTTTGGGAAGTAAGAAATGGGTATCTTACTGAGGCCTGCCAGTCGAGGATACAATCTTCCATCTGAGCAGAGTTGGCCAGCCTGTTTATCCAAAAAGCAGCTGTGGCATCAGTGAGGCACCAAGAGGAATTCCTAAACGCTGTCCTGTCCTCTTGTGTTTTCTTTTTAAATCAGTTGTGGGGACCCATTTTCAATTGCTGCTCCAAGTCTGCAGCACTTCCTTTAAACAGTCAACAGGATCTTCATCTCACTTGGGTCTAATTTCAAGGCATGCCTACAGCAGCAGTGGTTCACTGCAGTGCTCTGTTGGGGAGGGAAAGGTGTAACAGCAGGTGAGGGAGGGAGAAGGAGCTCACCACTAGCTCTTCCCTGCCAGCCAGTAGGTTAGCCCTGAAAAATCTGAAATTCAGGGCTAGCCCTCCCCACACTCTCCAGACGGACACTGGGAGCTGGAGGGAGAGCGAGCAAGGCAGGAGCATGAGACTAACTTTGCAAATAAAGCATCCAATACTGCTGTCTCATTCTGATGTTGTTTGGCATCACACGTATAATCGCAGTACTAAACTGCATTGGGTTATCAACGATGTCACTGTTCTGCCTGTGTCAGCTCTTCAGGAGCTGGACTTCTATCTCCAAGAGTTTAACAAGTAAACCCCCTGGCATTAAACATACTGTAAGTAATGCTAGTAAGTGCTTCCACCCCATAAATATGGTAGACTGTTGAAGCTTAATATCACTACTGCAGAACCCGTTGTTTTGCCTCTCTTCTGCTGGACAGTTGTTGCAATTGTAATAAAATCCTCCCTTTTTGGGGTCGGGGGGTAGAATGTATGCTCCTCTGTAAGCCTGGCTTGGCAGCTGGAGTCCTGCTGACTGTTTTCCTATGTGCTTAACGTGTTACTTCAGGTGAAGTTCCAGTCAAATTTCAACTGGAAAAAAAATAATCTAAATTTCAAACACTTGTAGAATTTTCCTTTTACTGATTTATTTTTTGTTATTCTTTGAATGCATTATAAGCATAAATGGAATGAACCGCTAGAATATAAGATGTGGGGAAAGACCCACAGAGACTTAAATAACTTGAAGGAATAGTCATGACAGGTTCACCTTGTTTGAAAAAACAGTTTAGCTTACTACTTCTGTATATTGGTTACCCCTGAGGGTGAATGGAGAGATCGGTTTTTCTTGCCATGTGGAACTGATTGAATAAGTGCAAGAAATTCTGCCAAGAGGGCGGTGGTGCAGTGTTCCCAGACAGGCTGAGATTGGAAGTATTGGCCAGGTGGGGTGGCGGCTGTTTTTGTAGAACAGTTTTTATAGGGAAAGTCTTATCTATCCATCTCCTCCATGGCAACAGATAGCAACATAGAATAGCTTTCAGAGTAATCTCCTCCACAGGCTCTATGTATGACTTGTTAGCTTGTGGCCTTAAAGAACATACTGGCAAATTTGAAAGTTGTGTGTAGTGAACTTTGGTTCCTGATAAGCTGAAAATCCAGGAGGAGCCAGGGAACATGCTGCCCACACTTACTCTCTGGTTTGGAGGAGGAAGAATTCTATTTGGCACAGCAAACTGCTGGTCCCTAATCTGTAACACACATGGCTAGCAACCATGGAAAGGAACGTCTGTCTGGAAAAATTCAGCTATCCCTCTGTGTATTTCTGTAGGTTGAATGAAGTACCAAAGGAAACACTCATACCACCTTTTGCTCTGAAAATACCGCAAACACAGGGTGTCACTGGTATCAATGATCAAGGAAACTGCAGCTCCTTCTGAAAAAGAGGGTGGTGTTTTCTGTTAACTTCGTGATTATTCTGTTTAGGGAGATGGGGAAGTTAACAGGGGAGGGCTGTGTACCTGTATGTTTTAACAGAGCTGCATCGCAGGGACCCCTTTGAGCCCATTGCATTCTGAAAACCGTTCCCTGACCTTATAGTTTGCTGTCTTTGTAACAGCTCATATGACATTGCCAAACTGGTTGCAAAAAGTCCGCCTGTTAACCTCATAGTCTGGAAAGCTGGACGTATGAAACGGCTGTCTGAAGATATGCCTTCCAAGATCCTTGGCCAGGCCAAGTTTTTTTGTGCTTAAGATTGCTGTTGCCACAAGAATAACAGATGTTTGCACAGAAGACAAACAACGTTGATGATAAAGCAAATTGACCTTTTTTGGAACAAGCTATTTGGAGCACGTTCCTAGGGCAATTTTTTTCTTGCTTTGCTCTGCTTTTTCCCCCCCCTTGCTTTGCTCTGCTTTTCCCCCCCCCCTTGCTTTGCTCTGCTTTTCCCCCCCCCTTGCTTTGCTCTGCTTTTTCCCCCCCTTGCTTTCTTCATAAAACTGTTTGGCTATATGTTGACATGTCTGTTGCTAGAGGTGATAAAAAAAATAGAAGAGAAGGGTTTACAAACTTTTCCACTAGCACTGATACTACAAATAATTAACCTAATCCAAACCTATTTTAGTCGGTTGTATTTTACTGAAGTAGTTATAATGATGTTTATTTTTCCAGGGTCCCTATGGGAACCCTGGAAGATTCCAAAATGTAATAATTAAAGAATGACAGGCCTTTCCTTACAATATAAAGTGAGGAAGAGTTTTGTGGTTTAAACAGCTATGCTGTTGCTTGTTAACAAGATATTTTGCCTTGTACTCTAGCCAGGCCTATAATGGTCAGAAAATGTTGAAATTCAGAACTACACGTTTGTTTTCAATCAGTTGTTTTTCAAGTTAAAAGGCTTTAATGGCTTGTTTTAATTTGTTCAGTAGTATTCATCAGTAGTATTAATATGTGTATTAAATCACTTGGTACAGTACAGCTGAGGCTGTCCTAGTAAGGCAGAACATTTTTTTGTTGTCACTTATTTTTTCTATTGCAAGACCTTTCTTTTAAGGTATTAAAGATTAATTGAAAGTTTGGGGAATCTCTGGGAACTGTAGTAATTACATTTTAAAAGTATTTTAAATGTAATATTAAGCCTGTATTTTAATTATATAATGAAATAATTTTATTCAAAATATTATAAATTTAAAGTAAAGATATCCCTAAAGTGAAAATCTCAGTGTCATATGGCTGCATCTTTACTATTTGGACACAAACCCAATTTTTTAAAATCACAAGCAGATGTTCCCATAGTTATAACAACTGTAACAAATGAATTTTAGAAAAATTGACGAAGTTCAGACTTTGGAACCTGTGAGATTTTTAAAGGATTTCATCCGTTGTACCACTAACATCAGTGGAGGTGTGCCATATTGCTTAACAGGAGAAACATAAGACCATGTGTTTTTGCGTTGTTGTTTTTCAGATGTGATCTACAATGCTAATTTAAGGACTAAGATAAAGAAGTTTTGTGGGTGTTTTAGGTGTTTAAAATACAGGTAACTTGTGTCTTGGCTCAGTTTATAAAGTTGCTTTGCTGAATAATAGACAGTAGGCTTCTGGACAATGATCTTGTAGTGCCTTGAGGGGGTGCATGTTAAAATTCTAAATTGAATGATGGTTTATCTGCATCAGTATTTGATGTTTTTAGCAGAATTAGTTCATCACATTAGAAAGACAAAATACTGAACTATAGGAGAACCCAAATTGGGGTTCTCAGGTGTGTCTGGATAAAATTTGATTGTTATGTAGGGTCATTTGCTTTTGGAGCTTTTGAAAACCAACTCCCTTTTCTGTTCAGAAACATTATTCTGAATAAATCGTTCTGCACTGTGATGCCTGTTACAACTCTTCACTGCAAATACAGCTGTACTAACTCCATCAGCCTCTGTATAGATAGAAGTGGACATAGATGTGTCCCTGTACCATGAAAGCATAAGCGTAAAAGCTTTTTATGGGCCATGGAAAATGGCTGCCTTACAGTGTGCTTTTTTGTTTGTTTCTTGATCCAAGTATGTGACGGTCAGTGCCTTGCCTGTTACAAAAATACTGTACCTGTTCTACAGGTGTGAAACTGTGGCTGAAGTATCTGAAGCTGCTTGTTTAGGATCATTGAGAAAGACTGCCTGTGAGACAGAAACGGAACTTAGTGTTTTCTGAGACCCATTCTAGTCCTGTATACATTGGGTTATACAACCTTCTTTTACAGGCAACTTTTATGAACCATACTTACTGAAGCTTCTGTTGTAGCAATAGATTTAATTTGTGTAGAGTTAATGTTAAACATTATTTTTAAACAATTTTTTTTAAAAGATCTCCTTTCCCTGCTTAATTAATTAAAGTATTGGGTTTTTTTTTCCTCCTTTACCAAAGGTTGTGTTATGTGTTTTTTTGAGGTAGAGTTATCAGTAACTCGGATGTCTTGCATGCATGCAGAGAGCATGTATTAATGATCCAGGTCCTGTTAGTGGTAGTGCTGAATGGGGCTGAAAGAGGGCAACAGTCCTCTTGATACTGCTGTGTTGCAAAGAGTGCAGGAGTTACCTGGCTGCAGTACAACACTTTATTTTGCTTGCTGCTTTCAAAGATACTATACAAGAGGAGAGAAGGAGGAGGAAAATGAAGCCTAACTTTATACACCTGGGGTTTTTTTCCACTGAATGTGTTGGTAGTACCTTGAGTACAACTGTTCTTGCTTCCAGAAGCCAAGAACTGACTGTTAAGTGTCCCCTATCTTGAAGAGGTGGTCTCCAAAAAATTTTGCTTGATACATTGTCTAGGCCAGTATTGCCCTTCCAATTATCATTCATCAGCCTTTTAATTTTTCATTGAATACAATATTGTTTTGTTGTTTGGCAGAGGAATTAGCATTGTCCAAAGTGAGCTCATTATATTATACTTTGCTTTTATAATCAGACTTAACAACATATAGCACAGATGTAGTGGATGTCTGTGAACTCAAAAGACTGTAGAAATATATAGTTGGCTTGACTTTTTTCTTTTTCCCTTTAAACTGAAAGGCAAAAGCAAGCTTACTTAAAACTTTTTCTCACAGCATTTTTGGCTTCACTCTTACTGGTCATTATTTCTAGCTTTAAACTTCATTACATTAGGGAGTAAAGGTATATAAGCAAAACGGTCTGTTGTTTTCAGGGCTCTGATTACATCTATTTTATGTTACTGGTACCTTGTTTGGTTATTTTGGCTTTGGGTTGTTTGGGTTTTGTTGTTTTTGTTTTGGTGGTTTGTTTTTTTTTTTTTTTTTTAATTATTATTATTTTCCTTTGTTTCAGCCAAACCTTTTACATCTAAAGTGAAACAGATGCGACTACATAAAGAAGATTTTGAAATCCTGAAGGTGATTGGTCGAGGAGCCTTTGGGGAGGTATGTATGTGAAGGAGGTGGAAGGAAGAATTTGAATAATGCTTTTGCAAATCTGCATCACTGAAGAGATAGTTAATAGCAATATACCGATGTATGGGTTTTTATATTATTGAGACATCATGGATATTGTAGGCCCACCAAACGTTTGCTGCAAGTACATTTTGATTTATACATTCTTTGACAGCTCTTTTTAAGTTTCTTAGTTTTGAGAGAAGGCAAGTTCCCATGGATTAAAAGACCATGTTTCAACTGTCTGATGATAAATCATTTGCTTGACTGTAATTCTTTCCAGTCAGCAGGTGGAGGCCAGTGGGTTACTGATGGTATAAAGATCTAATAATTTCTAATCATCCTAATAACGGAGTAGTCTGATAGTAGTTTTCAGCAACTTAAATAGCCAAATATTGATACTGACATTCGAAGAACACAGAGAAATCTCTCTATTCCTGTCATTTTGTTTCCTATTTTTAACGGATGTTTGCATATTTTTCCTGTATTGCTTTTAAAGAGTTTAGCAAATGTTAGCTTCTTTTCCAGTTGTCACCTACTGCTATCAAACTATACAATTTTTTGCTGCTAATGATTAAACTATCTCTTATTTGAAGTCACCAAGCAAGGCTGTTGATCACTATGTTTTACACTAGGCATGTCAGATTATATATGTGTGTATATATATTATATATGTAGAGGAAACTTGAATAAATAAATATTAGAATTTTTGATAGCCAAGTATACTACAGAAGGGGATAGTAAGTAAAGCTTCTGCAGAAGGTACTCCATACTGCCTGAAAACAGGTGAACTGAAACTCAAATTGCATCTTGTGTGAAAATTAGCCTTCACTAGTCTGTGGTTATGGAAGAATAGATTTCTGTAGGTACTGTGTAAGGAACAGGAATTTTTACTGTAGTGTATGTCACTACATACTCTAATGCCTACATGCAAATGTCATCATTGGGCAACTGTAAAAATAACAATGAAAGAATAGTATTTATTTAGCTACTTTGTCACTTTTGGTTTTGCTCCATCTGGAGTAATGCCTCTTTATAAAAGAGACTGAAGGCTGAAGTTACTCATGGATAATTTATCTTTAGTCTGAACCTCTGCCACAGAGTGTTGCATTCCCCATTTTGGTGTAAACGCTTATGCTTAAAACATTGGCTTTTCTCAGTGCTGCTACAGTAGTTGCAGCTGAGTTCATGTACAGACTGTATAAGATGTAAGAAAAATCACTGATATGGGTGCTTTCTTACCAGAAGAATCATATGTGAAACCAGCCGTACATTGTTTTCAAGAGAAGTAATTTTTGTCTGCTAAATCAGCATCAAACTCCACAGCAGCTAAACCACAAAAAAAAAAAACCCAAACCAACAAACTGTAGTCCTTTCTCAGGAAGCTTCTTTGTGGTGAATCATCCCATGAATAGTGGGAGCGTAACTTTCCCCATCCTATTCTGGGGACAATCTGTGTAATCGGTTAGTTCCCCTCTTTTGGGAACAGTGTTTCTTTACAGTTCCTTATCTGAGAAAGACAGCATGACTCTACTTCATTGTCAAAATCTTCAGTAAGGGGAAAACTGAAGTTCTCTCAATGAAGATGTTCTTAAAGTAGGACTTACTAAATATTTGCAAGGATATATGTTAGATTTTCTTGCTAGCTTAAAGAAGACAAGTTTCAAGTCCTACACAGACATTTGACTAAGAAAACAGGTTCTGTGTGAAATTCCTAATTTCCCTTTAAAATATCCAGCAAACATCTGAGCAAGGTTGAAACAAAGGCCATCAGATTTTACTGCCACTTAAGCCACCAAAAACTATATTAATATTAAATTGTAAAGTACTTGTATGATTCAGTAGACCACGGTAGTTTACTGAGGCAGATTAGGAAATCTGGAAGAATGCATTTTCTTTCCAGCAAACTATAAATGAGAGCAAGGTTGCTCTAGGTTACTGGGAGGAGTAATTTTTGTCTCCTGAATCAACATAATTCTGAAATTCTGTAGACTACAAACTTGGTGCAAGTTTTCTTTGGCACTGACTCTGACTTGTTCTTATTTTGATTTTACGCTCCTCAATTTCTTCAATTTGCATAGTCAAGAAATATTTCCCTTTTTGTTTTTACAAGTTTGATGCAGACAAAAAGTAATTTAAACTGGTTATTGCTTGTAACTGTAAGAGTTCATTGTTCCTAGTTTTCTTTTTCCCCTTACCCTGCTTGTTGCCAGTCTGAGAATGCTTCCTTTCTGATGGCAAATTAAAGACGTGCCCCTTCCCTCTGCACGCATACATTTACTTATTTAAAATTTTATGTAGGAGAACGCTGTCTTTAGAAAACACAGATGTTTTGCTTGGAGGAGGAGGATTATCCTGGTAAAATTAATAACGTGGGCATCAAGTGTTTCATGGTGCTGGCTTCGGGCACCATGGTTTGGAAAACTTAACAAACAGCTCTGAACAAGAGAGTTTTAAACTTGGGAGTTGAAGAATGCTGCTAGGAAAGGTGAAGCAACTGGGCAACAGCTCTTAGTGGTGTGTCTCAGCAGTATAAAAGTGCGGCTTCTTGAAGGTTGTAGCTAATACTGAAATTCTCTGTTGATTCTATTATTCATTTTAAAAAAAAAAGTTCACTGCTTGCTTATGCAAGCAAATATTATGTCATTATGTTGTTGATATTCCAAAGATGATGAATTTTGTAGCTCTGAGAACTCGTTAGGTACTCCTAAATTTTGGCATCCAGTTATGAACAGTAACATTCCCTCTTGCTGTTTCTGGAGGGCTGCCTACTCTTGGTGAACAAGAAAACCAATGCTGAGTGCTGAGTCTTCTGTCTCTCTCCTCTCCTACTCTTTTTTTTTTTTTTTTTTTTCCCCCTCAGTTTTAATGGCTTCTGTTTTACCTTTTTTCTTTTCCTTTTGAAGCAAAGGAAATGTGCAGACATGTACCATAGAGACAAGTAACCAAGTTTGGGGCAGAAAGCGTCTGACAGCATGCCAGACTGTGCTGCTGTTTGTGGGAAATACGGAAAACTGTTGGAAGAAAGCGGGGGGGGAAGCTATCTAAGCTATCTAACTAAACCAAGATGTTTACGTCAGCACATACCAATCATTTTTTGTTGGGCTGCTCACAGGAAGATATAAATTTTAAAAACCCCTACCCTTTAGAAGTCAAATTTTAAGAAATTCCAGTAGCAAGACACTTCAGGATAACTAGATAGGAATGATTACCCTTTTCTCTGTTTTGACAGCTTCACTGGGGGAGGGAGAAAATCAGAACAGTGCTCTGTGTGTATATGGTATAGTATATACCTCTGTGTGTGTATGTAAATACTGCTTGGGTCTGTAATCATGTTTCAGATTTTTTTGTTACAATTAGAAACTGCATCAGACTGCTCATTGCTGAAGTGTCAGGTTTTTCTTTCACAGTCCTGAAATAAGCATTTTAGAATTTACTTAAAGCACCGAGACATCTCCCCAAAAGATGCTGTGATTGCAGAAAAATGATGTTTGTAATCTTTTTTTTTTTTGTGTTTGTGGTGGTTATTGATATGGAATGATATGAATGGCTTTCACAGACTAAAAGGCTGCTGCTGACTGATCGTAAACACAGCTGGTAAACACGAGTCTATTTCTGTTCTTTAGTCGTCCTTTAATACTACTACACATTCACAGAAGGTACCAAGCCCCCAGTCTTGTCATTGAAGCCCTGCACTCCAGGCAGTGCTGTAGCTCTTTTGGTTGTGTCCAAGTGAATTCTGTAGAGAAGACTACAGATTTAGGCAGCTGTGCAATTAGCGTATGTCTGTCAATAGCCAAATCTTTTGCAGAATAGCACAGCCTTTCATGAGCATGCTGCAGGCAAGAAATGAAATCCTGAAGTTGGACTTGAAATACGTGTATTATCTTATGCCTCTGGCTGCCTGTACTACAATGGTTAATGGTGGGGAAAAAACTCAGGTTTTGTCCTGGGCAGCAGCCGCAGTCTAGTCAGCTCTAGGTCCAACCTTTTAATTTTTCACTACAATAGTCACAAAACCCTTAAAGGTCATTAGGGCAGAATTACTTGTAGCTTCATGCCACAGACTGCATTATGCAGAGGGTGTCCTTGTCATCCAAGATATGATACAGATTGAGTGCTTGCTAGTTTCAATGTTAAGGCTTTCTCCTCCTGCCATTTCTCATTAGAAATCCGTACAGATGTGGCTTATCAGAGTTTCAAGCTAGGTTTAGCTAGTGAAGTAAAAGGACACTCAAGATACAAATCCGTTCTGGGTTATGTGTCATTGCACAGGATTCATCTGTCCCTCCTACAGAAAATTGTGATGCTTGGTCTTGAGGTACCATGCACGCAAGAGTAGACATTCTTTATAAATTAAACTTATAGTTTAAAGTAGCAATCTATTCTTGTGTTTCAAATATGAAAGTACTGTGAGGGATCCCAAGTCTGGATTTGAGCCTCAATTTTTAGGCATGAAGTAACCTTAAAAATTTCAGTTCATAAACTAGTTTAAACAAGTAGATATAGTACCTTTCTGTCTTCATTTTTTTTCTGTCCTCCCACTCCTCTGCAACCCCAGAAGGCAGCAGTGTCAGGAGCAGGGCTGATAATGCATTGCTGCACATATGGGAAGTGACAGCTGCTTCGTCTGTGAATCTGTAGCTAAGCAAGAGGTACACTTTTAGATATGCTTTGGTTTAGACATCTGAGTATTGCAGTCCTTCAACCTGCACTTTTGCCAGGTTTGTGAAGCAGCTGCTGCTGCTGCCACATTTGAAGGTGGTTGGAAGAGGTTTGTATGACGCTTTCTTCAAACTGTCTGATCCTGTATTTTCTTCCGTTATCACTGTCTTCACACATAGGTTGTTTACTGATTATGAAAGAGATGGAAGGAATATAGGATTCAACCTTAGTATTTTTGTCCCTGGCCTGCAGGATGAAGATGATGATAATCTGTGTGACAGCATGTTGGTTTGTAAACAGATGCACACACAAATAAACTTTTATCTCCTTCAGCCTTAAGATTTATTTGAAAGCAAAGAGGCAGAATGGGATAGTTGGGAGATTGGTTGTTGAAGTGTCTTGATTGTTGAACTTCTCTGTAATTGGGATGGTAGTGTAGTGGTCTGGTCTGGTTCTCATCAGCAGCTCTGAGTCTGTGGCAGACTCGTGACCTTTTTGGGTAAGACACTTAGCTTTCCATACCCAGCAAAGCCTGACTCTGAAAACACGTTTGTGTAAACTTCCTCCCTCCCTCTTCCCTAAAAATATTCCATGTTAGCTTTTATTACAGCGCAACAAAACTATAATATTCTCAGAAAAGGACTGTGTCGGTTGGCTTTGTTATTAGATACCATAGGTCTACATAATAATATATTGTTTCAGAAGCAATGAGAGGGAGTGGAGCTTGTGTTTCCTAGGTGTTACTTTTCTAGAGAATGTGGGTTTCACTGTTTCCCTATCACTGACAACAGACATGATAGAGCTCATTGAACTTCAGGTGGAAAAACACAAAGTAATACATCGCTATATCTTTGAAGAAAGTCTAGTGCATTATTTGAAATGAGAATGGATGTTGTTTTATGGCAAACCTACAGTCTAATTTGTGTCTAAAACCTAGAAATATTGTTTATTTTGTTTTTGAAGCTACTACATTCTTGTCTTTTCTTGGTGGTTCTGTAATTTAAAATATTGCGAGGACTGAAATCCAAGAACACACAGCATACAGCCAGTGATAGCTTCGTGATAGTATGACAGAACAAGAAGTGTGATGGTGAGAAATATCATCGGTCATCTGTAGTCACCTAAGAAAAAGTGATACATAATACAATCTTAAAATAGGCTTGGAATAATTACCCTGTACTATTGTGGTGCTACTCTTTCTTGATGGTGATAGTACGGTATTATGTGGATAGTGAAGCTGAGTGTCCAGAACACTGAAGAAAGAAACCTCCAAAACTGCAAGGTTTCATTAAAAATGAAAACTATATGAGTTTTCATGTTTTAACTTACCTTTCATTTATCTTTTCCAGGTTGCAGTAGTAAAATTGAAGAATGCAGATAAGGTTTTTGCCATGAAGATACTTAATAAGTGGGAGATGCTGAAGAGAGCTGAAGTAAGGTTACAGTAATGTTTTCTATAATTATACACCCTCTGCTGAATTGTTACTTCTCTTTCCACTAGACTGTGTGTATAGAGGAGGTGCTTCACTACTTGCTGACAATATGAAGGTTAATATTAAAATAAGCTTAAAGGAGTTTGTCAGAAGGGTTAAAATTGCATGGAATCTTGACTTAGGTGGGGCTGGATGTTTTAGACATTATACCTTTTCTGTAATTGCCCAAGAATTACCAACTATACAAGCAATCTTTTAATGCATTTATTCCAGTTAGGAATGTAGTCTTTAGCAAGTATTTTCCATGGTGAAAGGTAACTACTGAGCTATTACTCACCAAGCCTATTAGTTTATCAGTAGTTAGAACTTAGACAAGGTGCAATTTGTCGATGGAAAAATGAGAAAAAGTTTCAAATTAATTTGAGCGCATGTTCATAAGAATGTCCATCTGCAAAAATTTGTGATGAAAAGTTCCTCGTTAAAGCTTGAGTCCATTCTGTCTTCTGAAAAAGGTGGAACAGTTCTTTCACCAGCCCTGCTTTGCCTTGGCTTCCTACTTTTATGAAGAGTGGAGTCGTATAATGAAATATTGATAAGTTTTCCTGGATTCCTTTGGAAAGAAACATAAAATGCAGTCTACACCTCAAGACTTGTATATTAATTTTAAACAGAACATGTATCTTACTCTTTAAATTGCATTGAAATTCTTTATGCATACTAAAAATAAACTGCCTAAAGAGTAGACTCATAAAAACATAGCTCAGTGTCTGACACATACAAAGTTGCTTTGGCCATCAGGTTTTCTTTAGTTTGGACAGGGCAAGGAGTATGTTGGTGTCTCTTCCAACTTGTCTGATTGAATTATCTCTAACTTCAGTTTTTCTTTGAGACTTCTGCTTTGCTACTCTGACTGCCTTGCTGTTCAGTTGCGTCCAAGTTTATTCTGATTTCCGCATTTATGTTTTAATTAAATCTTGTGAGGAAATGAGATCAATGGGAAGCCATCGCACATTTTTTAAAGTATCCAGACGAATTAAAGCCAATTTCTGATGTGTGCACATCCTGTCTCTTTTAATGAAAATGTTATCACATTAAGTAGTATAAATGGCATAGAGATTGTGGCTAGACATATACAATGTGTTTCCTCTTTATCTAGAAATCATTCAGATACTAAGCAATCTGGCATTAGTCTCGATACAAAGGGGTATTTCTCTCCAAGACAGATATTACTGTAAGTTTTATTATTTCAGTGAAAAAGAAAAGGCCAGAAATAAAGTTCCACTCTATTTTTAAATGTACCCTTTTAAAGTCAGTATAAAAGCTATTTCTTTCAATTAAAATACAGTTATAAATAGGTTTGAAAGATTTTTCTCTATGCAAGGTATTAAAAATACTCTTCCCATGGGTCCGGCTGAATTTCTGAAAGTCTGAACCGTTAGCCTACAAAGAATTACAGCTATGTTTTTCCATGTACTTGTAACCCATGGGTATACAGTGGAAAGAGAGCCATCTGGAGTGAAAATGCATTACAAAGCTTGACCTTCAACAACTGTAACCTGTTGTTTTTAAACGTTGATGAACGCATCTCACTTGCTACTACAGCTAGGGAAAATGACCTATTTTGGCTCTGTTAGCAATGTGCTGCGCTAACTCTGAAATACACAGGAAAATCATACAGTCCAAAAATGCAGGACAAGCATGTAGGTAGCTGTATTTGTAAATGACAGAAATAAGTTGTTCATATATCCCTGTATCAATTCTGTGGGAAGTGGGAGTCACTTGTAAAAGCAGAAAGGGAGCATGTACTGAGAGGCTTGTGAATACCAGGTTAAGGTTGATGACTGCAAGCTCCGAGAGTAATTGTATGCACAAACTTTGTTACAATGAAATTGTACAGGTTGTGAGGTCAGTGTTCTCTTTTGTATTATAAAGAGCATTACTTTTCCAAATACTTGGCACTGTTGAAAACTCAGATGTGATATAGAACTGGGGACATGGCTGATAGGAGGAGTACCTGAAAGTGTGCGACAGCTTGCTGTTACACTCCCAGACCTGTTACCCTGAGTGTTAACAATCACTTGCAGTTACACGTGCGCCACGGTGATGCCAGATGAGGCTCAGGAGAGACCAGGACAAACATTGTGCAGCATGGAAGCAGTCAGCACTCCTGGAAGGTGCTAACTCTGAGCTGTAATGACATGAGCACCAAATAGCCAAGCAGCCTGAATTCTTTGCTGGTTGAAGGCCGCAATAACAGAATAGCTATAACCAAAGCACTGAGTTGACTTTGCTGTGACAGAGAGTTGGAGTAGATGACCTCTGGAGGTCTCTTCCAGCAATTCAAGGAGATTCTGCCTAGGGAGAATGAAGTATAATGCTGAAATAATGAAAGGTACAAAAAGGGGTTCATTAAAAAACAAACAAAACCCCACACAAACATAAAAAACCTAATTGAGTTACTTTGCGGTAATTAAAAGAACCACTGTTACCATATCTTTTTTTTTTTTTTTTTGGGTGGGGGGTTGGGCTATGAATTAATGTAAAGCCCATGAACCACTTAGACTCTTCGGCTATTACTGTCTTAGCTGTGACCTACTGTGGCAATAGCTGTTGCTGTCAGCTCTAGGCATACTGCCCGGGGGTGGGTGTCTAGTGTGCTCAAGGAATGCATGGTCTTTTGTTAAATCATGGCAAAAACAAATGGAATTATAGAAACTCTCTGTAGTAACTAATCCTGTGTATTGTGTCATAGCAAGTAGGGAAACCTCGTCATTTATCCTTGTGAAAACAAGTGTTCATACTATCTCTCTCTGAAATATGTCAAGAGTTTATAAACAAGGAAGGAAAAAAATCAAGCTGAAGCATAGAACAGCTTTTCTTCATTCTGAAGATCAGCCTTCTCCTCCTCCCAACCCCATGTCCATTTTTCATTTAATAACATTTGAGGGTATTTGTTTAAAGTATGTTTTGTTATTTTCTCAAATTTCAATGATTTATCTTATACATTGTGTTATGATTTAAGTATACCATCTTTCTTTGTCCTGGTTTGCCTTATTCTTACTCACTGTATTCACCAAAACAAGTCTTGGTATTGTTTATTTGCTTGGAGGAGGGAGTTATTTTCTGCTTTGTTTTTACTGCATGTATTCTTGTGCATAGCTCAATCTTATATGATATTTCGCTTTTCATTCTTCATTCTCCAAATCTCACAGCCAACAATAACCATGTCAGAGTTCTGGTATTTGAATATTATTTTTGGAAATGAAATTGGAAAAGTAAAAAGAAAAGGCATGATTTTCCTTTAAAATTAGCTGTCTCCTAAGATGGAAGAGACAGAGTGCGGTTCAAATCGATGAAGAATCTTTGTGAAGTAGGAGAGTGTGCTGGAAGAGATTATGGTCTGTGTTTTTCTCTCAGACTCTGCCTTCTAAATAGAGCCCAATATAATTATTATTCTTTCTTTTACACTATCTTTTAGACATCTTTCTGAACAAAATGGTATGTTGGCTTTGCTATTTAGTACCTTTTGTTTTCTTGTGACACTCACTTCAGAGCTCAGTCCATTCAAAATGTTTATCATATTTCTTTGCTATAGTTTCTTTTTGGCTTATCCTGTCTTTGGTCATTTACCTTTGTCATTCTGCAAAGCTGCTTTTGCCAAGGTATTTTATTCACTTCTTGGGGCAGGTTGCAAGACCTCCATTGAATTAACTGCCTTGCTGCTTTAAAATAAGCAGTTGGTTATTGTCTTCACATTTTATCTTCTGTTGTTTCATATGAACCTGTGGTCTCCTTCTCTTAGATGTTCCTTAGCATTTCCTGGCACTTCTTGTTCCTCCTCTGTTCCACTTGCTATGAAGGCACCTTTTTGCCTCCTGTGTTTTTTCCTTGTATGTTGAGGGGAGGTCCTTCTGGATGTCTTAGCAGCAGCTTATATCTGGCAAGAGCAATATTTGATTCTGTCCTACTTCTCCTGAGCAAAAAAGAACAGAGGAACCCTCAACTGGTTAATGACATTACAGCTACATGGAAGCTACTGGCAGCAACTCTGAAATGAAAAGAAGGTTACTTAAGTGAAAATTCAAGTGTAAAACTAGGCTAACAGCATGATGAGATAAAACAATGACACAAGACTCCAGATTGTAGTTCTTTAGCTCCTGTTGTAGCGGTAGTTATGTAGTGCCATTGATGATTGTTTTCTTCAATCTTATATTGCTATTCTGTCATTATTGATACTTGATTTCAATATCTTGTATGTACAAAAAAGACAAGATTTTTACTTGGGATATTTAGACAATGGGAAACAGCAGCTTATTTCTTCCTTTGCATCACTTAACCTTATAGAGAATTACAACTGTTTAAATCTAAAGAACGTATCACTGATACCTAGTTTTTCATAGATGTTGATATGTTTTGAGAGTGTAGTAAATGAATTTTTAACTGAGAGGCAGTTTTGAATTTTTTTCCCCAAAATACACTGTTAAAACATAGTCAGCCTGCAAAATGTGTTTGTTTATGTATTTTACTTAAAACCTATAATTATTTTTTTCCCCTTCAGACAGCCTGTTTTCGAGAAGAGAGAGATGTGTTGGTGAACGGAGATAACCAGTGGATCACAACATTACATTATGCATTCCAGGATGAAAACTATTTAGTAAGTGTTACCTTTACATATGTATAGGTGGAAATGCAGATTCTTGGTTGTGGTTTGAGACAGAAGTATATTTTGTTTATTTGTTAATCTTGTGTTCTGGACTGCACAGCCATGTGAGGGTACATGATTTTATGCATACGATTCTGAAGAGTGGAAGGTGGTCAGAAACTTGAAAAGTCTTGCCATAAATATCTCAGGAATGCAGCTTTGTTTTCTAAACCACTTTGCATTTGTTCATAAACCTTGCTCTGTCTGCATCTTCTTTCCTATAGTTAATCACTCCAGTTTAATGGGATTCATAAAAATAAAAGTGCACTTACTAACATAAATTTTCTATTTAACTTTAATTTTTGTGAGTAACATTGCTGGTGACTGTTTTACAGTTAGAAATAGGGAGTAGCTCCATTTCGAAACAGCAGTTAATTTTGATTGGTCTTCGCTTCTTTGAGAACTTAAACCCACTAAGATGTCATAAAGTGTTCCTGCAGCGTGGAAGAATGCCACTAAATGTTGGAGCCTGTAATTGTAGATTAAAGTGTCTCTTTAATATTTAATGTTAGTTCGTTTTCAAGTGTTTTGAAAGACTTGCAAAAAGAAGCTAATCTGAAGAAAAGGTGCCAGTTTCTATGAAATCTTTCCCATTTAAAATATGTTTTGATTGTGTTACACTTTTGGTAATATTTATTCCTGGAAAAGTAAACTACTACACACTGATAGATTTGCTTATTTGGGTTTTATTGCCCTGTGCTTTTGATTTTATATTATTAGTAAGTTCTAATGTTTTCTTAAACATTTATATGCAGTCATAACTTGTCCCCTTCCAGAACGTGTTCAGTAAAAGAAATGCTACACCTGGCATTCTTGCAGAATAGCAATGCTTTTTAGCATTTTATATATATATATATATATATGTATATATGTATATATATATATTTTATATATTGCTTTCCATTCTGTCAGCTCAGATACTTGGAAATGCATGGATTTTTGGAGTTTATATACAAACAGGGCTCTGCATTTGTGAATCTGTTGGGTTAAATACGTCCCAACCAGTATCATGCTTTGTTAATGCACAGTAAAAGTAATCTCGTTTTACATAATTCTGATCTTACTATTAACATTATTTCAAAGGAAATATTATCTATTCCACAATGGCCTGCTAGAATTTGGTTTAATTTTGCCTTATTACCACTAAGCACAGAGGAGCTGCTGTTCTTTATCCTTGATAGTCTGCTAACAGGAACTAGTTTTGCAGCTTGCTGGGGAAAGTATCAGTAATAGCGTTAGTCATCATTTTAGTGTGAATCTATCTCTAGTTCTCAGTACTTTTTATTAAAACGTAACAGAGGTGGCCTTTAAAAAAAAACCCCTCTGTGTAGATTGAACAGTAGATGTGGTTGAGCAGTGGATGTTGTTTACCTTGACTTTAGTAATGCTTTTGACACCATCTGCCATAAAATCATTATAGACAAGCTGACAAAGTATGTATTAGATAAGCAACAGTGAAGTAGATTGAAAATTGGCTGTTCTACCAGGCCCAGGGGGTCACGATCAGTGACAGTGTCCAGCTGGAGGACAGTCAGTGGTGGTGTACCCCAGGGCTCAATACTGGGGCCAGCGTCTTTGGTAATGACCTGGATAATGGGATGGAGTGCACCCTCGGCAAGTTCACATATGATAAAAGCCAGGGAGAAGTGGCTGGTATCCCAGATGGCTGGGCCATCATTCGGATGGGCCTTGACAAACTGGAGAAGTGGGCAGAGAGAAATCTCATGAAGTTCAACAAAAGGAAATGCAATGTCCTGCATCTGGGGTGGAATAAAATAAGCCCAGTACGTGCTGGGGGAACTGGCTGGAAAGGAGCTTTTCTTTGAGATCCTGGTGGATAACAAGCTGACCATAAGCCAGCAACGCACCCTCACAGCAAAAAAGGCTAAGAGTAATCTGGGCTGCAAGGAAAAGTGTTGCCAGCGGGTCAGTGGAGGTCCTTCCTCTCTGCTCAGCCCTGGTGCAGCTGCATCTGACGTATTGTGTCCAGTTCTGGGCTCCCCAGTGCAGAAGAGAGCCCCTAGAGCAAGTGCGAGGCCAGAAAGATGATGAAGGTACTGGAGCATCTTTCATGTAAGGAGAGGCTGAGAGCTGAAGTCCTTCATCCACATAAGTAAAGGCTTAAGGGGGGTTATTGTCAATGTGTATAAATACCTGATGGGAGGGAATGAAGACAAGGGAGCCAGGTTCCTCTCAGTAGAGCCTGGTGGCAGAACAGGAGGCAATGGACACAAACTGAAGCATATGGGATTTTTTCTGAACACAAGAAAATACTCTTTTACTGTGAGGGTGGTCAAACACTGGAACATGTTACCTGGAGGGGTTGTGGAGTCTCCATCCTTAGAGATACTCAAAACCCAAATAGATGCAGTCCTCATCAGCCTGCTTTAGCTGACCCTACTTAAGCAGATGAGGTTGGAGTAGATGATCTCAAGAGGTCTCTTGCAACCTAAACAAGCCTGTGATTTAGGATTAAATGCCCATGTTAAACTTCCACTAGTTACTACAATTTAAGGACATGAAGTCTGTGCTTTGTCTTCCTCTTGGAAGGATGGTGCTGTTGTACAGTAGTATTTTGAGAAGTATTTAAGATTTAAATAGGTCGGGGGGGGTGGGTGGGGAATGAACAAACTTTTTTTGAGGACATGGGTCTTAGACACTGGATGGGATTCTATGCATTGACTGAATTGTTTTATTAAAAATTTAGTTGTTAGACTTAGCTTTGATTCCTATGTATGTGTTTAAGTTAAAGTGCACAACATAATACTCCTTGTTACAGTTTAGATGTTGGCATATTTGAGGATTTGAGGGTTTCCTTGTGATTAGGCTACTGTGTTGCTCTTGCAAAGTGCGAGTTGCAGAGTCCTGTGTTGTAAGAGCCAAAATTCCTTTATTTTGGTATATCCAGTTACTGAGTTATATTGCTTTTAAAAATGTTGAAGAATGAGTGCAGACATCCCATATCAGTTATGAGAATCTTAAGAGGTTTTTTCAACATACTTTCAAAGCAGTAAGTTAAGGTCTTGCAGATCTCACAATATAGTGTATCAGTTAATATAATTATATTAAGTTCCAAAGGCTTAATGTATTTTTTAAAACTGTAAAACATGAGAAGCTAATACTGTAGATCTTGTTTCAGAGGGAGTGTAGGAGCACCACTGAACAGAAGATATTTATCTTGTGTAAGGCTTGTGAGCGTAGTTTAAGCAGCTTACTATTTATGTCACAAAGCAACAAATGAAATTTTGCCTGTCAGCACATTTAGAATTTTGTGGAAATGCATTCTGTACTTTCTTCATGCACTTGGAATCAGTGAGGATGCCCAGATTATTCTGTATCAAATTGTTAAAAATCTTTGTTCATCACCTTTATTGTTATGGAAAGCATGAGGGCAAAGAAGCAGGCATAAGATTTCTGCCTGCCCCACATCTTCCTTATAGCTGGTATGATTTTGCAGAGGTTTTTCTACATATCCTAATTTCTTTTTCTGAAGGTGAGAAAGATTTGAACCCAAGATTTTAAAGAATCAACTTGGGACATACATTAATGCATCTTTAGTATTTTTTGTTATTGGTGATTCATTACACGCTCTTGTTAAGAGTCATTACTTCAAATGTGGATATATGCTGCCTTCCTGGAAGCTGAGGTTGGAACTCTAGGCAAAAGCTTGCAAATACTGTATCCTTTACCAGGAAACTATTTTAATTAGTCTGTCCACAGTGATGTTTGAAAGTAATGTCATAGCAGTGGGTGTTAAATTGGATTGCTTATAATTAGTTTGTTAGTTATAATTAGTTTGATTTGTTTCTTTTTCCCATTTTCCCTTCTAGTTGCTGTTCCACAATTAAAACAAACAAAACTAAGATAAAAAGATATTAATAGTGAATTACCCACTTTTCTTAAGTTTACTTTGACTTGTCATTTTGGCCATGCCTCAAAAGGAGTGGCATTGTGTTCTGTCATAATATAGTAAAATGGAGAATGGTTCTGATTGCTTTAAGTCTTTGCACCTGATTAATGGGAAGCAGGTTCCATGTTTCATTAATACATCAGAAATCAAGTGTATTTTTCCCTATCAGTTCAATTGGAGAAGGTGACACCTTCCATGATACATTGGCAGATCCTGTATTGTGCATAATGTCAACAACACCTGGAATTGTACTGCGAGCCACTGCAAGTCTCTTAATCTTTACCTTAATCTGAGTAGTCTGAAAACAGTATTATCCAAAATCTTTTGTTTAATTGGAAAAGATGATGACAGGAAAAAAGGGAAAGGGAAGCCTGGGAAATTGGGGCCTTTAAATGAGATCCCAAGTTAACACAATTTTTCATTTTTATAGGCCTGTGCTTTAATCTTTTACTCCTTTTGCATTCTTTCAAAGGGTATTGCATTTATAAGGGAATCCAGAGATTCTAAATATTTTGTTTGGTGATGGGACAGTGGATGAAGCTGATGGTATTTTGTCGTGAGGCTTACTGTATTTGGAGAGGTGTAAATATGAACCATATTCAAGTAGGTTAAATATTAAAATAAGGTTGAACCAGCTGCTTATTTTCAGAACATCTAAGCATCTTGGCTAGCTTTTTTTAATGGCCATAATAATTTTTGTAATTAATTTTTATGCTTAAATTAGTTTTTAGTCTCTGGTTCACTCAAATTGTTGTGGTTTTCCTGTGTTTTCTTATCATTCCCACTCCATAGTACCTGGTTATGGATTACTATGTTGGAGGAGACCTGCTTACATTGCTCAGCAAGTTTGAGGACAGACTACCTGAAGATATGGCTCGTTTTTATTTGGCTGAAATGGTGATAGCTATTGATTCAGTCCATCAGTTGCATTATGTTCACAGGTAAGTGATTTGAGCTCCAAATTACTGTTGGAGTTATGGGGAGTTAACTTGATGGAGTGAAAATAATTCCTATTAAAGAGTTTAAGCTAATAACAAGTATTTGCTGTAATAGTAAGCACAATAGAACTGACCTGCCTGTGTCTTCTGGTTATTGAGAACTGTTGCCAACCTTGTACTGTGTGGTCGGTGACATGAATGAATATCTGAATGTGAGTGATGAATCTCGCGTACTGGCACGTTTCAGAATTAATGATCCGTAATTTATAAAGACAAAATTGGAAACCTGTTTGTGAAATACAGTCAACTTTGAACAGGTTTATTGAAGGGTCAGATTCTGTTTCTTAATCAGTTTATTCAGTCTACACGGAAGTTGAAAACTCACCATTGTGTGGTCTGCTTTGGATTTGTTTCACCACTTTCTTTTTTTGACTTAATGAAGTTATCTTTAAAATTAAGTGAGGGCATTTTGTTAAATAAGTGGAAGTACTTAAATTGTGGTACTTATCTTTACCTTGGTATATTAAAAAATACATATATGGTGTTCAAAGGAAAATATGAAGTCATCTGTGTCTTAGCTTTTTTGGAGGCCGGGACTGATTTTTCCACAAAACTAGCATTATCTTTTCTTTAATGTTTCATTTCCTACTGAATTTCATGGTAGTTCTTGTATGCAGAGCAAAAGATTACCTTACAAGAGGGTGAATTTTCAAATGCACTCACTAGATGTACTTTTGCTCTGACAGAACTCAGAAGGAAACCTCCCAATTGTTTAAGCTGAATCATTAAGTTGGCAGAATGACCTTGTTTGATACGTCCATTTATCATCCTTAATCAGAGTCTATACTGGCCATTCCTTCTTCTACTGTTTCCACTTGGCTTCTTTGCTTCAGAAAAGGGTTTTGGGCTGGTTTGGGTTTTTTGGTTCCTTTTATTTTTTTCTTTTTGGTGTCCCGTCGTCCCCATCCACCCCCCCCCCCCCCCCCAAAAGGGGTGTTGCACTTGGTTTTGTTTTCTTACTGGGTTAAGTTTTGTTTCCTTTGAGATGGTGGCTTTTCATGAAAGAGCTGTAGCTAAGAGTACTTCAAGGTGGGGTGATGCCAAGCTGCAAATTGCTATTCTGGAATATTTTGAAGGCTTCTAGTTTTGTTGAAAATCTGTGCCTACCTGCTAAAAAGAGCTGTTTGTGATAATGCTTTGTGGAAAAATACAAGCAGAGTATTTTCCTTAGGCAGTTTTCTTGAATTTTGAAGATTCCAACTGCATTATTTCTGAGAAACATTCAATTAGGATGTGATGTGGTAAGAATTTCTATTCAGTTAAATTTGGATCTAACTTTTAAAATGTGAATAAACTGTTGAGATGCTATGGGGTGGGGGGAGTACTTAATGTACTGCATAAACTGCTTTATTTTACCCAATAAGTCCACATATGTGGTAGTAACTCTTCCCAGAAGAACAGATGCCCACTGTTTCTACCTTTTCCTCCAAACAGATCAAAACCTTTGCAGTTCAGCACTGTTCATATGTAATGTGCAGCAGATGTGTTGTTTCCATCCTCAAATAGTTAGTGTTCCCAAGATGAAATAGGTGTTGATGTAAAATTTTGATAGAAAATTCCGTACCATTGCAGTTCAAAACAACATACTAATTATTATGCTTGCATATTTATTACTATGAATGTTTAACAACAAAAAAAGCATCCCTATACATTCCCAGTCCTTTATTGTTTGATTTGTGGCTTTGCGGGTGAGGTTCCCGTGTTTATAAAGTTATAAATGCTACTTTATGGCATTTTATCATTAACGCTGCGGTAAGGCAATGCCCATTTATAAGGGGATGTTTTGCAAAGATTAAAAATGTAAAGAGCACTTGAGTATATGTTAAATGATCAGCCTTTGAAATGAGACCCGTTCCACTGTTAGTTTTATTAGGGTGTTTGCAACTGGTAAAGCAAAAGAAAGGAAAAGAAAACACATCATCTAAATGCCACTAATGCTCTTTTCCTGAAAGTTTAACTGTGGTGGCCACATCCTTTTTGGTAGTGTTGCACACAGGGAAGGACGTAGGAGAAGAAAGAAAACAATACTAAAAGATGGATAACGTAACAGCAGTAGTAGTGGTATTTCAGTTGAATAGCCAATATGCATCAGGATTTGATCTGAGTTGTAGCTAGTGAACTAGAAATCATGCTTTAGGCATGTTTTGTTCCAGGTTTTTTTCATACAGTGAGAAAGCAGATTGTTTTGGTTTGTTTCTGTTTGGTGCCCCGGTTCTTTCAGGATGGATTTTCAGGTTAACCATACATAGTGCTGTACTTCGATGATAATTTTCTTCTTCTCTGAATGTTTTTTTGTGCTTTCTAAAAACTGTATTTCTGTTTTTAGTCTCAGTGTGCCGCCACTCTTGCTCTTTCCTATCACTAGTCACTTTCCTGTTGTCAGTTTTGTTTGTGAGCGGTACTGATTGCAGTGGTGGTTGGTGTGCAGACCACTCCAATATCAAATGCAAGTCACTTCTCTTTCCTAATGTATGTTGGGCAAGATTCTCAAAACATCGGAAAGAAGCAACCCCAGCATTACTTAAATGAAATTGCTACAACTGTGTTTCAGGTTTTGGAGTTCCAAATTTAAATGCTGTTTCCGCACTAGTGTTGTGAGATTATGGGGTGGACTTATATTTGGAAGGAGATTAAAATCTAGGTATCAGTGGAATATGCAGAGAAGTCGCATGAAGTTTTTGAGGTTGTCTTCTGATACCTACTGAACTGAAGAAGGAGAAAGGTTGCTAGCTGAAAGTAACATTAGTACTACTGCCTTTAGGATATCATATCTTTTTCCCTGTTTTTATCCACTTTTTAGTTTAAATAAATATGTGGTAGAATGTTTTTGAGATAACATCAATCAGAACATACAACTTTGATAATTCTTCATTTCTGATCAATTAATTTCTCTGAACAAATAATGTGGTATTTTACCTGACAGTTAAATGATGGCTCAGAATGGTAATAAAATGGCCTTTTCTTTAATGTGTATCTTAGCTTTCGCTATTGTTTTATGAACACACCAACACTGGCATTACCAAATGACACTGACAGATCCAAGACTAGCTTTAGGAAGAAGACCTCATCTAAGTCAAGTGTATGTGCAGATGTTTACAATGAGGAAGAAAGTACATGTGTGTATCTCACAAATGCGCAACTTCCTTGGGAGTTCATGTAAAGCTTATACCTACCCCGATACCTTAAATTACTAATTTGTACTAATGAAGTGATGCTTGCTTGTAGGCCAAGGTTAAATATTGTCTTGTGCCAGTTTTCTGCAAACTTTAATATCATCCAGGGTGACATTTATGTTTATTAGGAATCAACATCAATTTCTTTTATAGATTTGTAGCACCCTTTTTTGTTTTGGTTTGGTTTTTTTTTTTTGAAAAAAGCCTCTACATACATTAATATTAATTTGAGTTTCAAGGTTGTATTGTTACTAATTCCTCATGGCGTACATTAAAAGCTTATATTTGCATGCATTATCAAATATCCAGGTGTGGGCTGGAGTAAAACTCTTATCGGCTTTAGCTACACTTCATTTATGCATGTTGTATTACCTCAAACATGTAAAATTTGTTATTCCTACAACTGAGACTTGAGGTCCTTCATTATTTTATTGGTGAGCCAGGTTTTCTCTCCATTTTATGTGAAGTGGAAACTGATGTTTAAAATGCTTGGTTTTGTCTAAATCCATTTAAGTAAAAAAGACTTTAGAAGGCCTGCTTGCCACTGGAAGAAATTTCCCCTGAACATTGCAGAAGATACCTGCTGGACACGTACTAGTCGTAGGCACAGTGCGTGTGCCACTGGTGGCTTTGCATGCCCCTTCAGCGTGTCTGTGCAGCTGCCTTTTGTGCTACCTTCTGAGGCAGTCCCTTCTTTATAGTAAGGGTGCATCTGTCTCTGTCCTAAATTTCATTTAGGACATTCCAGCTTCTTGGATATTACAGAATTTTAAGTGTTAACGTGCTTAAGTAACTTTCATCTTGACTTTCTTTTCTCCATCTGTCTGTTCTGTGCAGGGTTGCACAGTGATTCAGTGCAGAGCGGATTTGCAGCTAGGGATTGTTCAACGTTAAGGCGTATGATCCTCCAGACCACTGCAAAAATATTCATTTAAAATAGTTTTCATAGATCACCCACGTTAAACAGTAGTCTTTTTCTGCTGAATGGTAAAACAATCCTCACTTACCTTCTTACTATGAAAATATTTTGGAAGGATTATGAAACACGTATGTTAATTATTTTTGTTGGTTAAGTTTATGGGAGGATAGTTAAGACTGCAGGGTAAGCTCTGAAGTTATATACATTTCAGGTGTCATCTTTTGCATGTGAAAAGATAGGCATGCAAAGCATAAACACACCTACTTCCGTAAGGTGTGCAAGATTACAGTTTGCTTTATCGGTGTGTTTCTGGATTTCTGGTTGCCTCTGTCTTTTAGTCTGAAGGATTTTAGCATTCTAAACCGCCAGATGCCTCTTCCCCACCCCCACCCCCCCTTTTTTTTTTTTTTCCTTTTTCTTTACCAGCTTCTGAAGTTTAAGTTGGGCTTCTCTGGAACATTAGAGTTCTTAAAATGTAGAGCAGCGGAATTCTCTGTGGAAGTGACATCCTTTCGGAGAAATATTGAACATAAGGGAATAAATGTGTTAGAGGGATAAAAGAACTCTATTTCCTATCAAGCCAGCCTTTTCTTTGCTTTTAGCAAGCAGGTACTGTTTGTTCTCAGTAAAAATCATTTTAGGGACATCCCCAAAATATTTACTGAAGTTAGTAGGCAGCTGAAATCTGGGATTCTTTGTAGGATGCGTTTCACTTTCAACTATAAGTTTCAGAGCCAGCATATCCATTTTTGACTTGCTGAATAAGTGGTTTTCTGTCTTCTGGGTGTATCCCATCTTTCCTGATCATTAATTTGCTTAAGTGGAAAATTTGGGGGTGGAAGGCACATCCTAGGGAGTTAGCTGCATTGCACGGTATGTCTGAGTTGAGTTGGCACAAGGATGAGCCAAGTGCTCTGGCCTTTGGTAAAGTGAAACGTAATTGTGGGTTTGAAAGAAAGCAACAACATATTTTAAGTGTTTACCGAACTTCGCAACAGACGTCATGTCAAACACACACGCACACACACACACACACGAAGATGTCCTTACAAAATGCTGAGAGTGAAGGAAACGGCTAGAAAAATAAGGAAAAAATAACATAGGGTTGTTTTGATAGTCTACTGAAAATGTATTGCCTTGAAATGGTGCGTGGTTTAGTTTTACATGGAAAACTGCAGGACAGAAAATTATTTTAGTGCGTATTTGGTAAGCTAGTGCTTCCTTACAAGGTAGTCCTTTACAGAGGTCGGAGAGCATGGTGAGTCTAGGCTCTGTGTTTCCTCTCCATTTTTCCTCTGAGGAAGAGCTGGAAACAAAGGTCATCTTTACAGACTCCAGGCTTTCATTTTGCCCTGTGACCCTACATGCTATAAATAGCTGGCAGCTGCTCCCATAGTACCCCCTCAGGGTGGCATTTGGTTTGCAGTGAGGACTGTAGGAGGTTAATGCTATTTCACTAGAATTTGTTGGTAAGATTTCTGAAGGAGCTTGTGATGAACTAGAAGTATTTTGAAATAAAAGACCTATATACACTGGAGTGCCAAGAGCTAGTGGATCAGACTGGCTGTGCTATCATGTAGAAGACAAATGGTTTCTTATGGCATTGTGTCTAGTAGGAGTGTTAATTTAAGTGAAAGCTGTGTAATGGGGCCTGAGCTACCATAGACCTACATTCTGTGTTACTCAAGCAGAATGAATTTAGAAACCCTGATTCCAGTGCTTGAAGCTATAGTAGCCTTGAGTAATCCTTTTCAGCAGAGGTGCTTTTAGAAATGTATCCTTTGGCCTTCTTTCTCCCATTGTTCCTCTGTCTCCAAGACCCAAGCTCCAAACATCCCTACTGCTCTGCTGAAACAAAGGTTTGGGGGGCTGTGCAGTGAATTGAATAAGGACACCAGTCCAAGTTGTAAGTTCTACATTTTAACTAACCCGGGTCAGTTCTCCAATCTATTTGATAAAGGAGGAGAACAGGAGGAAGTAGCTTTAAGCTGGTCTTTCTAATAAAATCTGTATTCATCACATTGTGCCCGTTTTTCCCCTTATATCCACTGAGTGCTACTTGAGATATCTGGCGATTTAACTTAACTCTATGATTTTAAAGAAAAAGGGACACAAGAAGCTGCTGGAGCTGGGGTATCTTAAATGTAGATAGCTGTAAAACCCTCAGAAATAAACCCTTCCCCTTTCATGTCTGATACCTACCTCCTAAGGAGGGAAATTCTTGATCATTGTCAGCTGAGGAAGGCCAGCAAGACAAGGAGCACACCCCTCCATTCTTTCTAGTGAGTCCCTACCAGTCCTTTAGCTAGACAATTATGCCTTTCTTAGAAGACACATAGGAAAAGGAGGAATCTGTAGATGAGACTTTTTTCTTCTTTTATGTAGATCGGTAGGTCTTCTGGGTACAGTTCCTTGAAGGACAGATGGATATGAGCAGTCTGTCAGATGGTATGTAAACCTTTTTAGGTAGGAACTGGATGTGGCTCTCATAAAACAGAAGTATGTAAACTCTCCTAAAAGTGAAAATAGGAGAGACAGACAGGAAATAAAGTTTGACTGAAAATGATCCTTTTTAACTTTGTACCTTAATGTGAAAATTCTTCATGCCGAAAGTCTTATATAAAAACCCCTGGCCTTGCCTTCCAAGTAATAATGTTTATAGCAAAGCTCAGTAGACACTAAATGTGATGGAACTTTCCAGGAGATACTGCTGCCTGTAGCATAAAGATTCATTTCATTTCTGTGGTGTTTGCAAAAAACAAAGTCCACATTAGAACTTTTATAGCTGTGATATGAGATCTGGTTCAGTTGAGGTGTTTTCAAAATTTCATAACTTATTGTGAAGACAAACCATTCCCATTTGTAAGTTGTTTTTACGTGAGTTCAGCTATAATTTTTCCCTCATTCTTTTCTGATTATTTCAGACCTGGAAATATTTTCTTCTACTACTTTCTTTGATGTCCAAAATCAACAGCAGGAAAGTAGGACAAAAACATTTTCCTTACTTCTGAATTTTTAGTCCTAGTGGCTGTGGTTCCGAGGGTATAATTAGCTTGTTGTTTGGTGGCTGAGGATACAGTTGGTAATTAACACTTTCAGTGATTTTTACTCTTGTATATAAAGCTCAGAATGATGCAGGCAGAAATGAGGGTGGCAGTTGTGTGATGGGAGTCTTTATTATCAAGTTTTTTGTTATATTAGGAGACTAGCTGCCTCATGTTTTATCTTCAGTGGACTTTCCATTTCATTACCTCTGTTTGTGAACACAGTATTTATTTCATAGATACCTCCTTTCATAGTGCCTCAAATTTTCATTTATGGAGACCCCATGTGCTCTTCAAGTTCCTCCTTAGAATGCTTTTACTTTATTTATGATTATGGGCCCTTTGCTTCTTTTATTTGAAGTAAAATTTGTTTTTATGATGCCAGATTAGATTATATCAGATTAGAAGCTGCACAGGACTAAATCAATTATCTTCTGAATTTGAGTGTCATGTAGATTTGTTCATTGCATATATAAGCAATAATAACTTGGCTTTATTTTTCATATTCCTGCAGTGTTAGCATAAAACTGTGACATTGGGATGCTTGAATGCTTTATAAAAAGTGTTTTAACCCATTGTCTTTACCTAGTTTCTTGCTAGGGCATTCTCCCCAGTGAGTATTTGATGGATTTGGGGTAAGAACGTCTTCACTATCTGAACTAACAGATATGGTATAAACAGAAATTTGGGGTTTGAATTTCTGAATTAAATTGCTGTTGCCCCAACCACTAAATGCAATGCTTCCTTTTCTTCGTAGTGAATTAATATATCCTTGCACAAGATATCTTATTATAGTTAAGATATCAGTGCAAGACTCTGATTCCTGAAAGGGCAGTTAAGGAAGTATCAGTTCAAATAACCTTGTCTTCATTGAACCTGTTGTGCAGTAAGCATCTCCCTGTTATATTTCCAGAAGAGCTGTTGCACTGTTGGAAGAGCTTGTCCTGTGTTCTTTTTTAATAACAGCAAAATATAACTAGATTTTAACTTCATACATGAGAAAAAATAGGTCACTTAACATCCTGCAAATTAGAATACTGCTTACAAAGCAGATGCTTGCATAAGGTCACTCTTGGTTCAGTTATGGAAGGCTTCGTGGTTGGGGTCAGGGAAACAAGACCTTGTGGAGCTTTATCTGAAAAGTTGTATTAAAATCTTTATTGACTCAGGTGCAGTGATGTTTATGCTGTTCAGTTTTTCTTTATTAGCTATTGAGGGGCAGCCTTTAGTATTTCCTTCTGCGGGAGGAAGCAGTGATATTTCTGCCACTGTAATTCAGTAATTTTTAATCAGATATGGTGTGTAAAATCCAGGAAAAGTGCATTAGAAAGGTACAAAAGAGAAAATATGGGTTAGAAGAGAACAAAAAAAAGGGGGTGGGGGCAGTTGGCTAAAATCTGATCTGGTATAGTGGCAGAAAAGTTGTGTCCTCCTTGTATAGGAAATTGAATTTTTAGCACAGAAAGGAATTTACTTTCATGCAGGCGCAGCTCTTGGGTTTCTGCTTAAGTTTAAGGGCTGAAAATTCAGCCCTTAAGTTCCTATCTGAGATATTTTTAAAAAAAAATAATCATGGATATGTTTTATTTTTAAGCAAGTATTGTGCCTTATGTTTTATGTTAGAAGAAAAAAAGTGTACTACCTGTGCAAATTAAATACAAAGACTTTTTCAGTAACACTGCCCTTGATTCTTAGTAAGTGTAATTTTAGAGTGTTTGAGCAAACAGTGCACTCTTTTAATATTATTTTTATAGGTCTGACATGTTTTTGTGCCAAGCTACTGCAGGTACTGGGGATATTGGGATGCATTTAGACCAAATGCGTTTCTTTCTCTGGCTACAGTTCCTTCCTCAGCCTGTTGCTGTCAAGAGTGTTGGGCAGATGTTAGTGTTTATTATATCTGGATAGTGCTTGTCAATATGCTTTGTTTGTTTATTTTCTAACAACAATGAAAGCAAGAAAACATATATCAAACTCTGTGTCTTATGTCTGTTATTGGCAGAGTAGTAGAACTGTAGACACATGCTTCACACGTGGTCCAGCTTATTCCTGCATGTTTCCTTGGCTTTTGGTTGGAATAAAGATTGTCTTCCAAGTTTAACCTACCCAAACTCATTCTGAATGGCTTATCTGATGAGAGTCTTTAGGATACTTTTAAATTCTTTTTCTTCATTTCTGTTTTGCAAGAATAAGGAATGTATTGTTTTCATATTTTTCCATCAAATTATCATCTTTCTTGTGATTTAAACATGTTAGGGGCCTATATATTAAACAAAGCTATTGTGTTTTGGTTTGGTTTCGTTTTTTTTTTTTTTTTCGAAGAGTTACTTTTAAAAACTATAAAATATACTTGTACAAAAGTGCAGTTTGGAACTCTAGTGCAGTGATATTACAGAAAAAGCATCATCCTCGGATCCCAGACATATCATAGACTAATTTAATGCTAATTCTACGTATAAATATATTGGTATGTTACATTTATACAAGCACACTTCATTTTTAATATGCTTACTTGTGTATATGCAGCAGTATTTTTTCTTAGCAAAAGATAAATTGTTACTAGAACTACTTCCATACTGACTTCTCTGGTACACAAAAATATTTCTACACTCCGCAGCTGCATGCTAAGCACGTAAGGGGCTGTCTTAGTGACTGAAAAGAGGTAACTTTATTAGAGTGCCACACGGACAACACAGTGATAAGCAGAAGCTTTACAAAAACCGAAGTAGCAAGAGCTTGTGATTGTCTAGAATCACAGAATGTCCTGAGTTGCAAGGAACCCACAAGGATCATCAAGTCCAACTCCCATCCCTGCACAGGACAACCCCGAATTCGCACCATAACTCTGGGGACGTTGTCCAAGTGCTTCTTGAATATTGCTGCGCCTGGTGCCATGACTGTCTCCCTGGGGAACCTGTTCCAGTGCTCCACTGTCCTCTGGGTGAAGAACCTTTTCCTAACATACAACCTAAACATCCCCTGGCACATCCTCCTGCCATTCCCTTGGGTCCTGTCATTGGTCACCAGAGAGAACAGATCAGATCAGCACCTGCACCTCCTCTTCCCCTTGTGAGGAAGCTGTAAGACCGTGATGAGGTCTCCCCTCAGCCTCCTTTTCTCTAGGCTGAACAAACCAAATGACTTTAGCCACTTCTCATGCATTTTCCCCTCTAAACCCTTCACCAACTTTGTGGCCCTTCTTGGACACTGTCTAGTAGCTTTATATCCTTAATGTACTGTGGCACCCAAAACTGCACACAGTGCTCGAGGTGAGGCTGCACCAGCACAGAGTAGAGCGCTAATCATCTAATAATGATTCTTGACAATTAAGTGGTGAATAGTCAGTTGGGTATCAGATGGCATCCCATTGAGGTGTATGGGGTTTTTTTGAGCTCTGTCTGGGAATATGAAGATAACTAATAATATCCTCATTTAATATATGAAGAAAATAGAGTACTGGTGTAGTGAAAGATAAACACGGTGTAGAATTTAATATGGTGGACATTGGTCACTGGTGTTTTTGTTTTGTTTTGTGGTGGTTTTTTGTGTGTGTGGTGTGTGTGTGTTTTTTTTTTTTTTTTTTTAGAACAGCAATACAGCTACAGTGTGTCAGTCCAGGTTAATTTTATCTCTGACTGTGTAAATGTAACAACAGCCAAGCTACTACCAAGAGTAAGGGGAATATTTACATTATTAATACTTCCAAAAGGTTAGTAGGTTTTGGGACTGCAATAAATAAGGCAAGATAAGAATTCCACATGTGCTGTATTTTAAAGACTGGTTTTGATCATGGGAAAGTGTTGCAAAATAGAAAGAAGAATTGGAAAAGATAATGTTTTTTTATTTAAATGTGGGTCTAACTCTTTATAGAGTTTAGTAGGGATGAAAAAGAACTTAACGTCTGTACCACAAGGACTACTTCATTTTGGTCTGTTTCATACTACTGGAGCTACAGTTAGGTTTTGGCACTTGTTTGTCAGCCTGATGGAAGTTTCTTGTGTGTAAGCTAGAATTCTAGGGATTTCTTTTACAGATCACAATTTTTGAGGTAGTGTTTCATGCTGGTTTTGAGTATGGTAATTCCTAAAGTTGTTGTTAATTCTTAAAGTTGTCAGACAACTTTCAGCTTTCTGAAACTTCAATGACAAGGATTGTAAATAATATTGCAGGTGACATCTTAGAAAGAACTTGTGTTCTAGCTCTAGTATTCTTCTCTCTCTGCTAGGTTATTTCTCCCAGTGAAGCCAAGAGCCGTGGTCCCATCACACTGAATGGGTATGGGTATAACATAATTATTTGGTGTACCCATTCCTTCTCTGTCATTTACAGTTGATAAGGGCTTAGTGTATAAGTGAAGTTTCTGCTGTGCCTATCAATAGACAGGTATTTACATTTTACCCAGTTAAATTTAACCTGATTTCTGTTGTTATAGTCTTCAGTTTAGCCTTTCCTGTATGTCTGATATTCCAGTCTTCTCTGATGTTACTGCTGCTTTCCAGCTTTGATATCTACAGATTTTATTAGCATGCATTTGTTTTTGTGCCAAGGTTATTATCTAAAAATGTAAAATCAGTTTCAAGGCTGACTCTGGAGGATTTCCGCTAATAATCTTACTCTGATTTTATTTCCTCTTTCAGTACCTACCCATTGTCATTGCTCTCTTAGCCAGTTCCTTACCAATACCATTACTAGTCCTGGCATTTGTTCTTTCAGTGTTGCTATTACTCATGTGGAAAAAAAATCTACTGAAACATTTTCATACATGATTCTGTGTCAGTTCATAATACTATGACAAAAATTACCTGATCCTGATGACTTAGCGTGCAAAGGAATTCCGATTTTGCTCCCTGTGTTTGCATGGTCTAACATGGTATTTATCATAATCATTCTAAATATTGCACATTATGTTTGAGGAAGTGAGGGTTGTATAATGTTAAAATAGTCTACATGTTTTTTCTGCCCAATTAATTGCAGTAGCTCCAAATAACATTTTCTTGCTATTTACTTGTGTCTCAAAGCTGGTTTTCCTTTTTAAGTACATGAAACCCCAAAAGTTATAGGAAATTAAATAACAAAAGCATGATTTACAGCCGTGACTTTGGTCCAATGTTGCCAAAAAAGAAAATGTTGTCAAGTTGCAACTCTTACATAAACATTCATTCAGTCTTTGCTTGCCTTGTTCCTTTAAACCATAATTCCTGGAAAATATTTGTCTAAGATTCGTATTACTAATGTTATGATTGCTTTTGACAGTCAGATGCTTAGGAGAGTTGTGAATGCTGAAATGTAAAACATAGTGGTGCCCATCTGAGTGTTGCAAGTGGGATTAACTTGTCCCTTATCAAAAAATCAGAAGGGTTCTGAGGATGTCATGGGCAAGAAATGCAGTGTTTGTGTATTGTAGTATCTGACTTCAAACTAGACCTTTGCATCCCTTTTGATAGATTTAATTCCAATTAAGGAAGACTGATTTCTAATAAACAATGATGTCTGACCTTAACATGCCTAAAAAAAATTTTTTTAAAAAAAGCATGTCATCAACAATTATGCCAGCTCCATTAGAAACATGAACACAGAGGCTGCTCAGTGCACATTCCCTGGGGAGATAAGAGTTCTGTAAATATACCAACACCCAAAATTTCTGTCCCATAATTTTTAAATGAGTTAGGAATGTCTGTATGCCATTATCTACATGAATGCAAAACAGCTTGCTCATTTCCCTACTTATCTTTTAAATGTGTTGCCATAATCTTTCTACATTGTCGCCTGCCAAAACTGTCCCTGTCTTAATGTATTTGTGTCTGTCTTTATCCCAGTTTGCACTAACCCAGTGCGTGTATCTTAGAGCATCTTGATGAAATTAACATGAAAACTCTAACATGTTCAGACATTTTGGAGAATATAATGTAAAAAACCCTAGATTTTTCACTCTAACTTTGTGTACGTGTCCTTTTATTACAGGTACTGATTTCTGTGGGTTAGTAAGTGTTGTATAATGTTTTGGCTGTGTTTTGTATGATTCGGATCAATAAACATTTCACAGACATGTTTTGGTTCTATTATTACTTCGCAATTCCATATGAGATCGGTGCAATTTAATGTGTGTATAGAATTATTAGCAGCATCAAAAATTTAATCCCTCTGCTCTAGAGAGAGTGATGAAATAATAGAGTTCTCTGAAAAATTGGGAAATTCCCGTTCCCACATGAAAACAAGAGTATCTTGAACGGGGATGAAGATGTTTCTGGTATCCTCTTAGAAACTTTGACACAATACTGATTTAGTTCTTGGGTTCTGTTATGACTGAAATTCTCTAACTGGTCTGCTTGAACACAGAACAGCAGTTACTGAAGACCAAATGTACATTTAAGGTAAAAATGCAGCTAGCGTGTGAAATAGTTGCGATACGCATGCTTGTGTGGCATTCATACTGCAGACTTCATTTGTTTTTTATGATAATGAGAATTCTTGGCTGAAAGAATCTGATGGTGTGATACTAGTTTGTACAACATTCAAATAGCATCAGTAATAAACTTATTGAGATTTGTAATTATGTTTGCCTAATCTATTAAGCAGAAGAACTCTGAATACCTTATCTGCTGTGTGCTACTTCATGGGAGGTCGGAGCTGGTCCCTTCAATAGGCTTTATTAGGGAGCTTGAAAGCCAACCGTAGACAGATAACAGGAAACTGGAAAATTGGGTCTAGCTAAGAGGAAAAGCATGATTAGCTCAAACAGAATTCAGTTATTTAGGAAGGATAACAAGGATTTACCAGCTGATCTCTCAGTATTGCATACTTATAAAAATGTCAATAATTGACGGTTGTCTCTTATCATTAAAACATTTTAGGGTCTTGCAACGAAGTCTTTGAAATACTAATACAGCTGAAATGTAGTGGGGAAAAAAAGCCACAAAGTCTCAGAATTTATCTAGCAAGATGCATGTGACTTATTTTATAGAAAGTATATATCTTGAAGCAGATAGCCAAGTTACTTGCCCAGTCTGGTCTTGCAGGCCAGCTGACTGACCTGGTGCCAGAGTGGAGGATTTCATGTCAGTACAATATTTGAGTTGAGTTTAACCTCAGTAGATACAATTTTCAGGAGAGTGGCAGAAGATTTTTTTGTAAACTTCTAGTCTAATTGATCTTTTTGTACTAAACCGTGATTTTATATCGATGAGTAAGTGTTTACAACAGTCAAATCTCAATGCTGGGTTTTTGTATTATTTGTTATATTTACAAAACAGTAAGTCAGGCAGTACTTTACCACTATTACATAGTTTGTATATTCCTCAGCTCCAGATCCATAAGAAGAAAGAAGGTAATATATGTAGACATTTTAAGGGATGTTTTTATTGCCTATCTATTTGTAACGGGTCGTCTCAAGTTGAGTACTAAAAATTAAGTATTTAAACGCCGTCCATTGCTTTTTGGTGTTTCAAAACAGAATAGGCATTTTTCTTTGGATCTGTGAAAACAAAAATAACGTTAGGCACGTAGGTAAATTCGTTTACTTATGAAGCATTATTTTCTCAGAATACTTTGATAATGGTGTTGATAATGTCAAGCGCTGTGGAAAAACTCTTCTGTTTTTAAAAATTAACACCCTGCTGGAAGCCATTTGGCTGGTGGTGAGTTCAGAAAATTCTCTCCTCATTGGAGCTGAGGTGCAGGCACCAATTAGGAATGGTTTCTGACTCCACACCTTTGAAAATGAGGACTGTCTTACAGGTTGTTTAATGTGAAATTAGTAAAATTTTTCCTTGTTTTTTTATTCAGAATTTTCCTGAAGGAGATGAGATATAACATGTGTCCAAGGAAAGGTGTGCTTTTTATTAACTCTGCTTATATATTGTGTTAATAAATCATTTATAGGTGTAACTGGTCTATTTGATATTTTAAGTTCTGAACTACTGTTTCCTGCTCTGAAGAATTTGCTTTTCAATTTGGTTTCCAGTGAGAGGAAAGCAATGCTTAAATCTTAGTCAGACAATAATGATTAATACAGATGTTAATCAAGTCATATAAGTTCAAGTATTATCAACTCTATAAAAAAGGCATCAAAACTAGCTAAAACTGCTCATTATGTGAGTTCTGAAATGCACCTTCTGTAACGTTACATATAGCCCAGGACTTACTGTCAGTCTCCTTGTTAGCCATTAGATGCACAGTAGACAACTAATTCTACTTTAAAAGGCAAGCAACAATGAGATTAACTGTAGGTTAAGTGACTGAAAATAGCAACTTTGATCCTCCAAGTGACCATCTATTTAAATGGAGGAGGATACTAGATGGAAAACAAGCTTGGGAGTGAGGGAGGCAATAAGGGGAGGAATACATAAGTGACTTCTGAGGGTGGCAGCTGGAATTTTTTGTACTTTTGTGTATTCCTAAATAACTGGTAGTTTGAAGATAGTATTCTCTGACTTCCTTTTAAAAATGTGACTTCAACCCCAGCTTTCCCTGAGTAGTTGCAGTTCTTTATTTGAATCTGTCTTTAATACAACCCTTGTAATTTAGGCATATCAAATCAATCACATGTTAATCTCTAATAAAAAAAAAAAAGCAGTTCCATGAAGTGCATGGTTTCCTACTATGTTTTCTCATTGTAACTTCTCAAGATGAATTCTGTTGTAGTCTGTCATAGGATCTAAAAGTGAAGAAGCTTGAACCGCTTTCCATAGTTTTCACTGAGATGCAAGCTTCTCGTTCACCTGGCTGCTTCAGCAAACTTGATACAACCTGACTCTTACCACTGTCCCCTTCAGCTATCTGCACAGGGTGCTGCTTTTCAGCATTCTAAAGACTTGGAAATTTGCTCTCCGACAAACTCCTTCCTCTGTAGTTCATGAATTTTGTATGAATGTTGAATGTGAGAAAGCACAATAGAAAAAATTATTAACAAAATTGACTGTTATTGAAATAATCATCCATCAGGCTAAGAATTTGAAGCACATCCTCACATGGGTCACATTCCTCCTCTTCCCTATTTTCTGCCTTTCCCATTCTGCTTCCCTGTATGTTTGTGCTGTGCAGCAAAGAAGGGTCAAGGAGCTGGTCTTTCTGAGGAGAAAAAATCCCCAGACTGTATCCCATCTTGGTCAGATGAAGGATCATAGCTTCAGTCTCATACCAAAGTCTCACCCAAATCCTCTGCAGCCTGCAAAGTAGTCAGGGTAGAAAAAACCCTGAGTGTAAGGAGTTAAAATGAAATCCAAACCCTCATTATACAGGCCAGAAATCTGTTACTTTGAATGTAATTTTAATGTCAAAAAGGAAAGCACCCTACTGTCTTAAAATGGCAAAATAAAAGCAAAAAAAGAAGCTTGCAAGAAGTAGTAAAACTGCTTCTCAGATGGGCACAGGAGTCTTCTGTTCCTACCTTGCAATCCCCCCAGACATAGTCAGAAGAAAAACCTGTCCATTTTTCACATTGAACTAGCTTAACACAACTGAAAAGCTAATGCCAAATAATGTAAAATGTATCCTGTTTTACTTGTCAGGGTAGGACTCCTGGCGCAAAAAATTCATTACCCAGCTCCTCTTGTATTCAGGTTTGGGAAAGCCGGTCGTGTGGGTAAGACCAACGTGCCAGGTGTGGCTGCCGTGGTGCAGTGCATTAGGTGTTTCAGCAGGCAAGCGGTACCTTCCCAGTCAGGGCTCTCAAACTGAGCAAGTAGGCATGATGTACTTCTCAGCCTTGAAAAATGATTTTGGAATCCTGAGTGATATAGTAAAGAAAATGATTGTGAGCCAGCACTGTGCCCTTGTGGCCAAGAAGGCCAACAGTATCCTGGGTTTCATAAAAAGGGGTGTGGCCAGCAGGTCCAGAGAGGTTATCCTTCCCCCCTACTCCACCCTAGTGGGACCGCATTTGGAGTACTGTGTCCAGTTTTGGGCCCCCCAGTTTAAGAAGGATGTGGAACTGCTTGAGCAAGTCCAGGGGAGAGCTACCAAGGTGTTCAGGGGACTGGAGCATCTCCCTTATGAGGAAAGGCTGAGAGATGTGGGTTTGTTCAGCCTGGAGAAGACTGAGGGGGGATCTTATCGATACTTATATCTAAAGGGTGGGTGGCAAGAGGATGGGGCCAGACTCTTTTCAGTGGTGCCCAACGACAGGACAAGGGGCAATGGGCACAAGTTAGAACAGAGGAAGTTCCACCTCATTATGAGAAAAAAACTTCTTCACTGTGAGGGTGCCAGAGCAGTGGAATGGGCTGCCCAGGGAGGTTGTGGAGTCTCCTTCCCTGGAGACATTCAAAACCTGCCTGGATGCGTTCCTGTGCCCCCTGCTCTAGGTGTGCCTGCTCAAGCAGGGGGGTTGGACGAGATGATCTCCAGAGGTCCCTTCCAACCCCTACCATTCTATGATTTTGTGGAAAAAAAAAAAGAGGAGGATTCGTGTGTTTCTTCGTTTGTGTTTTCCTCATGGATTTAGAGGCTTTTATGTCCCTTTTCAGCTCCTTCCACTGGTAGGTTCTTCTACCCTGCGTGCTGTCCTCCCTGTGGAGGGCTTGGTTGAGAATTTCATGGGAGGGTTCTGATATGATCCTTCATCTGGCTATGGAGTAGCACGCAGGAAACGATACAGTTCTCTGCTGTTTCTTTCTTTTCAGTATAAAGCCTTGCAAGTGTACACTCCTGTAAGACACTCATTCTATTTCTTGCTGCTCTAATAAGGCTTTGATTCGGCCGGTAGCAACATTGGTCAGGTTGAACTAGCAGCTATTCATGTGGTTGACATGGAATGAATAACAACATGAAATACTTCAAATTTTCAGAGAAACACAATTTTTCTACCTTCCCTTGCACACGTATGTAGATGTGCTTTTATACATGCTCTTCACTCTCTTTTTCTCTGTACCTAAAAATCAGTCACTTTGCAATTCTTGTATTTAATGGTAGTATCTTATTTTATACTGTACTTTATCAGCTTGTAAGTAGAATTCCTTCAACACAGTTATTCATTAGTGCATTTAATTTGTTGCAAATAAAAGGTAATAAATAAAATGCCATGTTTGCAATATAGTGAAGAACATCATCAAGCTGAGGGGAAGCAAGAGAGATTATCCTAAATTTAGTTTTATTATTTCAGAGAAATAGGTTCTCTGCTCTCCGCTGTTCTACTTTTTGCTTACTCACTGGGTGTGAATCTTCTTTCCTATTAGCATTTAACCTATATACTGTTAATTTAGGGCACAGTTAAGTAGAAGCCATATTTGGAAAAGCCATGCTTTTGTCTGTTGTTCTTCAGTAGCCCCCCCCACCCCACCCCTTTCTCTTTGGAGGGGGGTAGATAATCTTAACAATGCAGACCTCAATAAAAAAGAGGAATCACAAGTATCTGTGTAACTCCTGAGTAAACTTTTATTGGATGAAGGAGGAAGAAAGCAAAGGATCTGTGCAGCACATTAAAATGGCTGTATAGTAGTGTTGTTTTCTGAAACATTCTTCTTCCTGCTGGGCAGGAAGGTCTTTCAGAAAGTATGTGAAATCTAAAGCCATCCTAGCCTGGAGGAAGAACAGTAAAATATATAGGATATAACAGTGCTTCTTCATGTGCTTGCAACAGCTATGGCAAGTATTTGATGTATATATTTGTTCTCTTGGGATGGCATTGGTTTTCCTCTTACTGTAAACCATTTTTTTTAGCCTCCAGGGTTTATTTGCAGCCTTTGCATCTTATCTTTGTTCTGATTCCCACATAACTCAGGAACAAGAAACAATTTCTTTAAATTTTTGTAATGTGTTCTCTATTCCTTTATGCTTTATGTGCTAAGGTATGTTTTACATTCTCCTATATGTTTTTTTTTTTCCCTTCAATATATTTTTATAGCTTCATGGTGATTTTTATTGCTGATAGTGCTGATTGTGCTCCCATCCAAATAAATAGATGGGAGAGGGATAAAATCAACCTGATATTAAGACTGTATATCCTTCCTTTGGCAAAACAAAAAGCATCCAGTGATCTCGGAGCTCATTTCTGTACAGACCTCCCTTTCCCTCACCTTCCATAATTCTTGGTGTATTTATATCTGTGTATTTATTCCCAGAGGAAGATAGAAGAGGACTAGGGAAGAGTTGTTGTGGGTTGCAGTATGGACCCAGCAGGTTAGTTTGTTTCATCAGTCCCAGAAATCTTGTAGTGATGTGCAACTAACAGCTTGCTTCAGCTCAGGGCACTTATAAATATCCGTGATAATTAAAAAACATATATGTGTGTCTTACACAGATACACATACAAACACATATATAAGAATACATAAATACTTGCTAAATTGCCCAGACAGCTTCTGAGTGAACATTCTTCTGTGAATTGCTTTCTCAGTATCATCAATGCATATTTTTTTTTTTTAAAAAAAAGCATATTAAAAATGTTTTTTGACTGTCATCGTCAAAACTAATCAAGTCCTATTTATGTTGTCTGATTTATTCTCAGAATTCTTCTATGCAATCAGCTGTTTCAGAGACCGTGTATGGTTGTACTGGAATGCAGAGAGCAGGGATTGCATATCTAAAATGAGAATCAAAAGGAGAGAAAGCATTTATCTGCCTAGAAATATGCGTTAAAGTTTTCTAGCATAGGTAGTAATTTACAGTACAACAGCTGGGCATATTCTGGATTCCTCTTTAGCCTCTTCTTTCAGGATTTCTTTGACAGATGGCACTCACAGATGGACATAACATTCTTAAGGAGCTTACTCTTTCTGCTCCTTTACCCGCCAGTAACTCATGATAGTATTAGAAATCTAAAAGCTTTGACATGAATTAGCCTTGCTTAGCAGACTTTAATTTTTTAATCTTTAGAATATGCTGTAGGGTAGCGGTTGTGGAGTTCTTAATCTGTTTACTTAAGTTCTTAGAAGCCAAAATGGAATTCTAATGAAGCAGACATGGCAAAACATGGCAAATATGCAGTCTTTTTAAAATTGTTGTGATAATATTTTTATTCCTATCTTTTGGAGGAAAAATGTAGAATGATACAAAAGAGCACAGTTCAACAACCCAGAAATAGCTCTGTCAACTGAAATTCATAGAGTTCAAACAAGCTGCTTGTATTTTGTTGTAATTACATTGAAATCTTAAGTGAGTAAACCTAATATTTGAAGTTGGGTGGTCAATGAAACTTGTTTCTACCACCATCAGCTTAAATGAGTTTGTTTTTTCAGTAAGTATTTTAAAGTATCATCTAATGGACTGCCACAAAAAAGAGCAAACTGTGTTCAAGATATATGAATACACTTCTGTGATAGTTAAATTTGTCTGCCACATACTTAGTGTTGTTTCTCAATATTCATGCAACTTTGGGCTTGAACTTGAAGGCCATTATTCTCCCAAGTGTTGACTTAAATGGCCATTTTCTCTGAATGTTGTTGGTGTGGAGTTTCTGTTGAGGAATGTGAAACTATAAGCAGAATGATCAGATCCAAAAAAAGCATTGTGACAGCTGGGCAGGTTAGAGGCGAAAATAGTGAGTGCCCTCAGCCAGGTCCTCCACTGCATGTATTCGTAGCTTATTGGAAAACTAGAACACCACCAGATGGAGGTAGAGAAATTAAATCTGGTGGGTTTTTTTGGTTTTCTAAATGCTGTGTAAATTAAAGGTCCCTAAGTCTTCCTTCACAGACAGTACATGGTCCACCATGGCAAAACTTCTGGTTCACAGTCCACTTTCAACTGATTTTTTTTCTTCAGGGCCCCTCTGGTGTAGGCTGCTTCCTAGGTGAGCAATCCACTCCCTGCTATTGCTTTTTTCCCAGAGGCTCCTTTATTTCAAGCTTTTGTTTTATTTCAGTGCAGGCAGAGTTACTTAGCCATATAAAGGTATAATAACCTTTATGTGCCTAAACTTTATAACACCTCTTTTGAATCCTCCTGCCTGCAAGTAGTTGGATTTTGGAGAACCATCAATAAGCAAACAGTCCTGACTTAAATCCTTTTCTTTTGAATATATTTATGTACTCTGTTCCAGTGCCTGTGTATTCCTGAGAATATTCTTTTGTAATAATAAAGAAGCACACATACAGTTACTGCAAATTTACAAATAATTTAGCTAAGGAAAGCACAGTGAGAAAAGTAATCTGTGCACTGGAATGTGAAATTCAGATAAGTAGTCCAAGCCAGAACAGTGCCTAGTTTGCATCTTCAGCAAATTCCATATATATTTTACCACCTAGAAATCTTATTATAAACTTTGCCTTGCTGATGTTCGGGTTTTTGGGGTTTTTTTGTTTGTTTGTTTTTTAAATTCTTGTCTTCCTTTGCTTAAGTTCAAAATCATTGTACAGTGAGTTTCAATATGATTGATTAGGGAGTCAGGATGAGGATAGAGTTCTCAGTTAAGAAAAGCAAGAGACATTGGGGAAGCTGTGACTGTAGCTGGGGCTTCTGATGTGAGAGGCAAACCATATGGTGAAGTTACATTTTGAAAGAATAAACCAGCTAGCTGATCCTTTAACGTTATCTGGCAGTAAGTGTAAACTTTCTTGAAGTTGGTATATGAATGAAAGATGCCACTTTGGGGCAACAGATCTATGGTGGTGACCATACTTCTGAGACACAAGAAGGAGGCTGTGCCCTACTGTAACTGTAGACTTATGTGCTGAAGCCGTTCTTATGAGGAGATGAGTCTCCTCTGATGGCCAGGACTTCTTAAGCAGAGAAAACCTGTTTGGATGGCTGCTCATGTAGTATGTTATCTAATGGCTTAAGGCCAATCTTGCCAGCATTTATTAACAGTGTCAGCAATGTCAAAGGCTAACCTTGATTGCTGAGCATTTTGGAATAAATAGGGGCTTTCTGTTTGTCAGACTTCAGAGCAGGAAAAAGTTGTTTTTCATTTTAACAAACTTTGTGAGTGGGACTACTACTAAATGTCAAGAAATGATCATGACAATTTTGTGTTTTACTGTCATTCTTGTAGAATTGTGAGAAAGACTTCACCAATTTTTGTTTTATGAACTACAATTTCCAGTGCAAAAACAGGCACATTATTAATACTAGGGCTAAAGATGCATTCTGTCTTGAGGCAGAAGAACTCTGAAGTCTATATGCTGCTACAACTAAATAGACAGTGTCTTGGTGTTACTGCAGTTCAGAATTAGATTTGTGGAGCTTTGATATAACGTAACCAGAATGTTTTTATTGAGAGATACTTGAAAAGGCAGCTTTAATCATAATTTCAGGATCACAGGATGGTTGAGGTTGGAAGGGACCTCTTGTGATCAACCAGTCCAACTCCCCTGCTCAGAGCAGGGTCAATGAGAGCAGATTGCCAAGCACCATGTCCCGCTGGGTTTTGAGTAGTCTTTTCAAATTAACCGTAATTCTGGAATGACTTTGATCAATGAATGGCATAGTACCACCCAAGCTTTAGAATATTGTTCTGTAGTTAGGTAACAACGTGTCTTTATTTCATTTCCTGAGCGTTGTCTCCTTCTTGAGTTTTACAACTTGTACTCAGTTACTACAAATTTTTACTAATTTCCTGTGCTGATGTTTGGACTTCTCAAACCCAATACTTGTTTTTTAAATTGGCTTTTGTTTCTAAAAAAAGTATTCCTGTTGTTTCTCATATCTTTTGCTTCCACATCTTTCAAAACTCTTATGCTTGTGCCTCACATATTTTGCATCCCAAGAGACCACCGTAAATAGCTATTTGAAACTATTAAAATTACCTGAAAAAATTACAGTACAAGGTTCTCATGATTTTATGCACAAATTTTTATTCAACAATACTATTCTGTTCAAGATAAATGCATTATTAAATATTCAAATGTTCAATTCTTTGTGTCTATTATTTTCCTTGGGGACAGTTACTACCTTCTATATTCTTGCTTTACTGTAAGAGGCTAGTTCATTTTTGGGGTTTTTCATTTTTTTTGTTTTTGATAGTTCCAGTGTTCGGTAGTCAGTCTAATTCAATTAACTTTTTCTTTTTAAACTTTTACCATTTTCAGGATGCACTGCATATCAGACTTTCCGTTATGCCCATGGTTGTTTGCCATAAGGAATTGCTTTCTAATATTGTCTACAGCTCTCTTATTTTTATTTCATAGGTGTTTAAAATGACACCTGTAAATCAGCTTTGTAAGGTACTAAATTTAAAAATGGTTATAAAATGACAGAGTGTGTTCCTGGGTTTAGTCTGTAAAACTGACAAGACAATAGAAATAATCCTTAGACTCCACAAATGACTTTGCCCTGACATCTCTTCAAAATACTGCGTGAGGGACGTAGCCTAGATGTGAGGGTTTTTTCCACAGATACCTGATTCTGTCAGTTGATTAGCATTTTAGATGAAAGACAATAGCTACAGGGAGTATGTAGCTGCCAAGCACTTATCAAAAAGAATTTTTCAAATTGCTCCTTACACTATTTTTTTTTAAAGAAGAAAAAAAATTACATAAGCTGCTTTTAAAAATAATGATTCTTGTTTGAGAACTGTTATCATATTAGAGAGATCCATTAATTGAAAGCAAAGACATATGCACAAAGGCAACAGAGAGACATTTTTCTAAGGTAAATTAATTCTAGGACTTTATAATGTGATGTGGTGGAACATGTATTTATAAGCCAGTAACTGCACTCGGTTCAAGTGTTCAGGAATGAATATCAGTGCCTGAACAAACTCAGGATGTATATGTGTTGGCTGATGTACTCATTCCCTGTTGTTTGTTATTATTTCCTTTATTAGCATTTGAAATTCATAAAGAACATTGGATACCATAAGGTAAATACTGTGTTGTGTCCAGAGTACTTGTCTGAGTGGCAGAAATTAAAGAACAGTATGGAACTGTAGAGGAAAGGACTGGGAGAGGACTTGGAGAGGTCAGCTAATACTTTTCTTTTGCTGCAAGGCAAGATCAAACTGTAGCTAAACCACTCTTGACAGATGTTTGTCTAACCAGTTCTTAAAAAATACAGTGGTGGAGATGGTGAAATTTCCCTAAGCAATTTGTTCCAGTGTCCTACTGTCATTATTATGAAAGGGTTTTCTAATGTCTCATCTAAGTATCTTTCATTGGGATTTAAATTCATTACTTCTTGTGTTGCCCACACTCAGTGTGGATAACAATTCGCCTTAGTCTTTTTTCCATTCTATACTTCAAGTCTGTGGTGCGAGTTCTTTGTAGTAACAGAGGAATGTAATTACCTTATTTTTAGTGGACACAGAAGTTATTTCTCTCAATCTGGAGTAGGGATTAAAAAAGTACGCTTTGGCAGAGTGTATAGTCTGAAACTAAGTGAGTTTGGATTCAATACCTGATTCTGTATGTGATGTAGCACATGTACTGCATCTGGTACGTGAAACCTTGATTTCTGTATTGTCTTTCATTTAGTTTTGTAACACTACTAAGAATAAAACTTGGTTAGGATGTGTAATGGTAAAATATAAAATTGCACACACTGATCGATAAATACTGACTACGTCACAGATCCAGAATTTATTGTCTTGGATTGGTTAATGTTTCCTAGTAATTGATAGGAGTCTGTCCGCTGACTTTAATGAGATTTAGATGAATCCCCTGCTGCTGTGAGTAGCGAGATTCTTTCTTTTAGTAGAGGTGAATTACTGGGTGTTTCTGGAACAACATATGCATAATGATTTATTATCAAGGGTTAATTAGAAAACAAAGGAGTTTTACTGTATTAAGATACTGTTTAAGGAATAAAAAGAAAAGTTGAACCTCCTGTTGTAATTTTAAAATAAGATTGTTTATAGAATTTATTTTTTCCATGTAATTGCTTTGTTTATTAAGGTTTAAATCCTAAAGTGTTTAGTCTTTGACTATTTCTATTGACTTCAATGCTATATGCAACGCTACTACATCTTCTTCAGTTGCAAGCTTTAGTTTGTCAGCTTTATCTGAAGCAGGTTTTGTTTAGTATATAAACATGATGCAACTGTATTTGGGTGCTATTTAAATAATAAGGTTGTGATCAAAGTTATTTAAATAATTCTGAATTCAATTGAAATATGCACTTTTGGGTTCCACCCAAAAGTGGAGGAGTGTCTGTTTAGGAGAAGGCACTGTAGAGCCTTGATAAGAGGCACAGTTAATGAGGTACAACATATTCCAGTGTTCTCATGCTGCTATCTTGTGCAGCCTATCTTATTGGAATTACTAAAGAATAAGTGCCGACTGTCCAGATCTATTTTGGCTCATTGCACATTGGTCTTTCTGCCAGATGGAGCCTATTTCTAGTTTTTCTCGCTAGAATTCAGATAAACTTTAGCTGGCAGAAAATGGCAACTTTGATATAACCCAGTACAGAGTAATGGAAAATAGAAATGAGCTCCTGGACATCAATGCCTGTAGGTTTGACTGTGGAGAGCAAAAAAAAAGCATCAATTGACTAACATTCTTGATGGAATTTCACCAGCTGCTTTGCTTTGCATATCTTAAAAGGGCTGTCAGTATGGCATTGCTGAATACATTAATAAAAACTTCACAGGCACCAAATTTTCTCCTTTCGTTGGAATACTGCCAAACCCAAATGTCCTCAATTATTTTTTTTTTTTATCATGGATGTAGCATTTCTTTGTGAGGAGTGTGGTAGGAAAGTCTGCCTGAAACAACAGAAGGGAGTGAAATAAACAGCTTGCCAAACTTCTGTCCTGACTAAGGATAATCCTGTGTTCTGAAGGAATTTTGGATAAAAAGTCCAGGCGTTCTGGCAGTAAGATCTTGGTTATGTTTTTTTAGAGTAGGTAACTTGGCAAAGGATAACAGCTCTTGTTGTAAGAGTGGATAATTATAACCACTGATGTCTGCTTTTAACCTTTTGGTTTAGATTTTTGGGGAATGCTCTTGCATGTATAATGAGAAAATAATGTACTGTGAAATCCTCAATTAGTACTAAGTTGTCTGGATCAGTTTCTCTGTGCCAGTAGTTACACCTGAAACAGATTTATTTTTCTCATCTGCTGGTATTTTAATTTACGTTGGTAGCATTAAATTATTTTTCTGTGAAATCTTCACACTAACAGTATTTTTTTTAATGTAAACTATTCACTTTGTTCTTTACTATTCAAGGACAGCATGTCTTGGGGCGTGTGACCTGTTTAGGAAAATTAATTCCATGCTTTTCTAATGTTAACATTAGAAATAATTTGTTCTCCAAATTAGCCCACTGGGTAAGAAAGGGATAATATAAACTGGTAGCTCAGCTATCAGATTGCTCCTTGGATTTCACACAGGTCCATTTCTTTCTTCAGGCTTAGCTCACGTTGCAGTTGTTGTATTTAGAACCACATAAGCCCCTTTATTGTCATTTCAGTTCTGGTGCTTTTTTAAGAGCTCAGCTGTGTACATGAGGACAGTCCATTAGAATCTGAAATGTTTATTCCAATGAGGACATATTGGAGATACTGAGTGGTGTCCCCTTGCATCATCTGGCCACCTTTTGTTGATACTAGTTACAGAGAGGGACTCACCTTTTCCTCCATTTCTGCCTGATAATTTTTGTTTTGAAAAAAAGAATAAATACATTACAAATGAATAACCAAAGCGAGCACATTCTGTGTTGTTACTGTTCACTTACCAAGAAGAGGGATCCCTACTGGTCACAAACTCTTTAATGCTAGAAGGCTTTTTATCACATAAACTTAAATATGTGGGCCTGTGAGTTGGTCCATTGGCATAATCTTTGATAGTGTTTGACATGACTGCTGCTTAATCATTGTGTTACAGTTCTTGCATTAAATTTCACTCTATTTTTGATGCATCTTCCTTTCTGTTTGTCTGGTCTGCTGCCTCCATGAGGCTGCCCATGAAACAAAATTCAGATTTTTCTGGAATCTGCTGCTTCCTGAGCTGAAGACCTGAGGAACTCCATGTGTTCTCACAAATAACTGAATAACATTGACTCAAGGATTCAAAGAATGACATAGATAAGCCTCAGGGACAGGTATACTTTGAAACCATAGAATGGTCAGATAATTCAAGTTGGAAGGAACTTAAGGAGGTTGTCTAGTCCAAATTTCGATATGCAAGACCCCACGATTCCTGTTCCGTTTAGTATCAGAAATGAATCCAGGAAAAAAAAAACACATTCACATGTATTAAAAAAGTCTTTTTAGTTTGTTTTACAGCTGGAATGTGCTATGGATTTAGCATGTCTCAGAGGGAATACTTTTTCTTGAGTCTTACTGAACAAATGAAATTCTACTCTGGCTCATTAACAGACATCAAAATGAATGGCAATAATCCAGATGTCTGCTGTAGTCCCATTTCAGAATGTTGTTTATATTAACACAGTTAGTTTGTAAAATGTTTGGGTTTTAATTATGGCTTAAGAAAGTAAACTGTTTTAAAGAGAGGTGAGTGAAGTCATTCAGGTAAACATGCCATCTGAAGAACAGCTTCCCACATCAAACCAAGAAGCATTATGAAAAATTATTAATTAAGATTTTTTCAAATTTTTTTCATAAGCCTCCACACTCATTTTTTGTGCAAGTTAAGTTTCCAGTATCACACAGACTGTTTATTCCTATAGCATTCTCCAGGTGAACAGAAGCAAATAACAAAAGCCTGCAAAACACAGAACATCACTTTATCCAAGCTGCTGTGCAGTACTGATTTTCTCCTACAGTCAAGGCCAATGCAGCTCAGAAAAATAGAAGGCACTCCTGTACTTTGTGTTGGAGTCATGGTTTAAATGGATAGAACGTGTTTCTAAAGAAGTTTATTTGGTCCAGACTTCTGGCTCCTTTGATGCTGGTATATCACTCAGAACAAAGCAGAACAGCAGTCTTCACTCAGTTCGTGTCATCAGGTGGCAATGCTACAAAAAAAAATTCATTAAAAGGCTTGTATTTCCTTGAGTATGCTGTATACCTGTGTCCCCTTAACTCACTGTGGAGTACACTGAAGAACTTGTACTGGCTTGATTTGTACTAGGTCTAACTCTGGCAACCTGTACCCATTGCATGTGGGACTTCTCACAGAAGCTGCTCTGAAGAGTTAGGTCTGAACTGTCTGGCACTTGGCAGAACTCAGGGTCTCCAGAGGGCACAGTGGTGTCAGAGCAATTCCCCCAATTCAGTACTTGTTCCCACTATAAATCTGGTTCATAAAATGGCTTCCAAATACTTATACTTCTTTAAACGGAATTATTATTTCATATTTCAAGTGAGCACGCCTTTTTCTTTTATTATAGTGAACTAATTACAGGCTTATTAGGGTATTAGTGCTCCATAGCCTTCTAGCCAGATGATATTAGTTGCCTGGCTGAGCACCAGTGTTGTTATTGAGTGATGTTGAAATTATTTGCCCACAGTCACCCAGTAACTCTCACCTATGGAGGTTCAGCCCAGCGGTCTATTCACTAAACTTTTGCATTATTCAATACTTTTACCAGATTTTACCTACTTGGTCTGGAATTCTCTTTCCTTAGTAAAGGAATTGTCACCTTTTTTTAAGGAACAAGATCAAGAAACATGCATTGCTTTTCCTATACCAATTTTAATAAAATAATTTTTACAAGCCCTGTGAGAAATTCTTCTGCTCTGGGATATGGAGGCATTGTTGAAATCCAGGAGAGACTCTTCCTAGACTCGTGGACATATTTTCATTCTTTTGCCCCCCACCTAGGTATTTTCAGGTTATAATTTTCCCCACAACATGCCAATTGTTATGAGTTTCAAACAACCATATGCAGAGTTTGGTCCCTAAATGCTTTTCAGTTTTCTTCTGCTGTAGGTTTGCAGTTTCAGAGCTGTAAGAATAAAGGGACTTGCCCTGCAATTTTGGGAGATGTTGCTAAAAAGACACTAGGACAGTATGGAGGCTCGTTGTTGTTAACAGTGCTCTTTCTCTTGGTGCCAGAGAAGATTCCTGTGCAACAGAACAAAAATTGGACATGAGGAAAGAGGTTAGTAAGGATTAGAGGAATAGGGAGGCAGTGGGAGTGAGAAGGGAATCAGGGAAGTGACTGGGGGAAATACTGACTGCTGAGAACTGAGATGGGAGGAAAAAAACCATTAGTTAGATGTGCACATGCAGGGAGACTAGAACTTAGGAGTGAAGAAGCTGAGAGTGAAAGAAGGAAATAAAAGGGGGGGAGATTCGGGTTTGATAGGCCATGGAGATATCAGCTTTTGAGGTGAGTCTGGGAGGCAGGGCGTGATAGGAATAGAACTGCAGCCAAGATGGAAGCGTTGGAAGAGGGAAGAAGTTTGTACAGTGAAGAAATTGGAATAAGCCAGGGAATGTGGAGTAGGTTTGAAGAGGGAAGACCATGCTCTGTTTAGAACTAGAGAAGAATCAGTTCTGATCACTAAAGGAGAGTCACCAAATATCATTCAAAACAAAAACCTGGAATAAAATTCATAATTCTAATGGAATCTAACAACTGCAGGCTCAGTAGAGATGCGGGTTTTATGACATATTATTTTGCCCCATAATAACCACCTTCGAACTCTTCAGTTACACTCGCAATAATTACTTCCCTTCGATGTTCCCTTCTGGGGCTCGTAATTTTCTTAACTTTCCCTTTCCTTCTAGCCTACTCTGCTCTGCAGGTTCCAGCAATTCTTGTCTTTCAAACTGTCTTTTATTGACGTAGTTCAGTTGAATTCAGAACAGTTGTTCATAACCCATACCTTCTGTTACAAGAGCTGAAAAGAATTTGTATGCATTAAGTTGGTCTCTTTTTTCTTAACTATAAAAATTGTTCTTATGAAGTTGTTACTGAGCCTTACAAACTTCACTTTGCAAGAAATACTTGTTCCTCTGAGTGCTTTCAATGTTGTTTGCAGGTTTGTGTGTGCACAGTGTTGACAACAGAGAGAGATTTTTTATGTTTTCTGCTGTTCTGTGAGATGGAATGGGGGAGGTTGGTATGATGATGATGATTATAATTATTATTGTTATTATTTCTCTTGGGAATACATTAAGAGATAGAACATGGATAAATGAAGCCTCAAGGGTGACTCATGTTTTTGTTTAGCTTGAACTAGGTCCAGCCTCTAGGAGGAACTTGAGTTTTAGGTGCATGTTTTGGCAAAGTGTTTTAAACTGAAGTTGTAATTCCCGAGGTCTCAATAGCATCTGTTTGTTTTTATTTGGGAACATGTGTAAAGAATATTTTTGGTGGATGAAAGTAAAATAAATAAAACTATCTTAATCTGGAGGTTGCAATCCTTTGGCATATTCAGTGTCAGCAAAAATCAAGTGGAAGAATGTTACTTGCAGAATGGACTATGTTAATTTTTATGATTTACTTCTGTAAAGAATTGTGTTTATGCTCAGTTGCGAGTTGCAGAAGTATGATTTCTTAAGTATTGTTTGCTTTTCACTTTGTAAATGTTTTTGCATGTTTGGGAGCTGGCTAAAATTTGTTTTCAGCATGGGCCACTGCCTGCTTGTTTTTGGGTAATGCAAATTCAGAAAGTACTCTTCCTCATACAACATACTGTTACCATATTAATTGTCACCAAGCGTATAGCAGTGACACCTTCATGCCATTGTTTCTGTAATATTGTTCAAGGTGTGGTTTTAATTTTTTTGCCATTATAAATTCTCAGTAAACGTTGTTTGTAACTCTATTTTTATTGCAGAAACCCCAAAAAACAACCAAACCATGCTGTCATGTACAATGTGAATATCTTAGCTTGTGAATATTTTGAAATTTTTCTGCAAAGCAATTGATGACATTTGTTTTAAAAGTTGTTAGGGGAATGAAGCAAAGACAGGGCTTCACTTGTTTTTAATTTGTTTTAGGGGATTTGATCTTATGTCTTATAAATGACTGTTCAATGAGAAAGTGTTCGTTGTACTTCATTCATACAGTCCTAGTTTACCTTTTGAATATAATAAAGTTATAATAAGACTGTAATAATGTCATGTATTTAATTGTAGCTTAATGGATATTTCTAGTAATTGTACTTTAACAAAAAGGAATTTCAGTGTTTGAGCCTAGTTTGAACCTAGTTTTCAAGTTGAGCAATAAATGCCCCTCTCATAGCTACAGAGAAGATGGAGACTCCCTTTTTAGGAGTCACATGGAGAGGACAAGGGGGAATGGACACAAGTTGCTCTTGGGGAGATTCTGGTTGGACACGAGAGGAAAATTTTTCACAGTGAGGACAGTCAACCATTGGAATAATCTCCCCAGGGAAGTGGTTGACTCGGCCACGTTGGACATCTTTAAGAGTCGTCTGGACAGGGTGCTGGGCCATCTTGTCTAGACTGCGTTCTTCCTAGAAATGTTGGACGAGATGATCCCTGAGGTCCCTTCCACCCTGGGATTGTGTCATTCTGTAATATAGAGAGCATAGATGCTTTCGTCCTAGTCCTCTGCATACTGGGGCCATACGCTTTATCTGTATTCAGAATACTTCAGTATCTGTAAAACGCGAGACAAAAAAATCAAGTTAAATTTGCAAAATAAGGAGTATTTATTATGTTGCCTGCTTAGAAAGAATTTTTCCATGTGTATCATGACCTGAATGAGACAGCTGCAGAATTTGGCCAAGCAAAGCTGCAGCAACGTGTAGAATGGCTTTGTTTGTCATTTCAGCAGAAATATGACAGATGTACACAGTGAGCTAAGATGTACATGAGAGAAAAATGTTGATGAAAGACAGTAAATCTAAGAATGTGTTAATTATTCTAGGGTTTCATTGGCCTTTGTTCTGTAGTAAAGCTTAGAGGTTGTTTTACAGCTCCAGTGTAAGTATGCATCTTCCACTTGAGAGTTCTTCACTAAAATTCTGTAGATGATTTAAAAGTTTTACATACAAAAGTTCTGAGCCGGTAAGATTCGCCTACCTACCTGTGGTGGGGGGAATTTGAACGCACAATTCTTACTAAAATTAACAGGGATTATATGATTGGATCCACAGCCCCTGTCATGAAATGTCCCTGGTGTGAATTTCATCATATGATGAGTGATTGTGTTCCATCTGCTCATCTGTTGCTGGTTTTTAATGATAAGGGTGTTGCAGAGTTAATGCTTGGACTATGTCTTATGCAATACATTTTTGTACTAATTCTGAAATGTGTTTTATTTGCAGGGATATTAAACCAGACAACATTTTGATGGATATGAATGGACATATTAGATTAGCAGATTTTGGTTCTTGTCTGAAACTGATGGAAGATGGAACGGTAAATTAGAAACAATGATATATTCCTAAACACCTTTTTTTCAGTCCTTTGCTAGCTACTAAAATGTGTGCTAATAAAGTAAAAAGGTGCCTTATGTCAAAAGAGATGGAATTTTAGTAGTATTGGCATGTAACTAACCTTGGTTCAAAATATGACTGCACTTTGCTTGGATTTACTGTATATTAAAAGCTTTTTAGGTGCATGTAGTTAACTCATGAACAAATAAAGAGAAGCTGCACTATCAGTACTGAGTAGGTATGTGTTGGTGAACTACGGATCTGTCAGTTTTGAGCTCTGAACTCTAATCTTTATTGAAAATTTAACCTTTAGTATAAGCAGGATGAAATACAATTAGCATATCATGTTTTAGTAGTATATTTAAACTTGCACAGTATATAGTAGGTATGACTCAAATGTAATTCCAGTGTGTTAATCATGTTCCAGAGTATTTGAGTTAATTTATGTAATTACTTAATAACAACTCTAAGGCTAAGGATTGACAGTTTTGCTCTTTCTCTGTTATGAAATATTTGTAAGAGCTGAGCAAATGTATGTTACTGGGATGCCTATTAATGTAGTGCCTTGGATGCTTACATATTTCTGTATAAATTTAGAAGGCTTTTTATAGTACTTAATTGCCATTGTTATAACCAGAACACTAGGGGAAATTTATATATACATGCACAGTGCCACAAACAGCGGTGTCTGTAATGATGGAAGTTCATTTTAGTCCTGGAAATGTAACTTCTACAGGTCCAGTCTTCAGTGGCAGTTGGAACACCAGACTACATCTCTCCAGAAATCTTGCAGGCCATGGAAGATGGAAAAGGGAAGTATGGGCCCGAGTGTGACTGGTGGTCCCTAGGCGTTTGCATGTATGAAATGCTTTATGGAGAAACGCCCTTTTATGCTGAGTCCTTGGTGGAGACCTATGGGAAAATAATGAACCACAAAGTTAGTGCACTTCCTGTCTCTCTTTCTAAGCTAATTTTTAACTAGTAATAGGGTGACTTGGAGGCTTATTAAAAAATGAGGTTTTTATGTACTAATTTTCTTAATGTTCATAAACGTAGAATAAAAAATATGTTTCCATATAGTAAGTTTATGGTTATGGATTGCAGATGGCTTTGCTTTAGGATAAAGCAGTTCAAAACTAAAAATCTGGATTTGGAAACATGGCTGTTAGTTCACTCTATGGAATAAATCTTGGCTACATTACATCACTGCTTTTACATTACTGTCTTCTGGCGGGAGCTGTTGGTTGGCTTATGCAGAAGATTCTTAAATGTTCTTCCACATGGAGGTAGCTGTAGAATTCAACAGTGTAAGAGAAATTTAAATACAGAAGAAAAACTGGGAGACATAAAAATTTCAATAGTTTCTATCCTTTGGGGAAGTCTTTTTCCTAGAAACCTTACTGCATATATTTAAGAACTGGAGTATTTGCACGTATCTTTTTCTACATAATAATTTTCACTAAGAAGGGTGATTTTTCCCAACTTTTCCGTGATAAGAAGCTATTTTCTCTTATTTTAATCTCTAAGGAGAGGTTTCAGTTTCCTGCTCAAGTGACAGATGTCTCTGAAAGTGCAAAGGACCTCATCCGAAGGCTCATTTGTAGCAGAGAGCATCGACTTGGACAAAATGGGATAGAAGATTTTAAGAACCATCCATTTTTTGCTGGGATTGACTGGGACAACATTAGAAACTGTGAGGCACCTTACATCCCAGAAGTCAGCAGCCCCACTGATACATCAAACTTTGATGTGGATGATGATTGCTTAAAAAATTCTGTAAGTATAGAATTAACATTTTGATAAATCTGCATTTGTAGTATACTTTACAACAAAGTATATGTAAATGGAAGTTTATTTCAGTGCGTTCACTGTGTTCTGCGTGAAAAACAAAATGCTGCTTTGAAGAACTGTGGGGGGAGTATGTTCATAGTTCAGAAGCCGTTCCTCGAAACACATGTGTAAGGATAACTTTGGTTCAATTTTGTATATTCATTATAACTTTGTACATGTTGAACTAACACATGCATCTGTTATTTGCAGTAAGAAGTTCTTAGTGTCCAGGTCTTATAAAGAATAGTATATTCACATGTAGGTAGTCTGCAAGACACAGTGTTTCTAGCAGAGTGTTGTTGATACTTGTACTAAGTTCACATAATGCATTTTATTGTAGTGCTCTACTCTAATTGCTCCAACCTGTCAGATTCCATTCAGTTCATTCTCACTAAAATTTTTCCAGCTTGTTTTCAGACCTGAGTTTTGGGAAATTTAGGAGAAATGTTACAGCCATTTCTTCAGGAATAGTCTCAGTGAGAGAGAAATTATTTTGCCTTTGCTTAAAAAAAGCTTTGCAACTATTGATTTTTAACGATCTTAGTGTTTCTCTGCTTTTGAGCAAGGTCTTTGGCAGATGTGAGAGGTCTTAGCGTCAGAGGAAGGCCTGGTGGTATCTCCTTGGAAATAGTGTTTTGGTTTGTCTTTTTTTGTTGGTGGGGTTTTTTTTTTTGTTTGCTTTTTTTGTTTGTTTGTTTTGCATTTGAAAGATGCAGAAACCTGCTGTTTACATGTGAGGTGAAGCATTTTCATCACTTTCGCTTTTGTTTTCTGAACTGCCTGGGCATCTCAGTTCCACTGAGCTTCCTGGATCTGCAGATAAGTGATAGGCAACATGAATTGATGTAGGCAGGATGATAATTATTTGCATTCGCTTTCCTCCAACTGCATATTAAAACACGGGAAACACTTTGAATAGATTAATTCTAGTGGTAGACATATGTGGTGTGGAGAATTAGGTCTCAGAGTATTTTTATATATGCAAATTAAGCAAATCGGTCTAACTGCATAGGACAACTTGCATTTATTTATTAATTTATTTTCGTTTTTCCTCACTTACATCTGGTATTGCCCATCTCCTTTCACAACTAAAGTACTTTTATCTTAGAACTTTTTTATACAGTCTTCAGATACCAGGAACAGCTATCACGGCTGGGTGGCAGGAATGGATGCTGTGTGTAACAAGCCTTTGTGAAGCCACGCTTGTGAAGCTGAAATACCTTTTGGAGGATATTCACACATTCTAATATTGGCCAGTCCAGGGATTTTCCTTTTTCGAGCCTAATCTCCCAACTGAGGCACTCAAAAGGTGCCTGTGCAATGTGAATGTTTTCCCATTGCAAAGAAGCAGGGGCTGCAGGTGAAGACAGAATGCTCCTGTGATGAGTTAGTGGACTCAGACTCTGTTTTTCATGTCTTAATTTGCTTTAGACTTTTGGGGGTGAAAAGCAATGCCATTGAATGCTAGTTTCTGGAGCTTCGTTTTCAGTTTCCTCATTTGAAACATGTGAAGGTAGTTTTTTGTTTTGTTTAATTTATAGTTTTACCACTTCGGTTCACACCTAGCACCTCTGAAAAAACCTGGCCTGTGGCATAGCATGATTGAGGATATTTTACATTTTTGCTTTGACTAGCAGACATTGTATTTAATATTGCTTCCCCTCAAATTCTTATATGTAACTTGAAGGTGTTTTCCATGCCATCTTTCATGAGCATCTTGTGAGGAAAGTTCACATACTTGCGTTACTATTACAGAAGTCAGTACCACAGCTAAGCCATGAGACTTTTTTTTTCCTCTTAAATTCTTTGCAAGGTTTGAATGGCATACAGCAAATGAGAACTGCCCAGTGCTGAAGATACAAGGCAATGCTGAAAAGCCATGATTGTTGTTATTCTGCTTGAACTTGGAATGAGGCTGTGGTCCCATGGAACAATTATATACATAATAATGAAATTCAAACAGTACATTAAAAGTACACATGAATGCAAAGGGCAAAACAGTGTTGTTAAGCAGCCTAAGTTCTGCAGGTTTTTAGCTTTTGGCTGGTTTAGTAGCCTTACTGATAGGCATGATAAACATAAATTCAGTTATAATGTTGTCAGTATGATCGTACAGTTGAATCCACACAAGTAGCAGGAAATAAGTATTTTGATCTCTGTCAAAGAATCAGCAAAGAAACAAATTATTTTAAAGAATCTTACATTGCTGTCAATAGATACAAGTAACAATGTTGGTTCTAAAATATCGTGTGGTAAATGAAAACCGTCATATGGGCTGTTAAAATCACAGTTATGCATTTGGTCTTTCTAAAGTTATTTGTAAAGGCAGTTTTGAAGCTCGAATTCATGAAATATGAAAATAAAATGTAAAGGAGAGGTAAAGAATTTTACTTATCCTAACCATAGTGTGTAATAATGTATACTTCTATTATCAATTAGTGGGAAGTTAAGGCTTTGTAATTTTGCCTTGTCCTTAGCTTCCAAAATACCCAGCAATGTATACTTGGTGTACCTACACAATCTAGCTATGCCATTGGTGTTGCTTTTTATTCTGGGAACTCTTTTTCGATGTGAACATTTTTGTCTGCTAAAAGGTCAAGGTTGTGATGTAATAGAGCTGACACCACCACTGAAAAGGTAATTTTGGATTTCCTTTGAATACAGGCTTGTTCTCTCCTGCTGAGGTTTACATGTAAAAATGTACAACTGGTTCCTTCTTTTTTTTTTAATTATTATGTTACCTTTTCTTAAAATTTAGAACCCTTTAGCGCTTTCAGTGTGATAATCATCATCTTAGGGAATTTCTTTTGATGACCCTTAAGGCCATCTCTAGTATAGCAACATAAACCTTGCATCTTGGGGTTAAACAGGAAACTTTTAACAGCGTATTTAAGAATATTAGAAGTTACAATGGTTTGAATAATACAGCAACAGGGTTATTTTAGCCTGAGGAGAAGCTCAAAGATTTGTCTTGGTTTGTAGTTCTTTGTGTGGCAGGAAAAAGGAGCAATGAAGGAAGAAATGGTCACAGCACTAATGGGATTAGAAAACCCTGTTGTATTACTTCTTTCTAGTAAATGTCTGACTATTGTTCACTTCAAATTGAGATAGCCCGCTCAGAAGTGGGGTTGGCAAATCTACAGGCGGGCAGCCCTGCTGCCTAAATAGCAGAGAGGAGTACAGGAGGCAATAAAAGGTGGTACTCTTTGTGCTAAGAGATTGGAAAAAAGGAGGAATAAATTGGCTTTTAATATGTGTAATATTCTGCTCTCCTCCAACGATAGCTGTTTTAATTAGAAAAGCATTTTTATGCCACCACGGTGTATTTTTGTATATTCCATGCTATTGTAAATAGATCTAGGTGATGACGTTTCATATTTGGTCTGTAGATAGGGATGACTGTGAATATAGTTAATATGATATTATCACTAACACTTCACATATGGTAAAACTTAAAAATCTTTTAAGTCCAGTAGGATATTACTTACTCAACTCTCCTATTTTTTTTCTAGGAAACGATGCCTCCACCATCACACACTGCATTTTCTGGCCATCATTTACCATTTGTGGGTTTCACATATACAAGTAGCTGGTAAGTCAAGAGTACCGAAATTGTCCGTAGGATAGTTACAAGTTTCTGTCTCAAACCAACTGCAAACAGATACCGAGGAATGTGGTTTATTGAGGAAATTACTAGGCGATAATTTAAAATGCTGTCTGCCCGAAAGAATGAGCTCTCTGCAGGTAAAATTTACATGAATTTAAAGGTCGGCACCTGTGTTCAGAGGAGTTCTGTTGAGAAAGGTGGTTTTCAGCCAGTGTATCAAATTAACTGCATATGACAAAGTTAAGACCAGATGTGTGGACCCAGAGAGAACTTAGCTTGTAAGACTTTAAAAATTTTTTAATTTCAAGTTCTTTGACACCCTTCTAAGTCTGAATGGAAATTTTTTAAAAATTACTTGTATTAATATTTGGTATTAATGTGGTATTTGTCATGTTCATCTCTACTGCTAAATTTAACAGTAACAAGGAAGTCCATGTATGTTCCTTGATAATTTATATAAATAAATAAATACAGAAAGAACGTTTACAACTGTTGAAAAACCAGGCCTATGTTTCTGCAAACACATGTGCTTAAATGCTGATTATGTGACATATCCTGGAGCCTTCAGAAGGATTGTTTGCATAAGTAGTAGTAGTATGTGTACATAAGTATCCACAGAATCAGGGCCACAGCATTTCTGATATGTACATGTCCTAATTGTCATTTGATAATTTCACACCATTTGTGGTGACGGTTGTCTTTAAAGCATATGGGAAACTTGATTAATTATTTTTAAATATACTGTTATTGTAATCCTCCTGTCTATCTAGATTGTTGCTTTTCACTATCTGGCTAATGTAGCCTGTCCATAATAATAATTTTTAATTGGGTTCATTCACTTTTATGTAACAAAAAAATGCATTGAGGAGATCAGTCATGCCAGGTAAAATGAATTCAGTTTTTAATGAGCACATACTTACAAGGTATTATTTGAGTGTATAATAAATTAACAATTTAAACAACTATTGGTTGATATAATTTTTTAAAATTATTTTAAACACAGCCTGTTGTAAAATCCAATACTGTTTAATTTTTTTTTCCCCCCAGTGTGCTTTCAGACCGCAGCTGTCTAAGACTGACAGCTGGACCACCCTCCATGGATCTTGATGCCAGCATTCAAAGAACTTTGGAGGATAGTTTAGCAACAGAAGCTTATGAGAGGAGAATAAGACGTCTAGAGCAGGAAAAGCTTGAACTTAGTAGAAAATTGCAAGGTATAGTCATTAAAAAAAAAGTAATCCCATCACTTTTTTGACTTAGATTAGCTTGCAGCTTTGTAAAGTATGGTTTATACTCTGGAAAAAAAATATACTTCCTGGAATGCTTTCTAGCAGAAAAGAAGTCTCTTCATTATTTCCTTTGATAAATTAAACTTCTGTTACTCTTTAAGCCTAAAATATCCCATGTATGCAACTTCTTAGAACATGCTAACTTTGTTCGTAATGTGCCTTGGTTGCTGTGGCACAAAGATTTCATTCGTAAAACTTCTAAAAACTTAGTTTGTCTGGCTGACAATTACTGAAAAATTGGCACTTAGTAGTTGGAAATTATAAACTGTAGAATCCTCAGTGGAAGGGCTTTTTGGCATGTCTTAATTTATCAGTGATATCTCTGACCTCCTCGGATGTCAGGCTCGTAATTTTTCCCTCTCCCTTCCATCTTTTTCTAGAGTCCACCCAGACAGTCCAGGCTCTGCAGTATTCAACAGTGGATGGCCCAATAACAGCAAGCAAAGATTTAGAAATTAAAAGTTTGAAAGAAGAAATTGAAAAGTTGAAGAAACAGGTAACAGGTATGTCATAAACAGTAACGTAAGAACTGTAACAGGAAACAGTATTTTGACAAGATTATTTTTCTCATAATGATAGTTTTACTTTGCTTTCTAAAAGTAGTCTTCCAGTCTATTTTTACTTCTCATTTTACTCTTTGCTCTTCACTGGTAGCTCAACATTTTCTCCAAATTCAGCTTAATACTCAGTACTTCGGTAATTCCAGTTGCAAGGGAGAAGGAAGATTTAAATGACTTACGCTATTATTATTAGCGGTAAAGTTACACTACTTTTAAATTGTGATGTTGCTAATTTACGTGGATGTGAATCAGGCTCTACTTGAGAATCTGTGAAACCATGACCAATTTCCTTATTGCTACCTTTTGTAGGGCACTCATTTGGTTATTTTTGGCAGTATCAAAAGTCACCGCACTCCTTTCGTAAGTCATAGACGCTGTAGCGTACCTTAGCATTTGTACAATCTCTGCACTCTGACGTGCAGGTACGTAGGTAGTAAACTGGAAGGAATGAAGGTGTTGTTTCTCGTTTACGTGAGTAAAATGAGGGGTGAAGAGTTTAGCCCAGCAATTCTAATAGTCTTAAAAATATTTGACGGAAGGATGATTTGTTATTATTTAAGCATCCATTGATATCTTTCATTTTCTCTTGGATTTTCCTTGGAAGGACCAAATTTGTAAGAGGAGATCACAGTTTTGATTATATTTGTATTTTCTTTTAAACCATAGAGGTTTATAGTGCGCTGTCGCTTAGTACATTGTAACTGGATGTGGAGTAAAGCTAGTTGAAACTGGAGATGTAGTTATCTTGAGTATTTTCATGAACGATACTTTCAGAAGAGAGTGGGTTTTCTGGGAGGTGGCCTGTGTGCATGAAACTAGAGTGATACTGAGTTTTCCAAGTGGCAGGGTGTTGCAAAGGGTGTTTTCCATGAGAGAGGACACTGTGGGCTATAAGGCTGCAGTTCCACGAGCAGCAGAACTGACCAAGCAAAACTCTGCCATCAGTCAGGGTCCTGCTCGCAGCTGTGTGGTCCCTCCTCTTTCTGTGCATGCCCTGGACTCTCTCTTGAGTTTAATTCACTCAGTTAAGCAAGGAAAGAACTATTGAGATACAAAGAATTTAATTGACTCATCGTCTGATAAATCAGCACAAGGTGGTCAATAGGAGCATACGAGGTAAGGGAGATGAGAGGGGGAAGAACCGCCTCTCGGTTCTGCTGTCAATGAGCTCTCACTTCTTACAAAACCGAACATTTATTTCCTTTCCATTTAATTCCTTTGATTCTGGGAGTTCATGGGGATTTTATGATAACCACAGGTTTGGCTATCAAGTATCTCAGTACTTTAAGTTTGAAAAGTGTTTTTGAAATCCGTGCAGATAAAGAGCTGAATTTCTTTAATTTATGTCAAACTGCTTTTCTTTAGAACTCCCAAACTAGTCACAAAGCAAAGATCTACTTAGCCCAGTATCTTGTGTCTTTACAGAGGTTACTGGAGACATTTAGGGAAAGATTCACAGAAATTCGATATATCCAAATCCATCTTTTTCCAGCCTTACTCTCCCAGATTCTGGCAACTCATGTTTTAAGGACTGCCAGACGGGGAGGTTCTATTGCACCACCATGTTGAATATAGCTGTTGGTGAACGAATTTGCTATCTGTTTTAGCTAATTTCTTTTTAGCCTACTTTTAAAGGCTAGCTACTAATAATCAGTATGCTTGATTTGATGCTCTGAATGAAGTTAAAGGGAATTTTCTCTCATAGTGATTCGTAGCATAGGACTTCTGCTATCCTGCTCCATAACGGTTTCTTCAAAATAGGATCTTGAGAGCAGAGACATCTTCAAAGAGAAAGAAAGGAAGTACAGCAAGATGTTTTTTATTTAGGGAAATTAACAAGATTGGTAGAGGGTATCAGGACTAGAACCATAGAAATGGGGACGACAAATGTGATTCCTCTTGTCAATCCAAATAGGAAAATATCTGCATTGTATGAGAGAGAAGAATCAGACACAAGCAGTGGTCTCTATTTTATGTCTGTATCTTAGCTGTGGCAAGGGGAAAAACCCAGAGAGAGAAAGGTTGGAGGAAACTACAAAAAAGATTTGTTCTGGTTTGTATTTGTGAAAAGAATTAATTCAGTTCCTGAAAGTGTCAGGAATGCCAGCAGCGACACCCACAGAAAGAATAATTTGAACTTAACTTCCAGACATTTTAGTTGGTGTGTTTAGACTCTACTGCTACATTATGGGGCAGAAGCACACTATGAACTGCAGACTTCAGCACAGAGATTGTATGCTGTTAAAATTGAGCAGTCTGAAAAAAGTCTGTTATAGATATACAGTTAGACAGCTGTTCTGGTATGATGCAGCAGTTTTGTGTTGTACCATAAGCACTATTTTTGGATGTGAACATGGCTTAACTAGCTCAGGGAGGATCAGTCTGGTTTGAGTGATGCCACGTTGGCGCTGTGTCAGGACAAAGGTTTCTCTGAAGTTTCTCTCCAGCCAAATGTCCCTCCACTTGTTGCAGTAATAAGGAGGAAGACAACACAATCAGAAACCTCTGTTCTTCAGCAATCCTCAGCTCCGTTTTTGGCTCTTTGGGACCACTGAAAAGCAACATCTAGAAGAACAGCTTTTGAATGGGACCAGCCCTTCACAGAAAAGCATCACGATCAGCTTTAAATTATATCTTATTCATGACTATTGACCTGCAACTTAGATTTTAGTTCATTGCTGAAGGTATTACTCTCTTTCTTTGGTAATGAGGGAAAAAAAAGGTGTGGGAACATTTCCCAACACAACCAATATCCCTTTTCACATTTAAAAGAAGTCTGTTAATATTGAGAAGGTTCTCTCTTAAGTATCCATTAAGAATTTTCTGCTTCATGCCACGTTTACATTTGTATATTTATTCCTAGATACAGCATTGCTTCTGCTTTTTGGGTTGGAAGAGAATAATGTGATCAAATGAGGAAGATGTGGAGTTGTACAATCCATCCTCAGTCGCCACATAATTTTCCCAGTATATACTTGAACGCTTCGTCTGGTTCCGTCAATACAGCCATTAGTTAGAAGACACTCATTTGTGCCTTGAGTTGTTACTAATACAGGCTAATTTGATAAAACTGGGAAAAGAGGATGTTGTGATTTGTTTGATTTTATGATGGTTTTTTTTGTGAGATGGGTTGTAAAACTAAATTAATGACAGAATATAGGCAAAATCCAAATGATGGTCATGTCTGAATGCTTCCAAATTTAGGTGAGCTAGTTCCAAGTTCTCTGGGTGGCCTTAAAAATATCTAAATTTCCAAATCTAGATCTGATGAACTTTAAAGTAGGTTCAGTTTGGGTGCAAAGCTGAACTTTATGCTTTGGGCTCATCTCTTGGGCAATCAAATCTAGTGCAATATCATCCTACAGTGAGTGTTTGCATATATTAGCCAAAATGTTTGCAACAACTAGGGTGATTAGATGGAAAATTACCATTGACTACACATATGTCACAACTAGCTTTTCATTATATTCTTTAAGCTGTTTTACTGCCTCTTCTGGAGCTGTAAGAGTAAACACCTGCTTGAAAAGGTAATAAAAAATGAACATGAAATTGTGTCAAATTCAGGAGTGTCACTGGGGGCACCTTAGAAAAATACATCTTCTCATTTATCTAGTTTTCCAGGAAATGACAAGCTAGCATATGCTTTCAATTTTTGAGGTCAAAGTTATAATTTTTGTTCGCTAAGTTACATAGGAGAAAACTTTGAGGAATCTTTCATATTGCCAAATATGTGAAGGGCAGCAAAGGAAGAAGAAAACAGAGCTATGGAACAAAGTAGTTCATGCACGGAAGAGAGATTTATCTTGGCTCAGCAGAGCCATATATAAACTTTCTTTTTGCTGGTGACTTCAGAGTAGACTACATAAGAGATGCAGTTAATAATTTCTGGCTTTGAACTGCCTCTCTTATTTAAATGCATTCTTCTAAATTTTTAAACAAGAGTCAATGAATTAAAACAATAGTGGATATTTGTCTGGGTATAAGCTAACAGTATTAATTTGCTTATAAAATTCTTGTGTTTCAGAAATTACAGCTCTTAGAAATGTATGTGGTTTTATGTTTGATTTCTCCAAGACCCGATCTCTTAGGGTTGCATTTATGAAAATGTAGTAAAAGGCTCTTACTAAGAGTATAGATGAGTTCCTGTTCTGTGGGTAAATATGTATGGTCTGAAGACCTGCCACAACTGAGATCAAAGGCAAAATATCCAGTGATTTCATAGAACTTGGAATTAACCTACCTTCATATATATCTTGCTTTAATTTTGTGTTTTAAGTGAAAGACTAGGAGGGGAAAAAACCCCACCCATTAGGTAGAAATTTTCCGTTCTCACATTTTATGCATTTCAACTTTTCATGTTGTAGCACTTGAGCATATTGGTATGACATTATTTAGCTGTGGCTTAGAAGTTTACTTCCGTTGTGTAACTGACAGTTGGTTAGAAACTGCTGTAATAGTTTTCCTGTATTTATAGTAGTAATAAAGCAGATCACATAAACACAAGTGGTTTTCACACTGGAAATAAGTAAAATCATCTGAAGTTAATTTTAAGTGTATCAACAGGAGAATGCTTGCCAGCTCTTGAGTGACCCATTACTTTTACTGTTTCTTTCTGGGGGAATTTGGGGGGAGGTGGGAGACTGTTTATAATTACCGTGTACTAAAAGATTTGTTATATATTACATCACAGTGCATAAAAGTCAAACGTATAGGTTGTGTTAAAGCATACATTACAGAATTATGGATAGTGCATGATTATTATAATGTGAAAAGACAAGTTGTTATCGTTTTCTATGTTGTTTTGCAGCAAGCCTGTGACCTTTTATTATGTTGTGTTAAAAGCAGATAACAGCAGTTGAAACAACCTACTCCCTATTCTAAACCAGATAAGAATGCCATTATTTTGTGATCAAATGGAAACCAGAAAAAAATACTGAAGGGGCTTCAAGCAGCTAGACTGTGCTATTCTAGAATAATAATTTTTTTCCTTAACATATTTAGAAGTCTGCTGCTTTTTCTAGATTCTGGTCAGCTAGAACAGCAACTTGAGGAGGCCAGCACTGCAAGGCGGGAGTTGGATGATGCTTCCAGACAAATAAAGGCTTTTGAGAAGCAGGTCAGAACGCTGAAGCAAGAGAGGGAAGATCTTAATAAGGTAAAAGCATCTTGTCAGCAACTCTTCTAAATCCTAAAGACTGTTCTATTTTTGTTATTTTTGCTTGAAATAACGTCCGCATGTAAAATTAATGAGCAGACAACAAATGTGTAGCGTGACCTGCTTTGCTTTCTGCCTGTTTTTTGAAGACAAGGACTTGATTTAATGTGTTGTATGCATGACTGCTGGGTGGTCCTAGCTGACTGCTTCCAGGTAGCGAACAACTCCATGATCCAAATTGCATGGTGGCTGCAAAGAAGGTTTTATAGCTTCAGATTGATGTGGTAACCGTAGTGGTTAGAAGACACAGTAGAGAACAACTATTCCAGACAACTAATTTAATCTGAAGTATGGGTGAGACTGTAGCAGGGGAAAAAAATGTTAAGAATATAGTATTAAGGCTGTGTCACAGAAGTGTTTCCAGAAGAGAGATGTGAAAAATTGCCCAAACATGAAGATTGAAGAGTTATTTGAAATAACTGCAGTAAAGAATACTGGGATTTATTTCTTCTCTGTCTCCCCGATTCCTTGTTTTCTTATTTATAACATACTGTCTTTCATGGCTCTTCTTTGTATTCATGGTTAACTCACCTTGCAAATGTAATCAGGTGTGAAATACATTAGCCTGTTTCTCATAATGATTCTATTGGCCCAGTGTTTTAAAGTCCGCACTGGACGTTGATGTGCCAGCTGTATTTAACACTCTTTTAACCCTTAAGGCCCTTAAAACCTTGAGAGCTGCCAGTTTGTCCAAGATAGACTTACGTCTCTTCTAAAACAACCTGTAGTGATTAGGACCTCTTTTTAACAATCTTAGAAAAAGCTTTTGAATTTGTATAGATGTCAACAGTGCCAAATATTAACTCTTCATGCCACTCTTCTTTTCATCCTCAGACTCGCTTTTCCTTGCTTCTTTGTTCTGCTCCGGTTTGGCTGAACATCAATAACTCATTTAAACTGTTGTGGTCCCTCATTCGTAGTGTAGTAGCACAAACCTAGGACACAGCAAGCTTTGTGAAGGTATTGTGCTGTAGAGTTATCACAGCACTAGCAGTGTTATTTCATGTGGGTTCTTTTAAAAGAATAATTATCATGTATTGCTGTTAATCACTACAGTGTTTTGTTGCCTGAAACTTTATGTAATATTTGATATTATGGTACAGTGTGTGGAAAACATAGTCACCATTGCAGGTCAGTTTACAAAAGCTTCTAAAGTAGAAATTTTCATAGAGCAGAGTTTTCCATGCAATTAATGCAAAAACCTTTTTTAAATCATTTAGCAGTTGAGATAAGTACTGTTCTTTTTATTCATTCAAGCCGTTCTTGAAAAACTATACTAAAGTCATTTTTAATTAAGACAGCAAGGTATTTTTATGTTCTAATGCAAGTGTTTGAAAGCCTTTGTGTTGAACCTTATAATAATGGAGTAAATTCCAGCTTGGTTTACATTTATGCAGTTTTATGAACTTCAGCAGTGTAAAAACTGGCCTCTGTCTTCATTTATAGAGGCATACAATCTGTATCATAGATGCATTCATGAAAAGAAATGAATATGCAGTTTCTATTCATTCTGGAGAAGGTGTTAGATGCACATCCGAAGACAGAATTGGCCTTGCAGCTTTCTAGGTTTATTACTTAATTCTTTTTTTAAACTGTAGGAACTGGCAGAGTCTAGTGACAGATTAAAATCCCAAGCCAAAGAGCTGAAAGATGCACACAGCCAGCGGAAATTGGCAATGCAGGAGTTCTCAGAGATGAACGAGCGGCTCACAGACTTGCACTCTCAAAAACAAAAGCTTGCCCGCCAGCTCCGAGATAAGGAGGAAGAAATGGAAGTGGTGATGCAAAAAGTAGAAAGTTTAAGGCAAGAGTTACGCAGAACAGAGAGACTTAAAAAAGAAGTAAGTGGTGGGAAGACTGTTTAGAATCTATGAAATAGTCGTTATATGCAAGGTTTTCTGACAAAGTGATTTTTTATGTTATCTGTAAATCTTAAACTCTTTGATTGTTGTTTCAAACAGTACTGATTTAGTTGTCTAAGAATTTGAAGTATACATTTTAGTGCTGAAGATTTACCTCTTATATTGAAAACCATCATTAGTTTTTTTTTTTTTTTGGGGGGGGGGGGGGGGGGGGGGGTGGGAAATCCTACCTATTAAAAACGTATGTACTTTTGTAGCTGGAAGTCCAAGCTGAAGCCGCAGCTGCTGAGGCATCCAAAGACAGGAAATTGCGCGAGAGGAGTGAACAGTACTCTAAACAGTTGGAAAGTGAAGTAGAAGGGCTAAAGGTTAGTCTGTTTTGATATTAACACCTGTGAACTTAGTAGTCAACTACCACTTGGATCTGTTTGATTGCTTTCAGGTGTAGGACAAAAGAGTATTGTCAGTTTGTAACTTCAGTTGATGCTGAATATTAATGCAAGCATCGCGTTATTGCCCAGAATATGAACATTTGCCTAATGCACTTTTCAGGCCAGTGTGTTCACAGCTCACTGGAGTATTTCTAATACTCAGTGATTTCTTACCAAATTGCTTCCATTATTACTTTGTTTAACTTTACTTGTTAAAAGTGAGTTGTTGTTTTTTTGTTTGGTGGGTTTTTTTGTGATTTTTTTTTTTGTGTGGTTGGGTTTTTTTTGGTTTTTTTTTTTAATGTAGGATGGTCGAGTATTTGAAGATAACCCTGCAGCCTATTCAGCTTTCTGTATAGGTGTTTTGTGTACTGTGTTGTTCCTCAGCATGTAAGCCAAAAGGATGGTTTCCTCCACAATAGTTGTCAACTGATGTAACTGTAAAGAAAAAGTTTTAGTGTATTCTGCTTCTCAGCCAGAAGTTGAGACATTTTTGCACAAGAGCAGCATTGAGCATGAAGAGTTTTGTTTATATCAATGAGATTGCTCATACATGTATGTGTGTTTAGGAGCAGAAATTTAAGTAAGCCAAGAATGTTAACTGTTATTTCATTCTATGATTTAGCATTTTATACAGTGCTCTGAACAAATCAGACTTTCTCAAAAATTGCACAAGGAAGTTTTTTCATTTCTGCATGAAGATTACTCTTCATTTACAGCAAAATCCTGTTCCCAATGTTTTATCCAGTAGGATAACTCTAAACTTTTTGTGCAAAATGTCAGATTAGACCTATTCTAGTCTTAATTCATATGAATGACAGGGAGGTTGTTACAAGAATTCTGGGGGGCATTTGTCAACATTAAGTCACTGCACAGAAAATTTGGGGTTTTTTTGCAATCATTCTTTTATTTTGCCTTCCTTTGTTAAATGAAAGTAAGGAAATCTGTTCTGTATGAAATTTGGATTTCTAAAGCTTCTGCTACTGTGAATTCAGATTGTTATCTGAAAACTAAGATGTGTTTCCTCTACTTTCATGAATCTTCATCAGCAAAGAGCTTGTATGATGAGGCAAGAGGTATTTATTAGAGATCCATTGAGAATAAACGATGTGCTGATTTATCACAACAGGGCAAGTTTATCAGAAGAGGAAAAGGAACTTGTAACTTTCTTAGTAATATTTCACAGTACAGTAAGCACACTTTGGATCATGTGCAGTTGTTGTGATACTGCATTATCTATTCAGTAAAAGCTCTGCATGGCTCCTTAGTTAAGTTCAGGAGGCTATCATAGAGAAAAGGTCAATATTTAAAGAAAAAAGGAAAGTTTCTCCAAATGAGGAGAACAGAGAAGCCTGTAGATGATGGCAGGTTAAGTGTAAACAGGATGTTGAGGGCTAAATAAAGAGAATTTATAAAGCACTTTGCAAAGGATGCTCAGAGTGATTGTGGGAAGTTCTTTAAATCAAAAGCAGAAAGCCACCGTAGGAAACTCATGGGGCTGTTTGTTGGCAGGGATGAAAAAGGTAATCTCCAAGTTGACAGGGCTGTGGCAGAAACGCTCAACGAGTTTCTAGTGTGTCAGACTTTACTGCTGAAGCAGGGGAGATTGCCACACGAAGTGCATTTTTTTTGCAGCAGGTTGGTCAGATGGGCAGGATCAGTCTGAGGATGATGTGCAGGAAGCGTTAGAGCGGGCAGGTGAGTCAGATGTGAAGTCACCCAGAGCAGTGGCCTCACCAAGGAGGTTCCAAAGGAACTCGGGTGAGAAGTAAGAGAACTGCTGGCCAAGATGTGCACCCTGTTATTACAGACGGCCCACTGTGCCACTGGAATCCTCATCCAGAAGATCAAGGGAACTGCAGAGGAGTGTGTGTGTCTCCCTTAGGAAAGGGGTAGAAGCTGTATTAAAGAATAAGGTCCATGAGCTCGTGGATCAAGCAGATCCTACTGGTAAGGAGGCAGCATGCCTTCTGTCCAGCCAAGTCCCGCAACACTCACCTGCGGGGGTTCTGAGAAGTTGTCAGTAAGCATGTGGATAACGGAGATCTAGTGGCTGTCATGTATTTGGATTTTAAAAAAAATCAGGCTTAATATGAGTCAGCAGTGTGCCCTGGCAGCCAAGACAGCAAACCACATCCCGGGGTGCATTAAACAGCATCTAACTATTTATGTGACAGGAGAAGCATTGTGTCTCACTTGAAACAGGCATGTATGAAAACATCTATTTGGATGTCACTCTTATATTTGGGCAGGAAGAAGCTGAGGGGAAAATATGTTTAAGGTTTACAAAATCAAAAAGGTAGCGGACAAGGTGGCTAGAAATGGCTGTTTACCAAACCCTACAGTCCTACTACTGAGGGGCACTGGCAGAGCAAACAGGGTATGCATTTAATACAGTACTACTTCACAGAATGGGGAGCGAACTCTTGGAACTTGTTGCCACAGGAGTTTGTGGTTGTGACAGTATCGGCAGCTTCATAAAGGGATTAGACAAATTGATGAACACCACATCCCCTGACTATGTGGAGAGATACCCTCTAATACCTTTAGTCCAACAGTAGTTGTATTCCAAGGGGAATGTGCCTCATAAAAAGGCAGGCCTTGGCACTGTCCCCAAATAGCCACTGCTTTAGGAAACGTACTGCTCTGACCAAGGAGGGCATCTCTCCACATTGTTCTTCACAGTGAAGCTGAATGCGATACTTGAACAGTAAGAGTAGTGAAAGCATACTACATGAGTAAGTGAAGAAGTTAATGACTTGGACCACATGTTGGAGGAAGGTAGCAAAAGAAACCAGTTACCATTTGCAGTATGTTTCTGATTCTAATCAAGCTTCCATCGATGTTGAAAAACAGAGCTGTATGTAACAACGGAAGAGAAGGGCTTTCATTTTCATCAGAGCAATATTATAATACCTGCAAATCTCTCTCTGTTCTTCACCAGTAGATAGGCATCTTTACTGTTAGTTATTAGGGCATTTCATAGGCGTGCTTGCTGTTTACTTCAGTAAACTTAGTTATAAAGTCTTAGGTGTATATTCAGGCAGCCAAAATTGTGTTTCTGGATTGAATTACACACATATAAAAGGTGTGTTGGGTGAGTCTGTTCTGGGCCAACTAGGCAATTTTTCATGCTAATTTGTACGGCTGGTTTATTTTTTTGTTTATTCTTTTGTAAATTCATTTCAAGCAAATGTAAATGAAATGCTGCATGTTAAATATTTCAGTAGCATATTGAAAACAAAATTCTCAATTCATTCTTTCTTACCTGAGCAATAGCAAATTATTAAAGTGAGAGGAATAATATAGTAATCCACATGAGTGATAATTAATAGGATTGTAATAAGGAAGATTGCATCTTTCTTAGTATGTTGCATTTGGCAAATATTTTTACTGTAAAACTTTGGGCTATTAGCATCACAATCCTAAGTAAGATTCTTCATATTCTTAAGCAAGGTAAGTTATTATTACCATCTGCAAAGGGCAAGATACAAGTCTTGAAGCAATACAAAACAGCACTTGTAACAAAAGGCTAATCTCATTAAAGACAAGCCAGAAGTATTCCAAGATTTTAATGGTGCATTCATTTAGGGTTATGTTACTTGAAGAGTAAGTTTTCCCATGCCACCCTCTCTATTATTGCAGTATGTAATGGTTATTCTTTATTCTTCAAGTTCAGAACCTGATACCTGTTAATGTTGCAATTATGGTAAACATAGTATGTGATACACGTCAATAAATATAATAATATTTATAACACTGCTGTCAGTTTGGACTATTTGGCTTCATAACTGCCTAATGAAAGAACTGCTGGGTGAAGGTTTTTTTGTTTGGGTTTTTGTCTGTGTCTGTGTGCGTGCATGAGAGGGAGGGAGAGGGAAGACTTCCAGCGCAGAGTTATGGCAACTATCTGTGTGCCAGGAGATACATTATGTCTCAGTTGCACCATTTGTCCACTTGAAACAGGCATGTATGAAAACATCTATTTGGAATTTATGTTTGCATCAATTAAAAATATATTCTGTTTACTGTATGATGCTAGTGCTGTAAGCCACTGTGCAATACCATCCAGCTCTCTGTTTTACTGAAGCATCTGTCTTATGGTCTTAATAGTATCTTTTCATTGTGGAAAAAAGGTGAAATGCCATGAAAACATTTTATGTACCTGATAGATGATGCTGCAAAGCCTAAGCATTTTATGAGCTCCATTGCCAGATACGTGTAGGCAATTCGGCAGGTTGGGCAGTAACGAGTAAGTTCAGTAGTTCATGCCAGTGCATGAAATAAAATTCCTGTACTTCCTTTCTCTTTTTTAATCTTTCTTTCCCCAAACCACCTCCTATGAGGATGACATCTTCCTTCTCCAATTTACCATTCTGCATGATAAGGGTAGGATTTTACTCTTAGATCAAAACAGATGGTCGTTTTCATGAGTTAGAGAAAACAGTGCGGCAGCAGCATGTATCTGCCTCATACATTTAGTGGGTTTTGTAGTGTTCTGCTGACACAAACAGCAAGGCCCAGCTTTCTCATAGAATTTGTTGCGGCAGAAACTCAGCTCATTTGAACGTTCTATAATGACAGTTAGCTCTTAAAATCTCTTCGTACATCAGCAAAAGAAAATTACCAAAAGCCATGTTTAATTAAGGGTAACTGAGAGGGTTTTAGAATCTCATGGTAAGAAAGGAGGTATAATTAACAAAATATCTTAGATCCTCCTGAAGGTGTGAGGCAGTTACTGTAAGGAAGTAGGTTTTCCAGTTACCTTCACTTTCTCAAAACGCAGTGTTTTAATTATTTCCTTTCCTTAGACTACCTTTAATTACATACTTTTAAAAATAGAAAAAATTCCAAACCAAGTTATACAAGTGTTTACATTAAAAAGTGTTTCCATACTTGGATTTCAGTGTATGTCATGCCACTATCTCTTTTCCAACCTGGTCTTGCTCCTCCTCTATGTTATGGCAGGACATTTTGTTTAGTGAGTGCAGCATTTGGTGCAAATATGTGTGTATCCCAAAGTAATGTGTAAAGACTATTAAAATGCCAGAAGACCTCACTAAGAGAGCTATGCAGCTGCGAAAAGTGAAGTAATTACTATTTAAAGTTTGTTTTGCCTGTTAATCCACTACAATGTAAATGATCAGTTTGAGTAAAATAGGTCAGGTTTCCCTCCGGATTGATGCAATCCATACAGTTTTTCTGCAGCTAGATTTTAGCTCTCTGTTAAGTCTCTGCTTGTCTTAGTATAGCTTTTCCACAAATTATTTATGCTTTAAAATATATTGACTCTATGTCATAGTCCTTATTCTCCATTCCTTAAAGTCACTTGAACTTGTTGTTGTCAACCATGTGAGTGGGAGCATAAAAATCTTCTAATTTTGTGGTCACTTTCCAACCGCATGTAAGGGGAGGCAGAATGTGGCCGGAGAGGTTTAAAGCGATGATCAACTTTTCAATGGCTTGAAAACAATTACTGCATTTAAATCACAACATTTTAAAGGGTACAGTTCAGATTTATGCTCTAAAATATTTTCAAAAAAGTTGAGATAGATGTGCTTAACTCAAGTCTGTGATGGGATATTTTCTAAGCATGGACTTAGGAATATTGGGTTGTTATTAAGCATAATTTTCAGCATTCCTGAGTGCTAACTTCAGGCTATTTATTTTAGCAGAAACAGGTTGGTCGCTCACCTGGGGTAAGCAGTATAGAACACCAGCAAGAGATCACTAAATTAAAGGCAGACCTGGAAAAGAAAAGTGTTTTCTATGAAGAGGAACTGTCTAAACGTGAAATAATGCATGCTAATGAAATAAAAAGTCTGAAGAAGGAGCTACGGGATGCAGAGAGCCAGCAGCTTGCCCTCAAGAAGGAGATCATGATTTTGAAAGACAAGTTAGAGAAAACCAGAAGAGAAAAGTGAGTATTGTATGGGATTTACCTTAAAGCTCAAAATATCTTTTGAAGTCTCCTAGTATGTTTCCAAACACACTATCGCTTCCTCAACTGGAGTGCAGACAGGTGCGTTTGGCTAATGCCATGGTTGAAAATAGTCACCTTTAGACTGACTGTTTTCAGAACAGAACCACCACAACCCTGTACTGCAACAGTTAATTTTGCACCAGAATTCTTGTAGTGGCAGACCATTCCAAGGCATGTAACTTGAGTTGCAGACTTGTAGCTCGGGGTAAGTCAACCCTGAAGCTTATGTTGCGGTTTAAAATAGGGGTTTTGACTTTTTTTTTTCTCTTTGGTATTTTCATCTTTTGATGTGTTAGAAAATTAATGTGTTAGAGATCAACTGTTGCTTACATTTCTGCCAGCACAGGAACAGTCACTTAATGCGGACTAAGGCTAATCCATGCTGGGTTCCATCCAGTGTTAACATCAGTCATCAGACTACTGTAGGCATAAGCTGCTTTATCTCTTCTGACATGGTAATTTGTCAGAGACCTGCTTTTTTTCTCTCCCACGTGGTGGAGCTTATAACTGGCCTTGAGAATGTTCCTTGAGGCATTCATCAATAAAAACCAGTTTTTCTGTTGGATAGCGTAGTAAAGGAAATAGTCATAAATAGAATGTGTTCATTTTCATTCATAAAAAAAACTCAGAATGCTTTATAGACACTAACATAGATGCTTCTTTTTGCTGCTGTAGTAAGATGGCATATTAGAAAAACCATGGAGAAGTTCTTGCTGAAAGCTTAGCCAAACTGTAGCGAGTCCTTAAATATAAGTGGTAAATAAAATAAAGAATTTTTTTAAAAAGCTTATGCAAATAGAGTTGGAATCACTGCTTCTCTGGTAAATTGTTTCCAGCAGGGGAAGTAGATCATACAGCCTAGAATGCAGTGGATGAACTGGTTCTTCCTAGATTATAGCTGTTCATATTAACACAGTAGTTTGCTGCTTTGTTCTAGGTTGGGAGGTAAAACTTGCATCAGCAGCATGTTTTCATTGTACACAACTTGCTGACCTATGAGGTATAAATGCACAAAAGGCTATGCTCTCTTGTCATACGTAAAGGTGATAGGATGGTACTCCTTTAATACCATGTTTCAGAAGGAGGGATATTCGATAAAGAATCATTAATAACTCTTTCTGCAGGCTAAACTGTTGCTAATGATCATGCCTCCAAGCGCTGACCAGACCAAAAATTCCCTGGGGTTTTTATCAGAACCATTCTAATGTTGTGCAGCTGCAAAAGTTCTAACTAGATGTTCAGCTGGTGAAAGAATGAATATCCTAACAATGCTAATCTGCTTCATGCTATCTAGTTCATACACCTTCTTTCAATCTAGTTTCTCTCTATAAATAAAGAACTGAATGCAAATCTAAAGTGAGTGCTGATGTAACCATGTGTTCCTCTATGTATTTCAACTGTTGGTGTAAGAGAACATTTTAAAGCATGAACAGAAGTGTGTCACGTAACAAGAATCCAACATTTGGCTCTTATTGGGAAAGGCTTCAGCATCATGTGAAGTCAGGTGTCCAAGCACATGATGAGACCTGATCTTAACTGGGTTTTGTTTAACAGATCTGCAAAATCTCATGAAAGTATTAGGACTTTACAGAAGTGCAGAAGTCCAGTGTTCAAGGTGTGCTACAGATTGACTTCTGTAGTCGTTGAGGGATTTAGAAGGGAAGCTTAGATATTAGGAATGGAAGAATTGCTGTTTCTGCTCAATTCTCAGTATTTGGTAGTTTTTCTTAAGAGAACGTGGTTATTTTATTTTATTTTATTTTACTTTTTGTTTCTGGTTACATGTGTTGTTTTTAGCTTTTGTAATCAGGCATGCAAAGCTTTTTGTGAGTCAGACTTTTTACTGAGTCTGTCAGTACAGAGGTGTTCAATATAAATGTTGGAAAGGAGGCACCTGGAGGCTTTATGCTGAAATAGGTGGAATTATTTCAACAATAGGCTTGGGGTGGGCGTGGGGTTGAAATGTGTGTGCACAGTTTGGGAAAAAATTTGTACTACTCCAAAAATAATATTTAATACATTAAAAAAAAAAAAAAGAAGCTTTGATAAGAGGACACAGTTGCATTACTTAATAAGGGCTATAGTACAGAGTGAATAAGAGCTAGGTCAAAAATCTGTGTGTATTTTTTATGTAACTCACATTCTGGTGGTTTCAGTTTCATTTTTTAAAATAGGTATTTTTTCTTTGTATCACTCAAATTTAAGCTTTCTTACTTTTATTATTCCAACAGCATCTTCAAGTGAGAGGAACTACATTTCTGTACAAAACAATTGCCCTTCGCTAAAGTCTGATAAACTGCATGCTGTTAAAACTGGGAATGTAGGAACATAGTATCAGGCCAGTGATCTCTGTAGCACGATATTCCATTTCTTAGAATTGTCATTATGAAATATTTTGGAAGAAGGTGCAAGAAACCATGTAGAATAAATCATGATTATAGAAGTTTCTTTTAAGCCTGTCACTTAATGATAAATTTATAAAGCAGAGAGCTTTATAAAACAGAACTTGCTGTTTTTAAATTGTGTGATATAAAGGAGCCTGGGGGCTGGTGTTTGTTTCAGGTCTACTTTTCTTGGTTTCAAAGAAGTAAGATAAAATATTTCTCCACTTTGTACAGCTGCAATAAAGAGCTGGAGGGACAAAGTGATACCATAAATCTGTATTTCACATCGCTTACATGTGGTTTGCTGCGGTTGTTTTACTGATAAAAAGAAAGCTGGATCATGTATGATTTCTTAAATGTGAAGAACAGATACATAGCTAAATTTTACATGAGAGAAAAAGCTTGATGGGAGAGGAGTACGCCAGGCTTCAAAGCGAATATGTTATTTTGATCTTCCTGGCTGTCCAAGGTCCACCTATGGAGTCTGTCACAGTTCTGTGGTTTGCTGAGTTGATATTTGGGTATGACAGATTATACCCACGTTCTCCTCTGTTTAAAATTTATCTGCTTTGTTTCTGTATTATACTACAGTAGTCAGACTTACTGGGTTAGTGACAATCACCAGTTGAATTAAGAACGTAAAATAAAGCAAGCTACAAATATGTTGGGGTCTTTTACTGATCCAAAGACTTCCTAATCGACCACCATTTATGGCTGCTTTGAGACTTCTAGCCTTAAAGGAACAAATTTTAGACAAATACAGAATAAAAACCCATAAACAAAACCATAAAACCATAAAAGCTAAATAAAAGAAATAATTAAAAATTAGTTCGGTCTACTGCCTGAGAAATCAGCTTTGAATCTGTGCCTTGGAAACAGAAGCAGGACCTGTTATTAATTCCCCTGACAGCCAGGGCTTTAATCTCTTCCTGCCTTTTCCCTAGACTGCTCATCATATGCATGGAATCTGTTGATATAGAAAAGGAGTGGTGGTGAATTTCAAACTTGGCATTTAAACAGTAATGATAGTATGTTACTTTGCTAGGATATAGTGTTATGTTTCAAAGGATGCCTAGCAACATAGAATTTCACCGTGAGTCTCACATGCTGTACTAGATTTCAAAGAGTGGTTGAAGTACTAAATGAATTTCAAATTAGGAATAGGAAATTCAAACCAGCATTACTCTTAACTAGGTTCACTGTAACCACTGACACTTCTCATCTTTTAAGGGTGTTCTTTCAATTTGGCAGAGTTGTAGTGGTTCTGCATCTCAGAAAAAGAGGCAAGGATGTAATTTCTCTGTTGCACAATGTAAAATTCTGATCAGTATCCGGGGAAAAAAGCTGCAATGCTCAAGACAAGGTTTCCCCTGGATTTTATTTTTACAAAGTTAAACTTTTATACTGGGTACTTTTTCAAGCCTTTTAAGGCTGGACAGTGGTATTTGCTGAATGGATATTTACTGCATCTGGCATTTACAGTCTAGTTCCATCAACCTACTGATGAACTTTGTGCAAGTTCCTGAATAATTGGTGAAACAGTGAATACAAGATGCAAATGTAGTGAGTCTCAAAAGAGTGGATGTGAGGTGGGACTTAATACGTCGAAAACATTGCTGCACTTTAAGGAAATGACAATGTGTTTTGGCAGAGAACCTGCAGTTTCACTTATTTTCAGGTTCTCATATTCGTTGTGCAAGATCAAAGTTGATGTTAAGCAGAATCAGCCAGAGGTTCTCTTCTACTGAATGACATCCACAAGAGAGGGAAGGGTTGGGGGAAACAGCTACTTTGAAACTCTCTCTTGGAGGGAATGGTCCAAACCTGCTCTAGAATCTGGTGATATTAGGAGCGTATAGGTTACCCATCCACTTTTTGCTGATAGTAGGCACACAGTACCTGAATTAACAGTTCACATGTGGCCTCTGGCTGTCCGGAATTGTCTAAAGACTAGCCCATATAAGCTTTTCTTATCAGAAGTGCCCCAATGTAGCTTCTGTATGTTCTGGTTTCATACGTGGCCATTTTTGTCTGTCATTCTGTGTGAAACTTGGAATTATAGACACACACTTTGGTCTGCAGCATTACAGCTGCTCAGTGTTTGAAGGATTCATCTAAAGAAAAAAAAAAAAGTAAAAGTGGACTGATAAACGTTAGCTCAGTGGAGTTCTATTAATTCCATACCGAAGGAAAGATCACTGTCTAATGATAAAATTCAGCAGGCTGTCTGATAGTCCTGTATCAGACAGGTAGTATAATACATTACTTGCTTAGTTTTTAACAGGCTGTGGTATTACCAACGTATTACTTTCAGCTAGTGTGTGCATTGATCTTTATGTATTTAAGTGAATAGTGTGATGATTTTTAGAACAGGAAACTTCCTAATCCTACTTCATTTTATTTCTTAGCCAAAGTGAAAGAGAGGAATTTGAAACAGAGTTCAAACAGAAGTATGAACGAGAAAAGATTCTACTAACAGAGGAAAACAAAAAACTTTCAAATGAACTTGATAAGGTAAGTGCTGATTAGTTGGGTCCTGAGGTTAAAAGTATTATATGCCATGTACAAATTCAACAATATAGAGCTATACTGGTTATTATTAACTCTTAATTGAGAGTAGAAATTAATATTACACAAAAAGTGGTGATTAATATTTGATTTGAATAGGTAGTGTCTACATCTATCTGAACTAGAGAATGTGTGCAGATATATACATATGCATGTATATGTATTTATGTGTAGGAATTGAGTTAGATGATCTTTTGGACAATATCTTAAGTCAAGAAAAAAAAAGATTATTTCATTGTATGACCAAAATATAAAAATACATAGTTAATGGTGTGATTACTTCAAGTATATTTGCATGTCAATTACTGTGAAATAGCAGGGCCCCTCCCACCCATTGAGATTAATAGTTACTTTGAGATATTAAAAAAAAACCACAAGTGATAAGGCATATTAATTGAGTGTTGAGCAAGGCAGAGTTGTTTCGTGCATTTAGATTATCTCTTTATTGTTCATTTTGACAGGTTATTCGAGTTCACTGTGGATTAGCCTAGTCTTGCTAAGCTTGTCTATTCTTTTTGTAATGCATTAAAATTTCTAAAAATATCATGAAAGTATAGTGTTCTTCAAAGTAAGCATGTTTGCATGTCAGTGTTCAAATTAAAGTATATTTTCATAGCAGTATAAGACCCATACTATATATACCTATATGTAGGCTTAGTCCAAGAAAAGTAAGAGACTAGTCACTTTGATATTTATTTTTTTTTAAAATTTGGTTAGCTTTGTATTTTTCTTGTCAAATGGCATTTAATAAATAGGCATATTTAAATCATAAGCCCATTTAAATGATAAATGTGGAGTGGAATACTCATATTAGGAGTAAAAAGTGGAATAGATTTTAAACTAATATTTTTTCAGCATTTTGATTTGTTAATATATTTCAGTACTAAAAGAAGCCTTTCACATGCGATTCATTCTCCTAAACAGGCCTTCCTATAAAGTCTATCTGGTCTCTGATTCCAGTTTGATTTTCTGAATTATTATTTAACATAATGAAGGTTTAATTCCAAATACCAGCTCAGGTTAGGTGTGGCTTTTGTGTTGGAGAATGTGCATGTTTGAATGACAGCTATGTGAATGCAAGTGAGGTTAATTGCTAGGTATAATGTATTGTACTTACAGATGTGCATTTAATTTCCATTTCCCTGTCTGCAAGTAAGTAAAATGAAAAATAGGGGAATGTGAGACACCTGGAGAATCTCAGGACTTGACTTGTGCTTGTATCTGTTAAGCCTCTCATTCTCCATGGTTACTAAACAAGGGAGAGGTTCAGCAGTTTTATCTGAGCTATAACAATTTTTGTGCCCTTGCTTTGCTCTTTTAATGTAATTTTTCTGTATAGAACATTCCACATCTATATGGTGCAAAGCAGAAACCTTCGAAGAGTTATAGAGGTATTTGGAGACTAATTCTCAGAAAACTAATGAATTTATTGGAGTAAAAATGTAGTTCTAGCCCTTAAAAATGGGCTTTCAGTACAACTAAGGTCATACATGAGAAGAGATTCTGGCTTTTATTGTTAGATGGTGTTTATTGTGGTGGTTGGTACCAATTTTTAAAGCAGATGCGTGATGTGGGAGGGGGGAATATGTGGCTTTGAGTCTGCGCAGAGATGGAGTCACAGGAACTTACACCTTTAACAAGTTGTTTAAATTCTCATTCAGCTCACCACCATGTTTGAGAGGCTGAGTATGAATAACCGGCAGCTGGAAGAAGAGATGAGAGACCTGGCTGATAAAAAGGAGTCCGTGGCCCACTGGGAGGCCCAAATTACTGAGATCATCCAATGGTGAATAATCTGCTCTAATGTCATTGTGGAAACCCCTCAGTATGTGGTAGGGCTGTTGTTAAGTTTTTGCCTTTGCACATGGCACTTGTAAGTGCTTAGGTGAAATCTCACACCCATCTGGGATTCTGCTGTATTTTTGCTTGAGATTTTAATAATACCCAAATCCAGAAAAATGTGTTCCTCCTTAAGAGCAAAAGTGTCTTACCAAATACAACTTTTTTAAGTGCAGAAGGATCATGGCCATTGGGTGTGGCTTGTGGCTTTGGAAGAATGCTAGAAGGAGTCATGTGCTGAGCTCACGCCTCCAAGAGGGAACGAGCCTGGGAAAAGCAGTGGCTGAGAGTATTTCTGTCTCGGCATTAATTTCCTTCATCTGCTTGGCATGTGGCAGAATGAAACAAATACAGTGCAACTTTTATGTGATTTTTTTACAAGGAGAGCATCTGAGACGACCACAAAGCCAGTCAAATGATGTTTCTAATAATACTTTTGCTAAATAATGACGTTATGTTTTTAAAGTCTTCCGTCCAGTTCTAATAAACTAAGGAAGAAAAAACCCAAGTTGAAACTACTAAGAGAAAAAGATTGTTTTATTTAGGTGGCCTTTATTTTTCCTCTCCATGCCTGCTTCACTCCCATCCCTGCTTTTTTATGGTCCATTGCAGTGTTTAGCATCTACAAAAACAGTTTGCATCCAGACTTTTTTTTTTTCTTCACAGATCATCCACTTTGTGGAATATTTCACCATCATATACTGACCACCCTTTCACACCCCACCCCCCTCAGCCCCCCCTCCATTTTTCCTGTCTCATGTTAGTAAAAAAATCGGATTTGTTGTGTCAAAGCACAAATGGGAAACATTGGTTTTAATGAAACCTAGTTTGGTATTGTTGTAATGCCAGTATAATTTTGTTGTCCAAATACAGAGAAGGTTGGCTTTTGAATATAGATGTGTGAATATGTAACAAGGAAGAAGGGCTGTCCTCTGGATTTTTGGAAGTGTTTTAAACAGTGTTACATAAAATCATGTAACGCCAATCTGTGTTACGAAGTCCATAGTGTCTCAAGGCATTGTATTTGTAGCACGGATTAAAAAATTTAAAGGGTCCACTTTGTGCATGTTTCTTTTGAATCCTGTGTCTCATAACTGTGAGAGTAGTAGACGGCTTGTGTCATAAGAAAAAAAAATCATAGAAGTTGTTTAAATGAACGGTTACTTTCTGGCTATCAGAAACGTTCATTCAGAAAAAAATCAAGGTAACGAGACAATTCTATTATTTCACATTCCATACTGTTTTGAGGTAATGCTTATCTGTCTTAATGCATCAGGGTAACCAAACCCTGTTTTTCAGATTTACATGTGAAAGCAGTCATAAAACTTGGCAGTTCTGGAAAAATACAAGTCAGAATTAATTGTGGACTGTTTTACTTAACACCATGTGAAAATGTACCAGCAGCCATTAGGAATGTCCCCTCTCCAATTTATGAGAGCATTTAATATTTTAAGATGTGTTACTGATGTGGTTCAGGTATATGATAAAGGATCTTGCGCATATTAGAGATGTCACTGGGGGGTAGAAGAGGTTTCAGATTGACTTTTTTTGTTATCTCTGAAGATACTTAATGAAAAACTATCAGGAACATGCTAACTTTCTGAGTGAAAAATACCACTTTACTGATCCCTTATGATGATATAGTATCTTTTAAAAAGTATGGAACTAAAAAGTAAAAAAAAAAAATAAATAAATCTTGGTTCCGGTTTTTAATCACTGTACATCATCTTAATTTTCCCTCCATACTTAGCTCTACTTATGTTAAATTCTTTTCAGCTATGTAAGGCCATAACTTGGCTCACTTTTTTTTCTTATTATGTTTAGATTTTCCATGTGTTACCTTGATAATTTGGTCATGTACATCTGCTGTCCTTAGAATTCAGCGCTGCATACTGGCACTAAGTCCTTCTCTGGGGATTTTTGCTGTACTATAATAAGTATTTAAACATCTATAATAATGATAAATATTTTAAAAGAAAAAACGATTGAAGAAAACTGTTCTTATTTAATCAGTCACAAGCCTACGTTTTGCTCAGAAGAACATCCAATTTAAATCCATACCTGTCCACCTCTTCAGTATGACAACAGAATGCCTTGGAGCTAACGAAGCAGGGTAGAACTTGTAGGTTCCCTCTTCAAAACTAACAGATTTTTCACATAATATTACTTTAAAATATGTATTTTGGGTGCATACTTGCTACCTTTTAAAAATTGATTTTGCCTACCATCGTCTTTTTGTACTGTGATTCATGAGGGATGGGAGGCAGTAGATGGAATTAATTACTGGTTTTGTAAACAGTTTGCTCAGCTGCCAGGGAAGTTCAAGGGATTTGTTCTAGCCCTGTTTTAAGTAACAGAAGCCCAAGGGGTCCCTTAACTTCTTTTGGGTGCTTTGACATCTAATAGATACCTCTCTCAGGAAATCTGCCCCACTATTCGAGTCCATGTTTTGGGTGGTTAAGATTGTCACTGTCTTGGGCCCTTCTAAATTATGATTTCTTTCAGATTTTATAACTTGTAATTTTAATGGCCTATCATGTTCCCATAGCCTTTCCCTTCTTTCTTACTGTGCTCTCTCACATCATGTTTAGGTCAAATGCGCAAAAGCCTTTTTATTGTTGCTGTTATTATCCCAAGATATGGCCAAAATCTTAATACAAATACTTGAATCAAACTTCCATTGCAAATTCTAATGTGGTAGCAATAGACCCTCACAGATCATTCTGCCTTAATGGAGCTATTATATTGACAACTTTATATTTGCCAAATCACTCATCATTCCTTGACAAGCTTAAGAAATATTGAGGCTTTTATAGTCAGCTATAAATTTTCCTATGGGAGATGGGAAAGATTCATTGCATAGGAGATTAATGCAGTCACTTTAAAAAGGCATCTTTTAAATAGCCATGGTACAGTATTTCTGTTCTGTTGCAGAAAGGAGGTCGATGGAAATATTGGTAGTGATTCCCAGAGTACTTGGCTAGAAATTTATTAGTCTCTCTGGGAGGGATTCATGTAACCTAGTTTTAGAAGTCCTAAGGTAGACAACTAAAATAAATCCCATGACTAGTACTGTAGAAGTTGCTTTTTTCCCCCCACTGTTTGAAAAGGAAGGATAGACAACTAGTTCAAATGAAGAATTCTGTATTGTTGAGTATGTTTATATGGATGGGTTAAATCCTACCTGATTTACCTATAGAATGGATTTTAGGCTTAGATTCAGCTGGCCAGAAGCTGTGACTGTTGTTTACCGGAAGATTCAGTGAATATTTTCCTTGCTGACTAGATAGCTTTCCAATCAACTGTACTGTGGTTGATTTTATCTTAATTATTGATTTCATTAAAAACCAACCAAACAAAAAGTATAAAAACTAACACAAAAAAACCCAAACCCTAATGCCAAAAAAACCCCAAACACTTCTGCATTAACTCAAACACAAAAAAGCACCAAAGTTTTTGTTGGTTTGGTTTGGTTTTTTGGGGTTTTTTTTTGGTTTTTTTTTTTGGTTTTTTTTTTTTTTTCTTAAATCTGGTTGCTCTGAGAAGGAGGCACAGGCAAATTGTGGAGAATGTTTAGCAAAAATCTGCTCAAATTCCACTGTAAGAAACTCCAAACATAAAAAATTCTGAGATACATTGTTTGAGGTAGAAGTAATCAGAGGTTAATTACCTATAAAATAGAAATTCTGGAGGGCAGGGGGAAATTCCAGGGTTTGGGAGCAGAGTGAAGTGTTGAAAAATTTTAGAGTAGTAGTTCTAAAAAACAAATTTTGTAGGAGGGGAAAAAAAGAATAAAGTTGGGGGATTGGAGCATACTGACGTGAAGACAGAAATTTAAAAGCATGGAGAAACGACAGGAGAAGGGAGTCATGGCCCACAGACTTCCTTGGGGTTTTTAAATCGGGTAAGATGCAGCTTGGCATAAGATCCCAGGGCTTCAAGATCACTCCTCTGGGTGGTCTCCAGTCCTATTCTATGATTTTGTATTCTAAAGTATCCTGGGTAGGGAGACGCAGAGAGTCTGATATTCCTAGCAGCCTGAAAAATAGCATAGTAGATGTTGGTCAGTGGTTATTTGAAGGTTGTCGTGGTACTGGCTCCAACTAAAAAGTGAAATTAAATTTTAGAGGATTTTGTACTATCTCTCCATCCAAGGTTCTTTATAATTAACAAACTGAGCTTGCAAGGGCACTTAGGTTATGTATGAAAACAGAACAATTCATCTAATCTAAATTTTCAGTAAAGAAAGAAATTACTCTGAGTGGAACTTAAAGAACTTTTCTCCCTTACCTTAAGTCTTTTGCTGTCCTTGGTAGGGCTCTCTGCAAGAACAGGGGGCAAGGAGAGAAACATTAAAAAGATTAACTTTACCATTCTCGCTTTAACTTCTTAAAAAAAAAAAAAACAAACAACAAAAACAAAAAACCCCACACCAAAGCCAACCAACCAAAAAATTCCCATCAAAACAAAAACTGTAAGAACTCTTGGGTTCACATGTTTAATCAATGTAGCTCATTATCGAGAGAATGTTGCCATCTAGTGGACAACAGCACTATCTCGGCTGTAAATTTTACTGGTTGTATTTACTGTCATACTCCGTATACATTTTTGCAAAAATTGACTTTACATTTATATTTTCATTTTCTAGATTTCTGCATGTTCTGTGGAATATCTGTCTGAGGTTATTGTGTGTGCAAATTTTAAGAATTTAGAGCCGGAAGGTTTTGTGCATCATAAACCAAGTAACTGAAGTATTTTCTCACCTTCCATGAGGAAGGATCTACATGGCATGATGAATATTGACAAAGAAATTGGACATTCGAAGTTTTTCATCTTTCATTAGAAAAGTTAAAAAATAAGGCACCAATTGCATTTTATTTTTAATGTGACATTGTCCCTTCTTCCTGCAAAGATTTTACGTGTCATTAAAAATAGAAAAGATCAAATGCTGATTTCTAAATTTCTTTCCCCTTCTACACCAGGAAAAGGTACTTTCTCATCTTGAGAACCTCACACTCCTTGTATTCCTACTTACACTCTTTTACTTTTTACTATGCATTTCATTATGCACCAGCCCCTCCCACCCTAGCATCTTATGCTGCTTCTCACATCTTTTGCCCACTCTTCTACCCTAAGTGGTTTGTATAGGCCAAGATTATCTCTATCTGGTCATAATGTGTTTCATCCTGAATGTTACTGGGGGCGGTGTTTGAAGTTGGTGTGCTACTTCCATTGAGTTCTGGTATACCTTGGGAAAAATAGTGACTCATTAATATCAAAACTCTCACTGACTTTTGAAGGAGACATGTGCTTTGGTTCCCCCCCCCCCCCCCAGCCCCCCAGGCTCCTCCCCACCTAACTAAATTATAGGCAGAAGACAAAGATGATAAAGCCCAAAGCATGAATAAATGCTTACTTTTTCATGCTGGGTGGGAATTTGGTGGCAAATGTTCACTATGTTTGCATTATCTTCCTATGTATTAAAGCAGTGTTCTTCACATAAATCTTAAACTGCATGCCCAGAAGTCACAGCAACCTGTAGGTGTTTAGCCCATAGCTTTTGCGTTGTGATCTTGCCCTAAGGCTGCGACGGGAAAGCTCTTCTGTTCCTCCCTTGCCTGTGGCAGTTTGGAGTACGTGCTCTCTGTCTTTCTTGCCTCCTGGTGATGGTAAATCTGTGTTGAAACATTGTATTATTTTTATTCATTAATGCGAAGCTTGCAAGTAGCACCTTTACCGTATTCACTGTGTGTATGAACCCCATAGTATCAACCAGACATACTTATATTGCTTTGTAGGCACAGAGGGGGAATCCCTTTCTGCAGAGAGGTCACTAAGAGGCAAATTCAACCATCTGGAGAACACTCATCTCCAGTCCAACATACTCAGGATTACAGTTACTAAGGAACAATCAGGAGGCAAGGATAAATTAATTTCCTTGAAGCAGAAAAAATACTTTCCCACTTCCCTAAAAGTTACTTAAAACTATTTGAGGATCATTACTTAGAGCACATCCTAAACTTGTCTGTGGTTAGTGTTGATAGATCTAAATGTGATCAAGCTGTGGTTTTAGACCGCTGGTCTCTGAGACCGGCTCAGAGACTTGGGTATGCCCTGGTGTTGCAGAACTGACTTTGTTCTGTGAGCAAGATGAGTATGTTCAGAGGCAGGCATGTAAGGTGAAAGGAAATGGGCTTTTTTTTTTTCTTTCTTCCTGCCCCCTCCTGGTTTGTTCTAGGTTTTTCATAAGCTACTTCATTTCAGTGAGGTAATTTTTTAGCAATTTTCTTTTCTATGTTAATACCCAAGGCAAAGCAAAGAAAGAACCTTCTGCTGTGATTAATCACAGAAAGTTTTGGTTTTTTTTTTCCTTTGTAACCGATGATCAAAGAATGTGAAAAACAAACTTGTCTCCTCCTTGATGTGTTTACACCCAGAAAACATGCCTTGATAGAAAGAAGGCTCAGGGAATGAGAGCGTCTTTTCTGGCTTATGCTCTTTAATGACATTAGAATTAGACTCTCCCTATTTAATTAGCGTTTCTTGAAGTAACATCACTGTTAATTCAAACTACTAGTTCTCATAGTCAGTTGATACAGTGAAGACAACCACTGGTTCCAATGTTATATGGATGGTTGAATTGTTAATTTTTCGTTTTAAGTTTTGTCTTAATTTACTCCCAAAAAATAGGTTGAATCCTGAAAGGTTTCTTTCCCACAGTCTCAATTTCAGGTAGCTGACATTTATACTGAGACATATATTACTTACTTAAATACATAGTTCATCAATCCTTATTCCTTGTCTTAGTGATGCATATTGTTTAATGGAACTGTGCAAAGCAGCAAAGGCTTAGTTCTGTGTAGTTTTCTGTATTTTGTTGTTGTTGTTTGCTTGTATTTTATGTTTTTTAATTTGATTTGTATTCTGCGTTTTTCTGGTTGCTATTTTGTTGAAGGGGCTTTTGGGTTTGTTTGTTTTTCTTTACGTTCTTTGGTTAAAACACCTTTTTCTTCTAATGTAATTCTTTAGGGTAAGTGATGAAAAAGATGCTCGAGGTTATCTTCAAGCCTTGGCCTCTAAAATGACAGAAGAACTAGAGGCCCTGAGGAACTCCAGTCTGGGTGCAAGAGCTACAGTAAGACTCTACTTCCATATGTCAGATTTTTTTTGTTTGTTTAAAAAAATACTAATTTGATAATTTCAGCTGCAATTATAACCCGTCTGTAGAGACTGTAACTTTTGACTAACAAACTTTACTGGAGCTTCCCTTCTGAATAACTGAATAGCAAATTTATTGTTTATCAATTAATTGAACGGCAATATCTTTATAACGTGATTTTATCTATTGTTCAAGTAGCTATTTCATAATCATACATGAATTTGTTGAAGGAAAATATGTATTTTGGGTCATGAAAGCATTAAAATTTTTCACTTTTGAAATGTGAAAGCCCTTTCATAGAGGTCATTTGAATTGAGGTACATCAGAACTTCAATTCACAAAATCTCTTTGCTTTTGAGATTGTGACAGCTTAAGACATTCATCTTGCCTATTTAGTACTAGAGTTTAAAAATAATAATACCAATAACAGTACTCTTTTATTTTTAGATTACTTTGGAGTTAATGAACTCTTACGTGAAGAACATAATAGACGAGAAATGTATTTGTTGAAGTCAGTTACGTTCCTCATTTTCTGCCTTCTTTCCTCTTACTCTTTCTTCTCCCTTTTTTTATTCTTTGCTAGGACATGCCCTGGAAGATGCGCCGCTTCGCAAAACTGGATATGTCTGCAAGGTTGGAACTACAGTCTGCTCTTGATGCTGAAATCCGAGCCAAACAGGCTATTCAAGATGAGTTGAACAAAGTCAAAGCTTCCTGTATCTCTACAGAGTGGTAAGACTAAATTGTTCTGATGGAAATTTACTTTGATACCTTGCAGGGAGTGTCATCAAATCATGATTTTAACTGTCTTGTCAGTCCATATTTGATACTGAATGATATGCCAGTTTCTTATATCCAAATGTGAAAAAAAGACCATACCTCTCTTCATTGTGTAAGCAGCTGAACACTTACTTGGAAAAATTGAAACCTTGAAGACTTCCAGAGGGGACACTTTCTCTTTAATAATGTAATCTTCCTAGTTGTGATAACAAGTTCAAATGCAAGCAGAGTTTGGGTTTGTATCTTAGGACATGCTCATTTCTGTTCTGTTGATGGCCGATGAAAATCAGTTATTGCGTACTGATTTGCACAGTAATAAGATGTGCTTATGGAAGATTATGAATTCTTTTACTCCTTCCTCAGACCTCCCTCCCTGCCACTCCCCCTCCCCTCCAAGTTCGAAAATTTATTCTGTATTGGGTGAATGCCTGAAGCAGGGGATTCATAGGAAGACATTCCATTTCTAGGTCTCCAGCTTTAGTCTAGCTCAGAGCACTGACTTGTTTGGCAGCTTTAGGAAAGCAGTTGGACAGAGCTGAGATTCAAGTATGTTATCTGTAAAGTGGGAATACTTTGTCCACCTGACTCGGGTGTTTTTCAGGCCAGGTAACATGATGAATAGGCAGCATTGTAAATCCTCTAGGAACAGGGGAATCAGTGTTTGCTTTAATTGCAAGGATAAGAAGTGTGGTAGGCAACGCTACTGTGCACTTCTATCAGCTGTGAATCAGAAAGGACTGAAGCAACTAACTGTAAAGTAACTGAGAAGAAAAATAGCTCAACATAATCTGTTAGTGTTACAGGTACTGTGAATTAACAAATTAAAGAACCCCTAATTTTTAAGCATAAAAATCCATGTGGTCTTTTTTTCTCATTCACAGGATACAAGCTCACACAAGTACTCATAAATTAGAAACACGAGCCTTTTTAATGGGTAAACAGGGGCAATTAATTGCTTATTCTGCTTTTTTTAAGGATACCATACTAAACAGCTCCCAGTAGATTACTGAATTCATTCTGGCATTTGATGACATCATGAAGCTTGCTTAATTTTTAAATAGCATGCAAAGATGAACAAAAAGAAGTGACTTGTAATATGGGTTCTCAATATTTACATAGGGTTTTGTTTGTATTCTTTTGAAGTAAATTGCAAGAATCTGAGAAGAAGAACATGGAACTGTTGACAGATATTGAAAGGCTGAAAAAGGAGACAGAAGAGCTTAGATCAGAAAAGGGTATGGCAACTGATATCCAAGTAAATAACATGTTTCACATTGGTGGGTACATCTTATCAATTAAGTGTCACCTTGCAAGTAAAACGTGATACCAACAGACTTTGACATACAAAATGTGAGCACAACTGCATGTTAAGATGTACCCATGGCAGTTGCATTGGCACTTCTAATACATACTTGAAATATGCTTCAGTTTTGTTGATACACTTGAACCAGTAAGGTATTATTTGAGTTGGAACTGCATTATTTTTATTTGGCATGTGTATGGTGATTCACTGCCAGAAAACTGTTACAAGTTTATATTTATAATTTTTTTCCCCTTTATGATGGGTGGAGGTATTTAGACTTCAATACTAATCATAGTGTTCTTCATCTGTGAATGTTTTGGCCCTGTCTACACAGAGAGTAAACAACTGCAGAGACATAGTTAGCATTCATTTGCTTCTGGGATGACTTTGTTGATTGGCTTTGCAACCACATAGTGAGGAGTGTGGTCATGTTTGCTTTACTGTGGTACTAAGAGTATGTTATGGTATTTCTAATGCATCTGTCTAACAGTATTTCGCATTGTTGCTGGGAGAAGAGGCTTTTTGGTAATTCTGAAATGAAAAAAAATTTCATTGAGAGATGATTAATGATTTGGCTGATTCTTTGCAGTTCCTGTAGTAGCTCTAATATTTGTATCTTATGAGTCACATGGGAAGAAGTGATTTTTCAGACCAAATGGAATTACTTAATTTTCTGTAGGGAACTGCTTGAACTCCAAAGTTTCAAAAGCCTGGCAACAATTGCTGCATAGGGGGATGTAAAATATTGTTCAGCCTTTGCAACCTAACGGCATGTCAGTCGATAATGTATTGTAGTTAACATTCATCTCCTATATATAGGCCTCCAAGTGCTAGTTGACTGGTAAAATAATACAAAACATTAAAAAATGACTGGTGCTGATTAGCAAATATAACTTAGTGAAGTGATGCTTGTTCGTCCTGATGTTTAGCACTCATACCAGGATTATGCTTCTTCCAAGAGCTTGGAGAGGAACTCTTGATAACATCCCCCTGGAGACAATAATGCTTTGTCATGTTTAACTTTCATTTATAGATTTTTGAACTGTCTTAAATATTATGCACAGTTACTTGGCTTCTGAAATCTTCCTTTATGTAAACAATTTGTTAAGAATTTATAATTAATATTTTACCCTGTATTTTTTTCAAGTGTTTAAAACCTTATTGTTTTTTTTAAAATAGAGATAAACATATAATCGTTTCTTTTAAAAAAAAAAAAAAGTACTGTTCAAGGAAAAGTTAGTAGTTATACTGTTTACCAGAAGTAAATTAATAAGCTTCTACTGCAACTATTCAAATATTTTTGTATAAATACACCTTAATCCAAAATCCTTATTATCTTTGGACTTGGTTTTCTCTTATGAGAAGAAATATATCAATGTTTGAATCATGAACTGTATAGATGATTCAAATGTAGTCCATGTACAGTGGTAGAGTAACTTCCTGTGTGTGGAAATTGATTTCTAGGAAGGGATTACTTAGATTAGCACTTTAGTTCTTTGCACTTTATAAATATTTTTCAGAAACTGAGGAGGATAGGGAAAAAGATTACTAAAAATGAATCTTTAAAGCAGCAGGTAATTTGAGAAATTTTTTTTAGTCTTTTACAGGGGTTTCAGTGTATTTATATTTTGAAGAGGAAATGATTCTTTGTAACTTCTTTGTTCGCTGTGGGTTATATTTAGGGCAAACAGGGTTATATGGCCAGTTAGAGCAAGATGCTGACATTTTTTAAAACAAATAATTGACCTGTAATATCATCAGTCTTTTGAGATGCACACAGTCCTGCAGGCTCTGGTTACAATTAGTTTTATATATATATGTAATGTACTTATAATATTCAGGAAGCCAGAGTTTGTATGCATCTGTGATTTATAAAGACCTACACAGCAACTTGAATTATTCCCTGGAGAAAAAATATCAGTTGAAGCAAGTTAAAATAACAGTCAGGACGTGCCAGCCTCTGCGGCTCCGGAGGCTGCAGTGTTCCTGCTCTACTTACCGGCTGAAAACCGTGTAAATGCTGTAGCGTGACAGAGACATCTGAAGCTTTACCCAGGATTGTATTGCTCCTGGACATTCAAAAGTGAGAGGTGGCAAACAGGCGTAGAGCATGGGTCAAGGGACTTGTGTTATTTGGAAGTGCAGCGTGTTCCTCAAACAGGCTGTTCTGTGCGTTTTTGTGGAACCTCAGTGTTTGCTGAAGCTGTCTCGTCACGGTAGGCTATCCAGCCTGTGACCAGAGCCGGGATGACACCTGCTATGTTAGCCTGTATGCCTCTATGTCACGCAGCATATGTTGCCAATGGACACAAGTGTATTAAAACCTGTGCCTTCTGCATAAGATGTGTACATACTGTACGTTTTCGTGTTGAATTCACACCACACACATCCTAGCTTGGAAAAAGTTAATTAAACACACGATGCTTGCTTAGTGGGTGTATGTCTATTAAAAAAAAAATTCTTTACTCTGGAAAACAGACCAAATGTGACAACTCGTTTCAAAAAATGTAGGTGGTTCAGGTGGATACTCAGACCCTGATTCAGCAAGGCAAAGGTCCTCCATGAAAAGGTCATTTTTCTGTAGCTTAAAAACCTGCTGCTGTTTTCTAGGTGTAAAGCACCAAGACTCACAGAATTCTTTCTTGGCATTTTTGAATGCGCCTACCTCTGCTCTGGATCAATTTGAAGTAAGTGTACAGCTATTCTAACTCTCTGTTAGTCAGTGGAACTACTGCTGTTATGTGCAGGTTATATGCATATTTGCTGAAAGTTTGGTACTGTATTTTAATCATATTGCCCCATTTATATTTGTGTATAATGATATGTGAGAATTGTTTGCCATTTACAGTGCTGGCTGTCTTTTCTTGAACACTACTAATCATAGTGAATTCTCTCTGAAACCTCGAATACAGAAATTTTCCTATTTTGTAGTGAACATGAAAAGTGCAGTTGTTCAAATGGCCTTTCTTTGTATTCAGAAATGTGCTAAGGAATGCAGATACTGGTTTGATAAAAGGGAGAGAAAATATGTGGATAATCCTTAAATGTATTCCATGAAGTCATTGGTACTGTATATTAGGTTGTTTTCACGTTCTGTTCATTTTATACAGATCTGTAAAATCCAGATAATTATTCTTCATCTCCTCTCCACAGATACCATATACTTAAAAAATAAATCTCTTAAATGTCTTTATCACTTTTACGTGAAAGAACAGTTTAGGTAGAAAACCTGGAAGAGAAAAATTGAAACGATGTTATACATTTCACATCGTCTTTAAAAGAACAGCCGGGGTGAAATATTGGTCAAACTGAATTCAGAGGGGACAAGGCACCATCTTTACAGTTACATATGGGTCTCAAATTTGCCTCTGTTTTTCTTCCTGATGGGTGTACAAGGTCAGCACATTAGGTATGAAAGAGCATAATGTTACGGATGTTGCAAAATTTATTCTCTTTTCATTCTGTATTCATTAACTCATTGTTCTCTCTTGAAGTCCTCACAATACCATTTTTTAATTTGCTTTTAAATTTTTTATCTTATAAGTTACTTTAATATAAGAATTCTGTTGGAGTGTAGGAATATTGTTTTATTGAGTGAATGCTGGAAAAACATTTGGTATAATACAGGTAGTTTTGATTAATTGTTTATGGAAGGCAATTAATGAAAACTTACTGAAGTAACTCTTACTGGCACTAGTTATTTACAGTTCTTTATTTTTGCACTATTATTTATACTGAACAATTTTCTTCATCCATCTCTCTCTCTCTTTCTCTCTCTTTCTCTCTCGTTTTTTTTTTTTTTTACTGCTGTTTTCATTAAAATAGGATTCCTTTTCTTCCTCTTCATCCTCATTGATTGATTTTATGGATGACGTAAGTCTTTGACTTTCAAACCAGTAAATCTCTCAATAACAGAGATCAGTTGATTGATTTGGAATAATCAAACATTAATGCAGTCAACTTAAAAAATCTGCAAGTGCAGTGGGGAACAGAATACTTCCATAATAACATACATTCATCTATTTATATAGATAGATGTGCAATTTTAAAGTAAATGTTTTTCTTTAGGTGCAGGTGAAGAATTCTTAATTGTAAACAGTTTTTCTAATGGGAAGAAGCTGCTTCTGGGCCTTTATCTACTGATATGGCCTGTGGAAAATGGTTCCAAAATCACTGGCACATCTATTTCATTTAGTTCTGTTGCTTCATATTATTACTTTATCATCAATTGTTTCCAAAAGTTTTCTGATCACTTCAGTGAAAATATTTTCCTTGCATACTGTTAATTAACTTCTGTTTGCTCAAATAAAATATTGTCTCTTTTTTAGCCTCCATCATAAGAAGTAATCTTCATATAACTGAAGGGAACTTAATACTTTATTGCCATTTGAGATGCTAGTTTTCTGTCAGGACAGTGTTTAAATATTTACCCTAGTTAATTAGATACTAAGGGAGTTGAGTTAAAAGCTGAAAATTGACCGCATTGTATTTCTTCCAGACTGAAGTAGTAGGGACATGAAAGTAAATAAAAATAAGCTTTTAAAAACTGAAGTATATTCTATGCATCCATGGTAGAGAACCATCCATTACAACTCTGTAGGTATATTGTGTATGTACATCTCTGTGCGCTTGTATGTATGTGGGTACACATACGCACATATTTATACATATGTATTTAAAAGTCTAATCCTATTTGTATTAAGATGTGATATAATTAGTTTTATTCTAGAAATATCTGCTGTGAAGTGTATAACAATGAGGATATAGTATTATGGGCCTATGCTACTGATTGCGTTTCCTTTCACAAACTCTGGAAGAATGCTTTTCTTCTAGACACTTTTTTTCTGTAAATCAGGTATATACCTTAGACAAAATGTGAAAGTACATCTGTGGTACCATAGTAGAAGGTATTTGCCTGCATTTTTGTATAGCATATAGAAAACTTTGTCTTGCTGATATTGTTGGAATTTTCTTCCATGAAAAAAATGAGAGTACAGTTTCCTGTCATGTTAAAGCTACAATAAATGAATAATATTTATATCCTTTATCTGGATTAAAGAATTGTTCTATATGTTGCTTGAATATTAGGAACACAGTTTCTGTCAGCAGGTTCTTACATAGAAACTTAGCTTTAAAAATACCTAATACTCTCTCCTAAAACCTGTTAGAAGAGTTAGTTAGAAGAGTTAGTTAGTAGAGTACATATATGGCAGAGTAGCTGATAATGTTCTATTTTGCAAGGGGAAACTTAGGACAAGAAAATTTTCCTGGTTGCTGTCTAGTTAGTTTTGAAGGACACCAGTACTTTATTCTGTATTTATTGTTGTTTGGTTGGTTTTGTTTTTGTTTTTTAAAGAAGGCAGCATATTTGTTTTCCACCAGCATTTTGACAAAATCACTTTAAATCTATGCAAGTGAATGATTTACAGCTGTTGGTGTATATCCTTCAAGACATTCTTCTTGATTGGTCAACCCAGATCAAATCTTTTCAGATATTCATCTTTTAGACTTAGGTAACACTCCAGGTATTTATATGTATATTGTTCCATGTGGATGACTTACTACACACAGAATCAAACTTCCCCTGTTACAGCATCAGTCTGAGTCAAACAGGAGCATTTTTTTCTCAGTTGGATTGGGCAAGAGTACATTTCTGGACTGGACTGGCCAGGGACTAACATCTCTAACACTGGGGCAGAATTCTTTCTCATCTGGCAACACTGCAGAAGAGAGCTGACTGTTGTGCTTAAAGTCAGTTCTGTGTATTTCATTTATTGGACAATTACTGGATTCGTTCATAGGTTCATAATATAGAGCCTCTGAATTATTAAAATGAATGGGTATTTATGTTTTAGCTCATTGAGTTGGTTCAACATCAATGCATTAGGTGGACTTAAATGAAAATAACGGTATTAAAAATCCCTCCCCGCTGGATGTGACCTCCATTCCTGTTCCAGTGTCTCTTTCTGACAGTAGTTCCTTGGAAGGACAGTGTTTCTTGCAGCATCTCAAGAAGAATGCATCTGTGTACAGTCAAACCTGACAAGTGTGTGGGTTCCTTATATTAAGACCAAGGAAGAATCAGAAGTCCTCAGGTCAGACTCATGCAGTGCTGCAATATTTCATGGGTTTCAGGAAAGCCAATCCTGTAATCAAGAGCCAAAGTAAATATTACTAATGGCCCATATTGTTTCTTCAGCCTCTGTGCTTCATTAAGAAATAACAGAGTGTAAAATAATACGCAGTTGCAGTTACATAGCACTCTTTGCAAGATCTCTATTTAACATAGAGATGTGTAAGCAGCACTGAGTTTGGCCCCCTGATTACATTTGGAGTTTACTAGGGTGGGTATGTTTTGTGTGTCTACCATCCAAATAATGTAATTTTTTATAGCGCTCCATGAATGACTCGAGTTAATTCTAATTTTTTCAATGAGGAAAATGGTAATTTTGCAATTTCTACCGGAGAGAAGTAAAAATAGAAGTCCCGCTGCCTCTTGTAGCATGCAGATGCTGAGGAAGAAAAGTGATAGCTCACTATTCAGATGAGCAGCAGTCAATGTTGGTTCCAGCTGTCCCTCCTTGAAATAATACTTGGTCAGGTTGGCAGAATTGGTGCCAAAATCCTCCTCATAGCTGCGAAAGGCCATGCGTTCAGAAGTTATCCTTGATCTCCTGTGCACACGGGAGGGTGCAAAGGGGAGTAGGAATGGGGTTTGCTGGCCCTGGGTTCTGATTTTGGTGGGGGGGGAAGTCACCCCCAGTGACTCTAATATGCTGATTTCTAAATCTTTGCCGTTGTTTCTTCTGTGTGTCTCAGTAACGTCATCTAGGTGTTAAGTCTCCTGTGGTCACTAGAGGTGTCTGCTAATGGAATGTTGGGTTTTGGGTTTTTTTGCCAGGCGGATCTTTGTGTATCTCACTAGCTACTAGAAGCAATCAACCTGTTTTATTTAAACAATTTGTGATTATTTAATAACAATAAAATGGAATACCATTTTCCCTTGACAAAATTATTTTTCTGCACTTGCTGGAAAATATTATTTTCCCCTGTTAACAACACATTATGAATTAAAAATAGATTTCTTGAATTCTCCTGCAATCTGTCCTCACATGCAGTCCCTATGGGCTTTGGTTAGACTAAACAAATATGAACTTTGTAAATAACCACAGAATAAATCATGTTCTGAATTCTCATTAAACAAGAATAAGCCATAGTAGTGTGCGATGAGAGCCCTGTGACTTTACCTGCACATTCGTAATTAAGTGTAGAATAATTCTGGTTCTTAATGATGCTTTAAATCGGACATACTGTGCCTCCAAGAGATTGCTTTATTCATCTCATTCGAAGTACGGAGATGCTATCTGCAAATTTTTAGTGTAACATAGTCTGCAGTTTCACTGCTATTGTCCAGTGTAAAACTACAGACTCTAAAATAACTGTTCCTTTTTCTGGATGTTTATTCCCTCTTGTTGCCCCAGAATATCTCGTTTTCAAAATACTTGTAAAACTGAACATGTTTGTGTGTGTCTAAACCCTGCCTCTGGAGATATAGCGATGAATTCTGAGCTGATGTATGTGTCACTGCTTGGTTTTGTAACATATTCTCCTCCTTTCTTTGTTAAAGCGCTCTCCTTCCTGTACTCCAGCTAACAAAGGCAGACGTGTAAGAGGCTGTCGTACTCTATGTGGCCCTTTATTTTTTGCCTGTTGCGTACATGCCTTTGTTTAATGTATGGATTGTGTATTTACCTCACTGCATGTCTTGTGCTGCTGCTACTGTTTGCTGCTGCTGCTGTGCTTTTTGTTGTTTTACAGCTGTGGGCTAAAGGCTTTTGGAGTATTTCATTTGGTAATCCAATGAGCACAATATCACAGTAACTGGAGAAGGTGCTTTGGGTACTTTCTCATTTCAATTTGAAAGTTCTTTGTGAAAGCTGATCAGGTAGATGCAGGTTGGGAAGATGAGCAGATGTCAAATGGGGGCCTGTTTGTTTCCTTGCCCTCGGCAGAGGGCACGTGTTCAGTTATGGGAATTGCCTATAGAAGGTAGAGTTTGGCATTTGGGAGGCATGTCGTTGAAAATGATAGAAGGTATCGCAGTACAGAGATAAATGAGAAGTGGGGAACTGAATAAACTGGAGCATCAAGGAGGGCAGGAAAAAATTCATACAAGGAAAACAGAATTGCATGTGTCGCAGTCTGTTAAGCTGGAAATCTCTATGGTGTTTCAAAAATCAAGTTGGATTTTAAAAAATGGTGTTATCAAAGCTTTATCAGACTGAATTCGTACCAGGTATGCTATGCTGCCACTTTTGTTTCTTTTATACACATATGATAGGAATAGGAAAGAATGCAAAGCATTTATATTGAATATTCAATAAATCAGCAATAATGCCCAACAACTCTAATAATGACCTTACCTATGCAGTTTAAAGCACACAGCTCTGTGTGTGAGCTTACGGTAACTGCTTGTTTCTGTCAGCTGTGGCTCTAATTCAGAAGTCCATCTCTCCTCAAGAGGTGTTTATACACTGGCCAGCTTTGGCTCAGACCTACACAGGTGATACCATGTAGACAGCTAAGGACAGCCCTATGGAAGACAACCAGGCTATTACTGTTTGGTAGGAAATACTGAAATACGCTTTTGATAATCCATTGGATTAGTTTAAAACTAATTTTAATGGTGTTAATGCAGCCCACATAGGCTTTTGACCATAGCTGAGTCAGGTTGCTCTTGTACTTAGTTCTTCTCATTAAAGCAAGGAACCTGGAGATTACTGCAGCAATACAGCTTAAGGCCCTGTTTTTACGGTAAAGGTAATGGTTAAATATCCTTCAAATTCTGTAATGGTAGATCAGGTTCTGTGTGTTTTGTGGGCTTTTTATGTTCATAAGCAAAGTAAAAATCTATTTGTTACTGGTTCAGGAGTTGTCTTCAACCACAAAGGCTTTGTAGCACATTCCAGAAAAGTTCCATCATTCATATCATCCTTGTACTAATTTTTTTAAGAGACGCCATGCATATTCTTTGGTATATAGATGCTACTTTGAAAGGGAAAGCCTTTGGAGCATCTGGAAACATTTATGAAATGATAGATTAGATCTCTGAGTTTAACTTGCAGAAGAAAAGGAATGTCTGTTCCTTGCTATGAAAAATTCACCTGCAGCTACTCATTGGGATTATTTTTTAATAGCACTTTTATGAAGAAAGGTAGAATTGTTCGATGTTAGTCTTTGAGTGGACTCAAAGTTATAACATGTTTAGACTCAAAAAAGCTTGAAATAATTGAATCAGTGTTATGTCTATGCGGATTTACTGCTTAAAGGCATCAATGTTCCCAATACTGGATGAAGCTTCCAATTATTATTTGCTTCTGATAAATCGGAGCACAAAATGTTTGCTTTACTGCTAATTTTTGCCTCAATGCTTGAAACACAAGATCTATGTGTAGAAAACAGGTGTATCCCAGTGTAAGAATTTCACGTTTTCATTACAGAAATACTTGCAGGCATCTTACTATGCCTAAATTGATTAAGCTGATGAGCATTCTCCACCAGATAATTTTTTTTTAATGCTATGATAAAACTGGAAGCCATCAAACTCACTACTTTTAAAGAAAACCAAAAAAACACAAAACACACAAAAAATAAAACCAAACCCAAAAACAAGAGAAAAAAGACGAAGCAGCAGCTGCACCTGTTCGCTACCATAACTGCGTTTCTGGAGAACAGGACTGTATATGCATGTATAAGATTGGCTTGGCAATATATTTTACTCCCAAAAAGCAGTAAAGCTTGTGGAATTCTTATTATGATGTCAATGGCAAATGAGAAAAAAACCCACTGGAATGTTCAAGTGCTTTCTGTAAATGTTGCTTTTAGTTTCTGTGCAAGCTAGCCAAATCCTTAGCAGGGGGCACTGATGATAGCATTGCTTCAGGAAAGCCAAGCATGCAATGCAGGCCTCCAGCTTTTAGTTTTATTATTAGTGGAGAAAAGCATCCTCATTTTGCTATAATATTTTAAATGTAAATTTACATAGAAAACTTTGATGTAGAGATGTCTTGTTTCCAAGGAAGAAAGCTGCAGTCTCTAATTTTTTCAGTCGCACTGACAAAAGATGGCTTGTTATCCAAGATACCTGGTTGTACTTATATGCCTTGTTGTTCAGCGTACCTCTGTCAGGCTTAGTTTCATTGTATAGCAAGGAGTAGGAAAATATTCCCCTGAAGAAACTGTATTCCTGGAAAGGATGTTTTTGTAGTTCAAATGGGGTACAAAACCCCTCTGAATTCTCTGTAAATATAATTAACGCTAACCTCAGGAAATGTTGTTTGCTCTGTCTTTTCTCCTTATTTTCTCGTAAATATGTTTGCAGTGATTTACATGGGCTTATACGGAAATTCACTTCTAACAAATCTATGCTACCAGTAGACAAACGCAGTAGTGTTTAGAAAATATTCACCCTAAAAATGCTGAATTATGTCTCCTTAAGTGTTTATCAGGCCCGTGAACTAGCAGCTCTTACGCATGTGCTCACCTCTCAGTCTTGGTGTGTTTATATTCAATAATCTTCATTGCATTTTTGTACTTTAATTAGGAAGTTGCTTAAAACTGAATTTTTATCCCCTCAGTTCTGTCTTAGGAATTCTACTGCTCCCATATCTTACTTTGGTAAGATTTGAGAATTCTTTTTTAATGATGTTTTGATTTATTTTTTCGGGTTTTTTTTTTTTTTCCTCTTGAATTGTTCTCCTAGATTGATTCAGTTGAGAATTTTACATTGTCTAATACTCCATCACGGGATGAAGACAGCAAGTCTCACCTCCATTCAAGATCAAGGTCTCCATCTACAGCTAGTGAGATTGAACCAATTGAGGTACTTCAGTGTTAACAAATTTTTGGCCTGTTTTAGGGATAGCCGTTTCACTCATATAAAAATCGCTATTGCAAATCCTTTTGTTTAGAATGAAGCTCGCTCCTCTGCAGCAAGACTATTTAGGACCTTGTAATAGCCTTCTGCACTTGTGGTGAACTGTATTTTGGGGAATGTTGCTTTTCCTTTCACATATGGGTAGTTGAATAGAGATGGGAACTATGTTGAATCAATTAGATACAGTCTCTCTTCATAATGTATCCTCAATCATAAATATTTAAGAAATGTTGACACAAAGTTAATGTTATACTGTAGTTTGTAGGAGCACTCTTTGGAGTCCTGCTGGAAGTCCAATATGAAATATTAGCGAGGCTCTGCAGCTATAATAATGTATCCCTTTTCCATGATAAAAAAATTACCTCTGATTATTTTACATTAGAAGAGGTTCGATCAAATGTTTAAGATAATACAAAGTTATTTCTGACATTTAGGAGATGAATCTTACACATCATTTTGCTGAGAAATAGGATTTGGTTTTCTGAGTCCTTTCCTGTTTTAATCAGTTTGGTTTCACTGCTTGTATGTTTGAAGATGGGGTGGGTGGGACATAATAGACTTTTCACTTTATTCAAGCTATCTTTGATGCCTTATTGATCCTTTGGGAACTGTATTCAGGTTACAGATCATCCTCCCCGTTCAATTCACACACCGACCATGAGGACAGCATATATTGGATCGGGACTCTCTGCACCAAAGGTATTCAGTCAAGTGTTCACAGTTTTTCAGTAAGGGGGAAAATATTGCTCCTGAGCAACAGCTTCAGGAGACCTGTTTATGACAGTAATCTTAGCAGAACTGCCTAGAAGGGTTGTTTATGTGCCAGCTGGTTGCTTTCTAGAATTTAAAACCCCTCATTTTTACATTATGTGGGGTGACAAGTTGTACTAGGCATTCCACTGTAGCAGCACACAGGCATTTGATTATAGGAGAAACCGTACTTTGGACATTAGAAAGAGATAAATGAACCAGAACATGAAGAAAGGAAAAGAGATGTCCTAGAACAGAGTGTTTACCAGCATGTGTCTGACCAACCGGCCTCTATCCTCTGCATACAGTAAAACTGATTTCACTGTGGGCCAGTCTTGGCTTAGCACATCTGTGTGCTAATTAGATGCTTATTTTTGAGAAAAGGCAACGGGTAAGCCTAAAATGAAACCGTAGATTTGCATTTTTTATAAGCAATGTAGAGTGAGCGCTACAGCCAGCACTGCAGCACTGGGCTGCGAAAGGGAACCCCAGTTTTTGTCTTCTGGCGTTTTACTTGCATAAATACTGATTTCACATCAGTTGTTGAAATTATTTTGCTGTTGGCCAAATAAGTCAGTCAGCATATGCTAATTCATAGTGAATTGAGTATGTTCAAGCAAAGGAGGAATAAGATATAAGCTATTAATGGAAAAATCTTCTCATAAGAGTTTCAGAAGTGCCTTGATGGCTTAGGAATCTTCTGTATATTGAAAAAAATCAGTTTTTCTGCAACTAATCAATGAAGTATGTCTTTCTAATATATCTGTTCCTCTGCTTTGATAAATTGCAAAATAGCAAAAGACTTCATTTGTGTGAAGGAAAGCTAGGAAGTTTGAGCAGACAGTGTTCTGTTGGCGACACCTTAGTACATCAATTTAAAAAATAATGTAAGTGCACTTAGATCATGTGAAACAGATTTTAGTGTGCACATCGTTTCATTTTTGCAAACATGTTGCTTAGTCAGTAATGATTGGCTTTCTAATTTATATGTTCCCTAAAGAACCTTCTTACTTTGATTGCATCAGTTTTTAAAGCTAAATATTGTTTCCCTGCAAGTTTCAAAACAAGACGTCCATCTGTAGACAGAAAGCTTCCATTTTAACAGTAAAATGTTAATTAAATATAGATGAAGTTTGAGACCTTAGCTGTGGTATCTTATGCATTGAAAAACAGGAAAGTGAGTAAAATTTTAATATGCCTACTCATTAAAATAGTCTGCAAAATTCTCTTATTTTGGATCACGTACATTATTCGGGTTATTTACACAGCCTTTGTGTTCACCCTTTGCTGTATCCTTTCTCCACCTAACAGTTTTGGCTTCGCTGGGAGCTGTTTTAGAAAAGCAAAGCAGCTTCCTGGATTTCATATAAGGCAGTTTAGAATCATACTGCTACATTACATAGTTATTTAGCCTTGGTATCATAGCATCAGCACTGCCATCCTTGAGAAGAAAGGGACAATTAAAACACTTACTCATGTAGTCTGTGTTCCCAAGAACTAACAAGAAGAGAAGCTCTTTCAAAATCAACGACTTCTATGCTCTTGCTTTTAAATTGGGTGTTCTGAAATTGCCTGTGCCTGGCACGATAAAAGTGAACCCTATCATGCTTTCCGGCATAAAAATTAGACTTTTGAAAAAGGCTGATTGTTTGTTTTTTTTTTAACTAAGGCAATACTCCTTACAGAGGAGCATTGAATTTGCAGCTTAGAAAATACTGTGGTGGGTTGACCTTGACTGGCCACCAGGTGCCCACCAAGCACATACATACACACATTGAACTTCTAGGGTGTAATGGAATCATTTTGGCAACTTTCCTCTCTGCAATAGAAGCAAGCTCGTGTTCTGAGACAAGGTTCAGTTTCCATGGTTTCATTTACAGAGGATGGTTTAAACTATCAATAACAATCACTGATAAGGAATTTTTTTTCAGCCCATGTGTTTGGAGCTCAGATCTCATTTCAGCAAACACAAATAAGCTACCTCTTTAAATGAATGTATGCACTCTTACATCTGCGAAAAAAAACCCCTGTTCTTCAGAAGTGTTACAGGTATTAACATCCTTGTCTGCTTGTTTCACAGCCTAAAGCTCACCAGTTTGTAGTGAAATCATTTAATACACCAACAAAATGCAATCAATGCACATCTCTGATGGTTGGTTTAATACGACAGGGCTGTACTTGTGAAGGTAAGCACTTGTGAAAGCAGGAACTGTGAGCTGAAGTTTTTATAGGTGCAAATTGCAGAGTAAATGTTGTGGTGTGATAATGCAGGAATTCCGTGTTTATGTTTTGAATAACAATATCTTCTCATGCTTCAGTCTTTTAACAGTAGAAGCCAAACACTTTGAACATCTTACGTAACAGATTGCCTAGTGGTCTGGGGACATACTTGTTCCAGTTGGTGGTAGAAGAGCTTAGCGCAGTTTGATTAAAGTAGCAATAAAGGGCCACAGTCTGTGGTCAGGTATGCTGACAGCAGCTTTGCTTTCTGGGCAAAATACAAGACAGCTTTGCCATTCAGTACCAATTTTGTTTCTTTCCAGGACTAATTTATTCTAAGTTTGTATGTACACAGAGTGACACTCATCATTTAGAGGAGCCTCCAGCTTTTTGTTTACTAGTGGAGTTGGGCCTGGAGGAAATAATAGGTATTATCTAAGTATGAGCTTCTAATTGGATGAAACTAGGATGTGTATCCATACACCTCTGAAAATCAGAAAATCAATTTAGAGCAGATAAAAGCATGAACTGCTGCTGTGCCCAGGCTTCCATTTCTGTCTCTGTGTAGCAAAGTTCAGTGAAACTATTCAGTTGTTGGTCAAAAAAAGAGAGGATTCCTTTATAAATGTCGTTGTCATTATCATAGCTTTTGCACTGCAAAGTAAGCATCAAATCTTTTTGTTTCTTCTCCTCCTCACAAGTATGTGGATTCTCTTGCCACGTGACCTGTGCAGACAAGGCTCCTGCAGTATGTCCAATCCCTCCCGACCAGACTAAGGGACCTTTGGGAATAGATCCGCAGAAAGGCATAGGAACAGCGTATGAAGGACATGTCCGAGTAAGTATCAGGTAGCTGCATTTGGGGCACTTATATGAAATTTGTTGTTTTCCAGATCTGGAATTGGGGCATCGGGGGGATGGATTCAATTATACCTTAAGGTAACAGTCTGGAAACTAACACCTAAATTTTCACAAAGCAACTCTTGGAATTTTCAACAGTAATCCTCTCTCCATCTCTTTTGGCTATTGTGCTTTGAGTTGATCTTGAATAGTTCATCTCTAGAGATCAGATCATCTCCAGGGCCTGTGAGTTTTTTTTTTAGTCTTTCTGTTGATGCTAGTACTGGCTAGAGTAATTGGTGTGGATACTTCTACATAAATACTATAAAAATTACTCAGTACAGTTTTGGCCTTACGTCTGTTGACCAACTAGAAATGGATTTCTTTCTCTGTATTTGTTATTATAGCTTTGAATGAGTTTGTGAAATAAGAAGAAAGAATCTGTGGTGCTATGAATTTTTTTAAATAATATATTGTGGTGCCTGTGTGGCTGTGTTTGATGCTCTTACTGCACCTGTGCTGTTGTTTATATTGCTAAACATTATCACTGAATAAAAGCTTGTCAGCCTAGGCCAGAGAATTGATTTTCATACCATCTGTTTGATTTTTTGATTGCATGCAAATGTACATAGAGTTGATCAAAATTTATTTTCCTAAAGGTACCAAAACCAGCTGGAGTAAAGAAAGGTTGGCAGAGAGCGCTGGCAGTGATCTGTGATTTTAAACTCTTCCTATATGATGTAGCAGAAGGAAAAGCATCCCAGCCCAGCGTGATAGTGAGTCAGGTCATAGACATGAGGTAAGCTGTTCGGTGCTGAGTGGGAGCTTTTCAGAGGTACTGAGACCTTTTTTGGTTGGTTTGTTTGTTTTTTGTGAAATCAGTAAGCAAGCTCCGGAGCTTTTATGAAACACAGTAATCCGTGTTGAGAACCTCTAATTTTCTGGAAAAAAGCAGTAGTTGCAGTTAGCCTGAACTACACTTGTGTGTTCATATGTGGCAATCTAAACTTCCATTACTACATCATATGCCAAAATGCATCTGTTCAGCTGTATAGAAGATCTGGAATGAATAAAGAAGAAAAATACATTCTTTTAGGGTTGAATAGAGTTTTGAAAGACAGATAAAACTTTGTTCCGGAGTAAAACTAATAGAATTTTTTATTCAGAAGGGCTAAATAGCTTGTTCCCACTGTCTTCAGTATTACTGAAATACTACCAACCTCACTGAAGGTTGAAAACATTTAACATACCAACTAGGTAAAGTCAATCTCTGAACTAGGTTAGTTTATCCAGGAAGTCTCAAACAGCTTTAGCTTGTAGCTTATAGCTTCTCATGAGTTTGGATTTTTATGAGAGTTGGAGAGGCATTCTTGGCCCAGGCTTATTTAAGTTTGCCTTTTTTTAAAAAAAAAAAAAAAAAAAAGTTTTAATTTAAACAAACAAAACCAGAATAGTTTTATCTCCCTCAGCATTTGCCAGGAATTAATTATGCAACATTGCATTTGTGAGTTTCATCTGCAGATAAAGGGGAGAGAATAATATAAAAAATGAGAACTCAGTACTGTCTTGGGCCATTCACAAAACAAGGCTATTGGTACTATGGAAACATAAGTAAAAAACAAACTTACAGATTTTACTCTTAAACTCTTCTCCAATTATGTTTGTGGTCTCCCTAAGGGATGAAGAATTCTCAGTGAGTTCCGTCTTGGCCTCAGATGTCATCCATGCAAATCGAAAAGATATCCCCTGTATCTTTAGGGTAAGTATTATGTCTTGAACCTAGTAACCCAGAAGTACAGGATTTCACAGCGTGATGTGTGGTGTGCATTCACTGACAGCTTGCTAGTATTTTATTTCCTTTGCAAGTTCTGGCCATGTGGTATCCATGGCAGCAGCAGCAGCAGCATGAGGATCTCTACATACATCATTTTCACTGGTAAAAATAGCACTGGTACGTTTAGACAAGCTCTTGTCTCCCTGTTTACGTGGGTTTTATTTTTCTAACCTTCACAATAAGATGTACTTTTCTCAACCTTCTGTTAGTCATTTGGAATTCTGTTGTTCATTACCTTCCACATTTTCGTTTCCTAAAGTTGCCATCTCCTTCTCAGTTTAATTTGTTGTGTTATTCCTGAAGCCTTTATATTATGTATTTTCTTTGTGTATATGCATTGGGTCTCTGAAATATCCCATTCATCAGGTAGTCATTATAGAAATCTAGTGTAAAATGCTCATCAAAATTTATGTCTATTATCTGGTATTATGATTTTGCCATTACTGGCTTTTTCTAATACTCTTATTTTTACTAGATATTCTATTGAAGCTTTGACCTCAATGAAATATCTTTGGCATCTTACTAATTCCCCTACCATTTCTTTACTATACCATTTTGTTTCACTCCTTGTTTTTCCAGCTTTCAGACTGTTCATCACTCTGCGTGCTGAGAAGAGATAAACCTACAAAAGGGGCTTTAATTTTTATCTATAATAGCTGTACCAAATACATGAAAAGGATCATAGATCATTCTACCATAAAGAACTTTCTTATTTCAGTAAATTATTAACGAAAAATATTGGTCTTAAAAAATACAGAATACTTTGTAAGAAATGCTTTTCATTATAAAATTGCTATGAGAAACAGATGACTACATTATTTAGGGCAGGCACTTGCATATTACAGAATAAATATAAATGCATTTAGAATAAAGCCAAAGTTTTCTCAGTTCTTTGAGTTAGTCGCATCTAGAGGTTTTTCTGCTGTGGGTTCTTGACTGCAATAGAGTGTTTTATGCTATCTAAGGTAACATTTTTTGCATTCTTAGTTCAGACAGCTAATTAAAAGGGCACTTACAGGCATCCCTTGTAAAAATGATCACAATTAATTTTTTTATTGCTTATGACTTAAAATATCTGTTTTAAAATTTTCCAGGTCACAGCCTCTCAGCTCTCTGCATCCAGTAATAAGTGTTCAATCCTGATTCTAGCAGATGGTGAGAATGAAAAAAGCAAGTGGGTAGGAGTGCTGAATGAACTGCATAGGCTCTTGAAGAAGAACAAACTCAAAGACCGCTCGGTCTATGTTCCCAAAGAAGCTTATGACAGCACCTTACCACTCATCAAAACAACACAGTCAGCAGCAATCATAGGTATGAAATGAATAAGAAGAAAGCTGTAAGAAAAATGGGCATGCTAAAAGCATGCCTTTTTTCTTTTTTTGTAAAAACACATTAAATTGCGTTATCTACTGAATACAGATTAATGTGTAGGGGTTTTATCCCATATGAAAATGTGTATGGGTTTGAGAGGTGTGCAATTCACTAGCCAGTACTTTTGTCAGATCTTTAAGAATATTCCCTCTATTCCCACATATTCCTATTTCTGAATAATTTTGAGTGAGAATTAGACATTACTCTTCGGTTATTCTGTAAACATAATTTCTTAACTGGGCAAAATTAGCCCTATAGAATAGACATAAATCATGGACTTTACAAAATCTGCTTGTGGGACCAGAAAGAAAACGTAAAAGCAGAGAATTAATTTAGTCTTCTTAAATCCTACTGCATAACATATGTTGAACTCTGATTAATGAAATTATTCTTTAAATATGGTATAGTTATTTCAAAATCAGTAGTACACTGAAGTTCTCTGAATGGTTTGTTAAAAATTGTTTCTTGCTGTTATCATTTTACCTGTTAGTAGAAGTAAAAGACTTATTTTTTCAGAAACTTGAAAGATTGGGAGGCTACCAAGGGTTTTTTTTTGTTACATTAATGTGTCAGGTTTGACTTTATATTTGTTTATTTCAATATATTAAAAAACTGTTAATCAGAATTATCTCTATTGTTGAAGAAGTACTTCCAAAGAAAAATAACCTTTTGTTTTTGTTTTCTTAATATCATAGACCATGAAAGAATAGCTCTGGGGAATGAAGAAGGGTTATTTGTTGTGCATGTCACCAAAGATGGTAAGAATTTAGGAACTGGTAATAATTTCCCTAATATTAAATAATCAGAAAGTGACTTTGTAACCTTTTTTCTCTTTCAATATCCTCTGGTTTCACTTTTCTCGATTTACTACATTATCAGCTGGACAACCCCATATGAGAGCTGATAATCAAGGTGTTCTGTGCGCTTTGTGTTTTGGGTATTGTTTCCAGTAACAAAGATCCAGCAGCTGGAATGCAGCTGAAGGTTTTCTTCCCTTGTTTGAAGCAGACTCAATACTGAATTCAGACCAGGTTGCTCAGGACTTTGTCCAGTCAGGTCTGGAAAATCCCCAAGGATGGAGGTTCCATAATCTCTCTGGGCTGCCTGTTGCAAATTATTCTCATAATGAAACATTTAGTTTGTATACCCAGTAGGAACATCCCTCATTTTAATTTTTAATTATTGTCTTCTCTTCTGCTGTGCACCTCAGTAAGGAGCCTGGCTTGATCCTTTCTGTAATGTTCTCCTTGGTATTAGAAATGAAAATTTACCTTCAATATCGTAAAGACATGCAATGACAGATGCCCAAGCTAATTCAACAAGCAACATGTTTAATTGTATGTTTCAGTTCTTTGGGGGTTTTCCTTTATTCAGTAGTTTTGTGGCTATAAACTGGTTTTGAAGTGAATACTGAAATAATACAGTGGTTGTTATTGCATTGGATATGCTCCTCCCTTTTTCTGATGAGGAAAAGCCAAAGGTCTGGCCAGCATTGCCACATCTGGTATTATTAAAATACATGTTTTGATTCTGTACTTTTTAATGTTGCAGGGAAGCAATAAAGAGGATTTCTTGGGTTTCCTTCATAGTTTATCTTTACAAATACGTTATAATTGATTCACACTTCAACATTATTTACTTGGATTTGGGGGTTTTTGTTTTGTGTTTTGTTTTGTTTTTTTTTTAGAGATTATCCGTGTTGGTGACAATAAGAAGGTTCATCAGATTGAGCTTATCCCAAATGAACAGCTCATTGCAGTAATCTCAGGACGAAACCGTCATGTGCGGCTTTTCCCTATGGCTGCTCTGGATGGAAGGGAGACTGAGTTTTATAAGCTGGCAGAGACAAAAGGCTGTCAGTCAATAGTTTCTGGACATGTGCGCCACGGAGCTCTTACATGCCTGTGTGTAGCTATGAAAAGGCAGGTCCTCTGTTATGAACTAAATCAGAGTAAGACACGTCACAAAAAGATCAAGGAGATCCAAGTCCAGGGGAATGTCCAGTGGATGTCAGTCTTCAGTGACCGTCTTTGTGTGGGCTACCAGTCAGGTTTCTTAAAATATCCACTTCATGGAGAAGGCAGCCCATACAGTCTGCTCCATCCAGATGACCACACACTATCATTTATCTCACAGCAGCCAACTGATGCCATCTGTGCGGTCGAAATCTCAAATAAAGAATACCTGCTGTGTTTTAGCAGCGTAGGGGTTTACGTTGACTGCCAGGGCCGAAGATCTAGACAACAAGAATTGATGTGGCCCGCAACTCCATCTTCTTGCTGTAAGTTGCCATTTGTGTCGGTTTACTTGCTATTATACGTTGAAGGGATCGCTGCTTATATTAATATCCACAGGAAGTGAAGTTCAAGGATAACGACCTGACAGGTAAATGAACGCTTTCAGCTTCTGTCAGCATTTTTAACCTTGTCAGAGGGTTTAATCCTGACTTCAGTTGTGGTAATTTTGACAGCTCTGTCACTTACCTATACTGCTGTAGCACAAAGAGGGATCAAGGGTCAGGTTTTCTAATGCTGATGTCCAATTTCTAAACACATGGCCTGATCTCTAAAACAGTGAAAGCCTCAGGCCCTACAGAGGCTAATGGGATCTTTATGCATTCTGGACCACCAATACCAGACTTTTGTTATTTAAAATCTTTAAAATTGTTCATACTTTGGCTTAGCATTCAAATTCAAGCTTTCTTGATGGTCAGAGTCATAAGGATCTGGTAATTTGACTTATTTTTCTCTAATGGTGTTTATTCCTACTTGAAGGGTTTTTTCCTTTTCTTACTCCCTCGTTCTCTCTTCTTCAGCAGTTTTTGTTGGCACTCTATCATTCATCCCCTCTCTTTGCTTTTCTTTAAAAATCAGTTTTTAAGTTTGTCCCCCCACTGTCTCCCTCTTCCCTTCCAAAATACAATGTATGGCAGACAGCACAGAAAATGTTTCATAAACTTAAGGGAAAAATGCTGTAATTCTTCAAGGTTTCAGTTTCCAGCAAGAACCATGTTAAACATTTATTGTATGTTTTATCGAAGCTGAGACTTCATCTTTGTGACGGAGGGGGGGAAAAAAAAAACCTGCAATGCCCATCTTCTTTTTAATGTCTTTTTGAATGCAGCTAAGTATTAGCCAAATTTGTCCTCAGAGTATCTGTGAATAAGCCCATACTTATGCTGATCTTTAAAATAGTCTGCCTTCCTACCTCACTGTGACAGCAGTACAGGCACACTGCAGAGGAGAGGAATGTTTTACCTTGTTTGAGTGAAACCCCTTCTGAATGCAGAAGGAGCAACTTTTACAGGCTGTATGTCACCTTGGTTTTCAAGCAAGAGTGTGATTATTACAATGGACTCAGAGAATGAATGAATCAAAATAATAGATTTTGTGATAGATTGAAAAACAGGTATTTTTCGCATGTAGTTCATCTATACTGGTCATTGATATTGGTGAAAAATTTTTGATTGCCTTAAACAAAGTGACTTGATGCTATTCCAGTGCACGTGGAATGGTGGTATATTTTATAGCAAAAACTGTTACATTTAAACAAAAACTAGATGCTCTCGTTAGTCTTGGCAGACTATGGCAGTCTTGTTGCCGACGTGGAAATATTGAATTCTCCTTTAGGAGTGGTCCCAGTGGAACAAATTTCATCCTGGGGAAATGTGCCAGATGAGTAGCACAAGAATTCTCTACAATCCTGAAAATAAGAGCATCAAAGCTAAAAGGAAACATGAACGTTTTTATGACTCTGACATGGTGCTTAGTTCCAGCTGAAGTTCTTTTAGTATGTAGTCCAAAGACTAAGAGCTCAGTTCTTTCAAATGACAGTTATTAAACGACTACAATATATTTTCCTACCACATCATTTACAAAATACGAGCTCTTAAAAATAGGGCTTTTAGAAGAACCACATCAGTGTTTGGCAGAGTAAACTGTAATCCCTTGTAGTTCAAAAAGTGGTTTGGTTCTGCAAAGTTAAAAGTCACGGAGGTTTTAGGTTTTTTTGGTGATGGTTTGCCTTCAGAATAAACTTCTTGGTCATTTTAGTGTTAAAACACATTTTGCAGAGATTTACTTAGATTGTGGGGTGGGTTTTTTGTAATAAATATTATTAAACCATAAGAAATTGTCTGTTTTGAGCCCTGTCTATGACATGTCTTAGCCCTGACATGACGCTATACCTAATCCTTACCTCTCAGGTTACAATGCACCATACCTCTCTGTGTACAGTGAAAATGCAATTGATGTCTTCGACGTGAACTCCATGGAGTGGATTCAGACTATTCCTTTCAAAAAGGTAACTTCTGCTGTTTTGATATCAGTTAAAGAATCTGTCTAGACTCAATATTGCTTTGCTACAGTCATATTGGGTTTTTTAAGCACATTAGAAGCCATCATTAAAACTGCTTGTTTAAAAATAGTTGACCTAAAAGAAGAGCTACTGCAAAGGAGCCAGTGCTTTTTGTTTGAAGTATAAGATATGAAATGTGTTTTGCATGTGGTTTCAGATGAATGGTCAGTCTGGAGCGTATGAGGTTGTTAGACTTAGTGATATTATTGTAGAGAGCAGTTTCTTCATATTAATTGCACGTGGCTTCATTGGGACTGATTGCATTTGTTATTGCCAGAAGATGGTGGATGTTAAACAGGTGGATAATTAAACAGGCCTTCAAAAATCTGTCTTCTGCTGCTTGAGAACACTGTAGACAGATAGTATTAGAACATTTTGTTTCAACCAGTACAAATATTAAAACACCAGGATGATGTCCAGTTTGGATCACTTATCAAAAGGAAGAAGTTTTTGAAAACTGACACTTCCTTGGTATTTAGGAGGTGTTTGCTCAGCTGTATTTGGAAAGAAAAAAAGAAAGTAGGGGTTTTTTCCATATTTTAGACTCACTTCAACTTTGTATTAGTGTCAACACAATTCCTTTAACTGGCATTCCAGTGCCATAGAACTACAAGAAATTGTCCTTGTGGTCTTGTGTTAGTCATTCAGTCACTCGGCGTATCAGTTTGCCATGTGTCAGATGCAGACCAGGATAGTATGGATGGCAATGCTGTAAGGACAAATAATGCAAAGATCAAGGTGCTCAGTTATTAACCGTCTTAAGGAGAGAAGAAGAATCTGGCTTTTGAGAGGAACTTTCCTTTACTCCTTCTGGTGTCCAAACTGAGTTATTAAGCAGTTGGAGCATTTTTTTCCTACACGGCAAAATGTGATTTAGTACTTTAATAGTTGGTTCAAGACTGCCCATTTAATGAATGAAGCTACTTTCAACAAACAAGAATTGTTACATCTGGGAGACTCAAAAATGGCAATTTATTATGAAGAGTTTGTTTCTAGCACAATTTGCAGGCTCAAAGAGTGGAACTCTTCTTTCTTTACAGTTGGAAATCATGAACATCAGTAGGTTTTAGCAATCTGTATATACTGTTATCAAGTTGCAAAGAGTAATTGTGACATAATACTAATATAAAATAAAAGCACAGCTTATTGCTTTGTGCATCTAGTAGACAAAATTGAGTTGTTATATGAAGTAGACTTCTAAAAGGATTATTCATTTAATTGCTGGGAGGAATGGTGTTAACTTTAGGCAACTCCCTCTGTACTCGTTCTCCAAACAGAAATTTAAAATCTAAAATTCTTTTTAACTCTTCCTCATGGCTTTAATGATTCACAGTTGTTATTCTTGAGAGCAGGCGTGTGTTACTGGAAGCAGGAGACACTGCTCCCTCCAGCCTGCAGTTCTTCTGTGGAGCAGGCTTTGCTCTGGCCAGTTACACTGTTCTTTTGCTCCCTGGTTGGCTTTGTAACAGTGCTCCTCTTATAGAGTTTATAATGCACCTTGGAGCTTTCAGAATAAGATGCACTCTATAAATGTGAGTTATTACATTTACAAGGATTGATTTTCCTTGTTTCAGGTACGACCCTTGAATACAGAAGGATCACTAAACCTCTTAGGCCTGGAGACGGTTAGATTAATATATTTCAAAAACAAAATGGCAGGTAAGTAAAGAGAAGCCAATTTTCATCACGCAAATTTTTGTTTAGAAAGAGCATTTTTCTTTGGCCTGGACCTGTGCATTGTAGAAAGTGATCTCCCAAAACATATGGGTGCTTCTTAATTTGGGAGAAAGTGAAAGCTTATAGATTCCCCAGTGATTGCAATCACATCTGCTAGGCAGCTATGCTGAACCTTTTTTTCCCTTTTGAATATTCAATGAAGACTTGAATGAAGACTGGAAATAGAAAATAGAATGACTAGACACTTCCTCCAAATCTGGGATTGCCTGCCAGAACGCTATCTAAAAATGCCTGCACAATGAAAGGCTTTAATAGTGATCTTGACAATACTGTATTAAAATTAATATTATACTTAACCACAAACCTTTCCTAAGGATCAGAAAGTAATATAATATTATGTAGTCCTAACTTGTTGTTAGGCCTACATATGGTTGTGTGCCAAAGTTTTAGCTTCAGAATTCTCTTTTTTCAATGAGTCGTTTTGATTTTTTTGTTTTCTTTTTAGACCCCATTTCATAAGCATGCTCTCCTGAGTAATTTCCTTAACCTTTTTTTTAACCTCTTAGGCAGAGAGGGGATGTGCTTTGTTTTAACAATCAAAAGCTATATTTTTTTTAACTATTCTGAAAACAGTGGAAATAAACACTCTAGAAACATATACTGCTGTTGGCAGTGTTTCAGTGTTTATTTAAAATCCTATTGAATTAGTACAAAAGGAATGGCAGTGGTAGAGAGGAGCAATATGGTGGAAGTATGTATAATGAATTTTCAAGTCTAATAAAGATTGAATATTAAAAGCATAGGATCAGAAGTGAGTAAGGCTGATGCTTTGCTCCTATACACTTCTCACTGTCTTTCTGAAAGGTTGCCAAACAGTAAAATATCCTCCAGGTGTATCTCCTTGAAAATTGGCAAGTTTTTTTCCTGAAGCTACTTACCTAGTAGATCCCACACTTCATGAAATCTCCAGCTGATCTTAAGGAAAGAAGAGATTTCAATTCATACAAAAACTGTTTTGGCAGTGATCAGTAGGTGTTGGGTATGTTCAAGTTTATTAAATGTAACTTTAGTCTCCATACATATAAAACAAGACAGAGCAGTTGCAGCATTCATTCAAAGTAACACTCCTATTGTATGATTATCACTGCTATACATAGCATGTCTTTGTTAAAGATGCCTTAGCCAGGCCGACACATGTGGAAGAAATCTTCCCTTTTCCCACAGTTGCACCAAAATACATCAGTGTTCAGACATTTCAAAAAGAGTAGTCTTTTTGGAGCAGAGAGTGAATGAAAAAGAATCTTGCACTGAATTTCCAGACCACTGGCAGAACAAGACTGTGTGAGTGATTTTCAGTGTGAACTGCCAAAGAAAGTTTGAGATGGAGGAGTGAGATCCTTTTGTGCCCAACTAAACGTTTTGTTTGAAAAAATTAATCAGTAGTATTTTGAGAACATATGTGGCAGCTTGTGTGTGAAGAAGGGTTAAGTCTGTTGCTATATGACAGAGTATACAATGATCAAGAAAACCCATAAATCAAGGAGCATTAGTTCAGGTTTGATGGGAAATGGGTGGTGTCCAACACTAGCAAGAGCAGAGAGAGAAAATGTCTTTGAATTTAAATTCCATTAATACCTAATGAAGTGTCCCACTGGATCATTGTATTTGTATTGATTTCAGAGGGCGATGAACTGGTGGTTCCTGAAACATCAGATAACAGCCGGAAGCAAATGGTTCGAAACATCAACAACAAGCGCCGCTATTCATTCAGAGTACCAGAGGAGGAGAGGATGCAGCAGAGGAGGTCAGTATTCAACATGTACTTGTCTTCTGTACATGTCTGTAGGCCCTGAAGGACAGTGAGTGATGTCAATGTAGTGCTTCATTTGTTGGTTTCTGGAGTGTCCATTCAGGTGTTTCTGTCTCTTCACAACCACCTTAATCCTCAATGTTTAATTTGCGTTAATACCAGATTGGATGTGGATATGCACTGGATACACAAGTATTCATGAGTTCAAATTAATTATGTGAAACAGCTGTCATTTGGAATGCATGTCTCCACATACTGTATGTAGGTACATAGGTGTGCACATATACTGTGTATCTAAAGATCTGTAATAAACATTTTGCAAAAGGAGATCACATTGCTGACTATGCATATGGATTAATTACTTTCAGACTCTGGTTCTGCTTTTCTTTCTGAAGGCAATTCTACTCTCAGCAGTATTCCAAGGCATCTGCTTTTTTTGACTTATAGATTTAACTACGTAAACATTCTATAAATCTCAGAAAACTCACCTCTTCAGAGGACATAGGACTTCAGGATGTGTTCCTAATAGAAGTCTTTAACAGGTCACAAATATTTTCCTAAATGGCGATAAAAACAGGTCTGCACTACTCACAGTGTTCACAGAGGATGTTACTGACAATTTACTATCACTCACTAAAGATGACCTGCTACGGTGCTAAGCTACACTGTAAGAACGGAGTATTTTGGTTTTCTAACTTCCAACGACTTCAACCGATGGTTGGCTCCCACCTTTCCTTCCTTTTTGGCTCTAAGAAAAGTAACAGCTGTGTACGGTGGAGATAAAATTCCAGTTCTTGTCCTGGCATTTCTGAGCTGATCGCGGTTTGATCTTTTAAAATGTTATTTATTCTGAGTTCTGAAATGCATCCTTGACATTTTGAAGAGCTTTTAATTCTGACCACAGACTGAGAAAGGTACTGCAGTGTTATTTTAATTCTATGTTCATATATGTACCTCATTTTCATCTCCATTTTGTAATACATCACAAATGAGTTCTGCTTTTACTCATCCTACAGAGCTTTTTATCAGCTCATACTGTTTGTATATTCTTTGAATATTAGTGACTGCTGGGCATGGGCTGTTACCTTGCAAACAGCATTCTTTTCTACTGGCCCCTTGTCCTCTCTTCAGGCTGGAAGCTTGTCCATGCCAGTGCTGATAGCAAGGGTTTATCACTGTTAATATAGTTAAATAGTTAATTTCCATTTAAAAGTAGCTGATAATCAAAGCTGTACTTATTTTATAAATGTCCATCGTCACCTCAAAAGAAATATCTAAACAAAGTATTTTCTCTTCCAGGGAGATGCTACGCGATCCAGAAATGAGAAATAAATTAATTTCTAACCCAACTAATTTTAACCACATAGCACATATGGGTCCAGGAGATGGTATACAGATTCTCAAAGACCTTCCAATGGTAAGTACAAAAGTACATGTGAGAGTGACTGACTGCAACAGAGGCTGCAAATAGCTGAGAGGAAGACAAGTACAATTTTAAATGTAAATTGAGAATGTTGATGTATTTCAGGAGCAGAGTAACTAGGGAAATGGAGCTGAATATGCTCTGCTGTATGTGATAAAATTTAAACAAAGAGGATGACACTTAAGCATCAAGGGTAGGAGGAAAAGTGGTCAATGCCTCCTGGGTTGTAAGGCAGGTTGGCCTCTCAGTGTTGATGGTAACTTTTATGACCCATATGAAGGGATAAAATTAAGAGGATTTGGGCCTGTGTTCTTTGTGGAAATGGAAAGAGAAATTCCTTTCTCCGTGAACTGTATTACTGTAAGTTCAATTCCTTTCTTCTCTTCCCATCTTTAGCTCTAACTTAGCCTCTCTCTATACAGCCTCTTTTCCTCAGCCAGTGGAACTGTAGCAGTTCAACAGTGTGTGATGCTCAAATTTCATTCCATGCCAAAGGTGCTATTTCTCATTTTCTCTCCAAATTAACTGGTCTCAAAGAAACAAAACTTCTTACATAAAAACTGACCTTTTAAGTTGAAAAGTGGAAAAAGAAAACATATAATAGCACATACACGTTTGTTTCCACAAAACTCTATGTAGGAAGTACCTGGAAGTTACTGAAATTTTTGATGAGCTAATTAGTATTTTAGTCATCATACTGCTTGCTTCAAGCTACCTTTAGCATCTTGTTTGTGTGTTCTGTATTGTCTTCTAAACTTGTCCACAATGACACAGATATGGTTCAGAAGATGCTAATTAGCATTGTAAGAAAGATCAAATGATATGGTATCAAATGGGTCATGAGAGTACCACCATAAGACATAGGCATTAGTACCAAAGTGCTGTCAAAAATGATCATTATTAATTGGAGTTTGTGCAGAAAACAGGAAGTAGATGCTGAATTTGGGATTTTCAGATGCTAAAAAGCCTGAAGGAAACAACAATAAAACTGGAAAATAAAGCATGTCATGCAGTTGCACTAGTGTAGGAGCTTAGGAGCATAACCTCTGGTCTCCAGGTACTAATTCTACTTTTGCAGAGAATGGTACTTTTTTGTTACACTTTACCATAAAGTCTGCACATTGTACATGAGCCCTTCTAGCCCTGTGTTTTCCTTAGATGAGAATATGCAAGGAAAGAAAGGATTTACTTTAAACATCGTGCTAGAGACGCTCTGAGAAACCTCTCAATAACAAATATATTCGGCGCAGTTGCGCAAAAAACCAACATTGTATATGTGTGTGTATGTTTATAAATGAATAAATAATGAAGGAGCTCCTTCTAGAAAACACATGACAAATCCAGGGGAAGTTGGCAGGTAGTGTTTATCTTACCTGAATGCGAGTGTACACATACGTCTAATGTTAAACAAAGAATGATAATTCGCTTCAGGGCAGGATGTAGATCAGAACCTTTTTTCACTTTTCCATTTCTGGTGGGTTCTTTAAATGTTTCTTGCTCTTCTCAAGCAGAGAAAATAATCTGCTACAGCTAAAGGTAGGGCAAAAGACATTGCATTTCACGCCATCAGTAGTTGAAAGTTCATGGGAATCAAAAGCTGCAGGACCTCTTAATCGAGCCCAAAATCTGGCAAGTGTGAAATGAGGAATGATTTTATCTATAGAAGGGGATTTCTTTAGATTTACATGGAGTAATATTTCTTCTGCTAGGTAGTTTCTAAATGGCTTTTATCTTTGAATTCGTTCTAATTACACAAGCCTTGTATTAGCTCAAGGGCCATATTTGGTGTTGGGACTGGTACTTAGCTTCTTGCCAATCAATTCATGAGTCATTTTCCACACTTAAAAGTGATGAGAAGACATTAGAAAAAGTGTACAATATAGAATTGATTTCAGCACTTGTTCCACTACTGCACCTTCTTTTTAAAGTTACTATTAAAAACTCCTTTTTGCAAGTACCTAGTAATCTTAATGCTGGGAGATGTCACTGCAGATAAAGCAAATTTGACATGTATTTTTCCAGCAGCTCCTTGCAGTATCAGATTGTATTTGTATTCCTACCTTAACGGATGCAGAATTGCATCAATCATGGGACTTGAAAGTGTGTGAATTTGAAAGTGTAACTTGAGATTAGGAAATAAATGTTCTGTCAAGAGCTACTTCGGTCCAGGCAGTTTTTTCCAACAGCTTCCTGTAAGGTATTTGGCTGGACTGAATTTTCACTTAGTCTGTTCCAAACTACCTACTTCATTTCTCAGGCACAAAGACAGAAGAAAAGGAGTTGTGCATGTATATGATGTAATGTCTTGAGTCTAATACTTTATTTGAAAAGTGAATTTAGAATGAAAAGCATGGATGGAAGTAGAGGGCATTTCCTGGAGAATCAGTACACAACATAAAGAATACTCATCCAACCCTGTGTACAGTTAATCTGTATGGCAGTTTCTTTACAAGGACATAGAGTCATTTCACTAGATAAATACCTTGTTCCAAAAAGGCGAATAGCTTGGTGGTTTTTCTTTTTCGGTGCTTCTTAGCATGTGTGATGATTTTGAAGATGGAACATCATCTTTTTATTTTTGAATAGATTGGTATGTTTCAGAAGAAAAAGTATTTATTTTTAAAGAACTATGGGAAAGATTGTCACATTTTACTTTGCAAATGCCTGTTTATGAAAGTGGGTGCTAAAATACATTTTTGCATGAGGGCTACCACTAGGGGAAAAAAGTAGTGCAAGGCTAATAGTTCTCTTAAATTCTCTTCATCCAACTATTTTAGGTGATACAGCTTCTTTTTTATGAGACAGTGGAACGCAGAATGTATGAAAGAATGGAGCGGGGCTTTTTCTTTGCAGTTTCTTCCAACTTATTTGAGCAGTTTCAAATTTGGCTGGATCAACTGATAGAAATTAGTTGATCCAGCATAAGCTTTCACTGAAGTCAGTGTACTGCTAAGTAGACAGAAAGGTCCTTAGCAATAATAAAAAACAGGTATTTTAATCTCTGTGTTGGATGAGATTGTCACAAACTGAATTGGCAGCTGAGCCTAGCTGTTATGTAGCATCTGTGGGTGAACTTTCTAAAGCAAATGACAATTTATATATATATGTATGTATTTATATTTATTTATGAATATGTACATATTCACTTTATATATGCGATGTGAATCCAATCAAAACTTATCTCTGCCTGCCTCTAACATGCCTCTGCTGCCTTTTTCAGGGGAAATGCCAAAAACTGAATGAAGCGCAGAATTAGAACCGGTCCTTGCGTGGCTGGGCTGCGATGTGTCAGTGGGCAGGAGGGGACATACACTTGCGCTGCCTTAACGCATGGCGTAACTGCCTGGTGGATGCAGAGCCAATGGGAGCTTGCTTGCTCTCTGCCCGCTACTGTTCTTATGACGTTTTTTTAAAAAAACCAGCTTTAGAAAGTTTAATTTTTATTGTAAATGTACAAAATTAAAATTGGATAAATGGAACATTTTAAACCCTTCCAGCCTATTTGATAACGTTGTATGCAAAACAGACACCTACCTATGTGCAACATATCCATCTGTGTGTGATTGCCTTTGCTGATGCAACCACGTAAGGGGGAAAGATGCTTTCTCTGTGTATTGTTTCCAAGGTCTTGGTATGCAATAGGCACATAACGTGAACAGTGAGATATGTTTATGGTAAATTGCAGTCTATTAACCTAGTCCCACATTGTTCTTCCCATGAATGGACCCCTTTGACTTCAGTATAATGCTATGTTTGGGCAAAACAAACATGCCCAAGGCTCAGAGTGAGATCAGGTTCAAGAGAGAAAATGTTAGAGGTTATCAGGCAATTGTGAATTTGCATCCTTCTTTTCTTCATGGAGAGCAGCTACGCAGGGGTCTGGCTTTGACAAACAAGTTTGTGGACTACAACAAAACAGAAACCAGAAGTTCTTGTTTGTTGTTAACAGAGCCGTAATCAGTACATATTTGTATTTTATTGATGTGGATACTAGATCTGGGTCACTGTCTTGTTTTGTACAATTTAGAATCATTCCTGTTAGTATATCCCCACACTTATTTATTTACATGTTTTTCTTCCCTAGCAGCCTGTCACCAATTAACTGGCCGTACAGTCTGGCCTCCCTTCTGCCCTCTTGTCCCTTGAAGCCACTTTATCGTGGATGCTCCTTTGTAGTGAAGATCTGAAATCTGGAACTGCACTTACTGCAGCACAGACCACCTCTCTGTGTACATCAGATGTACAGGATTGATTTTGCTTTCATATTTTGCATGCCTGAGTATTTCACATACAAAAGCTAGTCTTGACTGCCATTACATTTGAACATAATGCTTCAGTTTTACCTCATTATTCATGAGCCATTATACCTCCATTCTAGATGATGTGTGAAGCTTTGCTTGTTTCAAATGAGAAACTTTCAGAATAAATGAATACTTATCCATAGTTGGTATTCTTTAAAGAAAGTGGGAACCCCATGCATGCATCTAATGGTGGAGTCCACGGAGGAAGTTCCATGGAAGATAGTTTTTAAAATGTTGCCATATCGTGGCTTTCTCGCATTCATGAATGTTGGCTAAATATTTCCATGGTCTGCAGTTGGCCTACCCTCTGCTTTTTAGCTCGTGATTTAAGACACTCCCTTTTCTCCCTTATTGGCTTTTAGGAAGGTAGCTGGCTTTGCTGCCAGTTCTCTGTTGTGAGCAGGTAACTCAGCAAAGCCTGCTTTCCTGGACCATTCTTGGAATGGTGGCTTGTTGTCCTGATATTTAGATGCTGCTAAACTTACTAATGACAATTTAATGTATATTACGTCTTTTATGCCATAATGTGGTAATTGATGTTTTGGTTAACATGCAAAGCCTCATAATAACTGTGTGTTTAAAAAAAAACAACCAACAAACAAAGTTGGATTTTACCAGCTGAAATGAAGAGAACAGTAACAATAACGTTTGATAATATGTATTGGGATGTGACTTAATGTTCTTCCAGACTTAATACGTTCCACATACAAAAAGTAGTGCCTTAGGTTTAGCGGAGGGGTAAGCTATATTTTTACCATATTTTATTTTTTTAAGTCCTAACCTTTCTCTAAAGAGCAAAATTAGAAGTTAGAAATCAGAAAAGGCTTTCTGATTTGCTGGTGGCTGTTGGGCAAACCATCCCCTTGCTGATTTGCTGAACATGCACAGATGGCAGAGGGAGGGAGACCGAGCCTTAAAACGCTCTTCCATTAAATCTGGATTTAGATTACTTTACAAGAGCACCTGTGTCAGCACATTCTGTAGAGATGAATTAGAAATTGTTTCTGTTTAATTTGCAGAATTATTTCTCCCCTCTCTTTCTTTACGTCACGCTTTGGGAGCAAATTGCTCAGTTGACCTATAGAAAACATTTGAATTTCCCAGTATTTTTGCACCTTATCTGCTAAGGGCCTCGTCTTCTGCAGCACAGCAGTCTCTTCATCACTGAAGCGCTGTGAGGATTTAGTGAGCGTGCAGAAGGACATAGGCCTTGTGTCTACAGCAGAGTAAATTGTCCCAGTTGTCTGACACTAACCAGTTCACCTTCCCACCTGACCTGTGTCCCTATCCTGTCGAAACACTGTTCCCTCCCGTTAGAAATACTCTGTGTTTGTTGTACGGGTGATACTTAATTTTAATGGAATCGCTAAAATGCATGAATAACAGAAGGAACTCTCTTAGGATCTTTAACTGTTGTGTATTCTCATCTTTTCTTCTCCCCACACCATCTCACCTGTGTTCACCTTCCTTTGTTTGTGTTATGTCTATTTTAGATTGTAAGCTCCTCAAGGCAGGGAACTGATGCTTCTCAACTGTCTGTAAAGCACCTTTTACAACTGTGGTGCTCTTTGAAATATCAAATAATAATAAATATTAGAATCAATTCCCAATGAGTTAAAAGTTTTATTTGTTTTTAATGTTTTAGCAACAGCAAGGGCGGCAGGCCCGTATGACACCATGTAAGGAAGGTGCTCAGAGGACTGGGGGTGACAATGTAAGAACCTGTGTGTTGACGGATGAGCAGGGTTGCTGTCTGGCTGTCCTTTGGTGTTTGACTGCTCTTGCAGACTGCTGTTGCTGATGTAACCTGTACAACCATCCTTCATTGCTTTCTCTCTCTGTTGTCTTTGATAGCAGCGTTCCCCTTATCAATTCCCTCATCATCACTCCCGTCTGATCTCCTCTCCGAGCAACTTTGAGCACATCTACCACATGACTGTAAATTCAGCTGAAAAATTCCTCTCTTACGATTCCATAAACCCTGCATTTTCCCCGCCTCCACGCTCTGTCCTCGGTACTCCAGACTTTATGACTCTGAGGGTATGAACGGCTGAGTCAGGTGTTCACTCTACTAACACTGTGTGGTTTTCCTTTTGCCTGGCTATTAACGTGGGAGAAAAACCCTTGTAAAGTGGTTTCCTTCACCCCTTAGCTTTCTTCTGTCCCAGCTGTCTTATTTTCTGCTGTCAGCTGTGGTCTTTCCACAGCTCTGACATGCCAAGAAACAGATACTTCATGGCTTAAAAAAAGAAAAAAGTAGTGTATAGCAACTGGGATGAACATTTTGCCCCGAGAATAGCATTTTTCATCACCAGGAAGGATGTGGGAATTTTGAATGATAAGTTCTCTGTTGCACAGTGTTCATCCTCCAGCAGTCAGTGGCAGGATGCTGTCTTTCAGGTTGCATTAGGAAAAGGTTCTGGATCTGTCTGTATTGGACCAAACTTTCAGACTGTTTATGATGAAATCAGGTGGAGTGCAAGAATTTTTACACAGTATGGTACATTGAGACAGACAGACACGCAGGTTGTGCCTCAGACAGTTTCTAAGTTAAAATAAGTGAAGTTAGAACACATACAAGGAAACTCAAAAATTAAAGATAATGGCAACTTGCAGATGCAGATCCTCTTAATCCTGGTAGTTTTAAGCAGAGGCTGAGGTAAGATACTGTTCTGTAGATATCCTTCCAGTTGGAATGTAAGCTAGGGGATGCAAGTGGTCTTTTCTTTTTTCTTGTATTGTGCATCCTGGTCTGACTACGTGGGGGTTGCTAGGTCCTAGAGAAATACAAGCCATACTAAACCAGATACATAAGTACATGCTGTGCGTTGTAATTGCGTACCGTTCTGTGGCCTGCAGTTCTGCTTGGGATAGAAGCACAGATAAATCGGGAATAAGCTGTGAGATAGATAGTGGTGGCTGGTTGCTCAAGGTTTCTGTGGGTCTGAGCCATGCCTGTTGCTGTAGTGGAAACACTACTGTTGGTTTCTGTGGCCTTTGGGTACCCTTCAGACGCGCATGGCAAACCTTCACCACCAGACTGCTTTGAGCGCCTCTTGGTTGCTGTTCTAGATCCCTAGCACCGGGAAGGTTTTTTGATACATACCTGCATACAACAGTATATAGAATTAAAAAATGCAAGAGGAAAATTAATCTCTTCCATGTGACTCCAAAACAAATTTGCACAGCTAAGCTCTGATGGGTCACGTGCATGATCATATGTCACTGCTGTGAAGTCCCAATTGTCACAACCATTACAATTCAAAAATGAAGTTGCAGCATTTTGGAGAACGTGCCCTGTGATGACATGTCTGCATCCACCCTGGGTTTTCTGGTAGGAGGAGAGATGCAAATACACAAGAGGAATTGCTCTATTGAAACGCAAAACAAAAATATTGTTAAGCCAAATTGAAATTTAGAGGGTCATTATAGTGTCACCGAAGCTGTATTTCAGTTCTAGTTTTAACAGGGTCTTTTTAATCCAACTGTACTATAAAATTTTCTGTGTTCAATATGCAGTGATGTACCGCCAGACTGTGACCCTTCCCTTTCTCATATGAATAGTCTCCCTGGGATTAGTGACCCCTGATGTTTTAGACAATAACTTTTAATTTTTGCTTTAGAAGAGTCCTTCATCCTAATGTTGCAGCCTACTAGCATAAATTGGAGGAAAAATGTGAAGTGGGCAACGTGGAGTGTAGAGATCTTGCACCTGTTAGCTCCTTACAGCACCAGAGGTTTAGCCTTGTATGAAGAAAAGCATTTGCCTCCTTTGTGGTTTAAGGGTAGAGATGCTGTAAGCTGTAGGGAAAGCAAGTCCGTGAGTGTCGGTTTCATGGTTATCCATCCCCTCTTTGTGTTTGGAGATTTTAGTATAAGAAGGGTGGCACTCCCTCCAAGGGTACTGTGGTCCCAGTTACGGATGGGATATTGGAACCAAACCAGCATGGAATCCATAGAGGAGTTGAAAAATGGCCTGTTGAAGTAGGTTTAGATTCTATTATATTATTTCATGGAAGAATTAAAAGCTCAGGTTTATAATGTAATGTACAGAGCACTACTTAAAACCAGAAAATCCAAAACAAGCAGCATGATGGACAGAGCAACATAGTCAAACAATTTCCTACGGGTGTTACAACTGTTTAGTTAGACCTTATACGTCTGCCTTCGCCCTGCTGCCTGAGAAGGCAGCGTGGGAGCAGTTAGTGTGGGTGCGAGAGCTGAGGCTCGGTAACACTGCAGAGCCTCGAGGAGTGACTCCGCGCCCATAACCCACAGCTCCACAGCAGCTCCGTTCTCCAGCTGGGAATGGGATGCACTGAACTCATTTGGTTCTTTCACCCAATTTCACAGTGATTAACTTTGCTCAGCAAGCAGCTTCTCTGCTGCTGATTTTTTCCCCTCTTCTGTCACCTTCCTCTCTTTGGTTCACAGTGGGAATGAATTTTCCTGCTAGGGTTTGAATTGTTCCTCTAAGTGAGGGGTTTTTGTCTCTTTAAGTAAAGCAAGCTCAGGTTTCTTTTTTTTTTATTTTAACTTGCTGCATTTTGCTGCTTTATAACTACCGCTAATAACTGCTGTTTATTTTCCTTTGAATCCCCTTTCTGTATCATGTGCATATCACTTCCAGGGGGTTTGGTCCAAAATGCCAGGGTCTCTGGCATGTGCTTATTTTATTTTTAGAACAAAGAACAATGAAAGATTTGCTTTGTGGAGAGACTTTCTACAAGGAATTACATGGACTTTGCAAACTGAGGTCATGAAAAATAATCACCATTAGAATACACTATTAAAATGAATTAGTCTTTTTCACGCACCCACCTGTTCCCTCCTTCCCCTGATGCCTGTATGTCCTCTGCTCAGTCACTGTAAAGGAGGTTAATCGCCTTATCATTAAACATAATTGTTCACTTGGCAAAATGAAACATTGTAGGTTTATACAAGTACAAAAGACCTTCCTTGCAACTCCAGTGTACTAACCTCAGTGCACACGTTTGCACGGTGCTGCACTTGGCTTTCCTTTGTTTCTCAAAACACGGCAGTAACTTATTCCTTAACCTATTAGGTCCTTTATATGTTGTATGGGGAGCCTCCATTGTTCACGTACAGCCAGGATGCTCATACTCCTATCTATAACTCATATTGTTTATTGCATGGTGAAGGACACAGGAGCAGAATTTTAGTATATTGTACTACAAAGTAGGTTGGTTGTTCACATTTAAAAAAAAAAAGGTGGGGGGGGGGGGGAAGGTAAGCAAGAGACAACAGTATGATCCCACAGATTATTTAAGAGACTTTTTTTTAAGCCTTCAGGTATAAACCCTCATTGAGAATAGTGCAGCAATGGATGAGATTAAACAGGGCTTTCTCATTTGTAAGGTCTCTGATTCTCTTTTGTTGGTGTTTGTGAGAGAGATCCGGGAACAGGAGGAGAGATTTTAATTCTTTCTTGTTTGTTGCATGTTAAAAATCAACCATTTCTAGCCCACTGGGAGAATGAGAAGCAAAGGGTTGGCTGTAAGAGCAAAAGGGTCTGTTACAGCAATGACTCTAAGGATCATTGTAAGACTGGATTGACAGCAGGTTGGTAACAATTATCTGATAAAGTGCAAACTGTGTAAAATCTATGCGTAACAAAGCCTCTATTTAATTATCCATTTTAAAATATAGACAGAGAAATGGGTAGTATCTGAGGGTCTCTGAGAATACCCTTGTGGGGGGTGGAATCTTTGTTCTGGTCTGAAATCTCCGTAACATCCTAGCTTGAAAAGGCATTGCAATTGCAACTGTTCTTTTATCTGTGGCTACTTTATCGCAGAGTGAGGATGGGGAAATAATTAACATGTAAATAGGAAGAAGTTAACAGTTATTGCAGGGGGTGTTTTGTAAAGTGGAAATAAAGTAATGCTCAGAGCTACCTGCAGTTCTTTTCACATTCTGCAACTGTAAAGGTTCCATAAACCTAAGTCTAGTTAATGCTAATGACTTAATAGTGCAAAACATGTTAGGAGAAGGATGAAGTCTCATATTTAGCCAGAGATGAAATGGTATGCACAGGCATTAGAAACTCCCTCTGGGCTAAGAAGCCAGCTCATATACCAAGAGATGGGCTAAATAAACTGAGAAGCCTTTTCCCCTAAGGTTAGCTGTAAAGTAACAGAAGCAGAAATAAAGTCTCCCAGAACTCACTTCAAAGTACTGTTTTCCCTTCTTTTAAAGACAACTTATGTTTAAGGAACTACCATATCCAAGTAGAGAAATTGTGTTTTATCTCTTCCCTCAGTAAAGGACCACTTCAGTCCAGTAACTTAACCAATTTAGAAAATCACACTGTAACTCTCAGGGTACAAAACAGGAGCGGTAATCAAAATACGTAGGAAAACAGTGGCATGTGCTCTGGTCATCCTCTTTGAGCAGGCTGAAAACAGGCTGATTCTCACTTTGGCTCAACTAGTGTAGGTCTGGAGTAATGCTGTTAATACCTTTGGAATTATATAAGTAACTGAAATACAGATTGATCCACTACGTGTTCATAACTCTGCAGGCAGTAGGGGTTAACATGGTTGTTGTATAAAGTTACACATGCATGGCACAAATGATGGCATCAAAGAGAGAAATTTTAATAAGATCCTCGGAAGCTTGTGTTCAGAAAGAATGCATTATGCGATATAACTCGAATATATCTATAGCAGCTTAATTAGGCTTGCAAACCATCCTTTCAAGGAAATTCTTGAATTATTAGACATGCTCTGTCAGTTGTCTGCATATGTCCATGTAATTCGGCTCTTCACTATCGTGTTGCGTGTGCTTCCAGTCTCTGCACTAAACTGCAGAATATTATTTTGCAAAGTTTGCTGACTTGCTGCCCAGATAATTCAGCTCTGGTAAGGTTGGGGCTTTAATGTATTATGGGGCCTGCCTTCATAACATCCAGGGTTGAGCCAGCAGTCAATAAGTAAACATATCGTTCTGTGTGTCTGCATTGCAGAATCTTCGGCCTCAGGAAAGTCGGACCGTGTTCAGTGGCTCTGTCAGTATCCCATCGATCACGAAATCCCGCACAGAACCAGGACGATCGATGAGTGCAAGCAGCGGGTTAGCAGCACGTAAGCAAACAGAACTGTGTTGCTTTGGAGTCTGTACACAAGTATTTTAGGGGAATGGCTACCTGCATTTGCTTCTATCCATACTGCCACTAGACAGGATTCTCAGAAGTGATGGCTGACTGTATTCCCATTGAGGACAAGCACAGTATTTTAATCTTGCTTTCAAAGGAGCACATGAATAAGCAGCTAGCACTTTTGAGAGTCCCACATTTGTAATTTATAAAATTTTTAAAACTGACGTTAGAATTAGAATTACATTCTTACCCTTGGGACTACTTTGCTGCTGCTTGAGTATTTTAAATCGGTGGCAAATTGTTCACAAGCTCTGTGGTCATTAGCTTTGTTGCTGAACTGCGTAGAGCTCTTGCTGCTAGTGCAAAGAGAAGGCAATAGAAAACCGGCTGCTGGTATGGAAGAGTTGCACTGCATTGGAAACACCTCTCCTAGTGCTGCCACGCTGCCTTTGTGTGCCAGAGTCAGTACAGTGACCTGTGCTGAGACCAGGCAAGTGACTAAATAATGGACCATGTGAAAACAGAGGCAAGACTGGTGTCCCAACTTTTCTAGGTTTTTCCCCTTCCTGTGGCACATGCCACATTTGTTGGACATCACCAGCTGCTTGCAGAAGGAGCTTCTGCTGTAGCCTGTACCAACCAGTACGACCCGCCTTCTCCCTGGCAAAGAGGCCACTAGAACTAGGCTGGCACCACAGCAGTTTCTACAACTGCTGTCTTTGTCAGAAACGTAGTGATCTTGTCTGTGCTGGGTAAAGTGCGCTAATGCTGACTTGCCAAGGGAGGGACCAGAGAATCCCTAGGAAAAACTGCAGCAGGCAGCAGGCAAGACAAAATCCCCCACAGCCTGCAAGCCACAAGCTGAGCATCTTGGGACATGCTGGAGGAAAGCAGAACTAACCAGAGAAACAGCTAAGAAATTTCTAGTACCTTGAATGGGCGTCTGTAACGCAGTTGAATTCCTCTGCCCATTTTAGGATCATCTGCACAAAATGGCAGTGCTTTGCGGAGGGAATTCTCAGGAGGTAGCTACGGAGCAAAGCGTCAGCCCATGGCATCGCCCTCAGATGGTTCCTTATCTTCTGGTGGCCTGGACCAAGGCAGCGATGCACCAACAAGGGACTATGAGCGAGAGGTGAGTGACAGGAGAAAATTTAAGTGTGTTGATAGAGATGAGGAAATTAAATTCTGTTGTGGGTTTGGCTCCAAGTTTGGGGAGTGGTTTGCAATGAAGACTTGGATTTGCTGTATTTCAAGCTATCCTGACAAAAGACTTTGGTCAAACTGTGTCAACTCTGGTACTGGTATTTAACATGCAGAAAATGCTCTCTGCGCTCCTTATCTGGAGATACATGGGTAGTGAGGCTCCCCCAAAATACTGGCCCAGTAGAGTTAACAGCTTGATAGTGACCTGTCACAGCTTGAAGTGATATTCCTTCTGCCCTTCATTTGCACAGACTCTTAAGCTATCTTAGCAACCATTTCACACGAGACACTTTGTACTCAGAGTGCCTGAAGTTAACAAGGTAATTTAAGACTTATCATGTAGTAATTTCATTTAGAGCAGGAACTGGATTTAATAATTTATATTCTGTACAGAACAAGACTCTCATTATGATAGGACTGGAATCCTGCTCAGTGCTAAACTCAGTCCCTCCAGCCAAGAACGTTTTACATGGGAGGGTTTAATCTGAAATTGGCCAGCAAAACTTCCCCGGCCCATTTTCTTACCAAGGAGTGAGAAAATTAGAGATCACACAGGCTTTTCATGGTACTGAATATACTGCAACTGGCAACCCAAACTCAAGCTCAGACATAGTTGCATTCTACTGTACTCTGGAAGATCCAGCTGGAGTAACTTGATAGGATGGTTTGAATTAATATCCTGGGAGCGACATAGAGGTAGCTGTGACGAAGCCCATACCACAAAGATTTCTCAGTTTAGTGCAAGAGTATCTCAGATCATAACATGTGAAAACGCAGGAGTCATTGTAGCTTCACAAGCAACCTGAAATTGCACTCTGCTGACCAAAAGGCCCTCAGCAACACGCGGACTGCAAGAATCCCACAGGTGCTGTGTCCTTATGTCAGTGTCATTTATGCCTGCTGAAAGCAGAGTGATCTGACCACTTACTCTTAAGTCTCCCTGAACCAGGAAATTCTGAGAAAAAAAAAATCCTCAGTATTTTTTGGACACAAGCAAAATACGTGGAGGCCTTTGAATCCAGTCACCTGTTGCTCAGGCACCCCGAGTCATTATCAAACTTGCTATCCTTTTACTTACTGGTGCGCTTCTGTGTCTTTGGGCTGCAGGACTCTGACTCTCCGAGACACTCTACTGCATCGAACAGCTCCAACCTCAGCAGCCCTCCCAGCCCGGTTTCTCCTCACAAGACCAAGAGCCTCTCCCTGGAGAGCTCTGACCACGTGAGTTGGGACTCATGAACTGCTTCAGCATTCAGATTTGACATCACAGCAGCTTGCTGTCCCCATGGCTGTCCCCTTCACTTATTCCAGTTCTCACCTTCATCATCCTAACCCTCCCCATTCCCTGTCTGAAAGTGATCTGGGAGTGGGGTACAAAGGAAGGTAAAAACTGGTCGTCTTGAGCACCGTTCAGCACTGCCTCACCCTCCCTTCCCTGGATTTGACAGCAGCAAACAAGCAAAGCTAGGGTGTTGGTAAATATCAGATGCTGTAGATTTGTATTAGTATTGGTTTCGTTTGTGTGGTTACAGCTGCTTCCATTTTTAAAGACATATTTATCCCACTCCCCTTCACTTCTCAAAAAGTAGCTTAAGTAGACCAGACCAGTATCAACAGGAGAAAATTCAGAGGAATTTTGTTTTCATACAAGAGCTCATTGTACTGTACAAAGGTAGCACAGACCCCTTCCCCTACATGGGGAACGATCAGTATATCAGAGGCACATAAAAGCTTTCAGCCACCACGTTTGAATGTCAATCTGATTGTCGCCAGCAAATCCTTATTGATTAAAATGATGCATATTTTACTACAGTACAGAGTTTAAATAAATACGCAGATGTTAGAGTAAAATACGTATGTATATATTCAAAGAAAAAAAAGCATTGTGTATGCAGCAGAAGATGGATGCTTATTTAAGAGAGCCTTTAATTTAAGATTTGTGTTGTCCCTGTTTTCATGCTCGGTAATATACAGACTTGGAGGCCTGGCCTAAAACCTTTCGCAGGACAGATATTCCTTTTGCGTAGCACTCGCTGCACTGGTGGGAGAGGTCCCTGCGGTGCTTTCACAACATTTCTTTACTTCTGGCGGTAGCATAACTGAAGCTATAATTCCTACTTTCATGTTAATCCCCATCCTTCGCAAAAATGACAACGATGGGAAAGCAACCCCAGGGCACCAGTCAGCCAGGTGGCTGCCCTGGTTTCTTGTGTGCTAGCTGTACAGCTGAGGAACCCTATGGCATGCTACAGTAGAGGTCCTTAAGGCAGCAAGGGAGTTCAATGCAGCAGGATTCAGCAGGAAAACTGTTTCCCTGGGTCACCCTTTGAGCAGGTTTAACTCTGAAGGGAGCAGTCTTCCACATCTCCTTGACCATCCCTAACCACAAAACTGTACTGTTGTTACCAAATACTAGTTGCTAATAACACATCAGCCAAATGAGTGCCCTTAGCCCGAAGCTAGCCGTGGCTGGCTATGCTGTCACTGTAGCAACGAAGAACCTTGAAGACTGACCTCACACTGTTCACACTGTGGTAGTCGAAGATGCCTAGTCACCCACAACTGCCATGCTGGCAAGGTTGGTTTTCCTCTCCCTCCCCACCTGTGCTGTGGGTTTGTGCAATTTGCAGTTGTTTGTATGTGCTCACCTGCTGTTTGGTTCCAATAGCAGGTCAGGTTGGAGGGCAGAAAGTATTGCGGTGGAAGACAGAGCCCACTGAAGTTGCAAAAGTAAATAAAAAGCTGAAGCTGGTCATGCAGTCAACAGAATAAAGTGAGAGACTGATGTACAAATGGATGGTAAGAGAAAGATGTCTCTTCTCTTTAGTTAGCAAGGCAGATGTGTTTTTCATTTGGGAGTGTGTTCAAATGAGCCTCTCTTCTCAGTAGTATTGCTGCTGGCTTTATACTATGACCATACTCAAACACGTAAGGGCTTTTTGTATTTAGAATACTGGTTTTTGTGGGTTTCGGAAACTTGTTATGGCTCTGATTAAACCATTCCATATTCTTGCAGTCAGCAGTATATAGTGTTTCACCCACACAGAGATGTTTGGAGTTTTCCAGTTTATGTCCTCCCTAATGGACGTTATAGGTAAGTTCACACCATGTACAGTAATTTCCAGGCATGATCTAAATGTGAAATAGGGAATGAGACACAGATCATTTAATCCATTTAGTCATGCTGGGTCTCCTAGGTAAGATTTCTCTTTCATTCTGAATCAAGAGGCTTGTCCAAGCTTAAGCTCATTCAATGTTATTTTGGGACAGGAATTCAAGAATTTTTTAGAAACCATCATATCAAAAGCCTGTCTCTCTCCTGTTTGAGTTTTTCAGAGTAGCAAGCTGGTTGTGTTGTTTGTTTTCACTTCAAAGCTACTACTTTTGCAAGCCTGGCATTTAATATTAAAAGCTTTAGCAAACAGCTAAGCACTTGAAATTAATTCCTCCCAGAATAGTTTTCAGTCTTTCTGAGGGACAGATAGGCAGGGCGTTATTGGCATTATTAAAATTCCACATCAGCTTCTTTTTAAAGGCTGCATATTGCTTCAAGTATAGCCACTGCTTTTTCCCCACAATTCCCTCCTTTTGGTGAAGCATGTCCACACACTTTTCAAAGCCTTTGCAGACTAGTTTTGTATTTACTGTATGTTGTATTTAAACATTAATCTTATTTTGATGTTGAGAGAAGGCATTTAAACAGCAGTCATTTAAGATAGAGCAGCCTGCTGGACAGTCCCCTGAGAGAGGGTCACAGGATCTTTTTTGTGGATTTTTTTTTTTCCTTTGCAGTTGAGCTAATGCTCTATCTGAAAATGGAACCCAAAGAGCCACGACACTGCAAAAACAAGCTGAGTAAACCCCTCTGTTTACTCTGTTATGGTGCCTGCAATCTATAGCTATCAAAACCTGACATTTTCAGGCAGAGTGTAGGTCAGTTGTGTTACAAAACGAAGCTCCAGAGGATGAGCTCCACAGGCCTACACTTGTTTGTACACCACAATTTCTAAGCCGTGGCAGTCTCCTTTAGGATTACTATATCTAATCATTAGTTTGGTACCGTGCATTTTTATACACATCTGTTCAAAAGAGAAACAGCAACTGTTCTCTCAGTTGAAAAGCAAATGACCACATCACTTATTTGAAAAGAGGAAAATTGTCCTAGGACTTGAATAGTTTTATATCTTTGGGGACCATTTGATTATATGCTCAAATTTAAACCACACATTTTTTTTTGTTGGTATGAACACTGAAACCATACACATACTGTAGCTGAGCTTTTTAATTACTCATTGGGCTAGGAAAAATTAACTTGGTCATTTGAACTGTAAGACTCTTGACTGGTATCTCGAAGACAGTTGTCTCTTAAGGTTTGATGTTCGCTACTTTGCACTGTAGCATTGCTTCAACTTCACAGTTAGAGGGCTGCATTTTGTTCAGGGAGCTTAAAATCTCCCACTGAATTCTTGACTGTAGCATATGTTCTCTGTACACAGTATGTATCTAGCTGATTTTTTCCCTTTCGGCTGAGACTGAAGGCATTTGCATTTTTGAAATTGCTTAAACATACAGATTGTTGGGTTTTTCATTTTTTTTCTTCTCTTGATGGCAACAAAGGATCTGAACAGATTCAGGCAGCTACTAAGGATTCCAGGTTATAGAATGAAAAAGGTTTGGTAAATATTATTCCCCTGCACATGTGCACACACAGATATGTGGCTTCCTTCCACATTTCGTAAACCCAAAAGCAAGGTTATAGTACCCTCTTCTCTCATGCCTTTGACCTGTAGAAGCCAGCTGGTGGTTTCAAAAAAAACCCTCCTGAGGCTGTGGTGAAGTAGTTGCTGCGGCTTGTTATGCATGTGAATTTTGCCCATTTTAACAAGTTTCAAAATTGAGTCAGGAATGTTCTCTCTTTGATTTGATTCTGATAAAATTACAAGCCTACAAGCCAGGTGTGTTATTCTCAGGTATGCAGCAGAGGGAAGTTAAGGGTTTTGTCATACCAAAAAAAAAGCCCAGAAAGCACAGCGTATTTATAGAAGTGTAGTTTAACCGCACCCAACAGGTTCACAGAGCTTGTCAGCCTTTCAAAACAAAACAGCTGGAATATTAAGACAGAAATAGATTCTGGTACCATATTGTCTTGCACAACCAGACCCTCAGCAACAGGACAAACATGGTCTTGGGCGGAAGAAGGGGTTTTTTTTCCATTTTATGCACGCTGTTTAATTTTAAATGAATACATCAAGGGTAAAAGCTATTGCAGTGCAAGTATCCACACCTCCTGAGCTTTAGTCTGAGAATCAAAGTGGCACATAGTAGCTTCTGCTGTGGTTTTTTCGTTAATAGGAGTCAGTTCCATGGAGAAAATGGGACAACTTTCTGCACTAACACAAACTGCACCCTTCCGCGTGCTTTGTGTTCACACTCTATTTGATAAACAGCCCAGAAACCACTTTGCTGCAGGCTTTCCAGTCTAAATTCCAACTCTACTTTGTCTTTCATTCCAGCTGCAGCTCAGAACAACCTATTTTCATTCTGCATTTAAGAAAGTCTCATCCACAGGGAAGAAATCCACAAACAAACCAGTGTTGGTATTTCAGAGCAATTATACCTGCCTTTTTATGTATGACAGTTTCATATCATTTATTTTTAAAATGTTTTTTAGGTTTTTCATTGTAATATTATTGTACAGTTTTGCATGGCATAGATGTAATCACTTTTTTGTTTTAGAGTATAAAAGCTGACAAGTGTGCGTGTGGGGGAAAGATTCTGCTTTTTGCCTCTTCTCACTATTTTGTTTAATGCCCTCAGTGTTGTAGGGGACATTGTAAGAGATTCTCTGCTACAGAACAATGATGTAGATTCTTTTGCACAGAAATATTTAAGGTGGAAAAGTCAACAATGTAAAAATGACTTACCACCACTATTTTATGTTGGTAACACACTTAATATTAACCTACTTTGATGTACTGCAATAAAACAGGGAACTGTTAGAAATGCAGATGTTCTGTCTTTTTTTCCTACCTGCCCCTGTTAAGCTGTGAGGAGGAAACCGAAAGGGGAATAATGGTGTTCTTACAGATAAAACCAGCATGTTGTAATGCACCTGCACAAGTACACACTGGGAAGAAACAGAATGTGAGAGAAAATGGATTTGGCTCTAATAGATTCCAGAAAAAAATACCAGAACCTTCTTGAAAATTCTAAGTCAAACCACCTTATACTTTGGTATACTGACCTTCCTGATCTTTTTCCTAGGTCATCTGTTCTGTGTTAATAGTTGTAGTCATTGTTTATGATGTTCCTCCTGCATTTAGTTACGCATCAAATGTTTCAGCTGCCCTAGTGCTAGAGCTGGATTCTTATTTCTTGACTTTCATGCATCTTTAAGTGCATCTCAAAATACCTGTGAGGTTTTGCATGTCTCCTGACCCTTTCACATCATCCACCAGTTCCTCACAAGTCAGCGTGGGGTTTTCTCCACACCAGAGACTCTGTTGGGACATCTTCCTCTTCATTCATTACCCTGTTGGTAGAAGTCCTAGCTTTGATTACATGCTTCAGTCATTTCTCCACACACACCCCCAGTTATTGAGCCTGTGCTCCCAGCAGCTGCCAGCCTGGGTGTTCTGTTACCAAAGACCACCAGCAATCCCCTCCAGGAACAGTCAGCGTCCTTCCCACTTCTTACATGGCCACAGGCTCACTTACTCCACAGAAACTTTTAATCCTGTCCTCTTTCAGTCAGCATTATTACTTTTTCAGCTCCCTACGCTAACTTATATGGATTTAAGCCTGGGCTCATCCCATTTACACCACTGCAGGTCTCTCCTAGCTGCTGTAGCTCTGTGAAATACCATCTGTTTCCTATGCTCTGACTTTTACAGTCAGCGCTGATTTCTGATTTCCCGGGGTTCCAGTTGCACCACTGCAGCTGTGAAGGTCTTGGGAAACAGGCCTTCTTTTGTCAAGGGATTTGGACATTAGAAAAGCAAAGTTAACTGCATGTTAAGCTTCCTGTTCAGCTCCTCAGCATTCATTTTCTGTTTTGATAGTCAACCTGGCTGCTCCAAAAAAAGAAGGTAGGGAAAAATCCCTGCCACCACATGTGGCCTGAATCTTGATTCTCTAGAATGGGAAAAACCCTGGCTTCACAGAAGCAGATTTAACCTCCTGCTTGCCCTGTGGAACAAAGAACTGCTTTCTGCAGGAGGATTCTTCTAGAAATTAGAAACTTGCTGCAGCAGAGAATCATTTCATATCCTCAACCTGTGTGTAGTTCAAGCAAATGCACCAGCTTCTACAGAGCAAGCAGCAGTGATGAAGTGTTCTTGCTCACTGTAAAGTGTCATGACTTCTTTGATTTGAAGCCAGAGCAGAGTGTTTCTTGCTCACCTTTTCTCCACAGCTGGTACCCTGACATGCAATGCCTAATCTCTCTGGACAAAACTATAGGAATTATTGATGGTTTTAGAACATAGACAAAAGGCCAGCAGAATTAGGGACTGAAAGCTTTAATTAGCTCTCCTAATAAACATCTTTTACCTTCTGCTAGTTGCTGTCCTTCAGGCAAACACAAACCACTGCATTGTTCAGCTTGATGTTTTTCTTAAACATGCTGTCATCTAGGGAAGGGAAATGTTTGCTAGAGTTAAACACTCATGTCCCAGCATGGTAATGAAACATCTGTGGTCACATGAACAGGCACGTACCAATCTCAGAGTTGTGCTTACTGGAAAAGTGAACTGTAGTGTTCTTTGAGTTATTTTGCCTTCTTTGCAAGTTCTCTGAACATACTGGCTCTGAATCTTCAGTTTCAGAAATCTTGGTCTGAAGCTCACCTAATCCCATTCCCTTGTCAGCTTTTTATACTTTGCTTTTTAACTTTTAACATAAGCATTTAACATCTCAAACAGTTCCGCTGTTTTTGCGGCTGCAAGCTCTAGATCCAAAGGAGAAAAACTAAACAATGTCTGTCAGAACCCAAAACAGTGCAGAAAATTACTCTATCAGCGTACAGCGTTAAACAGCTTAATGCAAAACTATTACTTCACTGAACAGCAGAGTTCACTCTTCTCAAAGGGTTAGGAATAACCTGATGAGTACTTTTACTTAAATTAAACAGTACAGGATCTTTCTCAACCAAGTCTTAAATGAAGCCGTTTATATGTTTATGATCTGGGAGTACAGGTAATACAATAACCTGTATTCCTATTTGTCAGAGGTCCCTCCTGAGAGAGCCCATTTATGCACTTGCCTGTTCTTTACCTCTGGAAGTATCAGCAGTCAGGATTTATGTACTGAAGTTTAAGATCATGCAACCTCTGCATTCCTGGGCTGTGTTAACTTGAATAGGACCGGCTAAGCTGGCTGGGAAATATCTGGCACTTGCCAGATAAGGACATCTACCTTACTAGTACTAGGTAAGCATCAACTCCAACAGCCACTCTTTCTTCACAAGCAGAGGAAAGGCAGAGAGAACAGTCTCCTGGACGCATGTCTAACAGAGTGACTGAAACAACGGAAAACAAGCGAACAAGTCAATTACCAGGTATTTTCATGGCCAGACAGACGTTCAGGCTGGAGTTCCTCTGGCTCCTGGTAAACTTGTCACCATCACTGTTAGCACTAGTGACACAGCTGCAATGGAAAGATGAAGGAATAAACAGGCCACAGATAGATGGCTTTACAAGGGTAGTAGCGATTCTTTGAGCACATGACTGCAACCAGCAGAAACCTGGAAGCTTCTCCTTCCACTCAACTGCTGTTCCACAGAACAGGACAGGACACCGTTCACTTGGCTGTTCATTACCACACCAGAAGATGAAAGAACTGCAGGCAGAAGGCCCACTGCACAAGCACTTTTTTATTGAAATCAGGAGGTCGTACAGGTACAGGCTTTGTACAAAAATCGAAGAAAGTGAATTTCCTAGCTTGACTCCAGTAGTTAAAAACTGCGCGTCTGGTTTTAAGTGTGTGACATTTCAGCAAAAGCTTGAAATGCTCATGAGAGACATTACGTGTTTGTCTGCCTTGCCATAAGTTCTGCATTACAGGAAAACAGAGAGACAGACAGACTGGATTCTTGGTTAGGAGTCGAAGCAAGCAATTGGTGTCAGAATTGTAGCTTATCTAACTCGCCCTCAGGAAAGCTGATACCTACCAGACAGTGACGAATCCCACTATGTGTGCTTAGCTATAGCTCTCTTGGTTACATATTTGACTCCCGGAACTAAGATGGGTTGTGTGTGAGTGTATGTGTGTGTTTAAAAGAGATTGGCACTCAAATTCTCAGATTTTTAAAATATTTCCTATGTTTAGCTTACAAGCCAAAAAGAGGCAGAAAACATAAAACTTCATCCTATGTACACACACACATACCCCCCTCACATTAAATCCGTGTCAGTAAAAACACAGGAGGGTTCTTAGACTGCCACCACTTGACTTAAAAAAATGAGGGGGAAGTGCTAAATGCATCCATGGTAGGGTACACCTTCGTATTTCATTCTATAATTCACAGTATGAAAACTACTTGGGTTCCACCTTGGCATGAAAGAGGGAAGTTTTTTAAAAAACTATTTTTGGAGAATTACAAACAGGTTTCAATATTAAATTCTGCTCTTTTCCTCCTTCCCCTACTCATTATAAAACCCAATCAATATGCAGCCACCATCACATCAGAAACACATTCAAGGTAGTCAGCTGGTGCCTTGAAACAGTACAGAAGCACTCAAGAAGATAGTTTCCTGCAAGCTGCGGACTGTACTGGCAGTCAGTGTAGGGCTGACACAGCATGAAAGAACAGACTTTGTCCTTGTGAAACGCACACTTGGCTTCCAGGGCACAGGCTGCTGCATCTCAAGAGGATGGAGAACTGGGGTGCAACGGATGGGAGGCTAGAATGCTCTCTGCAAGGCTCAGTTGAACTGTGCCCTCAGAACAACACGTTAGTTCATTCTTACTACTCCTCTGGTTTCTTGCCCCTACTACTCCAATATTTGCTATATGCCTCTTGGAACATGTTTTTGCAGGGAATTTTGGCCTTCAGTTTGGTGCAGATAAGGAAAGAACCCCCCATCTTCCGATGAAGAGAGTAGGTCTCCTCTGGTGGAGGGACGAGCCGATGCTTCAGCATGACTGGGATTAAAGCATGGATCTTTTCAGTGGTGCTTTGGTTGCCGAAATCAAAAGGTTCCTCAGATGCAAAAGCCTCTCCCAGGATGAGGACAGCATTTAAGTGAGCATCCTCCATTTCCTGCCCAAAAGGAAAGAGGCATAAGCAACATCACTAGCCATTTTAACCACCAGTGAGGAAAAAGGAGAAATGTTAGCACTGCCAGTAGCGGCTCAGGAAAAATACCTCACTATACCCACAAGAAAAGGTAACCTCCAGCCCCCAGCAAGACTGATGAACACTTGATTAATACAGTTTCAAGCAACTAAACCTTCCAGAAGACCATCTGCCCAGTCATGAAATTTCAGCAGTGATTACCACCGGCATGGTCTTGCTGGGGGAAGAAAGGAAGGACAGTGGTTTTGGGGCTAGCTGCATCATCATTACTGCTCCCAACCCCAAAAGGAAGTGAGAGAACAGAAGCCAAAACCTTTTTGCCCTCCTCCCTCATCAGCAGGGCTTTCAGACTGACATTGGCTTTTACCACATGAAGAAGCCTGGGGAAGGCCACAGACCCATAACAAACTAGCCACCACTGAAAGCAGACCCTTCTGCTCCATACCTTAACTTCATAGCCAGTGAGGAATTTCATGTCAATGGACTTCTTCAGTACTCTTTCTCTGTCCATGTCAGCAGCTGCCTTGATTACCTAAGTAGGAAGAACACTTTCAGGACAGCTAGGGGATGATTGAAACACATTTTGAGTGCAGGACGACTATGTCGGCTACTACAGGTACACATGCTGCCTGCTCACTTCCTTGCCTCTGTCTTCATCTTCAGGGGTCTGCATGTTGGCCAGTTTAAAAGCTACTGGCTCTCCAAAGCTCTTAGCAGGGCTACACATAGCCCAGAGAGTGTAAGGGACATTAAAACAGCTTCATGAATCAGCCCCTACCTCAACAGAACAGTAGAGCCAACTGGGAGAAGCTTTAGGTAACATCTGATGGCCCCTACAGCTCAATTTATCAAGTGCAGAGCATGGCAATCAAAGGAAGCCCATATGACTTCACATAAATTTAAAAGTCTAAGCAAGCTGGAAATCACAGGAAGTGACAAGGAGCAGGACAAGCAATTCCTGCATTCCCTCATATTAAAAAAAAAATAAATTGCTGAATTCTGAGTGGTCTGAGATGCTCCGCTGCCCAAGTCTGCCAGTAAGCAGTTCTCCACATTTGTCATGCAATTTAAACATCCGAACTTGAATAGCCAGAGGCTTGCAGCAGACATGCAGAAGGCTATGGTAAGGGATGAACCAGAAATAGAGATCCCAGTTGCCTCCAGCCCTGCTTCCCTCCACACATAGAGTGGATTCTAGTACAAAGTGATACAGCTAATAGATAAGCAGAATTTTGCAGATACTCTAAGACCCCCAGTGCAGCACTCTAGGACATAGTGCAAGTCCTCACCTCTATGTAAACATCTGTGAACTTCTCATCAAACCCTCGTGTTGCTCCGAAGTCCAGCAGGGCCACCTGGAAATGGACATGCCCATGTGTATTAGTGTCAACCCCTCAAGTAGAGCCAGACCTTAAGAAGACCTCTGCTGTATTCAGGAAGCTCAGCTGGCTAGAGAGCCTTTGCACTGCAGCTCAGCTTCCCCCCAGGTCCTTTATTGCCTTACAGCAGCACAAACATTGCCACGTACTAGTGCAAGAGGAGGTACAGCCTATGCTCACATTGTCACCCCTGCTCAGCTGATAACTGCACTCAGGCTTTCTGCATGGGGACACAGCAGCACAGAACCTTCTCCCTGCACTTTCCAACACAGACCTCAGGGACGAACAAGCAATTTCATCTGACCTGCAGGGCGCAAGCAAGCAGCCAAACCCACAAGCAGGACATCTGCAATTGCTCCCCCAGGCACCTGTTATCTTCAGCACAGCTCAAGACCAGACCATTTAACTAAAGAATGCCCTAGTAGAGCACTGCCAGCTGCAACTTCCCACTGACCAGCTTCAAAACAGACCCTGAGGCTAAGGAAGTAGCTGTGACTGGATCTAACACCAAAGACAGACAGACAGGGTTATGGGAGCCCTGCTCTCCCACTCAGGCCAAGTGAGGACAAGTGGCAAAAGGCACAGTTTTCAGCTGTCCTATCTGTCCAGGACTCAAGGACAGGAATCTGAGAGAATCTCAGTAAGGGCTCCTTAAATTCTGGGAGTGGGCAATAATCAAAAGCTGGTAAAAACACCTCTTCTACAAGTAGAACAGCAGCTGCTTGGGCTTACCTTGTGCAACTGTGGGTCATAGAAGAAGTTTGACCAGTTTGGATCAGTCTGCATGTACCTGAACTCAAACAGTTCCCGCAGACACAGGACCAGGATGTTGTGACAGATCTTGAAAAGCAAGGAGAGAAAGAAGCAAGTCAGGAGGGTAGCAAGCCCTACTCACACATGTAATTTACAGCAGGCATTAGCAAACAGGGAGCACATGACCACACTGTCAAGAACTATCTGCTCCATGCTGGAAAACTCCTGAACAGGTGAGAGAGAGCAACTCAGCAACTCCCAGCCCACACTTGCCATGGGACATCCTTAGCAGACAGCACAGATACTACGCAAGTTCTATATCAGCCTGAGCTGTAGTTCCTATCAGCCCCTGGATGTGTCTCCAGAGAGGCTGCTGCCCTGTATCTGGCAGCAGAGAACACCAGGCTCCAGGGTTCATGCAGCTATATGTGTTACTTGTGTCCTGGTCCTGCCTTTTACCTTCCCAGCTTTGACTACACACTTGGTTGTTGCTTTGAGAGCAAAGAAACATCTTCACAGTGCAAAGAGGTATCCAGAAGCAGAGGTCAGGGGTGCTGGTAGAGCATTACAGCCTACCTTGGTGGAAAGTGCTGCAGGACCCTGTCCAAAATGAAGGCAGTGCAGCTCAGGGGAAATGAGACCCAGTTCCAGGGCATTTTAAGTTAAAGGCCCAAAGAAGCTAAAGAGGAGAGTCTCTTCCTGTAAAGCTGCCAAACAACGTACAGAGCTGGGTCCAAACCATTACTGAAAGGGGTCTTTGCTAGATACACACACCCACCATGTACTCCTCAGCCAAGTCTTCTGGGCACGGCACTGACAGCTTGAGGGAGGAGCAGCAGACCCACACCTTGGGCCTGACAGGCATGGGGGAAGCAAGAGTAGCAGTTCCTGAAGAGCCCGCTGCTGAATTACATACTACAGCAGAGGTTTTCTGTGAGGATATTTAAGCTGAAGCCTGTTCAGCAGAACTGCCAGCCTCATTTTGCCCCTCTTCAGCTTCTGCAAAGCTGAGTGAAACACCATATCCAAGAGGGAGGGAGGAGAGCAGCAAATGCAAGCCAGACCCTGCTCCAGGACACTGCCATTTAGGTCAAAGGGCTGTGGGTCAGCCAGGCCAGTCACTTATACGAAAGGAGGACTGCTCCTGCAGCAATACTCCACCTCACAGCCTTTTAAAAGCAGCCCTGATGATACAGCAGTTCATCAGAGGAGACAAGCCCTACAAACAGTCAGCTCAGGGATCACAGGCAGCCAGCTCTGGCATAGCTTCAAGTCCAGCATAGTGGTGAGATCTGTTTATCTAGAGGAACATACTTTGCCCTCTTTCCCAGTGACCTGCTAACAGCTGACAGCTCACACCAAGACAAAAAAAAAAAATCCAAATACCAGGACAGTTATTTCTGCTACTAGAGCAGCTGCTTGTCCCACCACGGCACTCCAATCCCTTGCTATATTCAGCACCACCGCCCACCCATCCCCACATCCCCCCGCTGTTTACTGAGAGGTACTTTTCCAGCAGCCCTGTGCAGCACAGGTCAGTCCCGCAGAAGGAGATGACACCCAAACACTTGCACAAGGGCAGGAGATGATTCTGCACTCCTGCCCAGAAGAGCAGCTGCAAAACAAGAACCCTCTCCCCTAGCTGACAAACCATCCCAACCTGAAGGTCAGAGAGAAACAGGGCATCTAGGTATTACACAGTTAGGCTACCTCCCTTTAAGCCACCCTTGCCATTCACCCCTCCAACCCCTCCCTGCTGAATGCTGGCACCTGCAAGGCCTAGACCAGCCTGAGGAGACTCCGGTGTCACTGCCACACTCCCTACAGAGAAGTCGTCCGAGATGTTCAGACAGGATGGAGACTGGCTCGTTACTGAGCCATAGAAGAGAGGCTCCAGACAGTCCCTGACTCCATCCCTGCTTTGCACTGCTCAGGTTTGCCCTTCCACAAAGTATCCCCTGATCTACCAGTCACCAGGCAAGCCAAGCACGCTGCTTGAGCAAGGGGAGAAGGAAGACCACCTTTACCATACCCCACAGTACCTCATTTCGAATCTCCTGGCTCAGCCCCACAGCTTGATCCAAGGGGAAGCCAGACACCAGCTCCGTGGTGAGGACATGCTTGCTGCACAGCTCATCCACTACTCTTGGGACGTAAAAGAAGGGGTGGTCTTTCAGCAGCTCCCTAGGGGATAGAGAAAGGAGAGGAAAAGGTTAGGAGCCCTGAGAGCAGCCAGGCTCCTCCACAACACCTCACGCAGCACACAGGCCCTTCACCTCTCCCCACGCCCTGGCTGAGGCTCCTAAGAGACATTTTCCTCAGCAGTTACAGTAGGGATCAAGTCGCCAGAAACCATGCCAATGACTTACAGCTACTGCCAGCTCCTGAGGTCACATCTCCTGCCAGAGCAGTGATAGTAGGAGGGCTCCAGGCTGCTACATCAATGGGCACTAGGCTCTTTTGCTCACCCCATTTCGCTCCAGGGCGAGACTATAACCATGGAATCAACAGGTCTTTTCCAAGGGGAGCAATGCCACAGGGGCAGTTCTGCAGGACAGGAGGAGCATCCAGCCTCCAGCAGCTCTCCCTCATCCAGCCTTCATGTAAAAACAATATGGACCCCCACTGCTAGAGCAAGCCAAGGGAGCAGGAAGTGCTGGTGGTATTAATTGCTGTAAGAGACCTGAACTGAAAAACCTCCTAGGCTAAAGGATGGGAGAAGTTTACAACAGGCTGATCTAAGAGTACACAGAACTGCACTGCAACCTGGCCTCCAGAGTTACTGCAGTACCTTTACATGTAGCAAAACAGACAGGCTTGTACTGAAGGACAGAGGATATGCCATCACATTTCAGCTGACTGAAAATACACCTGATGGAGACAAGGTGGTAATTCCAGGGGACAGCTCAGGCCACGAACACACACCCTTCCCCTGTGCTACATCCCAGGGCATGGCATTCATCTCCCCACTGTCCCTGAAGTTAAGCAACCTCTCCTGCACTTCACACACACAGAGACGGGAGGGTTTGAAGGCAATGGTATGAACATACTGGAATTTCCTTGCACAGGCAGCTTCTCTCTGGTAGTCACACTCCAGGGCCAGCTCTCTACTAAGGACTTCAATCAAATGCTCAGGGAACAAACCTGAAAGTCAAACAGCAGAGAAGAGAGTAGGCTTAGAAAAAAGGAGCCCCCTCAGGCTAAACTTTCCAGAACAGTACCTGAGGAGCAACCTGCTATCCAGCCAACTCTGAGCTGAAGAGTAGAAGAAGCCCCAGAGAGCCAAAACGTATTTCCAGCTAGGTACAGGTCTGCAGGTAATCCCAGGCCAAGGCTACACAGCTGCTGCTAAAGCAAGGTACATCCACACCACTCTTGTACAGCAGGGCTCTGTTCTCCCCCAGGTCCCACCCCACGGCCCAAGCTGCCTGTTGCTGGTAATGGCATGGCTGGGCAGAGACACACACCAAAGAGTTGAAGCACCCAAACACTAGCCTGGGCAAAAGCAGCAGAAAAAGGCTCCAAACTGTATCTGCCTACCTGTATCTGCCTACAACTGGGAACATGCAGTACTAGGCAGAAGCAGTCAGCATGACTAAGGCAGTGAAATGCAACAGCATGTAGTCAGGGCCTGAGTTGCCAAGTCCAGTCTACTCAGTCTTGGAGCTGGAAAACCAAACTACTTCTTGGGCCAGTAGATGCCTTCTTCTGCAGCAACCTCTGCAGGGGGTCCTGCCCAGCTATCACAGAAAACAGTCCCAGGTTTCCAGCACCCAGCCTGATTTTAAAGCACTATTTGTACAGTCCCACTAAGATTTACAGCTGCTGCAGGCAGATATTTGGGAAAAAAAAAAAGTAGAAAGTCCTGTATTCCCTGTGAGAAAAAGGAACTTATCCATGTGCTGGGACACTGAGCAAGCTCCAAGCCTGACAGTTCTCCACCTCTCCACAACTCTGACTGGGAAGAACAGAAGATGACTGGGAAGAGCAGAGGATAGCAGGCATGGAGAGCTACAGGAAGCATGGAGAAGAATAAGTTCTGCCAAATGTACCAGAACATAACAGGGACAAAGCAAGACTACCTAACCTGAACACTGCCCACGCTTCATGCCTAGAAAGCCAACAAAGGTGAGTATAGCCAGACACTTTATACTTTGCCAAGAGTCCCTGCAGGTCTTTCACTATAAAGAGCACACAGAGACAAGTACACGTTGTTCTGGCAGGTGCGTGCACATACATGGCCAGGAAAAACCCACACAGGTGCACTTCCCACCCCACTGAGTGGACACTGGAGCAGGCACATGCCTAGCAAAGGGAGTGGCAGCTCTGCAGCAGGAGAGGGGAGCGGAACATGCCTCCCCAAACTGGCCCTGCACCCACTGCCCTCATCCACTACCTCTCCTGCCTTCTGCAGAAGATCTGCTCCTGGGCAGACATATCAATTCTTAAGTCCTTTTCACTGTTTCCTTGAGGCTGTTTCCTCCCTCCAATCTATGGAGACAAGTATACAATGCACTTCTTGAAACCATTTGGCAGAGCTCAACATGTGCCAGCAGGAATACAGGGCCTGCCAAGGGTCTCTGTCTTTTTACCTTCAGGGAGAATATTGCTCATGCTCAGGACAGTCATCAGGTTGTTAACATCACTGTTGATGCTCTGGGCAACTCCAGGGTACTGCAGGACAGAATGGGAGAGGGCAGTGCTGAGACTAGATGACCCAGTTGTACAGAGTAATATAAGAACATCTTCCAGCTCAACATCCACTGACCCCCGCAACACAGCCACCTACAGCCTGGCAATGAACCAGGGCATACCTGAGCCACACACCCTCCTCTGAAAGCTTATTTAAAGCCGAGCATCTTAAAATGTGAGATGGAGAGACAGTCCTGTTTGGGTCCTTTGACAGGGACTCTTCCAACACATGAAAGGTTCTCGGACACACAAATCTCACAAGAGACATGGCAGTCGGTCATTTCCCTACCACAGCAGAAAGGACTTGCCACTGACAGCCCCACAGTGTTTCATCCACAGCAGCAGGGCAAGCGGTGAGGCCCCAGCCCAGTCGTGGCAAAGGTGCCACCTTCTGTTCTTTCTCACCTTGTCCGTCAAGAAGGGGACCAGCCTACACTGCTGTGGAGCAGAAAGTGTGCTGATGCCGCAGGGCTAACTTCCCATTGCTTTCACCTTGGCCAAAGTGTAGAGAGTACTTTGGACACAAACAGCTTGAGAAGATGACACCAGTACCCATCCATACCGTTTGTAAAGCCTCCCTACTTTACAAAAACACCAACAAGATTACCAGCTTTATCTTCGACCCTGCTCAGTCAGCAAGGGATCTCAATTCTGTTAGAAATACCTGTTTGAAGTTGCTGACAGCTTTAGTGTGAGTTGGTGAATATCCTCCTGCATTTCCAGGACTGTCACTGCTCAACAGTCAGTGCCTGCTTATCACTTAAAAATTCTTTAGCCTCTGGGCTGTGGCCACAAAGGGGCATGTGCACATCGCAGAGAGGGGACTGACCTGTGGAACAGGTAGGACCTCCGCACACAGCCCTAAAAGTACAAGCAGTCCCTCACCACCATTATCCCCACGCTGCAGCAATATACCTAAGAAACATCTCCCACTCATCTGGAGTCAGAGACTGGCTCAACCTGCAGAACCTTTTCTGTCCCTCCCTTCTGCTTGCACTAGGTAAGACATTGCTGGACCCAAATCTTCACTTGCATTAAAATGTTTCTTATTTGTCTAGCAGTAAAGACACTTATGCAGCTCCCCTGCCCTGCTACGGGGCACAGACAAGAGACAAGGCTGGTCTGTAAAGCCTACCTGGATTTTCATGGCAACTTCTTTCCCGTTTTTCAAGCGTGCCAGATGAACCTGACCAATTGAAGCAGCAGCAAAGGGGCGTTCTTCAAAGGACTCCAGTTTATCCCTCCAGTTGGGGCCAAGATCATTGTTCAGAGTTTTCTACAAATAAAAAGAAGGCTTCAGGGCATGAGAAGCAAAGATTTAAGATTACTGCTATTGGAAATCATGCTCCTCTAAGGTGACTCACGCAGCCTATAGTAGTTCTGAATAACTCTACCCTGCTTTCTAGATTGTCCTCCCTTCCTCGTAATTGCAGACAATCGTGAGGAGTGGTCCAGCCTGCAGTGCCTCCCCAGCACTAAACAGACACTGATCAGATCTGTGTGAGGCTCTGTTCCTCTGGCCTAAAAGTCAGAGATCTTGAGCACAAACACTGCTGCCTTAGCAATACAAAAGTCCCCTTTTTGATGCCGCTTGTTATCTTCTAGAAAATGCGCAAGTAGTTGGGTATTCCTACTCTTTCATCATGCTGCCAACCTGAACAGAAGCAATCCAGGCATGCAAGAGTGACTCTCTTTAAGGCAGTATTGACAATTAAACATCACACCCTGCTTTAACAGCTTTTTTGCTACATTGCCAGACTGCCATACTTAAGTTCTGGCTCTGCTCAGCATCTTTCAGAAGATAAGTAGTGCTGGCAATTCCTTTTGCATCACCCTTCACATCTTAATTTACAGAGGGAAGTAGAAACAAAGAGAGACCATGTACATAGGAGAAAGCAAACTTAGTTTGCTTCATTCTGGATGCTCTTGATGGTGGATTAGGTTTAACCAAAAAAAGTAAGGACACAGTTGCTGTTAATTTTCCATCAGACTAAGGCTTGCAAGTCTGTTTCTAAAATGGGGTGTCAGCACTTTTAGACACTGGCTTAACATCCATGAGAAAGACAAGAGAGAGAAAACGGAGAGGAGGCTACATTCAACAAGACCCTATAATCATATCTGCATGCAACATTCAGTGCTGTCCCTTCAGCATAGTCTTGGTATATAAACACGCCCAACATTTTTCCCTCTGTCTAGAGTTGAGCTTCAATGTTTTGGAGAGAAAAGCACATAAGAGATAAGGAACCAGATGCTACCCAAAACTGAAAATATGCAACATTTATTGAAAGAATACTTGTAAAAATCCCCATCCACCTCCCCTACCAGGGTATGTCACAGGTGACATTTATTCTGTTATTGTCCCTCCTCCCCTGATAGTTAGGAAAGAATATTTCTCACCATCATCTGCTTTATCGGCATGAAGTCAGCACTCTGACGTACACGCTCAAAAATCCTCTGGAGATGAGGGTTGATGAAGGCATCATCTGCCAAGGAAAAGCACATGGCAGTCAGTACAGGTACTGCATTCTCTGGTTCTTCTTCATCACACAGAGAAACATGCACCAGCATTCAGACAAGCCAGGTTATCCTGCCCCCAAGTACACCCCAGTGAAGGCTTTGGAAAGAATTCTAGTTCAGAAACTCTCCATACCCAGAAGTAGTACCTGATACGCATCTCCTGAGGCATCACACCTTCACAAATGAGCCAAACAAGTCCTGTGCACAAGTAGCAAAATAAAGGGGAAAAGCTACTACTTCCTTTTCAGTCATGCAAAAAACACTGCATATTACCCAAACATCTCCCAAGCTATCCTCCTGCTGCAGCAGGAGAAAGTTTTTGTGCACCCCCTTCCAATTACCAAGGGAAGGACAGAAGTACACTAGAAAACATGCTGAGAAACTTTTTATTAAGCATCAGGTGTCATACTGCTCCCTGGCTTTGTCCAGCAGCACTGCCGAGAGCAGTGGGCAGCTCTGCACAGCACAGAGGCTTTTGGTGTGATGGTAGGTTGCACAACCCCAAGGGCAGCGTGCTCTGCACAAGCTTCTGTCATCCACCAGCCTGCCTTCTCGCTGAGCAAAGTAATGCATTCAGGTCTAAGAGAGTCCACTCTGTCACAGAAACACAGGTCACAGAAGGAACCTCTGGAGATTCGTCCCAACACTCCCAGGGTCATAGGGTGGCTTACTCCAATTCATTCAAAGGGGCAGCAGCTTCTCTAGAAAGCTGTGCAATGGTAAAACACCACTTACGTAAGTGCTGAACTCTTGGAGGAGTCAAGATTCAGCATCTGCTACTGTAAACAACTACTCAAATGCAAAGCAACTACAAGTGGGCAGAAGAAAACACAGATGAGCCAAAAGTAAGTTATTTTAAGAGTCACAAGGATTTAGCAAGCAAATATTTACACTCATTAGAAAAAGAAGGGGTAGGGGCATCTTGAAAGCTTAGTCCTCTCCTTTGAGCAAAGGCTTCTACAACAGCCCAGAAAAAATCCACCAGTTCTGGCAAACTTTTCATTTCATAAAAGCTTATGGAGGAATTAGATTTATCTGCTGCTTTCCCAACGCTGGAGAAAAGTCCAGGCTACTAGCCTTAATCTTGAGAACTCAACCTGCACATGTGCTTGTGACATTCACATTTAAAAAAAAAAAAATGAAAAAAAAAATATTGATCATTCGTCTGCATTTACAGATGCACGTACAACTGCAAGTCTACCCCAGGAAACAAGAAACAAACATCTACCTGGAGAACACTGTCCTGGGAAGAGAGGTGGAAAGGAATGGCGAGAAAAATACAGAGACATGACATTAACACTCAGTGTTGTTTAGAAATTCCCACTGAAGCCATGAGCAGCATTTAGAAGTACTAACAAAACCCCACTGTAGAATCAAAAGGCGCTCCCATTCCGTACCTGCAAGTCCGAGATTAACAGGCTTTGCAGGAACAGTGAGTAAAACTCCCATTGTGACGTTATAACCCTGCAAGAAGGCTAAACATTGCATCTGCATGCGCATTCCAAACACTGAAAGAAACTTCTGCACTATCATTGATGGTGTATCACTGCCAAGCCTCTGAACACCATAAAACCACTCTCAGGGGTATGCAAAAGTATTAGCCATCATGCTGTAACCTGATAACCTGCACCTCCCAGGATGACTGTGAAGAAAGAGAATGGACCTCACTGAAAGTGACTCCTGCTCCTAGAAGCCATTTGTGTCAAGGTATCAGGATCTCCCATAGGCAATTTAGGATCAACTTCTATTATTTTGCTTATTGCCAACATCCAAAAAACTCACAAAGTATTTCAACCTTTAGTCTGAGAGGGTATTCTTACCTGGGGTTGCATGACCACCACTACTTTGTTCATTAGCGCAATGCTAAATAGCCAAGAAACCGGCAAGTCCAGATTGACTGTACAGAAACTCAGCAGCAACACTGAAAATCAGTCACGCTGTGGAAGCAACTCACAGAACAAGGCTTACAACATGCTGATTAACAAGGTTATACGTCTTTGTGGTAAACTGATGAGGCCTTACCAGAATGAAACACTAAGCAAGAGTCAAGGCAGGACACTGAACTGGTAAATGCAGCTGCCTTTCCAACATCTTCCAGAGCGCACACACACCAGAACACAGGACGATTTTGGGCCCTTAGCATCCTTTCTGTGCACAACCTGCAGAGATGTGGGTACCTAACAAATCCACTGATTCCCAGAAGCAGACATCGTGGTTTCTAAGGACACTACTTTAACTTCTGGGTGGTTTAGCGCACAGGTGTTCAGCTGCACCTGGTTAAGGCAACACAGAGCCCCTGCGCTCAATTAGCACACACCCCAATTAATAGAATAAGCCAATTCAAATTCACCAGACCCCAGAGAAGCCCACATAGTGGTAGGAACTGCGTGAAGTGCTCCTGCCCAAACAGCCTAAGAACCGGATGCTCCACACTGTTGGAAGTGTCTAACCTATTTCACCATGGCTGTCCCTCAGCAAGGTTACCAGGGGACTATGTTCTCCCCAGGCATTGCAGCACTTCACACACTCATCACAAGAGTCAAATGAGGCTGGGCAGCACTACTCCAGTTGCTAAAGGCCTGTATGCTCTTGACACCCAAGTGAAGTTAATTGGCAAGTGTTTGACATTTCTGCCAGAGCTCGGTAACATTAGGAGACAGCAGGCAAGTGACAAAAACCCAGGGCATTTCTGCTCCTCAGAGCTGGCTTTTCACAGCTATTCCCTCTTCACTCACATGCAAGCCCAGGGCAGCTATGACCAGGCTCTGGGCACACATCAGGTACAACCCATGTACCCATGTGTCTTAAGAATCTTAAATTAATCCCCACCTATGGTAGACAAGTTAACTTCAGAGCTGATTTCTAGACCTCACTCACTCATCCCACATACCAGAGGCACTGGCCAGGGAAGGCAAGGAACACAAGAGTTCCTCCTGGATCTCTGCTGTGGACCAGCAGTCATTGGCACCTGGCAGTTTCTAGAGGGTGAGAGAACAGCATATGGGTGGCAGCCTTTGACATAGCAGCTGCTGCCTCCCACCTAGCTTTTTTAATGTTGCCATCAGCTTGGCACGCACCTAAAATGAGTGATTAGCAAATGAAGAACAATGAAATGCCACAATCAGGACTCTCTGGAACAGGGAGTTGATCTTGCTTTATTGGATAGCCCAAGTTATTCAATAAAACTAGATCCAGCCTCATCAGTCAACGCCTATGAAAATTCAAGTAGAAGGACAAGCTAAGCAAGCAGAGTACTTCGAACACTCAGACACTGACTCAGTTTCAGTGACATCTTGAAAAGTATTTCCAGACAAGTGTAACAGCTATTTTTGGCTGGTTCTTTCCTTTCCTATCAAGTTGGGCAGGAAGGCAAAGTGGACAGGTCCAGATAAGGTTTGAATTCAGCACACCTGCTATTTTCCAGGAGCAACCTAACAGTTCAGTGCAGACACTGATGTCACTCATGCCTTCACCTGTGATCACTGACTTCAGAGCCCAATAGATTAAGTATGAGTTTGAAGTCTCCTCAAGATGAAAACAAGTGTTTTATACCTGATAATCTTATCAGCTGTACTGGCCTTTCCAGCAAAGCTTCAATGCCAACAAAGCACGTAAACCATAAACATGCTGTAACAGGAGAGGGTTGTGGATATAACCTTGACCACTTTCGGTGAACAAAGAACAGGATCATGTTCTTGTAATCGTCTGCCTCCTTTCTAGCACCTGTGTACAGAGTGCGCTATAGCTCTGCTTCTCAACAATTGCTTTTAACACAGGCATTAAAATTCACAGAAAGCATTAATTTATTTTCAACCAGTTTCACTTGCATACCTGACACAAAGGGGCACTGGGAACGTGGTGGTATATAGTGCACACGTCTAGTTATTTCATACTGGGATTAGATGGAACTGAATCAAACATATCTCCTTCACTTCTTTTACATGAGAAAGCCACTTGGCTAGTCTCTCCACATTCACTTGACACTGACTGCACACAGCTCACAAGAAATCAGTTACCCACCTGGCAGCACTGCTAGAGGATAGCTGAGGACCTATGCTACCACTTACCCTGAATGCTTAACATTTGTCCCAGCTTCAGTGCTGCTCCCCGGACCTTGCACAAGGTTCTCACGATTCTTTCTGCATTGGCCTCTGACAGGAACGGGCTGGAATCCATCACTGCTTTCTTTCCTGAGGAGAGAAAGTGTATGGATGAAGAGCACACTTACCTCAGTGAGCTCAATCCATTGCACTGGTCCATATTCAGCAGATTTGCCCTTCCCCAGAGAAATCAAACTAGGACTACACCCAGTGCCATCGTTGCAACCCAGGGGCATGGACTGCACTTGGACAGATGTGTCTTGTACTGACTTTGACATTGCCGGCGTGAGGGCCAACAGCAGCAAGTCACAGCAGCACTGACATCCGTGGAGGCTATGCAAACTGTCCAGGATCCTGAGCAGACGTTGGTGTTTGAACTTGCTGTGCCAGCTAGCTCACCCTAAAACACTATTCAAATGTGCCCCAAGTCCCATGCCATAGGCTGCAGCACAGGCATAGCCTCAGAAAAGCAGTAGGGGTGAGGAGGGATTTATACCAGCACCAAACATCCTTTCTCATACCCAGTAATTCTTGCCCAAAACACAGATTCATACACAAACACATATTGCTGTGCGATTGCACATCCAGAGAGTGCACTAGGCATCTGTAGAAAGCAGATGAAACTTTCACATCACTAAGACCACAATAACATTCTTTTCTAATCGAACTGAAATATACTGTCTCCTGATGCACGAGCAAAACAAACCCTCCCAACACCGTAACCCCCAAAACCCATGGCTGCATGTAGCACTTTGAAAAAGCAGCATATTGTAAATCTGTGATGGGGTTAATCAAGCTAGTCAAATCCCAGGAGGCTGGAGATAGTCCTCACAGGAGAAGTCCAGCAGGAGCTCTCATCTGCGATACAAAGCTCTTCTTGGACAATTGTCCTGGAAGGGAGATTAATTCCTGTTGTCAACATTGCCAACCTTTTTCCCTTTTACATCCTCACATGTGCATGGCATTCCTCGCCACATTTTTATGGGCAGCTTGCTAGTGAGAAAGATATTGCTTTTAGACAGAACCTCTCAATGTACTTAGTCACTTGTTCTGACTGCGCATAGAGGCTGTGCAGGGAAGAGGCCAAACACTTCTGTCCTTACTCCCATCAGCAGTCAGGCAAGCATCAGCTTGCACAGAACAAGGCCCAAATAGACATACTCAATACAAACATTGTCATACCTGAGAAAGGGTAAAGCCTGATGTCTGACAGGCTCACTAAGTAATCATTGCAGCCATTCACATACCAGTGCATTCACATTGTGCATTCACAGGCCCAAGTATGCAACGTGGTTTATATGTGGCATAAGAAGCACTTCTTCCCTCTCCCTTTATTTAAAAAAAAAAAAGTGGAGGGGGAGGAGGGAGGACACCCTGACTCAATTTTGTGGTCCCTTTGGGAGAAGCAATGCAAAACTCCTCCTCTAGGCGATGCCCAGTAGGAGCAGGGACAGAAGGGGCAGGCAGGCACCCGCCAACCACTTCTCTTGGGACTGCAGCTCAGCTCCTGCTGATGGAGAGCCAAGCAGGAGTAAGGTCAGGTCTTACAGCCAGGATGCAGGTCCCACAGCTGGTACGCTGATCTTGGAGCTACATCTTTTTTTCCTTCCAACACTTCAGAGGAACAGGTACAAAGGACAGAACAGCTGAAACCCACATATACAACAAGCAGGGCCCAAAAAGGCATGGCAGCTGCAGCAGCCCTGAATATCTTAGGCAGACAGAAATGAGTGGTGTGTCTGTTGCTGCTGTAGGCACTACCTGATCCTCTCCATCTCCAGCTAGCTCTGAGGAAGGTGTACAGCAGGAGCTCAGACTAGGCAGGGGACAGGGGTAAGAAGAGTCAGACTGAAGTAGCTGCTGTCTAAACTCTGGTGGATCACAGAGCTTGGTACAACCTTCTTGAGGTGCTAAGCATGTTACTGATGTGACAGACACCCATCAGCCCCAGCAAGCAGCTGGCTTGCTTACAAACCTTTCTCTTAGAGAAGTGATGCCACTGAACTCTCCACTGGCAATGCACAGAGGATGCAAACCACCCACTTTCCCCGTCCTTCAGCCCTTCCTTTCCTTTACCTGTTTTGTGGAAGAACAGCAAGATGGCACTGCATGTGGGACATCATCTATCTGTCCAAATCCCTGTCCCAAGTAAACAGTGTACATGAAAAGGAGAGAGGAATAAAAACATCAGGAGGGAGTACACAGGACAACTACCCTCTTGAGAGCAAGATGCAGAAAAGCAGGAAGGGCCCAGAAGTCACCGTTTGCATCACATACAGCAATCCTCAGAGCACATTCTGCTCCGGACTTTGAGTGTATGGAGTGTGAGAGGCTGAATAAGTCGAACTGCCCAGGGCAGAAGGATGTGGCTTTGCCCACTTGACAAGCTGGCTCTGGAGAGTGGAGTGCTTGGAGCCACCTAACAGAGCTCCAGCTCTCAACTGTCACATCAGGGCACCAGTCAGCCAGCAATGATGAAGCAAATGAACCCTTGTATGAGCTCTGACATACAGACGCACAGGAACTAGGGAAACTACCGAGTCAAACCCTTACCTTCCTTCACACCACCTGCACATACAAATATCCTCCTTTGTGTCTGCAGCAAGATAAAGTTAGTTAATGACTAAAGTCACCTCCAGAGGTCAATGGACCCTGACAACTTTAAAAGAGTCTTATCAGAGAAAGAGTCAAACACAGGCACTCACAATCCTCTTCTCCTGGTGTGCTTCTCATTGAAGTCAAGCCCACAGAGGCACTATCTGATCACCAGGCAGCCCAGCAGCACATGATCAGATGTTGCTTGTTTATGTACTTTGCTAAAAGTGGGCATACACAAGAAGGTGACTTGAAAGCAAGAGTCAAAAGCAGCATTATATAAATGGCAAGTGAAGAGGGAAGAAGAAAAAAAACCACAACAACACAGGAAAAAATGGACATAGGCTTCCAAGGCTAGGTGGAAAGGAAGTAGGGATAAAACCCAGCACAAGTTCATGAAAAAATATGCCAATTTTCAGTAAGTTAATGTTTTTCTGAAAGACTGCAGGTACCTCTGGATGCTAGAAACAATTTCCTCCCCATCTTAAGATCACAAAGTTGGGATTTTTTTACCTACTTCATCAGGGAAAGAAAAAAAGGCAAAAAAGTCACATCTAAACAAGCTATGGCAACAAGGAGACTTCAGAAATGAAGGATCCTGCAGCCATGGTGCCTGGAGCCTGTCAGCTCTTCCACAACAGATGCCCTCAGGAGCCCTTTCCAAATCCACAATCGGCACGTACCCTTCCAAATCTGTGTGCATCTCACAGCTGTATCACTGCTTTTCCACCTCCTTTGCTACTGTCAAATGGAGACATAACCACTGGACTTTGCATGTATTTGTTTTTAGGACCATCTGCCACACGAACTTCAGGGCAATGGAAGAGTCAAGAACATAGCCTAAGCACTTATGACTGAGAACTCAAGGAGACTGCATTATTCCTTTTCATAAGAAAACAACTGTACATTCAAACGTAGGCCAGCTGCCAGCCCTTCGGGGCTCTGCCCCAACCTGGCATTTGCACAGTGCCTAGTAGAACAGCCTGGTACAGGTCATTAATAAGTTACAAAGTTGACCTTGAACCCAGAGTCTCTGTACTAGTAATGGCAGCTATTTATCTGGGCGCTCTTTCATTTTTATTCCTGGAAATTTATTCTACCCTCCCATTCCCACTCTGTGTCAGCCTTGCACTTTAGACACACGCTCTAAATACTGAGACTGCCATCAAGGTCACCAGTGACTGAGGTTATTTTTAATTAGCTACATCAGCCTACTAAGAAAATTCCCACTCACAATCAAGTACAGCCATCCTCTTAAAAAAAAAGATGAGCCAAACAACTTATTAAAGAACTTAGAGGATAGCATTAGGCGCTCAAGCCCTTAACAAAAAAAAACAAAAACAAACAAAAAACCAAACCAAACAAAAAAAACCCCACACCACCCAAAACTGTACCTACTCACAGGAATTTGGAAGTGGAAGGAATTTACATCCAAGACATCAGGCTTGGATGGAGAAGGGAGAAATTCAAACTCTTGCATCAGACTTATTCCAGGACAATCCCTTAAGAAGTAAATTGTTTATGGAAACGGAGACAATCCGAAGCAAAGAGAGAAGGGCCCTGTGGCTACTAAACAGCGATAGGGAAATTGAGCAGGAAAAGACAGATCAGCACTAGCACAGTTGCTAGAGAACGTACAGGAGAGTAGGCATTTGTGGTCCCTCCATTTGATAACAGCAATGGAAAGAAGTACAAGCCATGCTACTAGGATCACCTGTAGGCTCAGGAGTCCCTGGCTTGCGGTTTTGTGACTGAAGGGCCAGTGTTTCTAGGTCAATTTAAATGTGTGAAGACACTTTCATTTGTACTGACTGGACAAGAGGAGGGTAACCAAGAAAAGCTCTTTCTCGTCACTCCTGGATGCCAGCGAGAGTGTGAAATTGCTAGGCATGCCTTTGGGCATATACACATCCCACTTGTTTAAGTCTGAAGTGCCAAGAAGTTACTATTAATATTGCAGCAGTGGGGAGAGAAAAAGACATCCCCTACCAGCTTCCAGAGAACAGGACGATATGTCATTCTCAGAGAGAAGCCTTAGCCCAAGCTTATGGTGCTGGCAGCCAGAAAACTTGTACACAAATGCCTCAAGCTCAAATCATGAGAGGGGTGCAGAGGTATTTTTAAAGAAATGTAGAGGTACCTACGTCGAGAGATTCCCCCAAGAACAGCTAAGGCTGGTACTGCCAGAAGAACATTAAGAAAACAGGATCTTGGACTCAAAATCGTGTACGTGTCCTCTGCCATGCATTTCTGTGGGAGCAGAACCCATGGAGGGAGTTCTCATCCATGGAGCCTTACCCACCACTGTAAAATCCCCTGGCAAACACATCCAAGGACACTAGCTAGGGGCTGTAGCTGAGTCACCTGGAGACTTTCCTGTGCCCAGAGACACATTTCTCTCCTGTATGAGAAGCTCCAAGACAGTATGAAGGCTGAAAGGGTCTTTTACATCTGCCTCACCTCAATACTTGCTGTTCTTGGCCCAGTCTCAGTTCCACTACCCTTCTCCTTTACAGCATCACCACTGCTCCAAGCTATTATCTAAGCAGACACAACAGCAAGAGGGAAAGCAAGAACAAAAGCAGACAGCTGAAAATAAAGGGCAGGTCATTTTCTAACTCCCTTGCCTAGCATCGAAGTCAGCAGTTCTCATTGCCTTATTCTTTAATAAAGGTTTGTTCAAGAAAATTACTCTTCCCAAAGCATGACTCAAACTGTAGAGCAGGCTTCTGGCACCAAGTTATAGTTACATGAGGAAAATAATAGTTTCCTTATCAAGAAGAAAAAAGTCTAAAGGTGCAATTGCTTTATTGCAAGGAAGAAGTGTCTGTGGCAACACATTTTCTAAAGAAAAATAATCCTTGTTCATGCTGTACAGAAGAGAAACAAAGCTTATGTTATTCCCTCACATTTCATAGCTCTGCAAGCTCATGTTTTCGCTTTGGGGTGTGCCTAAGTACAAAATAATCTGGCAAGCAGATAAATACCAACAGTTGTGCAATTCCTCCTCTGTTAAAAGCAAAGCAAATCATCAGCTTCCAACGGTTATGAACAACCTGTCAAACATTACAAGCACTGAATGCAAAAGCCTTCAAGGATTCTCTATAGGATGGGGCATGTTTGCCTGAATGCATGCTTTTAAATCAAAGCAAAGAAACCCACCCATCCTCAAGCACCTCAGCTCATGGAGAGAAACAACTACTCTTTTGCCAAGGATCCTTTTTGGCTGCTGGGATGTTCTGCATTACTGAGTTGTAGAGAGAATACAAAGATGCAAGTGTAACAAGTAGTGTCCTGGGTGGCACACAACCCCTGTCTCCCCACCACAGGGGATGCTTCATCTGCTGGGGTGCTATTTTTTTGGTTGGGGGTTGGTTGGTTGGGCTTTTTAGGGTTCTCCCATGCTCCAAATTTCTTCAAATCTTCAGCCACTCCCATACCTCCTGGAATAGAGGTTCACATTATTTCAGTCTCCGTCCTTCCACACCCCCAGAGAAGACTGGGGGAAGACACAAACTAGCCTTGTAGTAGAATACTGCTGGCCACAGAGTAAAATTACAAGGACTTAGCAGTTGTCATTATCTCAAAGCAATGCTTCTGAACCAGGAATGATTTTACTTCATTTTTACTTCTAGCTACAAGTACTTTTATGCCCCAAAACATTCACCCAGGCACAGCCACTTATTACTACCATATTCTACCAACACATAAGCTTAGAAGAAAGCCACCGTGACATGGCCATGTATAACTTAGGAATATTTTACCTCCAACTTCAAACAAGCTGGGAAGAAAACAGGACCAGGTCAATTTGCACAGCACAGCCTTTTGACTTATTATGAGAATCCTTTAGAAGGTGGCAAAATATAGATACTGGAAGTAGATAATTGCTATTTAACATGTACAAGTTACAGAACATCCTCAAATTTCAAACAGAATGCAACCACTAACAAAGTTTTCAGACATACAGGCTCATCTACAGTTTCTGTACTGATAGAACTACATAGTTTCACTGAACAGTTTAAAAAAACAAAATGTTAGGCCAAGACAATCTGAGAACAGGCACAAGGATAGTATTCAAACCCAGGGTGGCTGTGGGAAAGTAAGCTGTACGAATTGTGCTGACATATACTCATTCTCTCGCATATACCTCTACGTAGTGAGGCTGTAGTATACTTGGATGGGAGCAGAGTCTGGAGGTGGCGACGTATTATGTTATAGAGAAAAGAACTACACACATCCCCCTGTTATTTTGACTGCCTCACTGTCCCAGCTCTCAAAAGAATAAAGTCTTGCAAACGCAGGTAAACTGTGCCTGGGGGAAAAAAAAAAAGAGGGGAAAAAAAAAAAGAGAGAGAAACAGAATGAGGATGTAGAAAGGGCTTACCATTGCGTTCTTCAGGTCTAAGGCTCTTCTTTGCAACCTCTGCCAATGCCCCAATACCAAGACCAACAGCTAGTCCTTTAAAGCAAGAAGAAAGAGACCCAGGTCAGAACGAAAAAATGTAATCCACATACAGAGGCATTTTTGTAAATAACCTTAAGCGACATGGTCAAATATACAGCTGCAAAACAGCTTGATTAGAGCATCCTGGCTTTTACAATGGAGTAATCTTCAAGTTTGACATGCAACAGTTTTCTCCTGAACTTTTCTCTTCAGCCCAGCCCAGCATGCCAGCCAGGTGTCATGGGCTAGGCCAGTCTGGGATGCCCAGCTTTTATACAGCACATCAAAAAGTGCTACTGAAGCACTCTGTGCTCTGGCTGGGGTCCTGCTGTAGACTCACATCGTGGAGTTTAGAAGAAGGAAAGGAAAAAAAATCTCACACACAGTTCTCAAAGTACAACCCTCAGGAAAGAACAGAAACCCCTCACCCCCCACTATGCCACTGCAGTAGGGGAAAGCAAAACTGTAGTTAGATGAAGCCACTACCAGTAGAGTTTAAGGCTCAGTGACCTTACTGTCTAAGCATTCAGGTTTATTTGTGCTCATTAGCTGTCTTTGACTTCCACATGCTCGTTGACTATGACAAACAGAAACATGTTTTCCCCAAGGCCCACCTTATTCAAGCAGTGTTGTAACCTGCTATTCCAAGGAGTCGTGCTGGGGAGTAAGTCCACACAGCAACACTAAGACCATGAGACCAAACACCAGCACTCCACGTGCGCTATCGCCCCTGCAAGCAGTAAATTCTAGGGCGTTGTCTCACAGCCACAGATTAAGCTGGACTACAAAAGAAGCGTTATCTGCCTCCACTAACCTGACCAAAGCCACCGAAGATTAAATGAGACACAGATCCAATTGTGCAGTAATCCATACTCCCAAAGGTCTCACTGCTTTCCCAAGTTCAAAATATTTGTTTTTCTGGATAATAAATGACATGGGCAACTGGAATAGCTGGTGATTCTTCACGTCTCCTCAGCAATGGTGCATCCCGCCATGCCTTACTCCCACACTGCTAGCAGTACTGGGTGTGCATGTTTTCCAAGCACCCCAAACCCCCCTTGAGGCACTACAGGACAACTTCCCAGGTACATCAACCAGGGGACAGAGTAGAATGAAGGAAGCACAGCTGACCAGCACATGGCATTTTGTGCATGTATGTAGGAGGAAATGCGCGCACATGTTTTGTAGTCTCAAGTGAGGAAGCCTGGGCACAAACAAGTTGAACCTCATCTTGCACAGTGAGTTTTTACTCTCTCCCATCAGGTAATTACAACCCCACACTTCTACCAATAAAATTTCAAACTTGCACAGTATGTCTGCTTCAGGAATAGCTCCATCTTGCAATCTTGCGGACTACATGCACTGGATCAAAGAATCCAGCATACAGTGAAGCACAGGGCACACGAGGCATCAGTGGCATCACAAGGTCTCTGTGACAACTGCTTCCAGGGCCACTCCCATGCCATTTAACTGTCAGACAACCTTTTGTTCTCCATTGCATATAAATGTTTAAGAGAATATAGCGTAATACAGAAATCTATATTCAGGAAAAAAAATAACTTTCACAGGATGCCATGATTTCCACATTATAAGACTTAAAGAAGAAACTGAAATAATTGGGGGGGGTGTGGGGGGTGTGTATGGTAATTTTTCCGTATTTTCTGCAAGTTTTCCTGTGGAGACACGGCACTGAAACACCGAATTTAAGCCTAAGGAAGTCTGCTGTTGCTAGCTAACTTGTGCAGACCCTTCAATAGTGCCAAGTCACACATGACCACCGAGCACGTCTTTTGCACCAGAAATCCTGCGATTTTATTACCTGAACAAAATGAGAAAAATATCCCTAGACTCCACAGGAAAGAAGCAAACAGATTTTTCTAACAGAGCATATCTTTTCAAACACTGATACACAGTCATCTCCAAACAGATCCCACAGGCAAGACAGTAACTTGGAGCAAGAAGTACCAAGAGTCAGACAGGAAGCCAATGAAGACATATCTCATCCACAAAATGTCATTTTCTAGAATGAATACCACTCACAGAGCACTTCTGTTGGCCTTGATCCCACTGTCACCACCTCCAGAGCAATGCTCCCCATCAGAAATCAGCTTGGTCATTATCAGAGCTAGGTTGAACTGGGCTGGCAGCGATTGGTTCCAAACTAAATATGTTGCGTCTCCTAAAGGAACTATGTTCACTCCTGAGACGTACTGCCTGTACCTAAAATAAAACATATCTGAAGTTTCTAATCTCTCTTTATCATTAAGACACAACCCACTTCAAAGGCAAATGAAAGACTGGGAACCAGGTTCTACCCTGCCTTCCGGAATAAAGCTGGAGAAGTTCTACCACACTCTAAAGCTGCTTGTGTCCTACATCAGTGTAGGCAAGATCGGACTCCAAACAAGGGTGTGTCGCGCCTCTCCTCTCATGGCCGCACACAGTTGAGCATCTGAACTAAACCATATTGTAGACTATGCTAGAAAAAGAGCTTCTGTTACAATAGCTCCTCTTAGAATTTGCTCACTGCTCCACTCTGTCCAACTTGTACGAAAATGAACTTCAATCATCAGTCAACAATGGTTTTGAATAAACTAAAGCCAGGCATAAACAAGTTCACTGTTAAACAGCTCCCTAAGGTTTAAAGATCTGAATTATAAAGGCCTCAAGCACCTTCACAGTTTACTCACAGTGCACAGCAGGGTATTTAGCACAGGGCAATACATGAAGATGCAATGCAGCATTCCTACTTCAAATGTTCAGTAACGACCTGGAAACATCTCAGGGCATACACAGTCCTGCTCTAAATGTGGTAGCAGGAGTGCAGATAATACTCTTGGGGCTGTGCAGGATCGTGTGCATCTTGGGCATCTGCTGCTTCTTAGCAATCAAGCCTGCAGAGATGAAGTCAGCTGTATATGTAGCCTTCTATCAACAAAAAATAGGTGACAATTTGAAGTTTTATTTCGCATCAAAACAATGCCAAAACTTGGCCCTTTCCTTGAATGTCTAGGGCTTGGAAAAAACTGTGACTTTTCAGAAGTCTCAGTTGCTCACACTATTCCTTTGCTCTTATCAAGTTATTATCAGAAGAACTATGACATCAGGGAATTAAATAATGGGCTAAATTCCTCATGGCTCTAACTCCAGCCACTAACACCAGTGCTAGGGATCACTCTGACCCCAAATGTCAGGAACATATTACCTTCTTCCCCTTTACCAACTTGAACTTCATTCACTGTGGCATTTGGAGCACACACAGCTCACACAACAAAAAAGTAGCATGGAAAACTTCACCTTTCCTCATCTTACAAACCATACTAATGCTCTAGGGTTCAGAGAGCAAGTACTAGACAGGAGAGTTCAGAGCCACACCACTCATTTCCTGAAATGCCCCTCACATTTGTTTTCCAGGCCTCTTCTGCACACTCGCCCATATGAACGGCTGTGGTCTAGGCACATGTTATTTGAACACAAACAATGCTGCGTGCTGGGTCTGACTGAGATAGGAGTTAATTTTCTTCATAGCAGCCTGTATCATGCTGTGTGTTGGATTTGTGACTACAAGTGCCGTTAACACACCAATGTTTTAGCTGTTGCTGGACAGGGTTTGCACAGCATCAGGGCTTCCCCGCCCACCACCCTCTGCCCCTGCCATGAGTAGGCTGAGGGTGGGGAAGAGGCTGAGAGGGGACGCAGCCCAATCAGATGGATATCCATACCATACAGCATCATGCTCAGCAGTAAAAGCTTGGAGAAGGGAAGGTGAAGTGGTGGAACATCTGGGGCTATGGTGTTTTTCTTCACAAGTAACTGCTACGATGCTCAGGCCCAACTTCCCAGCAAGTGGCTGGACACGTGCCTGACGATAGGCAGTAGCGAATGAATTCCTCTTGCTGCTTTTCTTGCACATGGAACTTTGCTTCACCTATTAAACTGTCTTCATCTCAACTCCCAAGTTTTCTTATTTTTGCTCTTCCTATTCCATCCTGCTGTGGGAGGAAATGAGTGAGCGGCTGCATGGGGCTTAGCTGCCAGCCAAGGTCAACTCACCACAGGCTGCCAGCCATCCACCTGTTACCAGGAACAGGTCATCCATCCAAAGAACCTGCATGGCTGTAGAAAAGCATTCTCCTCCTCTGGGCCACTAGTCTACTGACCTTGCACAAGCACTCCTGATGCTCTTCATTTTCCCTGTCTGCAAGATGAGTATTTCCTCCAAGATTAATCATTTTGGGACAATTTTCAGCATCACTGAATAGCCATGGTTTAGCACCTTGGAAAACAACATATCCCTGAGCACCTCTAGAACGTCACACTCCTGGGAAATGTCATTTGTTTTTATACCAGCAGAGTGCCTGTTCAGACATTTTCCAGGCATCTCCAGCACCTGTTACACGTCAAACCAAGCCCATCAAGAGATGATCTGGAATCAGTTTTGTTCAGGAAGAATCCTCTTGCTCAGCAACTGACACAACAAAACAAACAGGAGACTGAAAGGGCTGTTATCACTCTGCTCAGCCTTCCAAGTTCAGGGGTGGGCGACACTCTCCCCTGGAGCAGCCTGCACCCTGGTTTTGGTCACGTCAAACACTGCAAGCACCACACAGAACGCTTTGCAAGCTGCAGACAGTCATTCATCAGTTTCCACTAGCTTTTTGAGCATTAAATGCTCAACAGAAGAAAGCCATACTCACCTGTCACTCCCGTTGACTGCCTGAATCCTGTAGTTGTCAGTCCTGTATAAACTCAAGAGGCTAGCTTTTTTTCCTTTTCAAAATTGCTACAATCGCATTAGATCTAGACTTCACTGCAAGCTTCCTGAATTTTCTTTATCACAGAAGGATCTTATTGTATCATTAAAATAATCATATTGCTGGTTTGTAAGTTTTATTAAGGGAGACAGAAACTGCTTAGAGAAATCAAATTATGTGAGGAAGAGAGAATGGAAATAAAGAAAAGATCAAGAACTGTATGGGTGAAACCGATGACCCATCAGGCTACAAAACAAGCATGGAACAAAAAGCTGCAGAAAAATCTTTTACCAATTTCAATCCGGGGCGGGGGGGGAAGCCAAAACACCCACAAATAAAAATCAAGGATGATATTTAGTACTATAAAGACAGCTACCAGCAGTCACTCCAGCTGCTGCAAGAAGCAGACAAAAAATACATCTAAAGGGCAAAGAAGTTCAGTAGAGGATCTTGTGCTGATTACAGAGAAACATGAGCTCAGTATTACACAGAAGCACTGGAGAAAATTGTCTTCAACCTTTCCAGCAAAATGTTCTTTCCTCCCAGAAGAGGTGAGAAGCCAGGCAAACTCTGCAGTCCAAGTATTTCTGCCTCCTATTACTTGTTTGTCCATCACTCGCTAGAGTGTCCTGACACCACAGCTGAGAGTTCAACATTCCCTGTAACATTGGGGGGAACAACAAAAAACATGCAGAGACAGCAGGCAGAATGATTCGCATGTGAACAGGATCATGCCACTAGGATGGAAATTCAGCTATATGAACCCCAGGAATAGTTACGTAAACTCTGCTTTTCACCTACTCAACATCTTTCCATCTTCTCCAAGCCTAAGAGTATGTTTGTCTAATAAGGAAATAAGGAAAAAGCAAGTTTTATCCCACTAAGAAAACTCAGAGTCAAATGCTAGTTTGACTGGTGCAGAGGTGGAAGAATCCACTTCAACCATTATATTTCTCACAATTATTTCCTGGGGTCTTTAAATGAAGATAGCACCCCAAAGCACACAAGAAACAAATCGCGCACAAAAAAACTTACTTGTTGTAAGCTACACTCCCTCACAGATATGGAGCAGTCTCCTGCCATTCATTATTTTCAAGGAAATGCAAAGAGGCAGCTGGTAGAGCAGGAAGCCCCCAAGCCTGCTATCCCCTGTTTAATTCTAATCATTTGAACATCCTAGGAAGAAAAGACAGAGCTGGGTCACTACACTGCTATTCCATAGGTTAACAGTGACATCCCCTGCAAAAAGGCTCCTTCCAGCTGTTAACTATTATCCCTCAGCAGCAGCAGGTGCTCCCAAAAACCAAGAACGTAATTGGAGACTCTCATTAAACCATCCTACATCTTGTTTCTGACTTGTACTGAAATGGCAAAACGAGAAAAATGCATGAAAGAACACACTCTGCAGGCACAAGGAACTTCCAAATCACCTACCAGTGAGCTTTGAAACACTTAGTCTGCTTCAAGCTTATCTTGCCTCCCCTTAAAAAAAAATACATTAAGTTGGGCTGGATCTTAGGAAAGCAAAAATCAGTTCTCATCTCAGCTGGAAACTGCCTCCTGTGCCTCATGAGACTCCCTTAATCAGCCTCACTCTTCAACTTGCAGATATTTTTAAAAATTGTACGTTACCTCTTGCATCACTCCTGAGAACAATACCCAGAAAGGACTGATAGTGAGGACAGTAAGTCGCTAGGAGACACACACAAGTACTACCTTCCCCTGCTCACAATCTAAGAGGAAAAAAGTAGTCAACCATAAGCCACTCACCAACAACTTCAGAGGAATCAAAAACAGGTAAAAGTGACCAGTACACCACAGCTCTTACCATCAGCTAATGTTTCCTGGTTTAAGCATTTAAAATGCTTCATAAAGATGCAAGTTGAAAATAACAGTTCTCATCAGATAAGAGCCAGTCAGTAAAAGCCACCCTAGAATTAGCTGATGGGGTTTCACAATTGCACTGGCTCTCTCAAGGCCATGTGCAGGTCAGGAAAAAAAACCCTCTAAACTTGGAGCAAATAGCAAGCAACAGCTGCTCCTCGCTATTAATGGAGTCCCTCCTTTCATGCAGTTCTAGAGGCTCATACCAGTCTGGATCAAGATCTGCCCATTAAGAAGTGTTCCTTACAGGCAGCCCGTGCTACTTCAGACACCACACCCTCAGAAGCCTTCTTCAAGCACTACACAGCCTACCAAAATATTACTAAAGGATTTCTTAAACTGGAAAAAACCTACCTATAGGCCACATCTGTGTTTGCAGCCAGTGTACTGACAGTACTATTTCTCCTTGCTGTTGCAAGGAAAAATTCAGAAGGAAAGATAAGCAATTAATGCTCACAAGAAATTGCAGGAGCTGGAGAATCTGAACCCCATTTTTGCAACATGGTGTCCCCCCAAAAGCAGTCTGAAAGCAAGAGCTCTGTCTTGCCAGCAATTTCATTCATATAAAATGGACAACTAGAGGAAAAGGGCTATGACTGGGGATGCTGCTTATAAACAATCTTTCTTTTTTTCTTACTCTCCCTTCATGGTTTTGGTTTGTTGGGGGCGGGGGGTGGGGGGGGGTAGGTGGTGGTGTTGTTTAACCTGAGGTTAAGAAAAGACAGGTAGGTAGTTATATTTCCCCTTGAAGCATGAGTCAGCCTTTCCTCATGTAACAACCTTGAGTGCCAAGAGCTGGAGTGTACAGTGACAGCACTGGAACTGGAAAATTTGGTCATCTGCCACTTTACATCCACCAGCTGTCAGCAAGCAGCCACAGATAAATTCGGATGATGACAGCTACAAGCGCTGTGACACTTCCCACAAAAATCAAGGCTAGATTAAGTGGAGACCTGTATGCTCCTAGAGCTTACAAAGAAAGAAGTCAAGTGAGTTTTAAAGTGATGCCTTGTTACTCCAAAAAGCAAATCATGAGTCCTGCTTCTTTTTAAGGAATACTAGGCATGCTGAGAAGCCAGAGCACCTGCAATGAACTACAGGGTTAAGGATATCTGACCAGCATTAAAACCTTATCAAAAAAAACTCACTTGCTGTTTATTCCTGCACTGCATGGAATCAGTCCCTGCCCCAACCCTCCTAGCATGCATATTACTCTGACAAAGAGACACACAGAGGAAGAATAATTGGTTTTTTATGTAATCGTTGATCTGAATTACATTCAACGAGCTGTTTCTCTTTCTTCTGGGATCCATAACACAAGGATGTCTACTTTGCACATGTGCTTCTGTATCAAATTTTGTGGAAGAGAATCACAAGAGCCACAAGGGCCTAACAAACTACTTGGGAGAGACTGGAGGCTGTTCGCAACCTACATGGGCTACTATCATCTCAAGACAATACAGTATCAAAAAAAAAAAAAAAAGGAAAACAAAAGAAAAAACCCACACACACACAACAGAGAGACAACTTATCTAATGATTAGCCAAGTAAGGCTAGCTGTGATCATCTTTTCCACCTCCAATACTGTGATAGTTCCCGTTTTCTCAGGAACATGTTACGTCCTTTGACGGCTTTGGCTATAAGTCATTAGATAACCACCATCTGTTAATATTACTGAAGATATTTGGCTGCTTTTTAACACTGTAAGCCCCATTCTGCAAATAAAATTCACATAGGTTTCAGTGAGCTTCATCTTATAAGCTTAGACACCACATCCTTTCTGGGAGAAAATGGTTTATAAGCAATGGCCAAGTAAATCAAATCTTGACTATTATTCTCCCCACACTCAAAAGTGAATTCCAAAAGGATATGTTTTATATTTAAGCACTGTTCAGAGAAGTAGCAAGGGTAAGTTTGGGAAAAAGTTATTTTAAGTAACAGCTGCTCCAGCTGTCTGTGCTTGACAGTAACAGCATACTGTAATGACTAGAAGAGTTTCTTCAGTGAAGTGAAAACACAAATGCAGGACCAGGGTATTCGCAGAGACTGAAGAACAACCTGCACCTCACCCTCCCCCCTCATTAAAACAGCTCAGCCCAGTATATGTTACCATGAAGATGTGCAGTTCTACTATGCACTGCCAAATCATCTGCCCCACACTTGAGTGACTTTTTTTTTTTCATTTCAGAACAGGTATACAAAAACTAAGCTCCAGGAATATATCAGCCTGCCATCCTAAGACAAATGAAAAGCCATGCCAGCTCCATAGTTCTTGTTTATAGGTAGCTTGCTGAATGCATCCGAAAGATGTGTTTGGGTGGGGAGCTTTTTTCTTTACCATACTATCACAGCAGCAGTTAGATATGATAAGAGTTACAAAAGACAGGATTCAAAGCATAACATCATTCTGACTAAAGGCCAAGATCCATAACGTAATGAAAAAGCCCAAATCAAGCTCTGAACTAACCAGCTGCTTTTGGGAAAGCACTGTCCTATTAGCAAGCTTAACTGGAAAACAGAACCAACTAACGCTTCAGCAGGAGCACTGTCATAGCCAGCCATTAATCAGTACATGCAAGCATATTCGCTGCAAGCGACTTCGAAAATGTGGGTGTGTGCAAACTGACCTCCAAAGTTGGCGAGCCGTCCGATCCTTGTGACAGGAACCTTCCTCTCCCGGGCCCGCTCGCTGAGCTGTGGCAGAAAGAGGGGGAAAGGGAAACAAAACAAAAAGAAATCCACAAATGAACTGGGTACATGGTCAGATACCTGCAAATTCAGAGGGCAACTTTGAAAGCACTTGAACAACTCTGTGCTACAGAAAGCTTTTCTTTAACACCGAGCCTTATATATGTTGAGAGATTTTTCAAGTGAACACGCTGCAGAACAGACACACCATGAACTGAAACATACACAAAGCAGAGTGGACAAGAGGGTGGGAAAGATAGAAGAGCTGACATCCGTGTTTAGAAACCCCATTTTTACTTTTTACTTTTACCTCAGCAGCCCTTATGTTTTGAACTTGAAGAAGCAGTGCAGCACCAACCCAAACTCCCTTCCACACATGGTATTAAAACTAATGGAAGGTTACCACATTCACAGTACTGTAGATAATTCCCCCACGCACAACAGCTGGAGCAGCAGAAGTGTAGAGTTTCATCAAAGCAATATCCTGAGTGAACCCACAGTAGCGCCTGATAACGGGTTTAGGGAAGGAGGCAGAAGGTCAGAACAGATGGCAAACATGTCCACTGTGAATTCTGCTGTGGGCTTTCTGCACTGCCTCACACAAGAGCATGAAGCACTAAAGCAACGATCGTGGGCTATGCCTCTCTCCAGTCTACTAATGCTCACGGCAACATTCCCTCCACCTCTAGAAGGATTGCAAGACACAGTACAGGAAGTCACAGCCTTTACTGAGAGGCGCTTAGGTCTAATTCATTCTTCACAGCCATAGCAAAACAACTAGCTAAAGGTAACTGGGCCCTTCAAGGAGAAGACAAACTCTTTAGCTCAGTCTTCAAACCTTTGTAACCTACAGCTGTCCCCACCTGCTCAACATTTCACCCCAAAAACTGGGATGAAATACAGACCCTTCATTACTGTAACATACATCAATAAATACATCAAGTCCTCATAGTGAGGACCATTCATTCACCATTGAATAACAGGAGAGCTCCTGTTAATATAAAACTGAAGTCTAACCCTATATATGCTTTTTAAACATCCTGTCACATCAGGATATCTGATATAGCAGGGGCAGGTGTGAAAGAAGAGCCTGAAAAGCTATTAACAGAATAAATATCACAGAGATCAGAGTTGATTTGCCTCCACAAAAGGGAATAGTGGAAGAGGAAGAAATGAGAGAAACACAGAAGGTAAGGACAATCCAGTATAGAAATCATAGTACTGAGAATGCTTAATTTAAAAAAAAAACCAAACAACCTACACACACACAAAAAAAACCCCACCAACAAAAACACAAACCAACGTACCATCTGTTTGTAGGGTTTCTGCTCTGAACCTGTTTTGGCCTGTCTGGCTTTATCAATATCTTCAGCTGTTAATCCACTAACAGAGGAATGATCTTGGTGAAAAGCCCTATTTTGTCCAAAGGCAGCAGCAAAAGGATTTCCAGGGTCCCTAAAGCCTCCAAATAACCTTGCATCCATTTTGGGAGGGAAAGGCTTCTGGCCCATGCCAGAATCTCCAGTGTCACCAGCACTTCTAAAAGGTCCATTTGTAGAATAAGAGTAAGCAGGGCCTTCACCACTGCGTTCGTGAGGCTTGCCAGGGGCAGTGGAGAAGTCCATTGAAGCATCTGATGGCTCTCGGGCTGAAAAGTCATAGTCTTTCCCAAAATCCTCAGTGAGATCAGTTAAGTTCTCCTGCTGTTTGCCTAGCTCCTGCGAACAACAATAATAGAAATACTTTAATAAGAGAACTTAAAACCTGCTCCCTACCCATCCATGGTCTTCAGAGATGAGCATGCAGCCAGGCTGTCATGTCACCACCATAAGTAATTTGTAGAGACTCTGACATTACAGACATCCACAATAAGAGACAGGAAAAAGGAAGAGACACTGAGGACACCTGGGGTCTCTGGCGGTCTTGCAACCCCACTGATGGGACAAATTCTTTAACAGCTTCTCTAATACCCGTAACTGGAGATGCCTTGTTGTTCTACATATGCTCCCAAGAAGGGTCACTAATTGTGGAGTTCGCTAGAAGCAATACACTGCTCAGGAAAAAAAAAGGTGATGGGAGTTGCAATATCACGCAAGATATACTTAGGAGGAATAACAAAAAGCTAAACCTTGTTGTATTCAGTTCTTACCCCTACCACGCTCCTTCCTCCCATCCCGTCCCTAATCATGCAATGTCCGCACTTTCAAGCCCAAAGCTACCTGAAGCAATACCTGGCACCTACTTATAGGCAAAGTAGGCTCAGCCTTCCATGGCATGACACTACCAACTGCAAAACACATTTCATTATTCAACCACTAACCTATGGTAAGGTTTGTCATCATCCCAAAATAAATAAATAAAATTCTGTGCTTGAAGCGAGGATAGCAGCATCAGACACAGCAACATTCAAGGCAAGCTTCTCCTGACAGTCTTTCCTGTTCCATCCCAACCTGCAAGAGCTGCCCCATTAAATCCAGGTATTTCCCACCACTTTTCAATGGGGGTGCGGGGGAATCATCACCAGAGCATTATCTCCTATTTACTTGTTACTTGACATACTCTAGTTACCTATCTCAGCAGCAGCAGTACCATGGAAGAACTGATTACTATTACAGCCAATCAACAGGATTTTAAATCCTACTGTGGTCAGGCAAGCAGGCAACGTATTTTAGGCTCTTTCCTAAACACTAATTACATTTCCCTTCCTTACATGAAAAAAGCAGAACACGGTCTTTCCTGTTATTCAGCAGGTCTCATACTATTCTGAACCCCAACGTCACAGCAGGGGGGAGAGGAAGACTCTGTTTACAGATGGGGGCTGCAGCCACAATACTGACTGGTGATTTCAAGCAAAAAGGCCTCTCTACTTCCATACTTAAATTTTAAAAACCATGTCAGACAGCCAAAACCCTGCCACAGATCAAGAGGAGTGAAATATAGTCACTTAACATAAAAGCCTTCCTCTCTCCAAAACAGAAAGTGTAGCTTCTGACTACAGATTTCTTACTGAGCCCTGCTTTGGCATCAGCTGCTCATGCAACTCATTTACAGAACACAGGGCAAGTGTTCTGCAGGTGTGCTTGTGGGGCCCTTCATGCAGAGAAACATGTACAGAAACATCAGAACATCATCTCTCTCTCTCCCCTTGGATGCAAAAGGAGGGCAAAGGCAAGTCAAAGCACTATCCCCATAAACAAACACGCTCTTTGGGTATTTCTGCTGCAAGCTTAAATAGAACCAAGGAAACACAGGCCCAGATTCTAGGACTGAAGCTATAGACTGCCACGATAGTCTCAGTTCATTGCATTAAAAAAGTCAAAACCTCACCCGTTAGTTTCTGCTTCAAAAATTATAATCTGAGCTACAATGTCTTTCTAAAGGATGATAAAGAAGGAACTTGATTAAGAGAAGTTCCTTTCCTCAGACAAGCCTTATGTTTAAGAGATGGCAACACAGCAAATATGAAGCTCTTTTAAATTCATCCCCCCATCTGGTGACAGAAGCTGCTGCTTAAAGAAAGTCTGGCTTTCCTTATGTTCCTCATTTGAAAATCAGTTCTGAAAATCCAGCTGGGGCTGTAAGTGACGTACTTGCAAACACCTGACCCTGAGGCATTCTGAAAAATATCTCCTACACCAATTCTGTCAAGAAAGGAAGCAGCACTGAGATAAATCCAATTAACTCTAAAAGTCCTCATTCACTTAGTCAAAGGAGAGGTAATCAATGACTGAAGTTTAAAGGACTCTAAATAACAAAGCTACTGGCCAATCTTAGCAAGAGCTTGGTCTTTGACAAGATAAGGTGAACAGAGTACTTTTCATTTTCAGTATGTCTTAAACACTTAGTAACAGAAACAAACACTCTGCAGTAACATCCCCCTCCCATTCCTGCCCGAGGACCTACTGGACACCACAGAAATCCTGGAGAACTCCCAGAGCATTGCAACACCTGTAATCTCAATCCAGCATTTCAGAGCTAGGTTCTAGCTCATGATGCAAGTTTCTAGCCACTCTCACAACAAAACCAAAAAGTACCTGGAGAAAAAGCAAAACATCAGACTAGATTGCACACACAGAGCTTCGCTTACCTGCATTTTTCCCAAGGCAGAACTGAACTGTTCTTCAGCAGTGGCCTGGAGAGTCCTTGCAATGGTAACTGCATCACCCCCAAGGAGCACCTGCCGAAGCTGTCCTGCTTGGGTTTCTAGGACTGCTTTACTAAGCTTTGTCAAGCCTCTCATGACCATGATGGCATCACCAGCCATGACTGATGTCTTTCTGTGCTGAAAGATGGAGGAAAAAAAAAAAAAGGGGGGGGGTGGGGGGTGGGGGGGGTGGAAAGAGGCAGGGAGGGAGGGGAAAAAGGGGAAAAAAGTGCAAGAGGTCAGGGAACAAGTTTGCAAGCAGTTTCAAGTCACCTAAGAGCCAGCGGCATATCCCAGACAATCTCTTCCTGCTTTGGCAACCAGCCACCATGGGAACTTGCTTGCAGCTCAAATAGCACACAGGCCAGCTTGAACGACAGCTAGTTAGCTGACCTTACCAGGCAAAACCAGAACTCCCCTTCTGGCTGTTCATGAGTTAGGGTAATGTTCCAGGACTCCACACAAATATTCAAGTTACCATTGACCAGGGGAAGCAGAGACAGGTAAATGTCAGTAACACTGCAAAGATGGTCTTGATTCCTTCCAGATGTTTAAAAAGGATTAAAAGCATTAGGATTTGCCCTTTAATTATTATCAGGCCCTGGAACACATGTTCTCAGTGCCCGAATAGCATAGATGAAGTGCACTGACAACTGTCACATCCCATTCCTGCCCTGGAGCTATGCCTGCTCATTTCAGATAGGCAAATTTCTTCACCCCCACACCAACAAGTAATCTTTGTCTGTCCTCCAAGGGTAGCCTGCTCGTGGAGCTCACTCTGCTACTTTTAACTGGAAACTTAAGCACACTCAGAACACCTACCTACCACAGCATTTGCAAAGTACTGCACTACAGTGTTAAATTTTTGACTCAGTCCTCCTTCCTGTTCAAGGGGCACTCGCTCCATCTCCGGTTCCGAACAGCCTGGGCAATTTCAGTGTCTTGAAATGCAAACTGGGCACTGTAGGATGCAGGACAGAGAACAAGTTCCACCGACTCCTTTGTCAGCCTAGGACCAAGCTCAGGCTCAGGACACCAGCTCTCCTATGCCACCGTGGTTCATGTAAAAGAAAATCAGGAGTGGCTGGGGTGCCAAAACCATTTTTCAAGGGGGATTTTCACCTGCTTATTTCACTCATCTCCCACACCTTCAAAGCACAGTCAGGGTCACAGTTCCAGGGCTGGCTCAGTTATGCATCCTCCCACCTTTACTGACATGTAAGATAGAGGCATGCAGTTCGCACAAGATGCTGACTAAGGTTCAACCTTACCCATGCAGCATATTCTGTAACCATTTGGGGGGGGGGGGGGGGGGGGGGGGAAAGACTTCTGGTCATGATAGGTACGGAGCACTAGTCTAAGGCCACATATTTAAGTTATCTCCTAGGTAGGTACACAGGTACCAATTCATTTTTAGAAGATTAATGGCCACATACACACTACAACTATAAACATCAATATACTGAAGTGGTACAAGTGATCCTGAGTGAACAGTACACATGGCGTTACATTACACCCTGCTGCGGATTCCAAGCAACTGGATCCAGTTACCCTCTCAGGAAACACAAAGCCTGCCTCAAACATGTCTGCTGTATCAGTCATGCAGACGGATAGACTGCTATAGCTAAATTTGCTGCCATCACACAAGAGACACATGGATTACTACAGCTGAAGTTCAGAAACACATTATTATGCAAATGCAGGGTAAACCCCAGTTACCGGAATATTTGTTCAACAACTGTTAATTTGCGATCAAAATCAGGAATAACATTACACATTATACATTACATGCTTTAAGTATGGTTGTTAGTAGGACAATCAAGTGTTTGTAACAAATCTGGGCTTAATGGGTTAGCTGTAAAAATAAAAATCAAGCCTACCAAGGTCATTACTTTGTGGTGAGCTTTACAAGACCTGTAAGAAGCATTACTCCTGAACCTCTCCAGAGTTTAATCACAAGGGTTGGTTTTAATGTTGTAATGCACTTTTAAAACTTGAAAGCTGCCTGTCAGGTAAGGAAGTGTTCTCTGTCAACAGGAGGTGGTTCCCCCCCCCTCCGGATCTTCACACTGGAAATTTCCACATAGATCTCACCCAAAGCATTTGCAGGCAGTCCCTGCAATTCAGAGCCAGGCAGAGAAACCAGCCAACAACACAGTACTGTCCCAGCTGAAATTAGACTGTTCAAGGGTTGCCACTACTAAGAAGCAAATGCTTTTGTAGTCACAAGTATTACAAGTGCAGGAAAGCTTGAATGAAAAAATTCAGTCCTTCTCTCCCAAGAAGGGCAAAGGGTAATGCAATATAGATCAGTGTACACTCGGACACACACACAAAAACATCCACTTTTAAGATGGTTTTAGTATTGTTGGTTACAAAGAATCCTTGTCTTCCTTTCACCCAAAACCAGCTGAAGGACTTCTCTTTAAGTAAAGGTTATGATGTGCTAAATGTGCATTTTAAAGAAGTATTCCAACAAAATTTCAAAGAAGCTAATGCAACCACAAATGGAACACATACCTTGCACAATGCGCTCCCAACCCTCCATTGCTGAATATATTAACATGCAAAGAGGACCAATTGCCCCTTACAGGTTTAGCTATAAGAGACAGCACTGGGCACATTGCTACCGATATCCTCTGACTTCCGTGCTATCACCCCCGCTTTCATCTGCACAGCAGTTATAACCACCTAGGTACCATGCAAGTGGTTTGTTAGCTCAGAAGCATCAGCAACATGCTCCTGTCCTCCAGCAGGGCTGCACAGACTATTGTAACAGGCCATTTATCCTACGACCTTGCTGAAACCCAGGCCTCTGTAGGAAATACAAGCCTACATGCAACTGACTTGCTGTTTTCAGTGATCTTTCAGATTCTCTGCAGGTAGCTCACAGACCAAAATGGAAACCACAGTACAAGCAAAATCAAGGCAGGGCTCAATAAGGTCAAACCCAAGGAGAGTCATCGATAATAAGGGCTGAGAAGGAGGAACGTATTTTCAGAAGTGCGACCATACTCCTGCTTTTTTTAACAGAATTGTGTCTATAAGCCATCTCCTTCCAGTTCCTCACCTTTTGTACACCAAGTCCTCACCTTTAACAAAGAACAGTCAGGAAAAAAAATCAAAGGAAACGAAACTAACCATACTGCAATTATTAACCCTTTGGCAATAGGCATGAGAAGCAAGAAAACATTCAAGTAATGTCTGTACCCATCATCAGGCAATATGAAGGTGGGAGATAACAAGGACAACAAGAACTGAACTGATACGGGAGGCATTTTCCTCAAGTGGAAAAAAAAAATCCCATGTTATCTAGTTTGTAGGCCTTACATTTAGCAGGACACTTTGGTTAATCGTCCAGGCAACAACACAGAAAGCAGAGACTAACGAGATTATCACACCAGAAAGGGCAAGCATGAAAGAAAATACATGCTAGATAATCAAGAGGTGAAAAGACTACACATAAAAACTAACCAAAAATTAGGAAAGTCATCTTTTTCCTTCAGTCAAAAAGCAATAAGCACAAGCAAGGACAAGAGACAGAAAACCAAGACAGAGGAAGCACACACTTCCAAGACGACTGCTACATATCCCCAAATACTACGCTTGTGTTAATACCTGGTGCAGACAGCAGGCAAGGGAATTTTTTTTTTCCCTACAGCAAGTTCTATTCCTACCACTACTAGATCAATAAATAAATAGTGTAAGCAAGCTCTACCAAAATCAGATTTAAGGAGTGGTTTCAAACAGAATTGGTTCAAGCGTACAAAGTCCATCTCACACTTCACCGGTCTCCTGAGGACTTATCATCTAGCACTAGCAAAGCAGGGCACTGCTGGCATGGCATATGGACAAGTCAGTCGTGTCTGTACAAGCTGTCAGAGTGCCTGCTAACCTGGATTGAAGAGGGTTGACAAGCGTCAGTCATGAGCTATTTTCCAAGAATAGGCAGGGTCACAGTTTTTACTTAGTAAACATCTCACAGTTGATTGAATCTCTGGAAAACACCCACATCCTAGCATAAGGAGGCTAGAGCCAGGTCTTCCTCAGACACCAGACGAGGTCCATACGGCACGCAGAGATGCCACACCAGTAGGTAAGCCATCTCCTGCCATTGCACCAGATTTTGAACCCTGTTGTAACAACAAAACCAAATCAATGGCTGGGACGGTCCTACATGCAACAACACCTGCCTCACAAGCCACTGTCCCCTAGTGACTAACTGCAGTGCACTTCCTCCCTTCTTCACCATGCCAGACTACTGAACTGAACGTTAAGCAAGTCTAGTGAGACACTCAGCCTATCAGAGGCCAATAATAGAAATAAAGCCTCACAAGAGGCAACAGATAAATTCTTGTATTTGTAATGTTTAAAACACATCCCTCCGTTCATTCCACTTCTTTCCCACATGCTAACATGTCCTCCTAGAGACACACAAACCAGCTTCTGACTACGTGCTTTTTTCCAGATGCTTGTACAGTCAAAAGCCTTACTCATATATACACTTACATGTGTGTATACACACACACGTATATAGGACAGACCAAGTTTAAACACAAGGAGACTTCCAATCATACAGAAATATTTCTGAAAGCTTTCTGTGCATGACAACACAGCCTCTTTCAATGTAAGGGAATTACTTCTACTATCAACAGTTTGCTGTCCACCCAAGAAAGAAGGTAATCTACTGTTGTATAATGAAAAAAATAAAAAAAAACAAGCAACAACCCCCCCCCACCCCCCCCAACTACCAAGCAAAAAAACCCCACCAAAAACCCTGCATTTTTACAGTAGCCCATATTTCCCCTCTCAGGACTGCAGAAGTTTAGCTGTCTTCTTTATCTGTAACTTTTCTTTTAAATAAACGAGACAAAAATGAAAAATATTAGGCTGGACAGGTAGTATGGCAGATAATTAAACATCACGCTTCCAAAGGTAACAAACAGTCTCTATGCCTTCCCCTGCTTCCTATTATCCATTATCTCAATCACCGATACCTTAATTGTATCTAAACAAGGACTATAACCCTGGGAACCAGTGTTATAGCTGCCCACACTATTAGAGCAAGTGCAGCAACAGTATGAAATAAAAATAATAAACACCTCAAGCAAGATAGAGATGTCCAGGTACTAGCACATTTGTTCTGAGGCCATAAATTAGCAGTGGTCTAACTCCAAAATAAGTATTATTCATCAAGCTGTTCTGTAACTGATCTTTTATAGTTTTTTTCCATCTTTTTACATGTATTGCCATACCAACCCTTTCAGGTGATCCTTTCACTCATAGCCTTTTTCAGTTCTATCACATACCTCACCATCAGTTCCTTTGACACCAGATTTCCAGGCCCCTGCCGAGGTATATTTTTGTTAGCTGGACTCCTTGGGTTGCAGCAAACTCAAATTTTAACCACACAGGGCACCAAACAAACTGCATTTTAAAAGGAGAAAGTTGCCATCATCCTTTAAAATGAACTGAGTATCTACCTTGCTAATCCTTCATTCTTCCCCCTCTCCACATCTCCCACACACTGCAGCTCTACAAAAAAAAAAAAAAGTGTCTTTAAAGATCCGACCTACAACAGAACTAAGGAATCCTATATTTGAATCGTGCCCCGTGGCTTTGACTCAAGCCTCCTTAAACTGAATTCACCAAGCCTCTGAAAGCTGCTTTAAAACTACCCTTGCACAAAGCCATTTCCCAATGCCATTTAAAACAAACACTTTTGAAGGGCAGGAGGAACTAGTTTACTCTCAAATCACTATTAACAACGGTACACACACTGATAAAAGTGGGCTGCTTGGCAGGCAAGTGCATCTTTGCACCAAAATTCAGAAGGCTTAGCAGTCATTTTTGGCGTATGACAGCTAGTTCAAAACCCAGTATGAACAATTTTCCCCATAAATGGCTTGACACACAACATAAGAGTGAAAAGAATGCTTGGACACTTTAAAAGTAAGCACAGTCTGCTTTATTTTAGGCACTGATACATCAATGCAAAGTGAATGCTCTGGACTGACAGCTCTACCTCCTTCTGGACCATGTCTGGGGACATGCAAAAGCACAGTCACAGCCACGTGCCTGGAATTAAGAGTCCCCTTCTACCCTGATCACAGATCTAGAAATAATTCACTCACAATTAAGATCCTAGTGGGAGAGCGCGTTCCCTCATTACAAGCCACTTCCTCTGCCGATACGCCTTGACACAATACAGTAATAAATTCTGTCCTGGGCACACGTTGTTTCCCATTACACTGTGGTAGATCCAACTCCAACACTGTGATTTTAAGGCTACCGCTCACTTGCTTTTCTCCCCGAGAATGAATTCTGTTCCTTCTCCTGGGAAATAAGTATTTGCAGTTAGGGGACAAAATATGTTCCATTTACCTCTTTGCAGGCCTTTAAAATGTACTGTTTGGGCAACAAAGATTGGGGCCATTGGGCCAATCTGGAGTTGTATTTATACCTAACATCCTACCTTTGTATTACCTATGTTACCAAGAAGAAAGGGAGGAAGAACAAAGAGGTCAAGGAAAACCCAGGAGTTTTCTTCTGTTTATGCATTGGGCAGTGCTTAGAACAAGCCATTGCACTGTATCCCCTATGTGGCTCAAAAGCCATGAATGATTCTGATAAATTCTGTGACTAAAGCTACTTCCCATGCATGTGGATCTTTCATCCAGCAACAAGGACAATAGAATATTAAAATCAAAATGGAGCATGACCACAAAACACACAGATTAATATGAGATTCAGTCAGATGCCAAATTTGAAGTATACACTGAAGAAACAGAACTATACAAGCTGAATTTACACCTTTATTTGGTTTTATGGCAAGCTTACATGAAAGCACAGTTCACCAGTTCCAAGTCACCCCTCTGTCAGTATTAGCACACAGCATCACTTTAAAAGACAAATCCCCCACATCTATATGGAACAACTCCAACCAGCGGTTATTTATAAAAAGGTTACGCTAAAGCTCTGCTGATCAAATCCAAACATTGTGCTTCAAACAAAATAAACATTACAAACATCTCCCCCTAGGTTTGCAGAGCAGGTCTACACTCTCGCAGAGTCTCTTCACCAGTTAGAGCAGAAGAGACCACGAGAGCTCAGCTCCCTGTCTGACGCGCACGGAGCCAGTCCCCCTCGGATGCACAGCTCCACAGCGTTAAGCTCTGCACAGGTAACAGAGCTCCCCACTGGTCTCATGCTCTGAACTAGAATACAAAGTATAAATGAGGGAGGTTATGAGTTTGCAGTTTTGGGTTGGGTTTTTTGGGGGGGAGGCACACACTGTTATGTTGTAATTGTTTTTACTGGAAGTTGTAACTTTCTGAAAGCACACCAAGTCCAATTTAGGAATTGGAAACCCAATAAAAAGCTATGCCTCACAAACAAGTGCAGATTGCTTTAGACTCAAATACACCATTACTTAAGACAAAATTCTTGAGAAAAATAGCAGCTCTTCCTCTTACATTTAAACACATGTCACTCTTCACTCATAGATCTCAAAAAGCTAAAGAGACAGGACTAACAATCAAAGCTCTCTACTTTAGAGGGAAGAGAATGAGTAATCTAGCCAAAGTTACACTGCACGTCAGTGATGGGGTCGGGAACAGAATCACAGCTTTCTCCAGACTACACTGATCCTTACAGCACATGGCCTACACTTAAGTGTCCTTTAAATATCCACCCCTACAGAGCACAAAAAGAACAGGATTTACTACAGCCACTTTGCTGACCATCTTAACAGTATATTGTTAACAGTTGTATCTAAATGATCAAATACCACACCAGCAATGGTTTCTAGTCAGAACCTTTCTAATTATAAGCTTCTGGAAAACTAGACACACCCTGTAACTGTACATCTGTCTTCCTCAGGTGTAAGAAGATGTTTTGCTTATTATTGTTTTTTGGATGCCAGGACAGAACCACGCATGCTGCGTCTTGAGTCACTACGTTACAAAGTCAGTAAGAGGTACCCCACGCACGTCTCTCCAGGTGGCATAGACACATCCTCTGCTTACACGGTGAGCATAACCCTTCTGTTATCATCATGAACAGCAGGTCAAACACCACAGGCTCCCACCATTGATCCTGCAGGTGTATGTGTCTATATAGATCCCATGACTTTCAACCTTGCCCTGGAAGCTAGGGTTAAGTTCAAATTTAGTAACTTACAACACATCCTAGTCTATTCATAGCCTCCTTACATACCAGCGTCCTAGCTATGACAGCTTTCTTTTTTTTCTGGCTGTGTAAGAAGAGGAAAAATAGCATGCAAGAAGAGGACCATGGGGGTGGGCAGAATGACTACTTCAAGAAGACATAAATTGATCTCTGTGCTGAAGGTGAGCATGGTCTAGCCAAACCTACAGCTCCTGCATTACAGCTCTGCCACAGTCCTCAAACAAGTTATCTGTGTCAGTTCCTACTCACCACACTTAAGTACTTTTGACAGTAGGATAAATAAGAGTAAATGAGCTCTATAATTCACATAACTTACTACTAAACCTAACCGCAAGCTCTCATAGATGATACAGAATCTGTAATCTATAATTATGTATGCTCTCTCTGTATAAATTTTATGAAATCATATTTTGTACAACATAGAATAAACATTGGTTTTTCCAAACTAGAAGAGCCGAAGTTTTAAGCAACTTAGATAGGTGCCTTTGAAAAATCCCAAATGTCCCAGAGCGACTTCTGAATGACCATGCTCCACAAAGCTTTCCTATGCAACATAAAATACTAGGCTTACCAATTTTAGAAGAGTTCTCTAAAAGAAACACTTGATCCACTTGCAGCTTACCACCCAGTCGTTCTCACTTCCATCTGTTGCCCAGTCCCAATTATTCTCTTGATTATCACTTTGACCATATCAAACTAAGATGAGGATATAATATTCCCAAATGGCACAATTCAGGCAGCAGAAGAGCCATGACATTTCAGAATACTACATCAAGCCCTTTTACAGTACATTTGTTCAGTGCATCCAGAAAAACCAAGGTGTGCAACTGGTTAAAAAGGAGACATTAACAGCAATGAAAGGGGCTACATATAGATCTAATCTACACAGAAAACCAGGAAAAACTGCAGAGGCAAAACAAACACAGTACTAAGTGGAAGCTATCACCTACACAACACAAAACAGCTCTAGGACCACCTAGACCACAAGCAAATCATCTTTCATGATGTCTCTTCATAAAGAATTTACATAGTCTTTAAGAAGAAAGACACAGCCTCATGCAGTTTCCAGAAAAAAAACACCCACCTATACTTTAAACAAGTCTGCACACATATGCAGAGTTAAGCGGACATATGCATTTATAGTTTCTAGAAGGTAACTCCACAGATTGACAGCTAAGGTTTTCAGAGCAACTGGTGTTATTTCCTATGCTGCGAGAAGCACATAGAACACTTCAGATACTGAATAACTGGGAATTTAACATGCCTCATTTAGCTCTGCACCTCTACTGACTGAGAAAACACAAAAGCCGTTAAAATAAAGTGCAGAAGCACAACCGTGTAAAGACAGGGCAAAACTTTTGTATCCTGTTATTTCTTTGTCACCAACTCAGTTTGGTTTAATTTTGCTATCTGCTGGGGAGGGGTGGGGGAAACTTGTTTTGGATAACAAAAAACAAGTGGCATCTAAAAAAAAATTAGACAGCATCTAAAGATAGGCACGTGTCAAAATTAAATGAGCTTTCACTGCTGGGTGGGAAAGCAGACACTGACTCAACCCCCTCCCTTACTGTGCTTTACTATTAGCTTGCATTTTGGCTCCATGTGCAAATAACTTATTTCTTCTTCAGGTACTGAAGGAAAGCACACAGTCATGGAACAGGCTGCATGTTTTATAAAACAAGCTGAAAGAGAAGCTACTCTTCTCCTAGAGATGCTCCATCCCAGAATACACAGCTCAATAAGCCAGAAAGCCTCCTCTTCCAGGCTGCTTTCTTAAAGAGTTTTAGAGGGAGAAAACCAGGAGACCTACATACACAGACAGGAGATAGGTTAGCCAAATTCTGCTTCTGACTTGCTACCTCCATCCTAAACTGGACTGTTCACCTATAAGTACAAGTAGATTTAAGGAATAAGAGAAATGCTTATTCATGCATCAAGCTGAGTCCCGAGATGCGTTCAGCAAGACAGCTGGATCAAGCAAGCTATACCATGCACACTGACACACAAGGTAAAAGACCACAAGACACACCATCCCTAGCATCCTTGTTAAAACAGTCAAAAGAAACCCCCCACACACAAGAAAAGCAAACAAATCTTTACATACCAAAAAAAGCTCTGTAACCAACCAACCAGTTTAACATAAAGGAAATTAAAAAGCAGGAATTCAGCTACTGTCTCTCATCCCCCTCAGTTTCTAGAAAAACAATACAGCCTGACAAACAGGGCGTGAAACAACAGACCACCACTTGCCTGTAAAAGGACTATGGGAGGACCAGAAGCAAAAAAAAGTTCTGTTCTTGCTGCATGGATGCAATATGAGCTATTATTAACCTGCTCTAAATATCACAAATGAAATAATGAGAGCTGGATTGCATAGCACAAAATTCTCCTTGACAGCAACGAAACAAGGTGATCAACACTCAGACAGTAAACATGCAAGGGAATTCTCCCCATCATCTGACCTTTTCTTCTACTTATCACACCACTTTATTTTTAAAAGGGAGACACTGCCAAAGCACAGCAGGTCACCTATTCCCCCCCCCTTGAGTAAGACCTGACAACATACAACTGTTTATTCTAAGCATATCTTATTCAAGGTTACCAAGGTCATCGCTAACTAAGAGCAAAGAAAAAACATTTACAAAATACAGAAGTAAGTCTCCTGGTCTAAAAGCAAGCAGACTGGCAAGCACATGAACTGCAGCTAAACTTTTCATTCTGATGATACATGAAGAAGAGGCAAGTTCTTCTTACATAACAGAGAAAGGCAAGGCCACCAAATATCTGTTTAAATGCCGATCTGCTTTCAGCCTTTAACTCGGAGCAATTTCTGAATCCTTTCATTAGTCTTTTACTGAGCTACTACTTACTACTGACTTTGGCCAGTATCTTTCTGCAGCCAGTGCTAACACTTATTTTGCATATGCTTAAAGAATACACCCCAGTTCAGTGAAGCAACCTAATTTAATGACAAGCAACTCGGGAACTAAACTTTAGAAGTCCTTAGGTTAGTTCTTTTTAGAAAAATAATATTCTAGGTTATTGAAAGATAATCTTTTATAGCCTCTCACTTTTTTTTTTTTACCTAACACTAAATAGAAGAGTTTGCTGCATTTCTACTAAGAGTAGCTTTCCAACTTCTTTTTTCTTCATAAAGCTGAGTACCAAGTTTGTATTGCCATTGCATGGCGGGAATGCAGAGAAGTTCCCCACCTGCATTCCTGATGGGTGGGACATGAGTGCGTGTGGGTATCAGAAAAGCGTTATTTCATAACAAATACAGTTCTGCAGAAATTAGGACGGTCAGTTAACTATGAAAGCAACATTATACAAGCCAAGCTTTTACATCTGTAGTTATTTATAGGTAGTTTGCTCAGTGCCTATTTAAAACTAAGTGCCTCCCCAGTAATTCCCGTTTACTTTGTTACAAAAGCTCTACAAGCCTGTCAGCTTGTGAAAAGTAAGATCTATTTCCTCAGGCGCTTTATCGACGAAGGGTCTCATAAGGCTTCTTTCCCCGTTTCGGCTACGGGCAAGCTCAAAAAGCCAACAGATTTATTTTACTTCCACCTTCAGCCAGGCGCACAGAACGGTCCCAGGGTGAGAGCGAAGCCAGGTTCCAACCCAGAGCAGCCTGGAAGGGCAGCACATGCCCGCAGCACAGGGCAAGACTCTGCATTTTCTTCCGCCGTGTCCGTGCCAAGACGGATAACCTACTGGGTGGAAAAGTGGATTCCCCACCCCTTCTCTTAAGCAATTTTAGGTTTAATATATAGGATATCCCGCGCGGCTGCTTGAGCGAGCAGGGCGCGCCCGTCCCCGCTCCGGCGGGCGGGATTGCTGAGGGCAGACCCCCGCCTCCCCCGCGCACGGGCGTCGGGACACAGGCAGGTCCCCAGCTCCCCGTCGCCGCCCCGAGCCGAGGGGCTGCAGCCGCCGCCGGCGGCAGCGACACGGCCGGGCCCAGCCGCTGCACAAGGCCCCGATCGCCCGGGGCTCGCCTCGGGCGACCGGGCGCGGTTACGGGCGCGCCCCGCGCCGCTTGGACACTCGCCGGGGCAGCTGCAGCCCCGCTGACCGGCTCCCGGCCCCGCAGGGCCGCTCTCGGCGGCGGTTCGGCGCGGCCCCACCGCTCACCTCCCGCGACTCCAGGAGGTACGGCCTCCCCCTGCTGCCGCCCCGGCAAGGGCACGGAGAAGGCCGCGGCACCGGCTGCCTCCCGGCCAGGTCCGACCCCACGGGGCTCGGGCAGCCGCCGCCATTGCCCGCCAGACCCCGCACACGTCCCCCCCCCCGCCGGGGACTGTCGCAAGGCACCGCACTACTGGGGACCCCGCACCTCCTTCTCGCTTCCGGCGCTGCGGCCGCTCCCCGACACACAGATCAGTGCAGCCTAATCGCTGCCCGCCTTAGCTTAGCTACAGCGGCGCTCACCTGGCTGCTCTGCTCCGCTCGGCTCGGCTCGGCTCGGCTCAGGCGCCGCCGCCCGGGCCCGCGCGCTTGTTTACCGCCCCGGCCGCCCCCGGCCCATGCCCGGCCTCACGCCCCGCCCCCTCGGCACTCCCATTGGCTTCTCCGCCGGCCCCGCCCCCTACCTCGGCGTGAACCGCCGCCGAGGTGCGTGCCGAGCCCGTGCGCTCCGCGCCCCCGCCAATGGCAGGAGGGCTAGGGTGGGGTGCCGGCCAATGAGGGGCGGGGAGGGGCTGGGACGGCGCGCGTGGCGGCAGCAGGGGGACGTGAGGCCCGTGAGGTCCGTGCGGCGGCGGCTGCCGCCGCCGTTGGGCGGGGGGTGCGAGGCGTGAGGTGCGTGTGCTGCGGGCGGGAAGGGTGGGGGGAGGAAGAAGGCGGGGGGACCTGCTGCCTCCTCCTGCCAGCCGCGGGGCGGCCCCCTCCGCGCCGCGGGGGCTCCCGTAACGAGTGGGGACTGGGATATCAGTCAGAGGTGGCGGCCTCTCGCCGGGCCCGGGGAGGTCGGTCCCCTGGCGGGGCCGGGCGGCGCTCGTACCCCGCGCCTCAGGAGGGCCCCGGGGGCGGCGGGTGTCGCGGCTCAGGCGGCCCCACCAGCCCTCCGGCGGCGTCCGGGTGCGCGGAGGGAGGCACGGGAGACCCGTGCCTGGCAGGCTCCGGGCACTGCCAAGCCACCGGAGCAACTCCATTTTGTGGCGCTCCGTGTCCGAGGCACCTCCGTACGTGGATGCCAGTGCGATTATTTTCAAAGCATTGGCTTAAAATCGCGTTTGATCCGTCTTACGCACGCGTCGGAAATGGCACGCTCGTATACATGTTGGAAATAAAACTAGCGCGTCGTTTTCTACAGGTTGATTCCAGCGGTGCGGCGTCTCACGGACGCTGCAAGGGGCTTACAGTAACAGCGAGCTCTGTGCTCTTCTGGATGTTCTGGTAAGCGCCTGTCGCTGTCAGCAACTTTTCTGTCCGAAAAATAATAATACATTCTTTATGGTACATTTGCCACACGGCTGCATTAGTGCAGAAGTATATTTGGGTGAGGTTTGGAGACTAAATATTTCACTTCTTAAAACAAACAGGATTCATAATCTCCTCTAGCCCTAGCGTAACTTATGGGAGTGACCAACAGACAGCCCCAAGCTTCGATTTCAGCATTGTCAATTGCTTGCTTTGGCCAACATTTTCAGCTTGAATCGAGCGCTTAAATCCACACTGAAGGACCTATATCAAAGTTTGTCGGAGTTGTGGGTGCCAAGGATTTGTGAAAAGGAAACTGGATAAATAGTCTGCAGTAAGTGTGTTTAGGGGTTTAACTCTACACAGCCAGCCTGCTTGTGCCAAATTTCCCCCCCCATCTGTAGAAGAGGATAATTATATCCTGTATCTCTAGCTGCTCACACCAAAGGTTGTTTGGCTGGTGTTTATGAATACACAAAATATTGTTCAAATATTACATAAATTCCTTCATGTTTGTGGTTTTTTTTTAATAAAAAGATATGCTTGCCACCCAAGCCCCACTCAGCTTCCCAGGTAAGGCATGAGAAGGTCTCTGCTAGAGAGCTACAAGTAAATTTAGCAAAACTCATCACCCAGAGATTATCTGGATTGGAAGCGAGCTTCAGTCATTACTAGAAAGGCTAGATTTGAACTTGAAAGGTTAAAAAAATAATTCCCTGGGGAAGGCATATTACTGACATAATTGCTCTATGTGCAGGCTGTGCATAGACACAATATATCTGAAGTGGAAAGGCCAAACATAACACTTTCACGTTTGAGAATGGGATAGAGACTAGATGTGTTAGGTGATGCAAAAATATGGCTACAATAAGATCCCAGCCTTGAAAAGTTCTGTCCGAAAAATGCTTAGTAGTCTTAAATTAAATGCTGACGCTTCCAGAAATGCATATGAATTAACTGTTCTGTTCGTGGTTGATTCCATACCATTGTCTCTAAAGGAAAGATCACCTTTACCCTCATCTGGAAAGAGATGTGTGTCAGATGTCTTTTCTAAAGACGCTCTTTTATCTGTTCCTGTACAGAATTTGGATGTTAGTTCTAAGTTTCTGTGTAACGTCACTTTGCTTGCGTCAGCTTGGCATTAATTGTGAAATATGTCTTACTCACTGTGCTGAGCACGGAGAACTGCATGGGTTTCTGCATGAGCACACTGTCTTTGAGATGTAGGCAGAACAAGCATGTTATCCCATGCAGCTCTCCCCATCTTTCAAAGACAGGCCTGGCTGGTTCCCTTTATTCCCACGCAGTAAACCATTGGGTATTTCTGCAGCTGCTGTTCGATTTGCATCACACCTTCTGTTGCCAGGCTTTTTGCAGCCTTAAAAGACCCCTTGAACTTGAGCACAAGGCTAGCTTTTTCTATACTTAGACTAAAGAGAGAAGTATCTTGTTTTCCCACCCAATTTGGAATGCAAAGAGGTAGGATTGAAAGGTGGATTGAAGCTGCTGGGAGCGGATAGTTTATGTCCTTGTTTGTTACTTTCTAGTTCTTGAGGGGAAATAGGGGCAGGACACCTAGGACTCAGAATCTGGAATCCAGAGGCTAACTTTTGTGGGGATGGTTGCCCAAATGTACCCACAGTCCTAAATAAAAAGTCTAACATGGTGTATGTAAAACACGGGGAGAATTGTTCCACAGCAGAAGCCATGCAATATCTCCCTATAAACTGGAGAAAAATGGTCAAATTGAAAAAATACTGTCAGTATTTGGGATTGGTTTAGTGCTACCGATTATGAGATTTACAGCCCAGAACTCTGGAAAAAGTAAGGGGCAGAGTGCTGTTCTTCAAAAATAGACCAGGGAGTCATCCTTTTCTTCAGAAAGCCTACTGGTGGTTTACATAACAACCTTGCGGTTGGCGGTTCCCACGGGCTTTGGGAGGTCCAAATTCAAGTTCCATCTCTGTCTGTGAAGACTTACAGCACTCCACCCTCACATCAGGACCCTAATTTTTAGGCATGCTCTTGCCTTCTCCCCTCTCCAGCATTATCCATATTCTTACTGTTTATTATTTTGCTCTACATAATGGGAAAGCTCAGCAAGAGGAAAGAAGAACAGAGCACTCCTCCACCCCTTCCAAATCTCAGACAAATTTAGATGTGACAGCAGAATGAGGTTGTTGCATGTTAAAAGTTTTCACTTGTGTGTCTAAATCCCATGTAATTTTTGTGCTGTATGCCTGCATTCTTTTGCAGATCTGTGCAGTGCAGATCTGAATTTACAGAGTAAGCCAGAGCAGTCCTGTGAAAAACCAAGTTCCCAGATTTTGGGGACTCTTGATTGTCTTCAAGAACAAGAAGTGTACATGATTAAGAAATTGGCCACAACACATCTTTGGTACTACAGCTGTTATTTGTTTCTCACATGTTGTTCAGTAGTGTTATTCAGTCACATTTCAACATACTTGCTGCCTTATCCAGAAACGTGAGCGTTTCTGGCAAGAATTTTACACCTGTGAGGATCATGTAAATCAATCTTTTATTAGATTATAATAAAAGTGTGATAAATTTGATCATAGTAATATACATTACAGATATAAATGCTATTATGATACAGCTATCCTTATAATATATAAGTATAATAAAAATTATAATAAATTTAAATTATAACTAACAATGAGTCACACTTTCCCAGAACCTTCTCTCTACTGACGTTAGAATGGTTTGTTGAAGATCATTTAATTCTCCAAATATCCTGTTTTTGCAAGTCAGAGGGAGGTCAGTACCTTGCCCGAGGTCAGTACCTTGCCCAAGGTCAGTGGGAAAGCTTGATGTAGCAGCTGGAAGTCCTGACTCCACAGCAGATGCTTTAGCTGTGCCATCATATCTTCACCTCGTATTGCTTGTTGATATTTACATAACGAAAGTCTTAATGATGCAATTTCATGAGGTGCATGAACAGCTCTGCTGCGGGTCTGGGGTAGAAGCAGCAAGAAGGGCACCGGGAAGAGCGAGTCCAGGGCTCTTAGACTGTGACTTCCAGCAGGATCGCTGTCAGCCTTTGGGTGGGGTTGCTTTCCTCCTCCTGTTGGCTGTTTTCTGAGAGGTGTCTGTCGCTCACCACCTAGCAGCTCGCCACTTACCGGCTGCCAGGGAACACCCAAGAAAAGCTTTGGCAGTTCTGATGCTGACTGCTTTGAAGAACCTGGTGAAAGCTGGCTTCTTTAAAGCCTTGTACAAAGTGGGCCGAGTTCCCAGAGAGGAACACGGAGAGGAACAGGCCAGAGTGGCTAAACTTCTACGAACAAAAAAAGTTAGAGAGCCAGAGCCTGGAAGGATCTCTGGGCCCTGCAGTAAGAAGGGCTCCATTGCAACAGGAAATTAGTAGGTAGACAACTAACCTGCAGAAAAAAAGAGCTAATGGAGTCTCAATTAAGCAGCTTTTGGTCATGTCATTAGGTTGACAAGTATCCAGGCTACTCAGAGAACACTCAGAAATTCTCTTGCATGGGACAGGCCCAAGCTGTTTCTCCAACCACAATAAAATATACGTCACCATCCTTCTCCCGTGTTCACACAGCTAACCACAAAGCAAACGCTGCTCTGGAAATGCTTCCATCTGTTCTCCTTCTCCAAGCAACCACTGACTCTCAGATAAGCTACCCCTTGAGGAATTTTGCCTTGTGTTCACTCATGTTCTTTAGAAGGTAATTTCTTCAGGGTAGGAGAGGAATGTCTTATCTGACTACATAGATTTATGATGTTCCATCAACATATTATAATAATATAGGGATGATGAACTGGAACAGCTCAAGGAGAAGTCACTGGACAGGTGGCTTGGTTTTAGTAGTTAACTTGTAGGTATTTCAAAACTTTGGCAGGTTTCGGTGACGCTGTTTGTACCATATGTTATTTACATGGCTTTATGGCCAAGAATGAGAGCAACAGCCTTGTAAAGAAATGAGATCTCTCTGACTCAGTCAGTGGTAGATGCACGTCCAGTATCATCATAGTCCAAATGATGAGCTATTTTTGTAACACTTAGGACTTCTCTGATACCTGAACTGTGTATTTTCATCCCAAAGCGCTCGGGCGTTCTTCGCACTTCTCCTCCCTATCTCCCCTTGCTGCAAAGGGAAGGAGACAAGGCTCTATTTCATTTAGTCAGTGAGCACTTTATTTTTAAGATGATTTAGTGCTGTAGGAAGGAGCCAGTGCAGTAGTTCTCAAGACAAACGTTTTCTGTCCAAGAGGAAGACACAGTGCAGGGAGCAGGATGGGTGTTTCAGGGTTTCCTCTCCCAATTTGCTGCTGGGCCTCCCATTGAGCAGCCTTGCTCCACGCAGCTGGAGAGAGCAGGGAACACCAGTGGGGCTGCTGGACGGCCTCGAGCCCCCTGGCTGGGAGGAGGTGGATGTTCTGTGGAGGGGAAAGGACTGCTGAAGGGCTGCCTTGTCTCCTAGTTGAAAAAAAGGAGGGGGAAGAAGACACAAAAACCTTTACTTTGCTGCCTAGGCTTTGCCTTGCTGAGAAAGCAACCTTCACAGGTGCCTCTCCATGCCCCTGCTCACACCACTCCCCCATTCTGTGTCGCCCAGAGAGGGGCCATTTTGAGGAAGGAAAGGTGAAGGGTGTCAAACTGTGGAGGTGATTTATTATCTCTGTGGGTCTGCAGGGAAGAGACCAGCACAGGCCTGGAGGCCAGTGTTGGTAGCAAAGTGTAAGACTCGAGCATTTCTTGTCTGCTGCTATTATCAATCCAGAACAGACTGCCATGGCTATTGACAGGGTATTTGTGGCTCATGACTATACAGTAATGAACTGTTAACAGGAGGTGGGCCCATCAATGCTGGGATTATCGCTAATAATTATTTGGGGATAAAGCAGCAAGTCTATTTTTCAGGCATCTTAGAGGTACCCACCTGGATTTCTCTTCTCAGGGATTTGATGCAAATCACAGCCTCATTATCTTTCACCAGGGTTTGCCCCTACCCTCCTTGCACACATGCTCAGCAGGCTGGAAAACATGATTTTCTCTCCCACTGGGGGAAAAGAAGCATTGCAAATATGTTCCCACAAACTGGAAATTTACATATAGGTAGATGGATTTTTTTCTCTCTTTAGGTTATGAAGGAAAACAAAACTAGGGTGTTACTCTCTAGATGAGGTGGTGACAAGCCACAACAAGCCCAAACTACAAACATGTTCATCGCTGACAGAGGATTGCCAGAAAGTTGTGCAGCATGCCACGCATATGGCACCACACCATGCTCTGCTGTGGCTCGTGCCACCCACTGCTCCCTCCAAACTTTGCCACTTGGGTGCCGAGCGGATACCGGCTGCTTTGGGAAATTGGAGACAGGCCCATGGGGGTGGAGTAGGTTGAGAGAAGGACAGTGCCAGGTGGTGAGGCTGCAGATAGAAGCACTAAATGGAAGAAAGTGATACCAGTCCTTGTCTTTGGATAGTGTGGGGCAGTGTAGGGCAAGGACAGGCACCTTGCCCCTGCCACCTTAGCAGTTAACATAGTAAAACATTCACAATATCACGCTTGCCTGTTCAAATTCTGTTGCACAACAGTGCTTTTTAGAGGTATTGAGCAAAGCCATTTTGGGTTTGATGAAGTTGGAAAGAGTGCAGCAGTCTGATTAGCAGTTGTGTGCCTCAAGTATACAGTATTTCTGTGACACTTGGTTAAACATTATTAAGTCTGTAATTCTTCTTTATCTCTGGGCTAGACAGGTCGGTCGTTTCTGCTCATTGTAAATTGCATTTGTTTGCATAGTTTGGTGAGTGCTTTACCCTCTCCTCTTGCCACCTGATAGATTACATGTACCTCAATCGATCCTGCACAGGCATAGTGGAAAGTAGTTCTTTGTAGCTTCCAGCCAGGATTCCCTTTACAGATGATAACTAGCGAAGCCATTCACCCCCAGGTAAACTTGGCAAATTAATTTTGAAGCCAAGCAAGTGGAAGCCAGTCCTTTGCCTGCATTTAGCCACTCTAAAGAGCCTTTTACGATGAACAGAAGGATTATCTGGAACAGTTTGCGCAGAGTTGTTCTAAACAGGAAGGCAAGCTGGAGCCAGGGAGTATGGGAAGAAGAGTGCTATTTCTGAACACTTTACGGGAACTAAGAATGAACACTAGTCATCAGAGGTTGCTCTGCTGGCTAATGGCAGAGCATGTTGCCAAACTGAGCCATTGCCCCCAGCTTTTGGCATGGCATTGCCATGTGTCACATAGCTGAAGAGCAGTGAGCCAGTGAGCCACTTTGTCCTAACGTGGAATCATCCCCAAGACAACGTGTTTGCTTTCACTGCCCTGAGAGCTGGTCCTTGTTCTGGCTCTGGGCGTCTTGCTTCACTGTTCCAACATGAAGCAAAGTGTGGGAGTAAGACAGGGAAAGCTGTAGGGTTTTTCTGAGTGCCTGTGTGGCAAACGGAGAAGCTCACAAGCTCCATCCACTTGCCTGAAGGTGATTCATAGATGGTCTGGAAAATGTACTTCTAGCAGTCAGTCTAGGGGGAAAGCAGAATCATTGCTACCTTTGGATGCTGACTGACCCTTTTTCTGCTTTGCTGCGGCTATCGATCCAATTCCTGAGGTCAGCTGAGAAGGACTGCATAATCTGACCTCTAGTATCTACACCTGTGTCTGCATACCTGGAGTGGGAGATCGATTGGTGGCAGAATATCCTGACACGTATCTGTGTGCGGCTAAGAGGGAGACGCCAGCAGTTAATACAAGCCTCTGGAAGGAATGACTGATCAAGAGATGGTCCAGACAGCCAGGTTAAGCCCTTCATTTGACCCTAAACAAATTATTCAGCTCCTATCTGTGAAATAGGGCTAATGGCATTCTTCTGTTCTGTTGTGCTCTTGAAGCCTGACTCCTAAAGAAGTGCTTGGGAATCCTCAGTGGAATCACAGGAGAGTGATTTCAACACGCTCTGTAGCTGTGCATAGGGAAAAGAGCTTGCCTTCAGGCACAGCGGTGCCAAGAACCAGCAGTGCAGGTTCACTCTCCCATCAACTCCCAGATGCTTCCAAGAAGATTTCTAGCCTGGAGGAGCCCAAGGTGGGAACACAGATTGTCCCTTTCCTACAGCAATACCGCTAGATACAGTATCTAATGACAAAGCCTAGGCAGTGACTACATCCTGTGCCATCCACTCTGTGGACTTTCACAACTTTAGTTTAACTGGTGGTCTGCTTTCAAAGCGTAGGAAACGTGGTTCCTTTCTTGGAAGACGGATGTTCTCCCTTTCTCTGCAGCAGTGCTCCAGTTTCACGATGGCACTGAAATGCATGCACACACACAATGGTAGCCAGGAAGGTGACCTAACCCTTTACATGCTAAGTGCCTTTCATATTGCTTCATGTCCCCTGCTATCCCTCATTTTCCCATCCTGTTTAAGTCTTTAAAGCTATAGCTGCACTATCGTAACAGGCAGCACCCCATTCCTGTCTTGTAGATCTAAGCCATGCCTCAGATATGTTTCAGTTTTTCTAATATATTATTCCCTAGGCTGACTGGCCACAGGCTCTATAGCCAAATGCATTTGCTGGATTTCTATTCCCCGTTAGTTTTCTGCACAAGCCAGAGTTTGAATTGGAAGCATGATGAGTTGTCTGAAATCATTCAGAGTATTTGCCATTTCAGTTCTTAGCTTGCCCACCCAAATCGCATAGGGATAGAAATCAGATTTTTTTTTCCCCTTAGTAAAGAAGAAAGTCAGATGGTTTTCATGCCTCTTGGAAACTGCACGTATCACTGCTGGAAGACTAACTATTAGCACAATATTTGGAGAACAAAAATAGCTCAAATTTTAACTTCCTGGAATATTACAAAGGCCGTATTTGGAGAGGGCATCTGTTGCCTGGCATGATGAAGGGTTAAGAAGTTCCTGTTGGAATAGTTGTTAACACTACTGGCATTTTATTGCTACTGACTCTTGATATATCAAAGCTGTGGATAGGTAGCTTTAAAAGTAATCCTGAATACCTACCTTCAGCTCCAGAGATCTTGCTCGCCTTACACCAGTTTTGAAGGAAGACTCAGGTTCTTTCATAAATAGATCCAGCTCTACCAAGTCAGGGACAATCGTAATTGCTTACATTTAGCTTTGTAAAGATTGAGTACGGTACATTGTAAGTTAAAAGGTTGGATCAGTTTTCCATACTTGCTCTCACACTCTTTCTACATTGTTTCTACTCTGCTTAAATGCAAGTTAGCTGTGGTCATACTCAAATGTTATACTGGGGTGATCAAGGTCTCCCTGAAATAGAAATCAATGATGTAGGATAAAAAAGGAATAATGCTTTTCCTACTCTGCCCTCTTCTGATTCTTCAGGCCCTGCAAGGCAGTTCAGGAGCGCCAGGCTTCACAGCATTTATTTCTGCACAGACCTAATCCTCAGTTGGCCTTGAGAGCTGTCACTTAGTTCAGGGTGTATTTGATAGGACTCAAACAGTTCCCAGTTTTGGAAGACTTCCATTCCAGCTACTTGGCCCTGTACCTGTCTCAGGTTTCTATATCAAGGAGTTTAGCTAGTTCCACTTCAAAGTCTCTATTTATTTATATCTTTTTAATACTGAGCCATAAATAGTGCTGAGCACAGCCACCTCCCATATTGTGCTCTTGGGCACCTGTCAAACAAATGTGTCACACGAAGGAGAAGATAACAGTTCATATTCACTTAACTCCTTGAGTGCCCAGGGCAAATGTCTTGAATTTAGGAAGAAGTAGGTGATAGCAAACCTCCAGCAAAAGGAAGATGTAAAAGGAAGGATGGTGACTTGTGTGATCACGTTTGATTCCCTGATCTGATGCGGGCAGATCTTTCTTATGTAACTAAGCTTAAACATAGCATTTACGCTCTTAGTCTTGCTCTCTTTCGCATTTGTAGAATGGGAACAGCTCACATCACTTTACCTTACTTGGGGCAGGGGAAACAAGGATAAATTTAATGAGGGGTGCAACAGTGTGTTAGGGGGCATATGAATAGTGTGGTAGGAAAAGTTCTGACAAAGATACCATATTTGTCCAGGCTGCTTTCTTACAAAGCAATTAAATTCAAGAAAACTAGATAACCCCTGATCTGCCTGACAGCACAAACAACACAATCTAGCTAGACCCTCAATTCCCCAGTGCTGAGAGCTGGAATGACAGCACTGTACTCTTCGCCCCCCCCCCCCAGATTAGCAAGACCTGCTGGGACAGAACAGGAGACTGCAAGTGAGAGGAGGAATGACAAAGCTGTAAGTATAATTATTCCTTTGCTTCTTGAAGATGCTCAGAAGAAAATCTAATTTAGAGATGTCTGGAGGAGCCCTGACTTATGCTTGGGGTTTGTAGGACTGAAACTACTTTTTAAAATGCTTTTTAAAAAATAAAAACAATAGGGGAGGACCCAGACAAAATGGAGCGTGAAATGTAACCACAGCATCTCACCCAGAGCTGCAGTGCTGAACATTGAAATCAGCTGGTTTTAAATGGATTCTGATACAGTGTGAGCTCATTCTCACTCAAAGCCTCTCCCTTGGTGTGCCAAAACTGCAGCTGTGCTGAGGTGTGGGGTGCCTGCTTTCTCCCTGCCGTGAGGGAGACTCCGGGACCTTCAGCCTCACTGAAAAACACGGGGCACGCAGAAGAGTACCTTAAAATGGCTGGTACTTCTTCATACAGACTTACTGCCCTCCCGTGGCTGCCAAGGAGCATCTCTAATGCAGAAACAGGGAGAAAAGGGACTGAGGGAAACAATAAAAAAAAAAAAACCAAAACACCAACACCACTATATATTCATTTTAAACCATTTTAAAAGTTGAGTTACAAGGAAGAGGAAGGCAAACACACTGTGATTAACTGGAACTATCTAGGAAGGCAAGAACAAAGCAGAGAAATTTACTGGTTTGTGAGCAGGAGGGAGACCTCCAAATACTTTGTTTTGCAAGGACAGTGGGCCTTGAGCTATTCTTTACCAGAGTCCCACCAGCGAGTGCCATTTACTCGAAGAGAAACGGTCCATCTAATTTCATCCAGTGGCCCCATGGAGGAGACTTCAATAGCAACTGGTGAAAAGGTATGGGAGAACAGACCACTGCTCCTTTTCCTGTCTGTGGTAGATGTGTGCCGTGACCTTGCTGTATCTGCTAACCCTCAGTGGCCCAGCTTCAGCAGGGTTTATAAAGCTCTCACTGAGACACTTCATATTGCAAATGTGTCCTTTTCTCTCTGTGAACCAGGAGATGACATTTCTAGCACAGACTGACTCCTTTCTGAGGGACTTTTTAATGAATGAGACTCGAGTATCCGATGAGAGCTGCTGTGGAAGCACTGCATGGTTCTGCAAGGAGTGTCCTGTTTCTTGTCCTCCTTTATGACCATGCTGCTTCTTGTGCACTCTGCAGGCAGAATGCATCTCCAGCCTTTGATGCACAGTAGACACTTTAAACAAAACACACACAAATCAGTCGAAACCAAAAGCAACAATCAAGTGGCAAGAGGAACCAGCAACAAGCCCAAGCAGCAACTGTGTGGTCAGACGGTAAGAATGCCAAACTGGTTGATTTGCACGTGCTTCTAACAAAGGCACTAAATGCTGCAAGGAGGCTGCATACCTCCCACTGATGGAAAGCCTGGGTTTGCATTAGGCAGGCTTACAGCTACATTTTTGTTCATAGACTTAGCTTCAGTCGTACATGTTAGAGACTGGTGTATGCCCAAGCCCCATCTGAGACTAGATGCAATGAGACACTTTAGACTGGAGAGAAGCGGGCGTGACAGGGATCACGTAGGAAAATGCCAAGACATGGCACCTCCTACGGGACTTCAGGCTGTTGAGTGACATCTGCATCAAGACAGGAGTCACCCCAGCCTACCTGACAGCTGTGCTTTTTCAGGGATGCACATCAGCAGGAGTATTAGGATTTCTTCAGGGTGAGTGACTGCAGTTCAGCAGAGCACGCTGCAAGTTGAAAACAGTGAATGAACACAGTAGACAAACAAACGCTTTGCTCATTCAAGTTGCCAGATTACTGAGTCAGTGTCCTATGTAGTAGCCAACTAGGGAGCAGAGTAAATCCTGCCCACTCCATTTTCACATCTTAGGCCATGCTGCACAATGTTAACATCATGAACAAATCTTTATGCACAGGTGAAAGTGTCAAATGAGACCAGAAATCACTCAATATAATTTTAAAACTTGTGTGTATGTGTGTATATACACACATAAACACACACAGTGAATATATATATTTGTAGTAAATACATACGAACTTTTACACAATTAAGACCACCTCCAGTATATACATGATATACTCCTATCACTCACCAGGACAATACATTTTGTTGCACTGACAGAATTTGTTGCTCAGTTACCTCTTAAATTACAATTTTTATAAGTTATGCAGAATTGCTCAGTGGAAGGCCAATCTTTGGCAAGCACAAGTCTGCAGAAAACCACCAGCTCCAGTAGTGATTCTTCAATATCTGAAGGTATCCCACCAGCTTCCCTCAAATATCAACTCTGCTTTCATAGAAATGAATTGTTTCTAATATGTGCTACAACCCTGTTAAGCCAAGCAGGATTTTTCTTCTAGTACATGTAAATATTTCACATCCTCTCTACACCATGCAATGCAAAAAGTAAAATCACGTTTGCAAGTGACTGTATTCTCATTTGGCCCCATAGCTGTTTTAGTTTAAAAAAAACCCACAAAAACCCAAAACACCAAACCCAAACAACAAGCAAACATAAAGAAAAAACAACTCTCTCATAAACCTTAAAAATCAGCAGACAGAGCTCTAGTGATTTACATTTCCAAAGGGAATACCTTTTATTAATAATTAACTCTGTCTGCAGCTGTTAAGTCCAAACATTGCAAATGTAAGAAATGCGGGCAGAAAACTAAACAAAGAGCAAGAATTACTTACTTGTCCAACCTGAGACACACGTATCTCATAAAAACCCTTATGCAATTTTTAAAAATTTGTTTGAATCACCTGTGTGATGTCCTTGTTAAATCTCAAAGTAGTTTAGCTTGAGCAAGTCTATTGGAAAAAGCACTACCTTAAAAATGCGTTGTTCAAAGCCTTATCTGAAAACTATTTTCAGAGATGAAATTCTGCATCTCTCAATGACATTGCACTATTCACAACACCTTGCATAATGTTACATTTTGAAACACTGACATTGATCAGCTGTCAAAGAAAACAGCTTGTTTGTGTAATAACACTCAGGTAAAAAGAAAAAAATCACAGAACTTGGCTGTTTCTAAAAAACTGACTCTCAGAGTAGACATAAAATGATTTTAAAAGGTGGAGAAAACAGTAAGACTCAGTCAGAACTATTTTTTTTTTTGCAACAATCACTGTGGGTTTTGTTTTCTTTTTTTTAATGGACTCACTTGAAGCTGTGTAAATATTCCTAGCATTAATGGCACCTTATGTAGCGTAATGTAACAGCAGATTAAAGTTTGCACCTCCATATTTTGATACAAACTATGACAGGGTATTTCAAAAAAAGTCCCTTTGACTTTAAATAGCTATTTTAAAATTTGTAATTAAAAAAAATAATCTTTAAACAGTACCAAAACCTAGGTAAACCAAGCCCCAATCAGTGTAAGAGGGCATCTTCATAAAGGGAAGCTAAATCCTCCTTTGGAGTGGTTACAACAGTGCACAGAAATAAGACCAGAAACACACACAAGAAGTTACAGGTCAACTGATTTACTGGAGTTGTACAATAATTCCACCTTATGGTAATTTGAGGACTGTAGTATGGACCCAGAAAAAGATTTCCAAAAAGATAAAATGCTTGAAGGAGACAGGAAAAAGTATCTGTCTTCCCACGCTGAGGATCTGATGCACTAGAACGGGCAGCCCTGCTGTCAGTTGTTCACTGCAGCGGTGGATGTACTCAGAACCAGAAGCCTGATGTTTAAACGTCCCACCACTGACATCCTGACTAGATCCATCACAGCTCACTGTGTCTCACTAAGGTCAGAATAAATAGGCATTTGGGGCAATTTCAACAGCAGTTGTGTGCACAGAGGCCAGCTTATGAATTCAGCCTCACTTCCCTAATGCTCACGCACTGCTCTGTTCTGTGCATGCTGACTGCTATGCTTTTCTGATCACAAGTATGACTTACTTGCACCACATGTTTGCGCAACGCTTCAAAAGTGTGAAGCGTTAGCAATTGACTGCGATTCCAGGGCTAAAACACCTTAGCTTCTGGAAGCGCAGAGCAGACCCTTCACCTCTCCAGTGTCCCATGCTCCATACAGGTTTCTGTGCTCACAACAGTCAGCGTGCACATCAAATAACATAAAACAAATGCTCTGACATCAGCAGCGAGCCAGGCTTTTCACTGGAGTCCAAGAGTCCTGTGAAAGGTCGCAGTTCAACACGTAACTATTAGATTTTTAGTACACCATGTCACAGAGTTAGTGTTTTCCTTACAAATATATGGCACTAAGTGTAAAATTTTATGACTTATTCCAAACAGTGTACAATACTTCACAGCAAAGCTTTAGAAAGAATCCTCCAACTCCCACTTCTTCTAAATGTACAGCTGGTGGGAGGCCAGGGTGTCCATGAATGGTCGCACAAGGTTGTCTGTCGAGAAGTAAAAGACCAAGCCAAAGGTGATGGAGATGGGAAGAGCAGGCAGTGCTTTCTTAAAAACAGCCAGTAATAAAAGAGTTAAGCATAAACCCTGACAGAGAGAAGAGAATAAAAAACACAAGGAGATAAGAGTAAGAAGCCCAGAAACATATCTGTCATCAACAAACTAATACACAAATAATAAGCTATATACACTGGGCAGCAACTGAAGCCTGCATGAGCTACCAGCGGCATGAGGTACGCTTGCCCACACCTTCGTCTGTCAGACAAGCTGTCCAGGTATTTTCTTCAGCAATCCTGAGCACAGGTCTCTTCTGGGAAAGTGGTATAAATAGCTAGTGCTGACATACAGCTGACCCTGAGATGTTAATTTATTTACAGATTATTTTACATTTTGTTCTATGCCATTATGTATGAAATACTGATCCAGCAGATAAAAAGCACTTAAATCCTGGTGAACTGCACAGATAAGGAGTTCCACTGGAGGACTAATACACAGTGGTGTGTACTTCTAACACTTTCCCTGTTTTCAAGGTCTCTTGGGGTAAAAAAAAGAACAAAAAGCCAAAACAAAATATCCACTGCTGTTCTTTTGACTGGATTGCTTACTATGATAGGTGAATTCCGGTTTTATCTGCATAGCAGGCCAAGATCTGTTTTTTTGATCATGTGTGAAAGCTTTTGTACATTTTGGGTAGACAGTGTGGCTAAGTGCATTTAGGCATAGATTCCTCCTCTCATCGAGCCCTTTTTTCTTCCTCCATGATGGCAAAACTTCAGAGACACCAGCCCCCAAAATTTTAACAGCACCACAAAAGAAACAGAATGGGGCGTTTGGCCCCACGGAGAGCCAAGAGAGAGCATTCCCCCAGTGAGGGAGCCCTGTGCTGGACCCCAGCATATGGAGCTAGGTGACCCTATAGGTTTCTCTGACCTGTGAGGTAGGAAAGCTACACTCAACACACTTTTTTTAAGTTAGCTCATTTCTAATTCTCATGCTTTTTGATCCATGATCTTCACAAATGAAAGTCACTGTCTTTCACTGTCCTTGGGATCTAAGTGGGGAAATGGAGGCCCAAGAAGGACAGGCTAATTCATTTTCTTCTACCTTCTAAAACTCCTGCTGTTGCCCTTCTGGTTAGTTTCCATGAGGACACTGGTGTAAACAGCAAGCTCCTAGTAATTATTTTCTACCTAGGTGAAAGCTCAACAGTGTGTGGTCATTAGAGCTAGCAGGACCAAGTCCTTTAGCACTTACGGTATTATCATTGTCTGCTTTTACTGATAATTTCCATGAATTTTTAAGTCTCCTTCCTTCCTGTTTTTTCCAGCATGAACACAAGAACAAGACAGGTCTTCATCCTCTTATTTAGCCATACTCCCTTAGCAAAAGGGAGTTAATCTTTTCAACTATACTTGCTTATCAATTTGGGGTTCACAATATTGACTCTTGTGGCTGACAGAAGTCCTCAATCTTTAACACTGAAGCAAGCACACTAACATAACAGTTCAGCTGTAACTGTTTTCCCTGGGGTAGTTTCACCCCCACCATCTCCACACTGGGCTCTGCTCCAAGGAATCATCCCTCCCAGCCCCATACCATTCAGCTTCTCCCAGTGGCTGTTTAAAGCCTGTCTTTCCAGGCAGAGCACTGGGCTGGGAAATCCAATGGTGGTTTCTCCTAAACACCCAGCATGCTACCTGCAGAGATGTAACAGTGCTCAGCTGCGGGTACTTCTGGCAACACTGCTGTGCTAGACAGGCTGTAGCTGAGTTTGTAAAAAGCTTGCTCACTTACTATGAGAATGGCTACAAAGCAGGCCAGTGTAGTATTCCAGTCTCCACTAGCTGTAGCAGCTGCTTTGCCAACAAGCACACTGTAAAATATGAAGTCTCCAAGGCCCAGCTTCACACCCCCTGAGAGAAGTGGAAAAAGAAAACAAGTGTTACTTCTGCTTCTCCTGTTCTGCTTCCTCCTGAACAAATTATTGTCCCCTGGGGAGCAGGTGAAGGTTCCTGGTTAAATTGTCTGTGTAGCCAAGAGATACTTCCAGAATCACAATCCCAGAACAGATACTGCAGCAGCAAGAAATAATACAGAGTCAGACTCAAGATCTTTGTTGCTCAACAAGTCACAACTTTTCAAATTAACTGCAATTAGGCCAGTCTGGGTAACAGTGTTAACCACAGAGTAAAAACGTCAGGTGCTGACTCTGACTCCACTGAGAACAAGGTATGAAGCCTCCCTTACTTTCCTCCTCCTCGAGCTCCTCGAAAGAAGTGATGGGGCGGGATGGAACAGGACTCCTCGTCTCTGACATTTGAGAGTCTGTGTGTGAATGGCTCCTGTGGTTTTCTCTCCCATCCTCAGCTTGGTTCCATGAAAACAGGCCAAGAAGAGCAGAGAAAAAAAAAAGAAACGTAAGAGGTAGCTACATTTATAACTTGTTTTAATGCCTGAAATCCACACTTCTGTGAAGCTTCTCTGGAATGGGTAAGCCCTTTGTTTCTTGGTGGTGGGATCATCAGGACCAGTTTGAGCAGAGACATTTAGTGGTTTTAAGGAAAACGTCTGTGTTATTATTTGAAACAGTCAGAAGGGTACATGTTTACAGCTTCTTTGGCAGCTACCCAGGAAGGAGTTCAATGGCTTTAACAAGTGAGTACATACACAGAACTAAGCATTGCTCTGCACAGGCTAGAATGATGAGTAAAACCAAGTGAACTTAATATGTACTCCCACATTGTTATATCTTTGGGGTGGAGGTACTCAGGTATTCCCTAACTGGTAGTATGACAAAAATGGATGACTAAGAGGACTGTCATTTATGAGAAAAGTTCTGCCCTGAATCACATTGACATTAGGGCTGCACCATCACACGTACTAAATGGACACAGTTTGTTGTTCACACATTTAATTTTTTTTTTTGTTAAACACATCTAACAGAGCCCTTGGTAGGGCTTTTGGAAGCAGCCAGTCTGTGATATAGTACTCTATCTGACAATTCCTGTTTTCAAGAAGCGCTCATACAAACTTTCCAGTCCACATCAGTCTGATGGGATGCTGCCATTGCAGATGTGAGCAGACTGTGATCTGGGACACATAGAGCTTCCACAGGGGCATTCTGTATGCCTCAGCACGTAGTTTGCTCCTGCTGTGCGCCCAGTTTCAAAGTAGGATTGCATCCCTGCAGTTTGTTAATACATCAGCTGCTTTATCCTGAAATAAGCAGCATGTTCAATTATCAAACCTCAGCATACATTTATTGCTTTAACATAAAAAGGTACTGTCATCTCTGAAGTGCAGCAGGACCAGATGGGAAATCCTCCCAACACCACAAGTCAGATTTTATTCAATTACGTTCAATACTGCAGTTTAACTTGCATTTCAAGAAGATAAAAGCAAAGGCACAAAAACTACCACAGGACCAGCTAGAATGTAAACTTGGAATAAATCAGCTACTGTTGAGTAACTGTCCAAACATAAGCCTTTACCCAAGAGTAAACGTAAAGACGTTCATTTCCTTTGGCAGGGTAAGCCATATTGCACTTATGGGTAGGTAAAAGCATGTCTGCTCGGTGGCAGTGGCCTGAATGCACGACACTGCAATGCACTTAAGTTCACCAGCTCATCAGCATTACATTTATGAGCCTATGTTGTCATCTACCATCCCCAGCTAGTAAAAATACAAACTCCCACTAGCCCACTTTCAGCTTTGACTTCAGTACACCTGAAGATGTGTGTTGGACAACACTTTTGTTCGGTTTTTTGGTTGGTTGGTTTGTTTGTTTTTTAAATAAAGGCAGCCTGAATACTGGAACTTCCTACATCATGTGGTCATCTTCGCTGCCAGTCCACACAGCAGGTTTCAGAACATCACTGAGTTCTGCGACTAATGTTAACAACACTGAAAAAAAATGCATCTGTCAGGGTTCAGGGGCTTACATTTACTTGCAGTCTCAAACACACACATTATTTCCATGGGACAGTGCTTTGTATAGAAGAGCGACATGCAAGCAAACCTGCATCCCATATCTGCTGACTTGGTCCTCTTGCTGCTGTGTCTGGCTTTGCCATTCCGACTGTCCACATCATAGCAGCTAGAAGAAAGAAAGTAATCAGCTACATAAAACATCGGTCGCTATAGCTCAGAGGAGCTAAGTGTTTAGCTGTCCCTAAAAATATAAACCCTTGCCCCTGTAAATACTTTTAAAACACTCACTCTTAGTTGGTTTCCCTAGGCATTTAGAAGGCAAGGTGGGAGAAAATGAAGGCAATGCATCTATTCAGTTTTTAAGAAAGTCCCAGAGCACAAACAGACTAGAGTCATTATAGTCTTCTCTGTAGCCTAAAGAATGCAAAAATCCAGAACTAGGGTCCTCATCTCCTTTGTTTTCTTCCTGGCTTCTGACTTCTCTTCAAAGAAAACAATTTCCCAGGAAATGATGGCAGTACAAAAGGTAACCAGAGGTTAACTTACACAGCTTATTCCACATGTTCTGCTAAAGGTAAAGCACACAAGCGAGGGATATGCAGGAGTTGTTAGAGTGCCACTTTTCTCACTGCCTGTTTGTTTTGATTCTTTCCTGTCAAAATATTGGTTATTTCTGTTTTGGTTCCAAGAACAACTGAAGGATGTTTGGGGGTTTATTCTTGAGATGGATCCCTAAATTAAAAAGGAATACAAACCATTCTGAAATCTGTGGAAGAGAACTCAAATCAGCTGTTTATTTACATGTGCATCAGTCTCCCTGTTTTTATAGAAGCTAAACTAAACAAAATAAGCCAAGGCAAACACAGTGCCTGCTTTTCCGCTACAAGCTCAGCCAAGGTGATGTTTTTGCATCTAGAGAGAGCCACAGAATGTGGTCTTGCAATGGAGATGGTGACATTCTGCACAGGAACGTTTTGTTCAGTATTTATTATTTGTTAAATTGCATTCTCCTTTAGAGAAACTCTTGTTTGATAACTAAAATATGTGAGAGTTCATCTAGATTGTCTTGGGTCAGTATAACAGAATCTAGTAAAAGGGAGGTCAGCTGAAGCCAGCAGAAGCTCTGCTTGGAACATACAAAAGCATTTATATAACATTAAATGCTTGGAAAAAAAAGATCAGTCAGGGTGGAGGCGTCCTCAGCTTAGCACCCAACATTTGTAAATACCCATTTATCTTACAAGCGATGTAATGAAAAAGTCAGCAAGGTCCATGAATCACTTGAGTCCAGCTCCTGTGAATGCTGAGTCGCCTGCTTTCCAACTGTCTTAATCTTAAGCACATATGTAGCTTTGTGGATAATGGCATCAGACACTGGCTGTAGTTAAACAGCCCAAGAAAGCCAGGGAAGAGACAACTAATTTTGTTTGAAGAGCAACACTTGAATAGAGCCTATTACAAAGCGAGCAGCCACCCAGTGAACAATCAAGCAAATATATTCTGAGCGCTGCCATCCATACAGTGCACAGAGCAAGAGGGCGCTGCAGGAAGAACAGAACTTCATTGCACATTTAAAGTGTGTCTATAAAGCGTATGAACAAGGAATAAGTGTACTGAGTGAGCATCATCTAATCCCAGAACTTTGCAAACACTACTGGCCATATAACACACATTTTTGTATGCAGAACAAAGGGACATGTTCCACACTGTATTCACGAAAGGATAAATCTACTTTTGAACATTTCAGCTTCACAAGGCAAATGTGCGGTCCCTTTGGCTAATTAGAGTTAGCACCATTGTAACTGATAAACAAGGACTTGTACAAATGGTCTCTTCAGAGCGTAAATGCACACCAATTTTAGGGCAAGGAAGTAAGTAAAATAGTGTTCTTTGGTTTGACACAAAAACAGGTTGTGAATTTAATCTGGTTAAAAACATTAACATTCTAATCTTACTCACAGGAATATATTAAAGCAGGAAAAATGGGCTCATTCCTCTCCTGTGCAGTTTCTACCAGCATTCTCAGTGGCCCCTTGGGACAGAGAACAGCCATCAGATCTGCAAAGAAAAAAGGGCCAGACAATCTCATCTCAAACTATCATGCATATTTTACATTCTTTATCTTTAAAAAAGCTATTCTACCATCAAAATGACATCTACCAATATTAACTGGATGATTTCCAGAACAGCACTTTCTGCTATTTCGCATAACTCTAGATGTTCTAGTCCTTGAAGATGTTGTTCACTTCAAATACCATCCCCCAGACTTAATTTAATAAGAGTTTTCATTGTGCTAATCCTATAAAAAGCCTCTTGAGAATACCACATTATTTCTTTAAAAGTAGGCAATAGCATTACATCAAGGTGTTAAATTTAATTAGAGGAGGACTGGGGGTACTTTGTTCACATTCCACAATCCATCACTGTGAACACTGACTCTGTTTTTCACATGAAGGTGGGTCTTTGGTCCAGTCCCTCTTTGCCTACTCTCCCTCCTCTGTCACAGCTCCTCACCAATCTGAATGTTACCTCCCAGATGCCTCTTGTTCTGCAGGTTCTCATGAAACTTTTAACACACGCCAAAATCCATGATCTCTCAATAACTGTAAACAAAACCTGCAAAACTATCAGGTTGCTGCTGATAAAAATCCAGCCACCCCTGCCATGCAGTCAGATGTGGTTTGGTACTTCCCTGACCTGGTGTTCCACTTCGAAAGATGTGGTAGGGTACAGTATCTACGTGAACGAGTTAGCAAGAGACAAGCCAGGGAGTCAACTTAATTGCCCATCTGCCTCTTCCTAAAGCTGTTAGCACCATAAAGTTGTTTTTTGAATGACACGCACAGTCCTGAGATTTCCTCAGAGTAACCTCTCCATGAACCACACCTTGAGAGTCACAACCCAGACTTACCATAGATGGAGATTGCACCTAGAATCACCCATGCTGACCACTCAGGTAGATATTTAATGAAAACCAGTGCCATCAGAGCACTGATCATAATGAGATACGCTTGCTGGAGCTGCAAGGGACCTTTCCAGTGTATGCAAATCATTCCAACAGCTCCAAAATTCCAGATGACTAAGAACAGAGTGGGGTAATCCATGGCCACGTTATAAGTCTTCAGTACTTCACTGGAATACAAGAAAACGTAGCTAAGCAATAAAAGCGACTGACAGACAAAGCATCCTACTAGCTGTAGTTAAACAAGCCTCCTACTACACCAGGAGGAAGCAGGCTAAGAAGCAGCTCTCATCAGGAAGGGGAACCTGCCTTGCAGCCAATTGCTGGTCTTGGCTCGCTGTTCCTCCTGCTGGGGATGGACGTGCCATGTGCGCAGACAAGCACCACACTGCCTTAGTCCTGAGGTCAACAGTGATTCCAAGGGTGTGAGCAGGCAGGATTTCAAGTCTTAACTGAACAGAGGCCTGCGGCTACATGACTGTCTGCAGCAAAGTCGTCATGTAAGAGTCATCCCACCAGATGCATGATGCTCACAGTTAAAGATGAAAAGTTTTAACAAGTGTCACTAGCAAGTTGAAAGCTTGGTTCTACGTGAGCCAGGAGCTAAGGGAATGAGCTTGAAACAACGTAGTCCGAGAAAAAGGCAAGACAAATCAGAGAACCAACTAGGCACATAAAGTTCCTTTCCACTTGCTTCTCAACATATAATTCAGGGCCTCTGTACCACAAGGTTCAGCCTTTTCATTTCTGGCTCATGGCATCACTTCCCAGTGATTTTTGTAGAATAGGCATTGTAAATCAGGTATTGCCTATTAAAGGCCTCATATTCTATTTTTCAAAAAAGAAAGCTATCTCATTCTAACAATTTTTAAACTTCCATTTGGAGAAGGGGAGACATTCCTTTCCTTGTTCGAGTCGGGGATTTTGTGCAAAGAGGTGAAGGAGCCCAGAACTGCCAGGTCACCTGCACCATTCCCACTTACCCGAGATATATGTAGGTAAAGAGGAAGAGCAGCATCAAAGAGGACAGGATGAGCCAGCCATGGATGAACTATCAAGGGCAAGAAGAGACAGTGATTGAAGGGGCTGTTCCCCCTCATGCAGGTTGCTGTGCTGCATGCACTATTGACAGAGCTTCCTACTGTCCAGCAGTCTCCTTCACTCCTCCTCCAGTTTCCAAAGACCCTGGTTTCCCCACTGCCAGCTGCTCTCCATTCTCCCAAACTGTTACATTTTATATTCTATCTCTTGGTCTTTGTTTTTGTTGGCTTAGTTAGGATTTTTTAGTCTTTATCCTATCCATTTCCATGGGTATCCATACTGGCTCCTAGCTTGGACAGGTAAGTACATTCTCTGCTTGGTGTGCAGGAGGAGAGGTTTGCCCAAGGCTATAGAATAAATCCGTCTCAGGGCCAAGTTTAAAAAGGAGCAGTGGCCAGTGCTCAAATGCTGGGCTGGTACCACATGTAACAACTCCCTGGGCAGCACAAAACCTGCATGTGCCTTTCCCTCCAAGCCATGTCCCCTTCCACCAGAGCCTCCACAGGCAGGAAGAATACCAGTTCCCACAAAGCTTGTCTGGAACTTCTTAAGAGAAGAGATTCACAGTAAATGGTAGAACTGCAAAACTTTTTGATCAGATGGAGAAGACTCAGACCTGACTAACACAAAGCAGCAGGCCTTGTTTTTAAGAGCCTACCATTAGTGACAAAATTACAGCAAAGCATATTCGGGGGCACAGCTCTACCACCGCTGACAAAGGCTTCTGTACAATATGATTCTTGCTATGACTAAGATGTGGACTAGCCAGTGCAGTGCCTGTATTTCTCGCTGACACACAAGCCCCACTTGAAGTCAAGTTCACAGCATATAGTTGGAAAAGGTTCTGGCATGAATGCTTTACCTTGTAGCAGCGATATTTATAGAGCAGAACTAGGAACACAGTCATTACAACGATGACGCTGATCATTATGATGGTGTTCAACACTGAGTTCAAGAGACGCTGGCCCACAGAGGGGGTATCCTCACTGAAAGGGGTGTAGATCCTGCAGTATAAAGCAAAAGCCGTATAAAGTACATAAATTCTCTTCTAAGTGCCCCAAGATAAAACCAGACATCTCTGTGTGTGGGAAAGAAAGGGAGGTATGAATGCCAAGGGCAGCAAATATGAGATGTAGCCTCTGAAGGGGCTGGGCTCCAGTTAATCAACTAAAAATTAGTGGTCTTTATTAAAAGCACATTCCTACAGAGAAGCTGTGGCTGGCAAAGCTCTAAACAAAAAGACCCAGAGTATAAATTACTTCATTTAAGTTTAGTAACGTCTCCCCATGCCATGAATTTTTATTGCATGCTCTGGACCCTCTCCATGATAACTGTAAGGATACATCCCAGCTGCTGTCCTGAAAGGGGGGGGGACCTTTTCTTTCCACACTTAGTAGGAGAGTCTTGGCCTCTTTTATCCCTTCTCATCACCCTGCACCACCACCCCACCACCCCCATTTTGTTTCCTTTGGTTCAGTTCAAGGGACCACGGTCCCCGTTTCTCCACCCACCATGTGAAGCACAGTTAGAGCCCCAGGAGTGCTCTTGGGCACAGTCAGAAAGAGCTGGATGGAATTACGTATCCACACCATGAGTCTTTAGGAACCAAAAATGTCATCAGGAAATGAGACACTCATCCGAATGAACATGCTATTCCCTGATTGCTGCCAGCTAGTGGGTGAACAGACCAGGAGTTCAGCCTGGGCCTTTTATGCTGCCTGTATGAAGTATGAAGCAACTTCATTATTACGCAGCTCACAAGCTTCGCTTAAGGTGCCCTAATGACAGTGCTAACAAATCAGTATAATGCAGGTATGGAAAGACCTACACAGATGAATGCAGCATACTTGAGTAAGATCTTTGTACATTTACGCAGCCACCTTTAGCTGTGTAAAGGTTCTCCCAACCTGCCAAGGAAGCACTCTGTGTACACAGACACACGTGCGTGGAATGTATGTGTAAAGTTAGGGATCCTAGGTACTCAGAGGCTGTTTTGAAGACCCCACTTACAGCTGCCCGTTTTTCTCCGTATAGAAGCGCACTGACTTTATGGTGGCGACGACAACAATCATACAAAGGGTGACAGGCACAAAGAGCATGATTACATGCTTTGCTCCATATTTCAGAGTCAGTTCCTCCTCTTCATTTTCTGAGGCGCTTTCTCTCACTGGAACACCCGAGTCAGACATGTCCCCATCAGCAACATTGTTAGGGCTACGGCTGCTACCTGTTCGCCTCTTCTGAAAATAAATAATTAGCAAATACATAAGACCTCCTTTGTGTTCAAAGCTTCATTCCACCGTATTTCAACTTATTCCTAATGGGAAGGTACCAACTGAACAATACAATTAGAAATTCCATTACAAACAGGCCGCAATTGACTTCTGAAACCAAAACCATGAATATCTATGGGCTTCTTCAAGTCCAAGTACATAGATGGACACATGCACATGAAGGGTAAGGTGCACAGAACTGAGATAGAAGAAATATCACCTGAGGTAACATAAGCTTGATCAGTTCCTCCTCTCACAGCAGTGCTGTGCTTGCTTTATCCCGCTGCTTTGCTGGCAGCGGGACTAGATTCTGTTGTAACATTTGCTGCATTTGACCAGAGCAGACAAGGGGGTTCTGGCAAAACAAGAAGGCTGAAAAGGATATCCTGCAAGAGTCATATGTACATCATGTCCTGATTAAAAGCCTGTATCTTTACCAAAAGGAAGGAAAAGGGAGGAGTATATATGGAGATAAAAAAAGGGGGTAAGTCACAGTGGAGGAAATAGGAACAGGCACTGCTGCTGCTGGCTGAGAGAGTGACACCAGAGAAACAACACTGGCCAAAGCCAATCCTAGCAGCCAGTCTGCTGGGAGCAACTGAGGGGTAGAAGGACTACGTCTATCATCATACCCCATTTCTTGACTCCCCAGGAAGGACGCATACCTACCCTGTGTGCCTGCGCTTCCCCTGCTTCTGAGGCTTGCAGGCCATCCTGGTAGGACGGTACTGGAGGGCTCTCTGCAGACATCAGGGATGTTCTCTCATTGCAGGGCTCCTCCTCGCTGTCCGAGTTGTTCATGAATGTGAGCATTATTGCTTTCCCAGGGAGCACTCAGGAGGAACACGGCCAAGCACTACTCAAGGCTAAGGGGACAAGCAGAGCAGAAGGAATGAGAAACAGTGAACACTGCAGTGCAAACAACTGGAAGTCTGAAGAGGAGACACAATTTCAGCAGAGAGGCTGCAGCACGCTATGGAACTGCATCTCCCTCTAACAGCTGATTTAGCCTGCTGTCATGCCAGGCATGACAACCCGCTCAGTTAAAGTCACGGTGATTTTTGCAGTCAGGGGAAAGGCAAAATGCATCACTGAAGCAATTTAATACTTTTTCTTTGCCACAGTTGCTGCCTCTGTCTTCCTTCTCCCATTAGTACACCTTGAATTTCACGAAGGAGGTTTCTCAGTGTTTAGTGTTTGTTGCACATGGGCCAAACAAAGCTTCACCTCAAATGCGGGCTGCCTGCTAGAAAGCTAAGAGAGCTCGGCTCTTACACAACACTCCCACAAGCATCAGCAGGTAGCAAAAGTTTCTCAGTAACCCAGAGCCTTGGCTTTACATAAGCCACAAACCAGAAGTTACACGCCGTCTTCCCTGTTATGACTGTTTATTAACCAGACGAATTTCATAAGCAGTTCTTCTCTTTGGCCATGGATAAGGAGAGGTTTGTGTAGAAGGGGAAAGGCCTGTTTCCTTAGGTGAGCCACTTTTTTTTTCCCCCCTTATGTTGCCTTGCGGTTAAAAGCAAAACCACTTGGATGGGCCACAACTTGGAGTATAAAAGTGGGGGCTAGAAATGTTCGGCCTCTTTCCACCTACTACTGTGGAGAAAAACAAGCAAAGCAGCGGCACAGTGCAGAGAGGAAAGGAACAGCTCTTCTTTCTAGACACCAGAGAGAAAAGGTGCACCGCCCGGGATACTGCAAAACAGCCTTAAAGCCAGGATTTCAGGAAGCTCTAAAGGCAGGGGGTAGGAAAATTCCATTTAGCCTTTATTAAGTCAGCTTAACAAAGCAACTGGAGTAAATAAGGATAATTCAGTCACCTTTTTATTCTCAGCCACTTGTCCATAAGCAAACCAGATTTGTAATGCATGGTTAAGCTGTCATATCTACAAGAACACCTCCTCTCCTCTGCAGTATTTTACTCAAGCACTCTGCAAGGAAAAGCCTCTGTGTCTCAGGAAATATATCCAACTCAGAAGAGGAAGCTGAAGAAGCCATGCGACTTGGACCAGTCACTTAAATCTGAATCACGCAATCACAGCCCAACCCGTGCACTATGCTGTCTATCAGCCAGTTTGAGAGGTCAGAGTGGATACTTTGAAGATCTGTGAGATATTCTTGCTTCTCACTAAGGAAACTGAAGTTCACTTTGGAGGAAGAAAAGAAGGAGGAGTGGGAGATTCCCTTTTCTTTCACAACCTCCTCAACACATCTGGCACCTTCAAGAAATTTTAGAATGTCAATCTGCCCAAGTGAAACATTTTTCAGACATCTGTTCCTCCCCTGCCTTCTCTTCAAGCATTTTCATATCATTTTGTTCCTCTTTTAGTGATAAAAGTGGTACAGTTACAGGAAACAAAGGGGTAGCCCTCGAGCCAGGCCGGTCAGCTTCACAATAATACTGCGTTCTTCCTGAGGGAGACACCCAACACCTGCATTTGTGTGCTTATTTCTTACAGAGCCCAAATATCTCCACTCCGGGTGTTTAACACACTCTTCTGACTGAATATGTGGGGGCTCATAATTTATAGCCAAGAGCCTAGATTCTGGTTCAGTTATAGGATTTAGGCCCCCTTTAAAGAAGTCAGGTACACAAAGTCATTCAATCCTGACATACTTCTGGATCTGTGAAGAGGTTAAGTTATGCATGCCATGGGATCTGTGACCCACAGAATTTAAATAACTCTCAAAACCTTCTGCCCATGTCAGAGACCAGGGAAGAAATAAAGATCTACTCTCTGATAGTTTGGGACCAATATTACGTTTTAACAACCCAATGAAAATATTAAAGAACTTTTTCTCCCACTATTTAAGAAACCGCAACACAATTTTTGCTATATGAACAGAGCAGTTCTGCAGAGGATTTAGAAGCGACAGCCAATTAGCCTACTTTCAACATCTTAGTTGTGCCCACTAGAGGAGTTAAACCAATAGCAAAACCACAGTACTAATTACTAACCTCCACGATTACATGGAAGAATAACCTTATGTTGTAATAAAGCTGATTTTTGGGCTGGACGTTTTCTGTTATTCTCCCTCAACAAGGACATGGACATACGCAAAGATGCAAAAAAACTTCTGGCCAACAGGCAGACTCAGGCCTGAACACAGCTTTACTATCCCTTGTTTACAAGACTCTGGTTTCAGAGAGGGCTGACAAAAACAGACCCCAATGCATCTGGGGTTTTACATGAGTTCCTGTGGCAACCAACCCTCAACAAATCCTCAGACACTGTACTCACAGCTGCCTTAAACTCACCCAAATATGTGGTCCTGCCAGAGGGGTTGTCCCACTATCCTCAGCTTCTCTGGTGCCAACACCAGGTGCTCATCAGCTGTCTAGCTCTTTTGAAAAGACAATGGGCACTTGTTTTCCTTTGCTTTCAGAGCCAGGTTCCAACAGCCCCAGTAGCAGTGCCCACAGGAGGGAAAGGAAGCACTGAGTTGTGCCCCTTCCAGTAGGGTCGAGCCTTACGGTGGCAAGCCCTCAGCTCACTCCCAGATACCCACCCACCCTCACCTCAGGTCTGCAACACCTATAGCAGCACAGCTCTTAGCAAGCAGGGGTCTTTGACATACAGTTTGCAGAGGCATGAACATCTGCCCTCCTCCCCTGCCCCACCACAGACCAGGCAGGAAGTTTGTCTAATGCCACTATTTATTCATCAGAGCTGCACTTTGAACTGGCATCAAGGCTGTGCTGGCTGCCGGAGAGAGCTTTGGTTTAAGCAGTCTGCCCTTCAAGAGAGGAAGGACCAGCCTGGTCACTCTCACACCCACCTACCCAGCTCAAGAGCACCTTCGGGCTGAGCAGAGTGAAAGAAGAGAAAGCCTCTGCCCTGGGGCCTTGCTTGCCAAATAGAAAGGGAGCCACAGACCACCAGGCGACCAAGAAACGGGTGTTACAAAGCCACACTCTTTTCTGATATCATTTCACTGGTTAAACTAAGGGAAGGGGCCTTGTGGAGATGATTTCTGCCTCCCAAGGATGCTGGGTACCCCGTAACCTTTCCTACTCGTGCGTATGATACCAAATATATCAGTGCATACTGACTGTTTTCCTAGGCTGAGGTCTAAGGGGGAAGAGCAGTTCAGGAAAGGAAAAAATGGAGGGCTGAAACAAGAATGCTTCCTTTCTGGTTACTGCAACAGGAGGAGGTTTCAGGGTGGGGTGGAAACGCAAGCTCTATCAATATTCAAAGAAAGCTATAAAACATGGTCTGTCAAATCTAGTAATTGAAGGAGATGAGCAACACGTGCTAGAACATCATCAAAGTGACCCAGGAGGTTGCAGGGTTATCAGGCAAGGTTTTCCTCTGTGGATAGATTCAAAGCATTAAGTCCCATTCAAAAATCATATGACATTTAAGAGCCAAAAGACCAAACTCTCAAAATTGTACGGCAAAAATGAAAGGGGACAAAAACTAGGTCAGTAGTAAGTACTTCTTATAACGGAGCAGCTAAGGAGGGAATATGATGACTCCTGCTTTACAGCAGTCTTGTGAAGCCTGCCAGAGAGCAGGAGTCACCGTTTCTCTTCTTCCAGATGTCCTTTGTGCAAAGGGACCTCTTTCCTCAACGGCGATAAATCAGCTTTATGGATTTTGATGAAACTGGGCCAATTCACACTAACATTAGGATCTAGCCTCGGTTTGTCTTCTAACATCATGCTGCAACATCACTGTGCTGCAAACAAACCTAAATTCTTTTCTTCGCATTTCATCCATCACAAACAATACCAGAACAACATACAGCACAGAATAGCTGCTATAGGCCACCAGAACACTTAATAATCCACTCGAGAGCTAAATTCCTGTGTATACATATTGTTCTCTTCAATAGCAATTAGATGAAGAGAATTAGTTCTCCTTTGCTGTATTTAGATCAAGGGAAAGCTCTGGGCTGACACTGACAGCGTGATGTTCTCCTAAGTCTCAGCTGTTGCAATCACTGCTGCTGGCAAATACAAAGAAGAGGAAAAAACTCTGAAGAAATCCTAAGTGGTGGGGCCAAGATTAGGAGGAAAGATTTCCAGGTTCTTGCGAGAATGTGCATGCTGCTGAAGTGACAGGTGTCTTGGAACACACCATCTCAGTGGTCAAAAAAGAACTTGCAAATGCCGTTCACTCTCAGCCCCAAAATGCAAAAATAACAAAACATGAGGTACTGTGGGAAGTTGTAGAGATTTGTAGCCCTCTTCCTCCTTTTCAGGGCATGCCAACATAGCTGAACTAGCACTACTTTCTTTTGCCCCACACAAAAGGCACCGCATAGCCCCAAAGGGTTATTTTGCTGGGAGAACTGAAATCAGACCCTCCCCAGGAGCATCAGAAGGATTATTTTGCCAGCAAAAAGCCCAAATACACTAGCAATCAACTTTTTGTCACAGCATAAAGGTGCCACAGCCCTGCAGACCTACTTACACCTGTGAAACCTCAAAGCCTGGGTCAGACCTCACACGCAGGAGCAGCTACTCGCGTTGGTCCCAATGCTGCCGGGGGCATCGGAGCCAGCGGGTGCTGGAGGTGACACCCTGGGGACACCCAAAGACACCAGCGTTGGGGCTGGGTTCCTGCCTCCTACCCGAGCACCTGGAGCTCTGGGGTCAGCCAGACACAGCGGCGCGGAGCCCTGGGTGCTCCCGCTCCCCACTGGGCCCGCCGGTGGGCACAGCATACGCACCAGGGCTGCAGGGCTGGGTCAGCTTCTGTGTCCGTCCAAGCGCATGGCCAGCCCGGCCATGCACGCAGCGGCTGGCGGAGAGAGAGACAACAGGCACTTTTTTAAAAAAACAAAAATGACAACAAAAAAAACTCCTACCAGTCAGAGATTTTGCAGGAGGCCAGAAGGAGACCTTGCACACTTACAGGCGTTTTCCCCAGCTGCCCTTTCTAATGCTTAAAAAACAGGTTGCACGAAAGGCGTGCCGGCAGCGCTTCCGAATGAAATCCCAGGTTGCAGGCAGGACTGCTGCTACCCGTGTATTTCTCCATATATTACCCCTATATTTCTCCACCCCAGGGGAAATATATACACATATATTTTTATATTTTACAGTATACGTACACAAACACATATATAAAAATATCTATTTTATATATACATATATATAAAATATGCACATGTACAAAAACATACACGCGCCTACGCACCCCCCACCCCTATAACTTTCAGGAGGCCGACCCAGCAAGGCTGCCGGCCCCCGGCCCCCCTCGGCCCCCTGCCGGGCCCCGGTGCGGAGCGGAGGGGCCTCGCACGCCTCTGGCAGCGCGGCGACCCCCGCCTCCCGCGCGAGCGCCGGCCAGGCCAGGCCCCGCCCCATCCCGGCTGGCGGGCAGCCAGAGCCCGCGGCGGCCCAGCGGGGACCGGCCCGGCGGGGACACGCAGAGGGACAGGGACCGTGGCCGGCCCGGCGGGCCTCCCCGGGCCGCCACCGCCCCGTACCTGCTCCCGACACAGCACCAGCTCCTCTCCGCTCCCATTGGCTCCAGCGCACTCCGGCCTCAAGGCTAGCCGGGGCTGGGGGTACGATCGCGCCCGCCGATTCGCCGCAACGCCTGTCGCTCAGCGGCTATCCCCGCCCTCTAGCCGCTCTCCTCCAATCGGAAGGAAGGGTGGGAAAACGGGAGGCCAACAGAAAGGCGGCTCTGCCTACTCTCTCCCTCCGGAGGTGAGGCGAGCCGTGAGGCGGCGGCTGTGAGGCGGCGGCCGCGCCGCTATGGGGCGGTGCAGGGCGGCGCGGGTGTCCTTCCGCTGCGAGGGGCGGCTGCCCGGGGGTATGCGGCCCTGCCGGGGGGAGCGGCAGCGCCCGGGAGGGGGCCGTGGCTCGCGACACCGGGCGCCGGTGTCAAGGCTTCCCCCACAGCGGCAGCGAGGGAAAGGGGCGGCTCGGCTCGGCTCAGCGGGGGCCGCTCCTGCCGGCTGCCCCGAGGGGGCCCCCCCGGGCGCCGCGACGAGCGGCTCTGGGGAAGCGCTGAGCGTACGGGCGGCGCGGGTGAGCCGGCCGGCAGCGCCGTCAGCCTCCCCGCAAGCCTAATGGGCGCGTGAGATGTGTGGTGCCGGTGAAAGGCAGTTTTAAACTTGAAAATGCCTGGCTTTGTGCCTGTAACTTACCGCTCGTATGGACCCCGTAACTAACCGAGCCGCCGGTGTGCTGGAGCCCTTTAAATGCTCGTCGACGGCTTTAGTAAACGGGAAGGCTGTGCGAGTGCGCAGACCCTGATCCAAATAAAAAGGTAAGGGGAAAACACGGAGGAGTAAATGGAGAAACCAGAGGAAATGGCCGAAGAATGGTTCTTTTGGAGTTGTGTCTGACCTCTGCTGATTTTACAGATCAGAGGGATGAATAAAGGAAAATTACATTTTCACGATTTGCTGTGGGTGTGAGAAGTTTCTGTTTTCAGAGTATAAGCCTTTTTGCTAAAAAAAAAAAAAATAGCATGACAGTAAGTAAGATAATCCTGCAGATAGATAAAGCGTTTTCAATCAGCATACAAACCACTCCTGCAGTTAAATGAAATTAAGGTTCTGGCAGCTCTATATTACTCGCTTATAAACCATGCAGCAGGCACAAAAACTGGAGTGATGGTAAACTCCCTCCACTGCTGGTGTTGCTTCGGAAGAACCTTGGGCACAAACACGGGGAGTATTTGCAGCAGAGCTTCACCTTCCTCTTTGCTTTGTGTCCTCTGGGATGATCTTCCATACGAGAGGAACAGTGTGAGATGGCAATGAAGGAGATGCGAGGTACAATAAGTAAACTTCCCTGCTATATATATTATTGGAAAAAATTGAATTTTTTGCATATTTCAAATCTGAGTTTGCCACCGCATTCTTTTCCCCAAACTTCCTGCATAATATTGGTGACAAATGATGTACCTTCTTTATACCTGTAATCCTTATTTTGAGCTGCTTTGCACACATAAATAAGTTACATGCAGAATTCTTCAGAGCCTCAGAGAGCTGCCAATCAAAGCAGGGCCATCTGTCCTCTGCCAAAGTAAAGTCAGTTTAGAAAAACTGATAAACTGCATGCTTGGCTGCGTTCTTCACCAGCAGAGTATCAGAGTTCTTTGTAACAGGTTTCTCTCAAAGACTCTGTCTATCCTTGGTCTTTGCACTGAGCTGCTGAGTTCCTTTTCACTGGACGCTTGATCCAGCTGGAGGATTTTTTTAAATGGGAATTTCTCTGATTAATTAAATCTTTGACACAGTGTACAGTCAGCTGCTTGTCAAGTTTGTTTACTATTAGGAGAAGGAGCAGTTTTGGTTGCACACAGATTTTCCACAACTGACAGTAGTTTTACACCCCGTTACTTTTATGGGAACCTTACATATCTGACACAAATTTGGGATAATAGTAAAAATATTTATCTGTTTTAAAACATTTTACATTTCCAAGCCAAAGCATCGACAGTCTGACCTGCGCTGTTCTTCACCTCGCTGGCAGCTAGCCAGTCCCTCTGAGCCTGCCCAGAGCCATCGCCACGCCAGCAGCAAGCACATTCCCAGTGAAAGCCCCGGCCTGCCATAAATCTGTGCTGGCAACAGGTACTTTGTTCTTAGGCACATTAAAGTCACTGGAGCTGTGTGCAGATTTCATCCATGTGGAGTGATATGCTGAATTAGGAGCAAATGTGTTTTCTCACGGGTGAACTCGCTTCATTTTTCACTAGCACCCATCAGTGTCTCCCTTATTCTTTTCCTTCTCAGCTTACTCCACCTCTACCATATAATGGACACAGCAACCTTTGGTAATTAATGCTTTTTCTTGCCCACCCTTCCCCTTCCCTTTTTATGCTATTTTTCCTAATTATATGTTCATTTCACTGCCCTTCCTCTGGCTGGTTCCAGTCAGCAATATATCTGTATTTACCTTTACCTTGGTAGATCCCCAGGGCTAGCAAATAATTTGGTTGTATTATCAAAGGCACGTGCCCCAGAATTCTGATGCAGGTTCCTGTTTCCCTCCAAATCCTGACATTTTAACTAGTAATACCAAGTGGTTTTTATTTGCCTTCTGCTTCTTTTAATCTGTCAGGAAATTTTCATTGCTAACACCTGTTTTGCTGTTTTTCCCCTCAAATATCACAGAGAGAGAAGTTGCGTTTTTTTCTCCCTTCCTTTTTCAAATAAAAGCTGAGACTTCCATGCAATCCCAAGCCCCCTGAAATCAAAGTATGTGGGTGTTCACCTGAGCGGGGCAGCCTCTTAGGAAGCAAGCTCTCTTTAATTCAACAGCAGGTAGCGGATACCCCATTCAGCACGGTCATGTGGATTTCAGAGGCTGTACATACCTACAGGTCAACTAAAAGCCATGCTTCTAGTCAGGCTGCAAGACAACAGAGATGAGTGTGTCAGTCCTTGTCCTCCCATCCCTACTAAGAGCCTTCTTCCTTAACTGCTGGGTGGGCTTTGTCTCCTTCTTCTAGGGGCTGAAGGGATGGGAACTGGTTTTACAAGCCCAGTTGATCTTTTTTGGCAGCTTTAGAAGCTAAACTGGCAGCTTTTTTTCTCTCTTAAAAATGCTGCTCTTGAGTATGAAGGGCTCTGGAAGAAGAGAAAATTAACACGAATTACACGGGTGTCTAGCCACTGGTCTGGAGGTCTCTGGCCTGGAGTTTAGAGACAAAAAAATTCCTTGCTTCTTTCCACATTTTCACTGGATCCTCCCTTTTGCTCTCACCCTGCTGGATGAGCAGAAAGAGGTGTAGGTGTCGTGCAACCTAACAAAGGAATTTTGGAAAAAATGTCAGGTACTGCAGCCTTCATGAATGAACTGATGGCACTGGGGCCATGTGTACATGAAACCCAGCTGTCTTTCTGAGAATGCGTATTCTGCCTGCCTCCTTTGTAGCTTTTGGAGGCAAAAATCTAGTTTAACTCAGTCTTCCTCTTCCGTACCCTCAAGTGGTTAATAGGAAGATGAAGAGTTGTTGCAGTCACTCCTTTCTTGGGAGCTACTACCACATAGCTTTCAGTCAGAATGTCCCTTCACATGTTTTTTCCCTAGCTGCATCACATGAGAAGCATCTGACCTGAGAGCAAGTTAAAAGACTCTTTGAACAAAGCCCCGCACTGTATTCATATGACCATAAAAAAATATTTCTGCTTTTTTTTCTGTTCTTTAAACTGATCTGTGAAGTCATTTCCTTGAAGGATCTCTCACAGATAATATAAAGTATGGCTGTTCCTAGGAAAATCATGTGATCACAGCTTTTTCACTTGGGTGGTCAGTGTCTCTCATGAGAAGCAATTGTCACCAGGCTAGTGGTTATTCTGAAGTACATAGGGACGTTCTGTGGGATCGCCCTAATGTGCTCCATTTTAGTACGTAGACATTTACAGTAGGAGATCTCAGGGAGTTTTTGGTCATAAACTGTTACAATCATCCAAATATAATTAAGGAATTGTGACTGGTTTATTTCGGGAGGTATAAATAATACCAGGAAATAGGAGTACTGACACAAATTCAAACACTGAGATGCTCCCTTGGCTTTTGAATAGAAACAGATGCAACACCATCTGTCAAAAGAATATTAAAACCTCTTATGCTTACACAGAAGATATAAATAGGGTCAGGTCCAGCATATCTGAAGTTTTATGCAGAATAGACGGTATTTTCCAAGAGTCTTGCTCGGTTTATTCCACTCTGTAAATCTGCAGTCCCTCAAGGAAAGGTCATTACTGAATACCAAGGTAAACCTTTTTCTCATAACCGAAGGAGATCTGCTCATTTGTAAGATCATTGAGCATGCAGCCAGGGCTCACGACAGAGTGCCACCTGTGGATGGGTATCAGGTATTGGTGTCACACTTCTGTGTTGATTTTTAGTGATCCCACATGGGTGTATCCATGAAGCCTCAGGTCCAACCAGACGGTTTAGACTTCTGCTGCAGTACCACAGACCATGGTACATCCTTCTGCCTAAAACAGAGATAAAATACAGATCCAAAGTCCCCTAGACTGTAGACTATTGATCTGACTTTTGGAAGCACATCTCCATCGTAAGGGGCTACTAAGTTGTGCCATGAATGTTCATTCAGTACCTGTGTCCCATGGTACTGTGTAGACCTGAGGTCATCTCACAGTCCATTCATTCCAGAGTCTATAGTATCATAGAAGCTGTGTAGAAGGCTGCTTTCTAATGAGTCTAGAAATGAGCTAAACCTGAGACCTGGATCAAACAGACAAGGCCATGGTGGTGGGAGGGGAACAGGAATCAAGTCTGGTTAAGTGGGCAGTCAGGAAGCAATCAGTGATGCATCCAAATCAACGCAACACCACCAAAGTCTTGCTTTTAAGCAGAGGGTCTTTGCAGGCCCGTCAAGGAAGAGCAGGCTGCTCCAACAGGAGTGACCTGTGCCTGCTCTTGCTGCCATGGTGCCCTCTGGACCACTGTCTCATTCAGACAGTTTCTCCTTCCTCCTTATGTGCATGTTTTGTACAGTTTTGCTAAAGAAGCAAATATTTCTCTAGGAGACAAATGTACTGATGTGAAAAGCTGTATTATGCCTTTAAAGTTGTTGGTATCTCTTTGGCTTTACAGACCCTGGGACAAATCCTTCAGACAATCCCAGGCTCCGAGAAGTCAGCAGACCTGTTCATGTGACTTGGAAAACTATGAGTTAACACTGCTCTGCTCTGCCTGAAGTCCGTGATAAATCAATAATGACTTTAACTGAAATGAGGTCAGTCCTGGGAAAAAGCAAAATACATGCCTCACATCTGTTAAAAACGCACAAGATGGACAAAACAAGACGTTCCCCGTAACTATGCAGATGAACCTGTCTGATTTACTTGGGCCCTCTGCTAGCAGTCGTTGTTGGGAGGACGTGGGTAAGGAATGTCAATTATACATTAATATTCAAATAAAGCCTCCCGCGGTTGTTCTGCAAGGAGGTTCCCTCCTCCGTAACCTATAAAAGAGACCCTTGCAACATACGCTAGGGGGCGGGGGGCCCCTGCGCAGGGACGCCTCCTCGGCAGCCGGAGTAGCTGCTTGACATAAACACATCTGCAGTCGCAACTCGGTTACGCTGTGTGACAATCCTCTGAGGGGATTTTTATAATAATCGGATTCCTGCAAAATACATTAGGTGCTCCTGTAGCCCTCTGTTGGAGGATTTATCCGTGAAATGTCTCCCGTTGCAAAAGCCCTGACGCCGCCGGAGCTGGTGTTTCGAAGCCACGTTGTTTGCTGGATCCCACCACGCTGCTCACACGCTCAGGTTCAGCCCTGCTTGTCTCCTCTGCTGGCACAGTTGTACCATGGCTGGTGTTCTCGGCGCTGGAGCTACAGCTGTAGCAGTAATGATGAGAAATCTGAGAGAATGTAGGCAAAGATGTATTTTTTACTCCCCTAAGAGGCAAGGAGAAAAGTGTCCTATTTTGATTTTTGTTTAAAAAAAAAAGCAAGGCTTAATGCCTTTCTGTTTCTTTCTGCTTCTGAACTTCACTCACGTACTCACATCAAGCAGCAGTTTCCTAAAGAATCCATTGTCATACTTCTGCCAGCTTCTCTGCACAGAAGCACTTAGAATAGTTTATCTTGCTAAGTTTTAAAATAAATTAAATAAGCTTGTTTTAAACCCCTTTCCCTTCAGCAGGAGTGGCCATTCCTAAAATAGCCTTTACTGGCATTTAGTATATTTAACTTTGCATTAACACTATTTAATCAAGACTTAAATTAGGTTTTGAACCAACGTAGTTAAACTGGTTGAAGCCAGTTTGATTTTCAGTTATACAATAACTGAATAGTTTATTACATTTTCGGATAAATGAAATAGGCGAGTTCATACAGGGATTTTCTACTGATCAAACAAAGCAGTTTTAGGGCAAATAAATCTACAGTTAAACCACTGTGGCTTTTCAGAACCTTGAGGCTTTACTTTTCCTCTCGTACAATGAAACTGTAAGTTGAAGAAAAAAACAGGAGATTTCTTTTATGTACTGGGGAGGTTCAGCATAGATCTCAGATTAAGGAAATTACAGTAACTAGTACCTCCTCATCTTCTTTATAACTTCCCTCCTTTCTTCCCCATCTGAGAAGCATCAATTGCTTCCAGAAGGACTTCAGAAGTTAATTATTTTTAAATTCTGCAAGGTCTTGCACTTTGCTAATGAATCATACCTCTCACCTGTAATTTTTCATAAGCATGGTTAAGCTTGCCTTTTTCCATTCCGTTGCCATATTTCACCCAAATCACCTTGGTGTTCCCATACATCTCACAGATGTTTTCATATAACAGTAATATGTGTTTCCAGAGCAGCAAAACTTTGCAGGCATTATGGGTGACACTCATCCTTGGTCAAAAACAGTCTTCATGAAACACAGTCATACCGCAACTCTCACAGACGGGCCAGAGTTGACTGTTGGTGGTGGATAAGCTCTATCCATTTTGGCTTGTCCGTATTTGTCTCCCAAAGCCCAGGTAGAGCCTGGAGGTCGTCTCAGCCGGGGCTGGTTGAAGTACAGCTGGTATTTAACAGTTCACATAACAATATACAATAGTCAAGGAGAGAGAAAGAAAAAAGAACGGCACGTAGACCTGACATTGTCAAGGTGAAGTTAGCCTGGCATAAAGCCATTAGCCAGTAAAGAATTACAGAGGAGAGGACGTTGCAAATAAATAAAAATCACAGGCCTTCATGTGAATACAAGCCAGAGGTTTTCCAAAATGTCTGTGGCATCTGTGGAGGTGTATTTGCTTTTTCCTAAATCCACATGAGGAACTGGATATTTGCACAAACAGAAACAGTGTGGTCTTATTCTAAGTAGGAGGGTGAAATAGCAGAAAAGACAATGCGCTGTGGTAGAGCCGATGTGAGCACCTGAGCAAAGGGAGGTGTTGCAGCAGAATTTGGATCAGTGCTCAGTGATGTGGCCTGAATTCTCTGACTTTGGCCCTCTGCAAAGCAGCCCGGTGAAAATCTAGACCTGGGGCAGGCAATCTGCTTGGTTCAGTCAGGGGCTTTTCCGTGCTCGAGATCCTTGGTAAAAGAATACCACCGCCCTGTGGACAGATTGCCTGACAGTCACCGGGCAGTTCAATTCCAGCATCTGTGCTGTCACTGAAGGTGGCACGAAACTCGGTGAGACAGGGGGTGGGTGTAGTGCTGTCAGAAGAGCTGCAATACTCATATCCAAAAGAAAAATCAATAGTTCTTCATGACATGTAGGGAAGATGCAGTTTCCTCATCTTCCTGATCAGGTCAGATGAGTTTACTCTTACAAATGTCAGGAAAAAGCAAATGCAACTCTGCTGATACCTTTGTGTTATTTGTGGACACCTTCAGCTTGTATTCAAACGTGAATACAAAAGCCGTGGTAAGTAATGTCAAAATCAGATATATTATTTTAAAAGAAGAAAGATGCCTTCACTGTAATTTAGAAAGGGAAACAGTAATGGTGGTGACTTTCTGTATGAGCAAGAGTAGCATATGAGACCAACAGTTCCCATGTACTCATTTCAAATGCTGCATTTGAGACACTTTGGGCTTCATTTTTCTACGTGCTGAGCAAACAATACTCGGCACTTCATGAAAGTCATGAAGTTCATGAAAGTCATGGCTCAGTCCAGACTGGGTTCCTTTTAGACGTGCAGAAACAGAATTACTGGCCAGTTTTGAAAATGTTGGTCTTTACCTCCCCCTGCCTTCGTTTTCCCATCTGCATGGAAAAAATGGCAATTACCCTGACAGAGAAGTGCCTTGAGGCATCCCCTCCAGGGAGGGGATAGCAACGTGCTATGTCATTAATGAAGATGAGCGGTGCCCCCTGTGCTGCACACAATGCCGACGCTTAGATCATTTCTCACCCACCTCTGCTTTCCTCCCTAAACTGCATTTCTGTCTCCTGTGTCCTTCTCAGAGCTTTTCACACTCCTGTTTATTTCAACATTTATACAGGAGGTCCCATAACAATATCAGATTCATTTCATTCTTCCACCCAGTGCAGCTATCTTAAATCATTTCACCTCTTAAAGTATTATTTCTTATCTCTGCAGGCCAGTGTGACACTTTTTATAGACTCAAAGTCTACTCTGCTTATTCAGGGAAGATTCCTTGTGAATGCTGAATCAAGTCTAGCCTTCAGATCCCAATCTGTAGTCAAAAGAGTCAATGCCACAGCAGATGCACTCAGCAGGTGATGGCGGATGATGGCAGATGAGCTTTCCTAGACTTTGAAAAGATGAACATGTTCCCACTGTAGAGGGTATATCTGAACACAAAACCTCTGTTGATTGTAATATCAGTGCTGAGCTAATGTGTCGAATGGTCTCTGAATAGCTACCTTGTGCACACTAAGGGAGTAAGGAAGCTAGCTCTTCTGATAGTGAGGAGGGCCTGGAACCACTAGAACCAGAGTAGTTTTGCTGCAGAAACAAAGCGGGAGATTTGATCGGCAAGGAAAGAGAGCCTGTGGCTTGGGCACTGATTTAGGATACTGGTAGTCCAGGTTGGCTTCCCAGTTCCTGCACAAACTTCCCAAATGTTCATGCAAAACAGAGATGGGAACCTAAGGCCTGACTTGTTCCTTAAAAAATAAACTCTTGGACAGAGAGACTTCTGCTTATTATAGACCTGTCTTTTTCACTTATGTCAATGAGGTTCTGACTGTTAAGGTCATTTGAATAAATTTTCCGTTTGGTGGCTGAGCCAAATAAACCAGAGTTGGGCTGAAATCAGTTTGAACTGATCCATAGTAGAGATATCTGGGGTTTATTTGCATTCAGATCAAGAAAAACTGTAAAATGTTGCTCTGAGTTGTGGAACTTACTTTATTCAACCAAAAATGAAATCTTTCCTTCTTAAAATACTTATAGTGAAAAAAACTTAAATAGCAGACTAACATTATGAAACTGCTGAAGGTACGGGCCACTTCTTCTGCAAATACAAGCACTCACACAGGCAGTGTAAAACCCAGGTCTGAATATCCTCTCCGAGAGGATCTGACCCACATCTCCCACGTCTCACGGAAGTGTCTTCTCAAAGCTGTTCTACATCCACCAGATTTAATCAAAGGGAGGAGCCTTGGCTGGTGTTGTGATCTGTTTTGTCTTGTGCTTTGATCTTGTTGTAAAGGCAATACATTTTTGACATGCTGAAATTCCTTTCGATGTTAACACCATTAACGTAATTTTTGGTTCAGCCAAACCATGCTGCAATGCTGATGGACAGGTAGTCATTCTAAGTATGTGCTGAAAGAGACCAGTTGTCAGCATCTCTTATTGTTCTTTGGTGGTTTATTTGAACTATCCAATGGACTCCTATAAATAGGGTATAATCTTCTATTGAAATCTATAAGAGAGTGGAAAAGGCATGTAAGTGATACCAGCCTCCTGGGGACTTTTCTAGTAGGACTTTCCTTTATTATAAAGAAACATGAAATAATTTATGCTCAAGGGATGTACCAAATACTTTGATCTAAATTTTATCTTATAGTGTCACTTTTTGCTGTAAAATATTTCTCGTGAAGTCTGAAACAAGCGTAAGTTGGCTCACAGAAGAAAAATTAAATCAAAAAGAATAGCTACTTGAAGGTACACAGCAAGGAACCCAAACATCTCCATTAGTGTCTGCAAATTGTAAAACTGACTCTAAACACCACGTGAGCTGACCAATACCCACCAAAGGAGAAAGAAGAGCTAAAAAGAAGAAGAAAGAACAACAGATGGGACAAAGAATGGATAATCCAAAAAACTTTAACTCTGCCTCCTTCAAAACCAAGACTTTTGAAGGTCTGCAGTCCAGTTTGTGCCAGAAGTCCTGATAAAACACATCAGGCTTCAGAATAGGGATCATATTGCAAGATGGAGCTCTAAACAAATACCTACATGGTTGCATTGCCTATCTCATCCCAGGAAGTAAAACACCATTATTCATCTTTTTCTAATGTTTTTCCATGCTACTACCTCTCCTTGTCATCCTAACTCAGGGTCCGTCCTTCCAGATGCTGAGCTCACTGTGGTGCTCACGCTGCTGAGTGCCTTTGAAGCCATTGGAGGCCTGATTCATCTTGCATCAGGCTTGTTCACCTGAGTTGTGTCACAGGGTCTCTGTGTTCCTTGGTTTCTGAAGGCTTCCTGATGGTCAGCAATGTTATATGGCAATAAACCGTAACATGAGCTTTCTTTAAAAGGGGAGAGAGAAAGAGGAGGGAGGGAGGGAGGGAGGGAGGGAGGGAGGGAGGGAGGGAGGAAGGAAGGAAGGAAGGAAGGAAGGAAGGAAGGAAGGAAGGAAGGAAGGAAGGAAGGAAGGAAGGAAGGAAGGAAGGAAGGAAGGAAGGAAGGAAGGAAGGAAGGAAGGAAGGAAGGAAGGAAGGAAGGAAGGAAGGAAGGAAGGAAGGAAGGAAGGAAGGAAGGAAGGAAAGAAAAGGGAATTGCTTGCTGACAGTACTCATTCCTGTGAATCCCAGGGTCACCGATTGATGCTAGTGCTGAGCATCCAGTAGTCACTGAATGCTGCGCTCCATTGTGTAATTTCCTATGAGCCTCAAAAGCATGACCGCTCATGATGGAGACAGAAAGGACAGTGTGTGACTCCTGTGGGACAGCTGTGCAACTTTGCCAACTGCAATGCTGTTGTTACGCCTAGGTGTAATGTGGGACAGGCAGGAGAACCCCAAGTCTGATGTGGACAGGCTGGAGGGGTCCAGAGAAGGGCCACCAAGATGATCAGAGGACTGGGAAGCCTGCCATGTGAGGATAGGCTGGGAGAGCTGGGTTTGTTCAGCCTTGAGAAAAGGAGGCTCAGAGGGGATCTCATCACCATATACCAGTACTTAAGGGGTAGTTACAAAGAAGATGGAGACTCCCTTTTTACACGGAGTCACATGGAGAGGACAAGGGGGAATGGACACAAGTTGCTCTTGGAGAGATTCCGATTGGACACCAGAGGGAAATTTTTCACAGTGAGGACAGTCAACCATTGGAATAATCTCCCCAGGGAAGTGGTTGACTCGGCCACGTTGGACGATTTCAAGATCTAGCTGAACAGGGTGCTGGGCCATCTTGTCTAGACTGTGCTCTTCCTAGAAAGGTTGGACGCGGCAATCCCTGAGGTCCCTTCCAACCTGTGGTTCTGTGATTCTGTCTGTTCACTGCAGCCCCTCTCCCCTAGTCTGATCTGAGGGAGGAAGGGGCATCGACTCACCGAGACCTATGAATGATTGATTTTGTGTGAGTGGCCCTTCATGCTGGTGCAGCTACTGGATTTGCCATGCACTGCCCTTATGCTGTGTTTTGCTGAGCGCACCGCTAGTGCCTGGGGCCTTTGGCTTCCCTGGCCTGGAGCAAACCAGTTCATCTCCCTGCAGGCAACCCCCTGGCGTGTCGAGACAGTAACTGTGGGACTGTAGAGACAGGACAGAACAACTAGAAAATATTTATTATTGAGAACACAAACATTTTATTATTATTTATTTCTATAGTAATCTATTTCTAACTCTCTGATACTCTCTCCACTCGGTACCTAGCATCTGTGCTGTCTCTAGTTTTGGGGTCCAACCCTGTTGCCTGCAGCTGCACTATGTGGATGGCAGGTGCAAGTAGGGCAATGAGGGTATGGTGGAGCTTAGCAGTGCGGTGGCCTTGGCGTAGCAACAGCGGTGGCTGCTGCCAGCATGAACATTGAAAGCCATGGCTCACAGCAGGGAAGCAGGCCTGCCCAGGGAGCCTGCAGAGCTGCTAAATGTGGATGCCCAAAATGGAAAGGTAGGAAGCCCTAATATAAAAGGACTGTTTGGTACAGGAGGTGGAACGGGTTGTGGGAAGTATCAGATGGAGCAAAAGCTTCATCCTCGACACCAGCCAGGGTGTGGCCACAGAGTTGTGGTGATAGGGATGTATGGGCACTTCTGATCTGTGTCGTTGCTTCAGCACGTGGCACGGTAGGTGTGGAGGTGCTGGGTGCAGATATCTGGGTGTCCTCCTGGGGAGCTGATGCAAAGGGATCATTGTCCTCCGCAGAAGCAGCTCCTACCGCAGGCTGAATGTCTGGCCCTCTTCTCAGGCAGCCCTCCTTCCAATCTGGCTCCAGTGAGAATGCAGTTGGTGCTGTGGTTTTTACACCAGCACTTTGCTTACAGGTTCATAGCAGGTGGGGATAATCTGTCTTGAAAGAATCATTATAATAGAAGAGTAACTAAAAAATGCAAAGGAGAGGAGTTAGTTGCCATCATTTCCAGACCAAGAAAGACAAAGCTACAATAGCTAAGCATTTGATTCCAAAAAGACAAACACAGATATTAAGAAGACCTAGGGATATTTTAAACCTAAAGTTGAGGCTAAATAAAATGTTACAATATAGTTCCGTTAAGTTGTAACCCCCCTTGTGTTTTTGCCATTTGGGAGCAGAGGAGTGTAGAATTTTCCAAAGCACAAAAACAGATGTAGAAACCAAATTATCAGTGGTTTTCAACCACTTCAATGTGGGATGGATGTGTAGGTAATAACGTGATGCTGACATATGTCTTGTCAGCATTCAGCAGATGCCACAAGAAAATTTAAATTTTTGGTACAGCAAGATACGGAGCAAGTACAAAAAAAAAGCACAATATGATGAGACTATCTTTCCATTTCCTGGGCTCAAAGTAACCGGAAATAACCAAAACCTATTTTTTCAGCATTTCTGCTCCTCAGAAATACTGTATCAAGAACAATCGGAGAGACATTTGCTACCATCCTTGTCTCCCACCTTGTAAAGGCTTACAGAATCACAGAATGGTAGGGGTTGGAAGGGACCTCTGGATCTTGTCCAACACCCCACTTGATCAGGTACACCCAGAGCAGGGTGCACAGGACCGTGCTCAGGTAGGTTTTGAATGTGAAGGAGACTCCACAACCTCCCTGGGCAGCCTGTTCCACTGCTCTGTCACCCTCACAGTAAAGAAGTGTTTTCTCATATTTAAGTGGAACTTCCTGTGTTCTAACTTGAGCCCATTGCCCCTTGTCCTGTCATTGGGCGCTATTGAAAGGAGTCCAGTCTCATCATCCTGACACCCACCCTTTAGATATTTATAGGTATTTATGACATCCCCCCTCAGTCTTCTCTTCTCCAGCCTAAACAAACCCAAGTCTCTCAGCCTTTCCTCATAAGGGAGATGCTCCAGTCCCCTGATCATCTTGGTAACTCTCCACTGGACTTGCTCAAGCAGTTCCACATCCTTCTTAAACTGGGGGGCCCAAAACTGGACAGTACTCCAAATGTGGTCCCACTAGGGCAGAGCAGGAGGATAATCTCTCTCAGTCTGCTGGCCACACTCCTTTTAACGTATCCCAGGATACCGTTGGCCTTCTCAGCCACAAGGGCACAGTGCTGGCTCATGGTCAGCTTGTTGTCTACTAGCACTCCCAGGTCCTTCTCAACAGAGCCGCTTTCCAGTAGTTCAGCCCCTAGCCTGTACTGGTGCACGGGGTTGATCCTCCCCAGGTGCAGGACCTTGCACTTGCTTTTGTTGAATTTCATGAGGTTCCCCTTGGCCCAGCTCTCCAGCCTGTCCAGGTCTCATTGGATGGCAGCAGTGCCTTCTGGCGTATCAGCCACTTCTCCCAGCTTGGTATCATCAGTGAACTTGCTGAGGTTACACTCTATCCCATTGTCCAGGTCATTGATGTATATGTTGAACAGGGCTGGAGCCAGCACAGACCCCTGGGGAGCACCACTAGTGACAGGCCTCCATCCAGACTCTGCTCTGTTGATCACAACCCTCTGAGTTCTGTTGTTGAGCCAGTTCTCTATCCACCTCACTCTCCACTCATCCAACCTACACCTCCTTAGCTTGTCTATGAGGATGCTATGGGAGACAGGGTCGAATGCCTTACTGAAGTCAAGATAGACAACATCCACTGCTCTCCCTTCATCGACCCAGCCAGTCACACCATCATAGAAGGCTATCAGGTTGGTCAAGCATGATCTTCCCTTGGTGAATCCATGTTGACCGTTGCTGATAACCTTCTTGTCCTCTACATGCCTGGAGAAGACCTCCAAGATGAACTGCTCCATCACCTTTCCAGGAATGGAGGTGAGGCTGACTGGCCTATAGTTCCCCAGGTCCTCCTTCTTGCCCTTTTTGAAGATTGGAGTGACAATCTTACTGTATATGAACGTAAATCCATCCCACCAGAATATCCTGAGAGTTATTTCACGTGCAGAGGGACTGTCATACCTTGCCAAAAGCAGAACCTGCTGCTGCTAGTGCATGAAATTCATCAGGTGAGGCAGATACTGGAGAATCCCCTTCCATTTTGCCGAATCCATGAAGATTAAGCTGATGAATGAATGTTTTCATGGACTCAGTTTCAAAAACTTGCAGAGGTCCTCTCCTACCCAGGACTTTGTTTTTGAAGAACCTTTCAGCAACCACTACACAGTTTCCAGCATCACCCCACCAAATTGACTGAAATCAATTGCTTCCAACAGTTTTCCAGAGTTTCTTCAAGAAGAAGGGGGATGAAAAGCTTTGCCAGAGCTCTCCTCCAAAAAATCAGCACCTATGCTCATGGCCCAGGGTTCATCAGGCAAAACTTGATCAGATTTTTCTTCTAGTAGGAGGTGCAAAGGGAGCATCACCAGTGGCTCTTCTGTCTCTGGAGGGACAGGAGGAGTTGAGAATGCCGACTCAACTGTCTCATCCGGAACAGAAACCCAGGATGTTTCTGATTAAGAATGCTCTGTTTTCGATTTTTTTTCTCGGTTTGAGTAAAATTTCCAATCTGTGGCCATTTACTTGACCAGCCAGGCTTCATCCTGCTAGACAAGATGCAAAATGAAGCGCGATTGTACCAGCTGCTTGGGGAGCCCAACCAGAAGTTTCAAACGTCACCACAACACCCATGGTGCATCACGGTCACATCAGAGCATGCCCGCTGTCTCCTGGCAAAATGAAGCAGGGGCAGAAGTTGCTAAATAGCAGTGGTTGCTTTTCATTTATAGAGCTGCAGATGTTTTGAGGCAAGGATCAGGAAGTAAATAAAACTGTATTTGCATTTTGTAAGTCCTGAAAGGCTGGTGCTGCGTCCAGTTGCCTCTGGGAGTTGGTCCCCAGGGAGGAAGAGGGAAGGCTGTAGTGTTAGGAGTAGCAATGCCTCAAACCTGAAGTTTTTCAGTTGGGCAGCTTTCACCTGTGCAGAAATGTGTGTATCTTCTTTGTTCTTTTGGCGATGCTCCTGCTTCATCACCTGGACAAAGAGTTTTGATCAGCAGGGCTGGGGCTGCAGCCATTGCCTGACTGCTGTGCTTGTGGGGCTGCTCCTCCTTCAGGCGTGGTTTCCCCTTCTCCATGCAGCACCCTGACTAGCTCCCTTCTGGCCTCCTTTATTTACTTATGAGTTCTTCAGGTGAGCCGTGCTGTTAAAAGAAAACAGGAATCTGTTCCCAGTTCCCATTTCATCTGTAGAATAACCCACACACTGTGGTTTCAGTAGCACTGCTTCTGTAATGGACTGTCCATGTACTGAGGTGATGCTTCAGCTTTCAGCATTGTCTCAGTGGCTGCTCCATAGGATAAACTGTAAGTAAAAGGCTACCTAAGTACATTTTGCAAATGAAATAAACAGGAGTTATGCATCCCAGCGCTTTCCTGCGTTGACTTCCTATGCTTTTATTTGATATTTACCCTTCGGAAACTAAGCCAGCAAAACCGGGATGCTCTATTGAGCTTTTAAATTCAACCCTCTCTGCAGGACTGCATGTTTTTCAGTAAAGGAAGGATTTGACTGAGTGCCTGTAGGAATCAGTGATTCTCCCCACTTCAGCATTTGGATCTGGCCCTTGGAGTTTTACGAAACACTGGCAGAAGTGTGAAGACAATAAACACAAGGACAATAAGTGTGAGCCTGAGAAGCACTGGAATAGCACGGGCACAGCTAATAAAAGCTGGGAGTTTGGGCAGAGTGAGAAGGGTCTCCTCAAGCTGCCTGAGCACCACTGAAGGTGGTCTTTGCTATTCACCTGCAGGGAGAGGATACAATATAAAACAAGGGCTGTCCGTGTGGGCTGAGAAACTGTGGCTGGGCCAAGCTGAGCAGCAGTAGCTGCAGACAAGCTTGTAACAGCTACTACAAGACCTAGTACAGTAACTGTGTCACAAGAACAGCTGCTTGCAGGAACTAGTACAAGAGACATACCTGGTGTGTTGGCTTTACTAATGGTCATCATGCAAATGTGACAGCCTGGAAACAGGATTGAGGAAAAAGAATTTAGCTATTATCAGCTATTTAGCTCTGTCCCTCTCTCTAAATACAGAGCTGACGCTGTCAGTGCAGTCCCAAGACCAAAGGGTGGTTCTGGCATGGGCTGTTGGGCAGGAGAGCCGTTATTGCTCTCTCTGCTTCCCTGCATTGCCTTGGGCATCACACTGTTGCTGCTGTTGCCCTCCATTTCTGACTTGTGCTGGGGGGACGACTGGCAGCACCACTGCCAAATGCTTGGAGCTCCTCCACTTGTAGCCGCAAGGAGTTACCTATTCATTCATCCTGTTTACATCACATCAGCTTTTTAAAAAGAGAGGCTGTCCGGTATGCTTACGTTAAATCATAGATGTGGATGGAAAAAGTATATCTACCCAGTGGAAACTGATTTGAATTCAGTAGATTATTTATTACCTTGTATGTAAATCTTTGCTTTCAATTTTTGAATAGTACAAGTGAAAAAAGGAAATGTGGGAAAAAAGTACTTCCTTGGAGACAGTGCTTTAAGGGATTTTGAACTGAATTCCACAAGAGAGAACTCGATCAGTTCCTATCCCAGAGGCAGCTGAATTTCTAATTTAGGTGTACAGGATAAGACCTGGTGCATAGCCCATTTGAATCGGTAGGTATTTTTCTTTGGATGTAACTGGGTAACATATGGAAACTATAGTTTGTATTTCCTGCTACAGTAGTTAGCCTTTTGGGGATTTTTCATGGATTATCTAAATGCTAGAGAAAAAGTCAAAACTTATGTCAGGTGTGATGTAATCCACTTTACAGGAATCTTCCCAGGGACTGATCTGGTTTATTATTCTCAAATTATTATAATTATTTCAAATGTAACCAAAATCAATTAAAGGCTCTCAAACCCTGCTGATACTCAGAATTGCTGCAATAATTCTGTATTTACTTATGAAAAAGCTTCCATAATTGTAAATGCTTAAACATATTAATAGAAAATATTTCACTGTAATCTCATCCTTCTGTAAAGATTTGGAAAATTGAGTGCTGTAACAGCTACTCTAAATCCATTTGCCTGCAATACAGCTAATGTCTCAATTAAACAAAATCAACCAAAACTCATTAACATTTATGCTCACAGTGTGTCATATACACTCTGAAATGTTTGAAAATTAAAATGGAAAATAAGTCATCAGAGTTATTCCAAAACCAACCCACCAAGTCTGCCTTTTCAAATACAGCATTTATCATTGAGAAAAGGTTAGAACAGATGTGGGCTTTTTAAACTGATACGTGTTGGAGACAGAATTTGACAAAAAAACATGGTTTTTAGAGAATGGAAGGCCCCACCTTCCCCTTTTACAACTTACTGAACCAGGCAAATGCCTCTGATTCACCCCAAACTTGAGGAAAAGGCCTCTGAGAATCATTTAAGAATTGAGAATTGGAGAGCATAGTTTTGACAGGGATAAAGATGACAGTTATGAATCAGGTTTTTTAACAGAAAATGAAGGGCAATATTGACTTCAGGCATTACCTCTTTCTGGTAAACGTGGGAGATGTCATCTGTTAACAACCACCAAGTAATTCCATCAATAGTAAACTGTCCTGCGCCGTTTCTGCAAAGATCGTCATCCTTCTTTTTCCAAAGTGGCCAAAAGCTGAGACACATTTTGTTTCCACGTAAAATGCAGTTGTAATGCTTGTTCATCCTGACAGCTTGCATCTGAGGGACTCTAACCCACTTCCACCCACCTTTTGTCTGAAACGAAAATCTGTTTGTCCGATCACCTTGGGACACACAAGCTTCCCCAGCGCTGCTTTTCCTCTGAGGAAAAAGGGATGAACCCCTGGTTTGCCAGGCCTGTAAGGAGTCCCCTGGTCGCTGCAGTTTATTTTTCTTGGATACACTGCAACTGTAGGCGCTACTCAGAGTCTTGCCACAGAAGTTAATTTTTCCATCAGAGAGCAAGCAGGCTGCGGAATATGGGAACAGAGAGGCCTGGAGTGTTACATCTCTGTGCAGAGACTCAGCTGGCCACCAGCCAGCAAAGCCATCACTGCAGCTGTTTAGTTTAAAAAAAAAAAAAGAGAGAGAAACATAATATTTGATGACAATTTAATGTCAGAGTCGATGACATCACCTGCTTCCAGCTGCTGATTAATCATGTGAAAGAAAAGAATTTGGACATGGAAGAGTGTGAACCTAACTACTGGGACAAATAACTGCATTCAGAAAGGAAGTAGGAGGGAAGAATTTATCAGGTGTTTGGTCAAATTAAATAATTTATTTTAGAACACCCCCAACCCCCAATTCTCTCTGTCCCTGATTTATTACTAAATCCTCATGGCCTGATTGCAGTCCTATATGACTCAGTCTTTTGGCTTCCCTGGAATTACTACTGGTTTCCCCAGGAGCAGAACTGGCCATCAGCTTGATGGAGAGGAGATGAGAAAGTGGTGTGGAGGGGAAATAAAACCACTGACAATTTAAGAGTTTCAATGGGGCTGAGCAGTCAAAGAGTCCCTGGCATGAATCTCAAGAACTTTGGGGAGGCTTCCTAGGGCACTTACTGCTTCCAGTAATAGCGGCGTTTTGGTGCTCTCATTCTCCTTATCTCAACTTTCAGAAGTATTCCTAAGAGTTCACAAAACCTGTGTATACTCGTCACTTCCCATCCAGGTCGATTTCCCTGGGAAAGGAAAGAGGATGGGAATGTGGCAGTGCAGGTACTTCAGAGCTTTCAAGTCAGGGGCTGGGAAGTGTGAGATGCCACTTAAAAAGCTCTGCAGGTGAGATCGCTGTTTAGACAGTAAATCTGATGGCCGGCATTTTGTAAGCTGTTAAGAGTTCACCTCCTAGTCTCCAGTGATCTTGAGTGTGCAGAGGAAACCCTGTTGCAGCAAAATGGAAGCTGAATAGTAGAAGACTCGGGTTTCCCCTGTTATTCTGAAGTCTCTTCTAGTGTCTCTCCAGCAACTCTAATGGATGATCCAGGGGAGAACTGGCCCCAGCTTGCTGAGCAGGACAGCTCTGATGAGCTCCATTCTTTGGTTCATCATGGATGCACCATTTTCATGATTGCTACCACTTTCTTGATTGCTAAGGCAGCCTCCAGCAGTCTTTCTTGGAGTTTTCAAGTCTGACTATGCTCACGTGATGTTCCCTCCAAAAACAGGGCCCTGCCTAACCAACAGCCTCGCATAGGGTCTGTTCCTGCAAAGAATCCAAATTTCCATTTGTCTAACTTTGAAATCTATTCCATCAACTGTAATAAATCTCAGCCTGCTCCATTTTTCCTCCACATCTCTTTTTGAAACAATAAAAATGGTAGATGATTTCCTGGTGACCGCTGTCGCTCATAACGCAAATGGCACCTCACTTACTGGATCCTGTAAGTCTTGTTCAGCCCCATCCATCACCTTCACAGGGAAGAAGAGATGTTAAGCAAAGTGCCTCTTAATGATAGATAGGGCTGTAAAAAAGAAAACTATTTCATTGCTTCAACATTTTGTTCCTTGGGAAATGTCAGAAGTGTAAAATAGAAGGAAACAAAGTGATTGGGTTTGGCATTTTTTTTTTACAGAAAACACACTTGCGATCCAGTCCAAAAATGACCCTGCGAGTTAAAGAAATTTGGTTGTGTAGCTAAGGAAAGAAGTGAGTGTCTCTGCCAACAAATGATGGGTGTTTCCAGGATACTGTCTCTCCTATCAGAAAGGGTCATTCCAAGGCATTTCTCTGGAAGCTTTTATTAATTTCCCTCTCTCTGAGCCAGAAGACAGGAAGATGTCAGGCGGGTGAGCTCTTGTACCATTCCCGTTCTCCTATTCAGGACAAGTCTGTCCTCAGCCAGCAGGAGAGAACGTAAGGGAACTGGCAAACCTCAAACATTTTGTCAAAGGGAGACACGCTTGTAAAGTTAATCCTTAGCGCTCTGACCAGATGCCATCTTCCCGCTCCTCATAAAACAGCCCCGAAGAAAAACAGTTTCAGTCTGTTCCTGGTGGAGAGAAGACCACAGCAGCTGCCAGTTTTTCCAGTGCCTTCAGCTGGGAGTGCAGGCTGTCTTCACAACAGGAAACATCTCCACCAACCTCAAGAAGCCAGAGTCTCTGAGGGCAAAGCAGCCCACCTGGCACTGGGGCCAGCAGAGCCTCACCAGCTCTCCTGGTTCTCCCTCCTCCATGCTCTTTTTGCCTGGGCAGGTGTCTCTCTGTCCCCCTTGCCAGACAAGTCCTGCTCTTCTCAAACAGCAGAAGCCTGTGGGCAGCGTGGCAGGAGTGTGGGTGCGTGAAGGCCCAGCTGAAGAGAGGCCTGGGAGCAACCCACCAAGGAGCAGCTGAGCCTCTCTGCCATGCCCCTCTGCAGCACCACCTTCTCCCCCATCTGCCTGCCTCAGGCCACCCTGAAGTCCGACATAACCCGGTCCTGAATGCTGCTGTCGGGCGTCGTGGGAGAATCTGGTTCAGACAATGAGAGCTACAGGGCTCTATAGGTGTATTCTGAAAGAAGAAGAGGAAAGGATTGAAAAGGGTTGAAGAACGAGTGGGAAGTAAGCACAGAGGTTCTGCTGAGGACCTGCAGGCCCCACATCTCTCCTCTTCTGCCCTCACTTTTGCATCTCCTTCAGTTACTTAGGCAATTAGGTGAATTCTCCTGGGAAGAAGAGAGAAGCCAGCTGGAACTCTGTGGTATCCACCTCCATCTGGCAGGAAGCAGGGAGCAAATAACATTTACGGACCCCTTAGAGCTGCAGTCTAGCTCATCAAGTCTCATTCAGCAAGCTTGGAAATGGGTGGTTAATGTCTCCTCTCTGGGCCAGATCTTCACCTTTCCCAGCTGTAATGGCTTTTTAGATGTCTAATTTCAAACAGCCATTAGTACCTGCCAAACCATGAAATATCTTTCACCTTTTCCAAAGGAAAAGAAGAATGGGGAGCCCCTTCCTAGGAGCACAGAGAGTTGTGAAGAGTGGGAAACTTCAGGGTGAGGTGAGGGACCATCCCAGCTCTTGAAATGTGCCTTCTTACTCAGACACCTAAATGTGAGTTTATGTGCTTCAATTTAGTTACACAGAGGTGAAAAATCCAGCCGTAGGAACTTGCCCCAGGGTGGAGAGCACATGGTAGTGGAGCGGGAAATGTCAATGATCTGAAACGCTGCAGTCTGCAGCGGTGGCTTAAAAATCTTTCTAGACATGTGCCCTCTCAGAGATAAATAACTGCTGATTCAGGAGCAACCTGGAAACACCTGGGGGAGGAGGAAGGGCAGCACAAGAGGGAGCCTTGTCCTGGGTACACCAGCCAGAGGAGGTGGGAGCACAGCAAGGAAAACTGTGCTGCCTTGCTGAAATTGCTGCTGAAATCCAGAACTGGGGAAGCAGTTCAGAGAGCAGTTCACAGCTACAAGAGTGGCTGTCTCCAGAGCAAAGGCAGGGGGCAGCAGGGAGACAAGGGCTCTGACTAGTTCTAGTTGGTGATGGAGAAGCTGGTCTTGGTACTATTAAAATGCACCCTTACTTGGCCTGGCCATGCACGTATGTATAGAAACTTGTGCTAGGGCTGAAAATTCTCCTTGGTGGACATGTAAGCTGTTCTTTCCGTAAGGGCTTTACTTAACTCTAGTTGTTCAGAGGGAAAGCATGATCCAGCGTGCGGATCTCTATCTGTCTGGGAAAGATGTTCTTGCTTGAAACAATTTTATGTGCAAGGACTGGTGGTTTCCAGAGACTGCTATAATACAGCTGCTTGTCAGGGCCTGCTGACCTTTGCAATTTGTTGCGTGGCAATGAACAGTGCTACATACAGAAAATAGCACAGATAATACGCTGTCGTCTGGCAACATAATTTAGGAATATTTTCACAGCTCTATTGCTTTAGCTACTCAAATTACGAAGAATCAACCTAGATCTGCCAGTTTATTAAACTGTGCTGCAATCATTCAAGGCTCAGCTTTTTTTCTTTCACAGACATCGGAACAAAAGGTAAACATCTGCCCATCATAGAAATGTTATGGTAAATCCTTAAAATACATTATTATACCACAGGCAGAAACAGATTCTTGGAGAGAGGCAACATGCTTTATTTCAAATTGAATGCCCACAGCCCAGCATGGGCTTTAAAATTATTAATCATGTCGTCTTCGGTGCCCTCTCTCTTACAGTTTTTCAAAACACAGAAATCACTCATTGCAGAGTGGAAACTTGGACAGCATTTCTTGTGATTCCACACTCATCTCATCCCTAAAAAGTGCAGTGGAATCTCACAGCCCCGGAGGCTGAATATCCCCATCGTATACTACCAGACCCAAAACCGTCTATGTGACACACTGCAGACTTAAAAAATAGCTTGTCTTTTTCCTGCCACGATCGTAGCTATCTCAAACAAATGCAAAGCTGCCCAATTATGGTTATGTGGTCACAGTCTGGTGGAATAACAGCGGCCCACGAATAGGAAAAACCTCTTCAGACAATGAAGCAGTATTTGAATTCTAATTGTTTTATCCCCTCAACCACAGACACAGGTACAACTTTTAGTAGCCTCAGGATCCAACGGGGAAGGATTTCCCTTTATAATTTTACTTTTACTGAACCTCAGTAAAACTCAAGAATACATATTTCATGTGCTCCTTGTACCTCTAGTTCAGTCTGGGCAAAGAAAGGAAACATTAATGCTGAATCATGGGTTACTCCCCAAACATGCACATGTGTTTATATTATTATTTTCAGCAAATAGCAACCGTGGGCCAAGGTGCCAACGTAAAGCACCACTGCGGTGCACCACGGCTGTGACACACACCAACTCCCTGGCTGGGCTCTTCTCTGGCACCACAAAAAACCAGGAAGGGGCGCACTGAAACTGCTGGGCATATTCAGACATAAAAGCAGTGGGCTTTCACATCAGACCTCCACGTCTTCATCCTGGGGAGTTGATTAGTTGAGGGAAAAATAAAGGTACCTCTGGCATATATGCATTGCATCGGGAGGAAATGTAGCATCTTGTGCTTGATCTAGGGTTCCTAAACTTTCTTGCCTATCGTGTGCATATATAATTCCTTGCCAGAGTACTTTGCTATGCATAATATTTTCCATACATACATTTTAATCTCGAGCTCTGTAACAGTTCTCCAAAGTCCTGCTGCAAAACCTGGAGCCTGTGAGCCAAACAGATGTTCTCAGCCCAGCGCTAATGCTCTACATATGTGTGCTGTTCATGGATGTATAGGATGTATGCATCCCTTCCTCCGAGGACCCCAAGTGTATATGAAACTTAAGGCAGGTCACAGCCACAAATAGCCTAGGAGACACAGGACGTCTTAGTCCGTACTGCCCGTTTCACAGGCGGACGAAACAAGGCGGAGAGGCAATGAGCCATATTGCTAACACCCCACGGCGCAGCAGAGGCAGAGCCAGGAACAGACCGCCAAGATCTTTGGCTGGCTTCCTTGGCTGTGCCGAGCCGTATGACTTTGTGCAGCACGGGGCGAGGTGCAGGCAGGAATGTGTGGAGGAGGCTCCCAGAGAATAAAACTTGTTCCTTTGCGCTCTAGGTGGACATGGGAGCTCAGGGAGACGTGGGTGCAGTACGCAGGCTGCCCTAAATTGCACTGACTCGCTCCAGGTGTCTCTGCAGAGCACTGCATTCGTTCTCCCTGAACAGGGGGTGGCACAAAAAATATTAACCTGTCACTGCTTAATTCTGCCATTATATGTGTTCCAGTGGGATAGTGGGAGGGGAGCAAACGACCAGATAATCCAGCTCAGAGGTTACTGAGCGCTGGGAAAACCAGCGTCTTTCTGACCTGTTTTACCACTGAAGCAATGCAAAAGGGCTGGTGCGAGATAAACATCCAGAACCCTTTTCTCAGGCCTCTGTTTCCCCTGCCAGCCCAGCCAGCCCAGAAGCGTGCCGTGCCTGTGACACTCACCTGCCTGAACGTAGGCAATTCTCAGCACATAATTCAGTGTTTCCTCTGGAGTCTTCTGTGGTTCTTTTCCTTGTAAATTATTAGCCGTATTTATTCTCTGTCACACTGGCATAAACATAAAGTAAGTCTGCTGACCATAGGATTACTCTGTGTTTATCCATTTATTCCTGTATTTTACATGATTGTAAGATTCAACTCAGTGGTGAGGAAATGCTGTAAAATACTAACTTCTGCTGCAAGGATGCTGACGGTCCTTCTGATGCTGAATTGGATGAACAGTGACAGTTTGGACAACTCATCTTTGAAACACAGTGAAGGCTGTCTTGTCCAAACAGTCCAAAACATGACAGAGAGTAATAATTGAAAAAATGAATCTTATAATAAAGAATGGAAGGAGGAGGGTACTTTAGGATTGTGGTTGTTTTATGAATAAATTGTTCACATTTTTTCTGTTTTGTTTTTACAATTGGATTGATACTAAGTAGATTGCGGTCCATTCTGTCCTTTTGTAGCTTTATAATACAGTCCACACCATATTAATTGAGTGCCTGCAAGGATTTAAGTGAATAGGATGACCAGTATCTATCAGGCAACTGTTCTCCTCTCTCCATGGAAGGAGGTATTTCTGCAGTACAGGACCTTGTTTCGGTAAGGTGGTTTGGATATCTTTTTTTGGGTGTTATTGTGGTTTGGATCAGGGAAGGCATTCTTCAAATCCATACATGTCTCTCTGGGTTTTCCCTAAGGAAAGCAGTTCAGGGGAAGGAATATACCACGCGCTTAGAGAAGAAAGTGCTGAGACTTGCAACACATGTCAGTCTTGGGGAGTCCATTGCCAAGCCTCAGGCCCTCACATGACATGAAAATCATTGTGCCAGAGGCCAGGGTCACTGCCTTCATCTTCATGCTCCAGTAACCTTTTAAATACTATTCCAGGACTCAGCACGGCAAGCCTTGAGATGTGGACCAGGACCTTGGCTCCAGAGGAAGAGGGTGTATAAAGTAGCAAAGGACAGCTCTGCCTGTGCTTGAGAGGGTAACCAGCACCATACTGGTCTGCCGGGGCTCCCCTAGTCCCAGAGGGCTGTGTCTGGGAGCAGGCTTTAGAAACAGCCAAAGCAAAACATCGGCTAGGGTCGTGGCAAAGGCTGCAAGGAGTAAAACAGCCTTGGCAGTACTGTCTGCTTTCTATCCCACAGCTGATCTCCCCTCCTACCCAAACAGCCCTCTCATCTGGCTCCAGCGGGGAGCAGGCGCTCCCGCTGCAAGAGCCACCGCTCCCACCGGCAGCCAAACCTCCTCTTCCCCCCGCATTCACACACGGCAGGGCCTGTCCTGGTGCCTCTGCAAACAGCCACCACCCCGCAGCGCTTGGCAGCCCCGGACCCAGAGGCGCAGCAGCCGTAGCCCGGCTGAGTCACGCACGCTGCTCATGGGGCACAGCGAGCGCATTTGGGACAACTATTTTTAAATAAAGCATGGTAACTAACATGTCTCCCTTCAAGTACACAGAGGTGCTGGGAGGCCCTAACCTTTGACAGCTGTGATATTTCCTTCCCCAAACACTTATAGTCAGTGCGTCAGTTGGAGATATTACACAGTTAGGACAGCTCCATGCCCTTCTTTGTCTGTCCTTGCTTTATTTTAGGACTAAATACGTTCTGCAGTGGATATATGCCCTTCCTAAGTGGAAGACCCTGTTCATTTTAATGGTCCCAGTCTCTTGAATAAGGACAAGCTGCCCACACAAAAGTTGGCCAGATCAGCTGTCTGCCCTAACGCAGCCTGCTTCAGTATCCTCGAGCACTGCAATGATTTTCTTTGGAAGCAGGAAGTATAAATTCAAATGAAGAACACGGCTTAAGCAGAGGAAGATCTTTTAAGACCTAACATTGGACATTAACTTGAAGAATGTATGCTGAGATTGCAAGCGAATCAGAGCAGGACCATCTTTTTGTTCTCCTTGTACAGCACCTAGCGGCAAGGGTGCCGAAGCCACGGAGAGGGCTCCTCAGCAGCGTCAAGCAGCTACGGCAGTGCCGGCGCCTGGAGACATCCATCTGCCTACGAAAGTAACTCGTCTCCCTTTGTGCCTCCATTCTTGTCCCTAGATTGGACTAGCAACCTGTTTTGGTTTGTGCTTTCCATTTAGGCTAACCTCAGACGCTCTGTTTCCACTTGATTGGAAACAAGTGTGCTGAAAGCTGTCTGCTCTTTCTTCACTATACAATGTGGACTGCTGCCTGGCTCCAATCTGGAAATAATTATTTCCCTCCTATACCTACCCATTCTGAAAAGGGATTTATCCCTAGATTTTTTTTCCCTCTTTCCACTTTTATTAGTCACTTCCTTCATAAATAAAATCTTGTTGTTGTATACAATGCCCACAGACCAGCTCTAGCTCTGGATGTCACATGTTTCTGCTACGTGACAAAAATGCTGCAGTGTTTTAAGGCCCGGTTTTAAACTCCCTTTGGGATTTCTGTGACAGTAAACGTGCCATAGGGAATTCAACGCTCCTTTGTCCTGTTCTGATAGGATGAATATCTGATGGTGCTTGACTTTGTGTGAGTTTAAGAAAGGGCTTTAAGCACCCGTTGTGGTTAGGCTGGTGTAAACGCTCTTGAACAACCCCAAAGAGCAGTCAAAACTTGCATGTATATGCAGCAGAACTTGCAAGTGCAGATGCTATTAGCACAGCATAACACAGCTGTTCTCAAAAAAAAGAAGATACCTGTTTATCTGCATCTGTTCCTGGATTTATGATTTCTTTCCAAAGTTCCTACTTTTTGATGTGTGTATGCAGACATGAGGGCATGGGAGCAAAAGATGGCCAGAATCTGCAGATATTTGCAGACAGGAGGAAGCTTATGCCCATGAATAGTGCCATTATACTCAGTGGGGTCACTTTGAGAAAGATTGATTCCATACTTTATTTCATGAAAGACCAGTTCATGACCAAGCAGAGACACTGAGGAAACAGATCAGAGTGGAGAGAGTCTAAAAATCTCTTTTCTTGCACTGAACTCAAAATAGCGTTTCTCTTACTGGAAAAACAAACATAAGCTCATTTTGGGTGTCTCTGTCTGCCTGCCTGTGGGATTGGCGATCCGCACCTTCCGCAGATTTGGAGACCTCTCTGCCCCTGTTTACACTCTTAGAGGTTATGCCTTAATTACAAAAAGCTGATCTGCTGTGGCATCAGTTTCCCTCTCTAGGGAAAAATCCTGCTGTGAAATCCTAGCAGAGACAAATTGCTCTTTTCCTTTTCTTTTCTTTTCTTTTCTTTTCTTTTCTTTTCTTTTCTTTTCTTTTCTTTTCTTTTCTTTTCTTTTCTTTTCTTTTCTTTTCTTTTCTTTTCTTTTCTTTTCTTTTCTTTTCTTTTCTTTTCTTTTCTTTTCTTTTTTCTTTTCTTTTCTTTTTTCTTTTCTTTTCTCTTTTCTTTTCTTTTCTTTTCTCTTTTCTTTTCCCTTATCCAGTCTAGACCAACACCAAAACTGCCATCGGGGCTTGACCTTGATGACTGCTCTAACAGCGAATCACAGATCCTGCTCTCCTGACGTGCTGACCCCCAGACAACTATTCCCAATGAGTTATCTCAATACCGAAATCACAGCCAAGACCCTGCTCCCTCTGCCAAGCGGGACCCTCTGCCTGGGGGCCACCGGAGCTGAGCAAGCGCTGTCTGGGGCCTACCCTAGATGGGAAGGGATGGATGCTGGCCCGGAGGGGTCACCCGCAGCCCAGCCTAAACCCGGGGCAGGGTGGCAGTGAGAGGACGTGCCCAGCCCTCGCGTTTGGCGTCCGGGGGCCACCTCCCCACGCAGGACTCGCTCACCCGAAGCCACGCAGCGTGGCAACGCAGGGCTTCGGACCTACTTCGGTCCGCCGTGGACGAGCGACGTGCTGCGGAGGCGGGAGCCGCCGTCCCCGCGGGGAAGGGCAGGGATGCTGCGCGAAATGGCTGGGCTGGTCCCTGCCTTCGAGCTGGGCGCAGGGGGACGCGGGTGGCCTCCAGCTCCGCGTTCCCAGGGGTGCGGGCACCACCCTTTGCCGTGACCGCTGTGCCCGGGGGAGGAATGGGAAGGGCAGCCGGCGCGGGGAGGCCGGGAGCGGGGCGACCCCCGGCCCCGGGCCCCCGCGGGGTTCGCACCGCAACGCACCGCACCGCACGCTCCGGCCGGGGACCAGGGATGGAAAATGGCTCATATGTCTTTAACCCACAGCGGCCAAAACGCGGCGGCGGTGGGGTTTTTTGGTTGGTTTTTTTTTTTTTCTTAGTTAACAATGGAAACTTTTTTTTTTTCAGTGTTTCCCTCCAGCCGAGCAGCGCCGAGCGAGCGAAAAAAAAAAAAGAAACTTGTTCCGCTGAGTTCAACCCCAGACAGGCTCACAACTTCCTTCCTGCTCTCCTACCCCCTCCCTCCGCTCTCCTCCTCCTCCTCCTCCTCGCCGCTCCTCTCCCTCTCCTCCTCCTCCTCTCCCCGCCTTTCCAGCCGCACCGGGAGCGGGCGCCGGGGCCGCGGCGCCGACCTGGCCGGAGCGCGGAGCCTCCCGCGCCCGCGCAGCCTCCGCCGCCCAAGCGCGGAGCGGGGAGACCCCGGCGCCCCCCCGGCCTCGCCCCGTCCCACCCCGTCCCCTCCCGGCGGACCGGCGGAGAGCAGCGGGACGCCCGGCCGTGCACCGCGCCCGCGGGGATGGTTCCTGCAGCGCCCTGCGGCCGCCGGCGCCGGCGGGCGCTGCCGGGCGGCGCGCAGTGAGGGCGGGCGCCCGTCCTGCTCCCAGGTAAGCGGCGGCGGGTGGGGGGACGCGGCCACCCCCTCCCCAAGACCCCCCACCCCTCGGCCGGGGTGCCCCCCCGGCAGCCACCCCACCCCACCCCAGGGCCGCGGCGGGCGGTGCATGGGGGCGGCCGGGGCCCGCGGGGAGGAAGGGAAGAGATGGGGCGGGCAGGGGGGCAGGGTGCTGCCCCGGGGCCGGGTGGGATGTCCTGCACCTTGCCCTGGCCTCGGGCAGGCTGTCCCGCACACAAAATCTGTCTGAGCGCCTTGTGCCAGTGCTTGCTTTTACACCCGAGTCAGAGTGTTGGGGATCCCTGCAAAGAGGGGGTGCCCGTGCCACCGGGGCTCTGCTGAGCCTCACCTTGCCTCTGAGCAGCGCCTGAGGGGATGGGGAGCCTTTTGGTCACCCAGTCGCTGAGGGCTGCGCCAAGACCTGTGCGTACTGCTGACAGCATCGCACACGAGTCCTTCTAAAGACATTGTACACCAGAGGCAGAGTTAGCGCACATGTGCGTAAACAAGCCCGCACACTCGTGTAGGCAGCGTGTCTGTGTAGATCTCATGGGTTCCTGTGCCCCAGCGTGGGATGGGGATTGCAGCTCCAGTGGTACGCGGGGCAAACGGACACGAAGGAAAGCATGCTGAAGTACAGAGGGGTGCAGAGACACACCTACAAAAGCAGAGTCTCTCTCTTGCACACACGCAGGGCAAACAACACCACATGTGTCCGTATGTGCGATCCGGGCTGAGGCTTGGAGGCAGTTGCAGCAGTCGGTGCCCCACAGAAGGCAGATGTGCCCAGGGTGGCACGTTTAGCCAGGGTGCGCATGAAGATGTGCAAACCCATGTTGTCGCACACGATAAGTTAGGGAAGTAGGGGAGACGTGTTCCCATACCGAACAAAACTGTGCAAGCAGGGAGCCCTCCTGTGTATCACTGAACAGAAATCCATGCTTGAGGCTTGATCTTGGTCATAGGTGACAAACTGGAAGGTGGCAAATTTGAGCTTTTTGGAGTTTTTCCACTTCCTTCAGAAAATGTCAGCTTTTGGGGCCAAAGTTTGAAAGCTGCCAACTTTCAGCTCACGCCAGTCGGCCATAACTCCCTAATTCTGTTGCAGGAACGGCTGCTGATGGTGTTTCCTCTCGGACACTGCTGCTGCAGCTGCATCAGCCGGCAACCTGGAGAGGGGGCAGGGAAGGCAGGAAAGACAGGAAACAGTCCAAACCTGATTTCCCCTTGGCTCAGATCCTTCTGACGACCAGGCTGGGCCATGTCCCTAGGGGTGGCACACTGGGGATGCATGCACGTGTGTGCAGGGCCTGGGAGGGCCACACAGGAAGGGAAGAGTCCGGCCAGCTGTGTGCACAGCTGGGGGGTGAGCTACTCTCATCACTTGTCTCTTTCTCTCTCCCCAGCCGTCCTGTTTTATGGAGCTGTGGGCCGGGGCCAGCCCAGCTCCCTTGCTGCCTCCCGGCTATGCTGCTGGTCCCGGCGTGGAGACACCCTCGTCAGCCCTGCGGAGCCTGAGCGCCGAGGTGACAGCGGCGGCGGCCTCCCTGTACGCCCCGGCTGACTACTATGGCCGTGTACTGCTATGCGCTCAATAGCTTGGTGATGATGAATAGCAACAGTGAGGTGACAAGCGGCGGGAGCAAGACGCCGCCTCCTCCCGGACAAGTGCTGCCCAGGGGCCCGGAGACACCTGGGAGCTGCTGCCCGCTCCCTGCCTTCAGCCCGGCCCCTGTGCCACCCCGCTCCCCGCGCCGTGGCCCTGCTTTCCTCTTCCCACCACTCGAGGAGCCCCCACGGCAGCCAGGCAGCCCCAGCGGGCGGCGGGGCAGCCGGGGCGAAGAGGGGCAGCCAGGACCCCCCACAGCACAGCAACTTCAGCGGGAGCTGCACAATGTCCAGGTGAACCAGAAAGTGGGGCTCTTCGAGGCACACATCCAGGCACACAGCTCTGCTGCCCAGCCGCCGCGGAGCCCCCGGCCATCCCGGTCCCGGCCTGCCAGCCCCATGGCGCCAGTGGTGGCACTTGGAACCGGACCCCAGCTGCAAGCCTATGGGGAGAGTGAGGCCCCTGATGCTGGTGGGGTGCAGGTCTGGCCGAGCACTTCGGAACCCTCGGGGAGGCCGGTGGTGACGGTGATTCCAGCTGTGGGTCTGACAGAAGGCAGCAGCCCGCTGGAGCTGTCAGGGCCTGCACCATGGCAAGGCGAGGTGGTGGTGGCACCCACAGGACTTGAGGGCCAGTGCACAGCCATCGGTGGGAGCATCCCTGCCGTCATCGTCACGGATCTGGGGGGCCCGGAGGAGGAGGCGGGCGCCGTGCCCCCCGGCAGCCTGCCCGTCCGGAAGCTGTCGTCGTCCTCAGCCTCTTCTACCGGCTTCTCCTCATCCTGGGAGGAGTCCGAGGAGGACATCTCCAGTGACCCTGAGCGCACCCTGGACCAGACACCGGCCTTCCTGCAGACCCTGGACCAGCAGAAGCCCCGAGTGGTGAGTGTTGCACCAGTCCCAGGAAGGTGGGGTGAGGGCTCGCCGCATCCCCGCTCCGAGGCACAGCTGCAGCGGGAGGGCAGAGGTCTGTTGCAGCAGAGGTCTGCAGAGCAGCTTTCCATTTGCTCGGTGGTGCTTGCCTTCCCTCACATGAAAAGCTTATCCCTGTTCCTAGTCTGACAATCCCATGCTCGCAGGAGAGAGCAGCGGTACCCATCCCATTCCGCACGGCCTTTGCAGAGCTTCCCCGGCGCCGCAAGCTGCCCGCTGGCATGCTTAACGTGCGCCCACGGACTGCAGCCTTCTGCTGACATGTGGTTACGAGCCTCAGCTTTCCCTCAGCACAGCTTCCCTGGGTGCTGGAGTTTCCCATGATTTACATGAGCCTAAGGGAGAATTTATTTCCTCCTTGGAGTAGAAACTGTGGGCCAGCTGTCTGTTAAAATTTATACCCATGCCCATCACCATAGTGTCTGTGTGCCTTTCACATGGATGCAAAAATCTCTAGAATTTCTGGTAATTCCCCTTTTGAACAAAACCTTTGCTTGTGGGGTATCTTACATTTTAGGTAGGCATATTTTTGTTAGGTATTTGTATTAAATTCATTTGTTTCTGGATCTTTGTTGTGGGGCTGGTTGGGAGGCTTCAGGTGAGAGGAAGAATCAGTGTTGTGTTACCCTTAGAGCAGAAAGGTCGTCTTGGAGAGGAGGGCTTTGAGGTGCTCTCCAAAGGCAGACACATTCATGGGATGTCTTGGGTCACTTGGGGAGTTCGCTCCATGTCTGAATGCTCCATGCAGAGTGTGCTTTGTTCTGAGCTGTCACGCCATTTATCCAGAGGGCTCTGAACCACTTTACCCCAGCGCAGGTGCCCATCACGAGGCTCTCCGACCAGCACGTGGGCTCTCCCGTCCTCTGGCTCTGAGGCATTACATTGGTTTGAGCTCAGCACTGGAGCCTCACACTGACAGACCCTGAAAAATGCAGGGCAACCCAGTGGCTCCTTAATTTTAAAGAGCTTGATTAAGGCCCATCAACTTTCAGTGATGTGGTTCACTATGTTTAACTTTCTGTAGACACGTGATAAGCTCAACGACATGAGGAAGACCAGTGCAGGGAAAGTAAAGCGAAGGTATCAAACTCATGAAGAACTAACTGACTGTGGTTTGTAAAACACTCAGCAGGCTGAAATAAATATCTCTGCTTTTCTACTTGTTTCATCCTGTTCCAAGAACTCAGGCTCAATTCTGCTCAGGATGGAGCAGCAGTTGAGTAAAAGCACAGTTAATGAAGTTACGAGTCTCTGGCTCATCGTGTTTGCAGACATCTTTATATTTCAGGGCTCTCAACTGATGAATCAGCTTGCTCCCTTTGGGAGCTGCTACGATCCCTCTGCTGATTAAATTCTGCCGTTTTTGTGTGCGTGAGCTGTAGTAATCTCTGCTCTATTCTCCATGCTAATGACTGTTCCTAGTGCCAGATCCCACTGATTTGCTGCTGAAAACAGTTTGCTGGTGGGCAAAATCATGCCTGATGCTCTTGTGGAAAGCTTCCTGGAGCCTCAGGCTGACTCTGCACAGCCTCCCGTGGCCTCCAGCGAGCTCAGCCAGGCCGGTGGCTCGGCAGTGAAGAGACAAGGCTCGTTTGTATTTCCAAATGGCCTGGATCGGAGCAAGCTCTCAGATCAGGTCTAAGATCAGAGTAACTCTGCTGGGCTCGGTGGGACTACTCCAGGCTAAACAAGATGAAGAGCTGGTCCAAAATGTGTCAGGCAGCCTGAGGAGGTGCACTTGATTTTGTGTTTGGTGCTGGAGTTGTCTCAGCAGGAGTGGCTGGGTAATTTACAATGATACTTTCCGCTGGACTCCACAGGTTCCGTGCAGGGCTGATCACTGCCTTTGGCAGTTCATAGTCAACTTCTCAGCAGGATCATGCGCAAATGCCCAGTAATTCAAAGCTGATTCATATAAATAACACCGAACTTTGTGTACCGGTTGGCAGCATCTTCTAAATCCATAATGGCAGAAGTAGGCAGCTACTGAAGCAGTCTCAAGTTGCGCACGCATGTGTTTTCATGAACTCACTATTTCCTTTTAACAACGCACGCGGTCTGGAAATGAGTTGTGTAATGAGGGAGAATGTGTGAGAAGCTCTCTCCGCAACTCATGCTTTTCTGTCAAAATAAATCCTGGGAGACCTCGGCTGACAGAAACCAACATCATGCTTCTGGGTTGAGTAGATAAACACTGGGCAGGAAGAGAGCCCTGCCTGTCTGCATCGGGTGCTGCTGGCGCAGGGGAGGGCTGTTGCACCTGGAGGAGAGGTAATGACGAGTGACAGGAAAGCAGTTCTCGCTGCAGATACGGTCTGCACCGTACATCTCACATAGCATGTTTACAGACTTGATAAACAGCAGGCTTGCTTCTGCCCTTCCTTTCTGGAGTCTGTCTGGCCTAGCAAATCTGTTAGGGATGTCCGGCTGTCTATTGTAGTTCTTCCTGGCATCCCGGGAAATAGGCAGATCCCTCTGGCTGGCACGGACTCATCCTCCATTTGTGACCTCAGGTAGGAAACTTCATTTGCAGTCAGGCCTACAAATTGGCCGGTAAGAAAATGACGTTGGCTAATGAAAGGGCGGGAGTGTGACCACTTTTTTGGACACTGTGACCTGGAGCAGCTCGGTGGCTGATACGGGCTCTGCCTTTGTTTATTGGAACAGTTTACTCAGTACAGTGCCCCTCCCTGGAGTGCTCTGGTGCCCAGTGGGCTACACAGCGTTGGGGCACAGCGGCCCTGCCATGATGATAGCAGAATTCTGAAGTGCAGTGACAGTAAGAGCAATCTGACGTTTTGCTGTTGTCTTTGCAAGTCCGCTTAAGGTCTGAGTAAACCTCCACGTAAGGGCTTATGCAGCTGTGGCTTTCCCCGGGCTGTGGGCTGCTGCCAGAGAAACCCCACGCTTGTTTATTGATGCTTGCAAGGTTTTAAAGACACTTGAGCAATTACACTTCTCAGGCTGAGTGGGAGGGACGGCCTGTCCAGGCAGCATGTTGTAATGGGGACACTGCGGTTGACAACGCCGCGGGGGAGCGCTCACTGCACGACCCCTGAGACAGCGACATGGGCAGTTTGGGGAAGGAGCGGGTGCCTCTGCTCCCCCACTGCCCGAGCCAGGGGGATGCAGCAGCTGTTGGAAGGAGGCTGCCTCTGTCATGGCGCGTCTTGTGCTGAGGGAGGATTTTTCCCCTCCTGGCTGATTGCACAGGTTTGGTGTGTAGGGGAGTGAGAAGGTGCTCCCTGTCCCAGGCTGCGGGCGGCACAGGTAGCCCGAGATGGCGGCCCAGCTCCTAAGGGGGATTTCACATCCAAGATAAGCCCTGTTCTAGCTGTGAGTCCCATTGACTTCAATAGGAAAATACAGGTCTATCAGTTTTGCTGTTCCTGGGGGACTCTGTTTGGTCTTTGCGAGGGAAAGCTGATAGACCAAGGTGTACTCAATAGCAGGAGGCCTGGCCCCAGCCTTGGAAGCTGGCTGCACCCATTAAGCAAAAGATACTCCAATGCTGGTTGTTACAGTGAGTTGTCATTGACCTAAAAGCAACAGATGAGTAGGGGGAAAAGCAGAAACTGTGCAAGTACGTACTATAGAAAAATGACATGTCAAGGGGAAAAAAAATGCCCTCCTGGAAAAACAGTGCAAGACACTGCACTGTTCCTCTTCCTGGCTTTCCCACAGCCGCTGTGGAAACAGAAGGACATACGGCAGAATAGTAACCAAGCGACTCGGTACATTGTGAAACCTCTGCTCCTTTCAACAGGCAGAGCAGCTTGCTCAGAATAAGAGACTGCCATTAACCTGTGCAAGGTGGCAAGAGCTTTTGGAAAAAGTTAATGGCATTGCTGCTAACAGGTGATTTTAAAAATTGATTTGTTTGACTCACAATGGCTGTAATGCATTTCTGAAAGGAGCCAAGTTTAGATAGGGTTAGTGTCAGCCAAGGGCCTGTGGGACCCTTGCTTATTTCATTTTGAGATGTTCCAAGGCATAAGCTGACAACAGCACTCCTGACTTGTTCCTATAAAAATCAATCACATTAAATATGCTTTCATTCCCTTTCTTAGATGTCACTGGGATCAGGAAGCCTCTGTGTAACAGAAACCATGACCACATGGCTATGGTGATGCATGCAAGCCCCATGAATGTATATCTTCATGCTGACTGTTTATGTATTTTACTCCTTCCTCCCACCATGTTTGTCTTAAAAGCTCCTAAGCTTATGGGCTTGTGAGTGGTGTCACCAATTTAGTATCAATAGAATGTCTTCTTGCTTGCTCTGAAGAGCGACTGTTACTCTAGTAATGTGTATCAGTGCCCAGGGAAGGTGCTCAGCACACCGGGTAAGCTGCCAAAGCAAAGGAGCCTCCTTCAGCCCTGCTCTGGGAGGACTGAGAGGAAGAGGAGATTGAGACGGACACCACTGAGTTTCTACTCTCAGAGCACCACGCTCAGCAGACCTGACAGCACAGCGTGTTTTGTCTCCTGGGACAAGATCAGAACTCCCCGGTGCTCGGCAGGCTGATGAGCAGAGCTTCAGGCTCTTTGTGGATGGAGGCTGTGCACTCCAGGGAGTTCACAAAGTACCACTCTCTATTCGGTAGTTTATCTTCTACCTACTCGTGTGGCCTTCTCAGGGAATAAGCAGCTTTTTTTACGGGCTCCCACCCACGGAGGCTAAGTGAAGATACTGCCATAACACAATGGGAGACGAACAGTGCTATTTCAAGCCCATTTTCATCAGCACTTTTAAGCTCATTGGGAAGCGTTTCTTCTCTGCTCACATTCTCCATGACTGACAGTGCAGGAATTACATGGCACATAGCAGATCCTTTTCATAGAGGAACTTATTTGCTAGCACAGCTGCTGTCTCTTGCATATTTCGTTTCTCAAGCAATTTCACACTGAAAGCATTCATAAAAAGTGGAAAAAAGCCCAAAGCACTTCCAAGGTGCAGGAAGAACAAACACTAGGCCCATCATCCTTAGGGTCCCCACCTCTGGAAACAGCCAGGTTTCCTCCCCTTCTGATGGGAATCACAAGATGTCAGGAGCTTGGCTGGTTGGACCCTTCAGGTTTTAAGCTGAATGTCCGTGGGGTAAAGTTCCCAGATCAGTGGAAACTTTACAGTTTTTTCTTCACCTTTTTAGAGCCTTGCAATGACAGAAAACAATCAAACCATAGTCAGCACCTGTCTCATGTTTTCCATATTATTTCTATAATGTGTTAGGACAGATTTGCATGCGAAGAAAATATTAGTGCAGCACTGAGCTCTTGCGTGCCATGCAATGACTGAAAGCCAGCGCTGAGCTAATGTTTTCTTTACATGTAAATCTGTTCTAACTCACTAGAGAAATAATGGCATCTGTGTATGATGTTAAATGTCACTTCAGCTGAGATTAGTCTTCTGTAATTGTTAGAGATGATTTTTGTTTATACCAGTAGGTAAATTTGTGCTGTAAATTTGACCTGCTTTCTTCCAATGAAGCCCAGCCAAGCTTTCTAAGAAAGATATGTTAATATTTAACAGACGGTGAAAACTAAATGTTAACATTTTCAAATCACTGAGTAAGTTAGCAGCGTAATCCCTATTCTCAGTTGTGACTTTTCAGGGAATGTGGGCTTCCACACTTGCTGGGTCACTTCAAATGGCCCTTTTATGGAATTCATCTTGCTCAGCCTTGTTGGATGTCTCCTCCTAAGGTACCTTTCTTCTCTGTTGACTCTGATGGGATCTTGAGGGCTACTAGCCCAGGGTTCTGCTTAAGACAGAGGAATCTGTTCCTAAAGTACTCATTAATGTCTTCTATAAAATTTATCCAAATTTCTTATTACATAGAAAGCCGGGTTTCGCATAGCCTGCACAATGGCTGCAAGTAGTTCAGGAAGCTGCTCCAATCTGAGGTCTACCAGCTTCAAAAGCAAATGCCTCTGATTTGGCTTTTAAATCAGTGTTTAGGCAGCAAAATGTGTGATTTGCTCTGTAACAAGGATGATCACCCAGCAGTGCCTTTCAGCGTGAGTTGGCGTGGGTACGTTCAGAAGCTCAGGGTCTCCAGCTGCAAGTTTCAGTCAGGGTGTAGGTGCAACGAATGCGCTCAGAATTGGTGGAAGCTTTTAGAAAACGTAGATTGCAGCTTCTTCTTTCCCAGCCATGGTGGGAGTTCACCACCCCAGACCTTCTGTCACGGCTGCGTGCCTGTGGAGTTCCTCACTGCTGTAGTCAGCCTTGGGGTTGCATTGGCTGCTGAGTGCCGGCATTTTCTATCCTTAGTTTCTCATAGGTAGGCAATATCAGAGTCTGCTGCAAGTTTCTAAGACCATATTAGCCTTTCTCCTCTCATGATGTTTATTTCAATGTTACCATACATTTCAGGCCTGAGAAGCAAGGAGTGGGTTTTTTTGTAGTAAAGAATGTTCTTTTCATTAATGACATTGAAAAAGAGACAGCCTAGTAGAAGGAATTCATTTCTTCCTTTCAGATCTAAGATTTATTGCTAGCCAAAACACAAGGACTGCTTTTGGAGGGAGAACTAGGGGGTAAAACAACAAGCGCTTAGCACTTACAACTTCTTCTTGTAAGCAGTACAGTGTTATTATCTGATCAGCGCTACACAACAGGAACTGCATTAGCATTCAGCACTGTTGCGGTTTTAAGTAATAGTAAAGCATCCCTCATCTCCCTGAAAGACATATATGGGCTCTGGAGTGACATACTGATGAACATTTTAATGAGTTTGGTTCAAAGGACAGAATCCGATTGTCTCTTCACTCTTTGCCTCACACATTTGCAGAGAGGTCGGCACCTGCAGTTCCCATGGTGTAGACCTCGCTGAATTTATGTGAGTTCTGCCGAGGGTTTCATCCTTGGTTTGTGGGGTGTCATCCTTGGCTTTAAGTCTTGCGCTCGGGGTTTTGGAAAATAGGGCTCTTGGACTGTGTGAAGCAGAGCAGTGAGTCTCAGCGTGCAGTCTTTCCTGTCCCCAAACTCCTTTCAAGCTGAATGCTTTGGCCTTTGCTTGAATGAAGACCAATATATCAACACCAGAACAACGAGCACAACATCATGGTAGGATGGCTGTGGAGCAGGCCCCCCAGCCCCATCAGCGCTTGCAGAAGGGGCCGACAGAAACGTGGCACGGAGTGGAAGTTAGTGGAGGGCTAAACAATGGCAGCACCTACCTTCAGCATCACCTCCTCCTCCTCCTCCCCCTTCGTTTCCTGTCCCTTTGCCCTTGCTTGGGCAATTTGTCTGCAGCAAGATAGAATCAAAGAACCCTCTTCCTTTGCTAAACAATCGCTCCTTTTGTTAGGGTCAGATAAAATGCTGATAAAAGCTGTTGTAGCTCCGCTGAAGCCAGCAGGAGCATGCAGCAGATTTGGTCCCTGATCGTTTTTCACCTTGCTCTCCCCTGCATGTATCCAGTTACATCTTGTGGTAAATCCAACGTTAAACTGAATTAATGAATTAGAGACGTGGTCCCCATGGGGATTTTGCCTGTTGATAGGTACAGTGCTTCAGAGCTTTTGGGGACAGGAGTTTTATAAATGGAAAGATCTGCAGGGTGACCTTTTGGAGGGTGCATTTTAGGGTTGGCTGTTTTTTTCTTGTTTCTTGCTAAACAATCTCCAATCCCTGCTACTTGGGAAAAGGGCAGGATCCGAGCCTGGCCTTCAGCTCACCGCTGAGCCTTGTTCATTGCAGCTGTACTTTGACAAGGTGTTTTGGAGAGGCACAGGAATAGCTTTTATTCCATTGTGCTAAATGCATTCAAACATTTCTGTTAAAGGGGTACTTAAGAACAATGATTGAGGGAGTCCGTTTGAACCCCTCAAAAGAGAGAAGACCAGGGTGCCAAGGAGGGGTGAGGCAAGGGGGAGGTAAGCAGGCTCCTTCTCACCATGTGGACCATAGGAATTGCTCTGCCAGCAGGCACAAGCCCTGTTAGATATCCAGGGGCATCCTCCAGCTGCAAGCAAGGTACAGAGCAGCCGGGAGAAAATTAGCAACATGTCCAAATGTAATATGGTTGCTATTACGGGTAATATATATTTAACACTCTGCAGGGACCATTCAAGCCTGCATCTGTAGGAAGGGGAAAAAAGTCAGGTTTGCTTTTTTGGCAGACTGCAGATCAGAGAGTCCAATCTGTGATCTTTCTTGGTATGTTTTATGTGGGTGGGTTCTGTTAAGTTACAGGCAAAGTTATTGTACCCCTAGGCTACTCACATTAAATGCTTCTCCAATTTTAGCAACATTCTTTCCAGGCTCAGCTACATTTGTTTTTATCTTCTCTATGGTAATTGATGACCTAAGTCTAAAATATATAACTCCACAGGATCTCCTGTTATATATTTCTTCCACAGCTGTAGCTGAATCAGGACAGTATAATCCAGTGACATGTTGTAATGCCTAATGCTTTCTTTAATACATTCCAGATTAAAGGAGTCAGCAAAGTTTACATATCCAAAGTAATAAATTTAAACAATAGTAACGACAAATCCTGAACCATGATTATATCTTGAAAGTGTTGGGTGTTTTTTTTTCCTCCTATTTTCTCTGGTCTGGCTAAAGTCTGTTTGTAGGAAACTCAACAGGACAGATAAAAGATGATGAGACAAACAACTTAATCCCTTAATAAAGTCAAGTGGAAAATCCAACAACAGATTGGCAAGGAACTCAAATAACTACCGCAAAGTGGCCCTTACTGAGGGACTACAGACCTAGCTTAAAAGGCTGAGCTTGGGATATGATTCGAGATGAGCCTGAATCAGTGCCCACAGGTTCAAATGTTTCTTTGAACTCTGAAATGGAGCCCGATTCCATTTTTTTAATCCATGCCTGCATAGCATCAGCTTAGCTCCATTGAAGCCAGTTCAGCATCGCCTCGTACCTCATGCTGCCCTCAGTACCCACACAAAGTGACCATGAAAGGCGCCAGGATGGTACTTGCATCTGCGGGTGCTGTTGCAGATGGGAGCATGGGATAGCAGCCAGTGCACACTGCCCAGGTAGGTGCCTGTCATGGCAGCATGAGGAGGAGGAGAGCTGGGCACCGCTTGCTGGCACAGTGCTGGCCTCTGAGTTCCACCATCTCATCCTGCTCTTGCCGGGGGCTGGCACTGAGCTGCACCCCCATGCAGCAACCCCCATTTTGCTGCCTAGGGCAGTCTCAGGCTGCCATTAATAGGTACGCCTTGAAAGCAAGGCATGTGATCACAGAAGTAGCAGGCACTCGGAAATGCAATTGCCAAGCAGCTTCAGAAAAAGCGTGTTAATTATTATCTCCTTGGAGCTGTATTTACTTAGAGCTGACAGCCCTTTGCCCTGGGGTTTTGTGCTGGGAATGTCTTACTGGTGTGGAGACCAGGGCGTCCAGAAAGGAAACAAAGGAAAGAGATTTTAGAACTGTGTCTTATCTCTATCCACCTGAATTACTGTGGTATTTTAAAAGAATATGTGAAGCCCATTGTTTGAAAAAACCCTGACAAGTGTGCTCGCTCTCCCAGCTCCATTGTTTTAATGTTCTCCTGGGAATTTGTATATAAAATGTTCCCAATCCAGTTTATATCTCTCTGCTTGACAAATCCTGTGTTCCCCTTCCTTATATTTAGCAGAGTGGGAACTAGCCTTGATCTTTTTGCAAAGCCAACAGAATTGCCTTGTCGGGTGTCACGTTGCCACCTTCACACACAAACAGTGCGTGTGGCAGTTTTTGAGCAAGATGTACCACCGCTAAAAAAAGTCTGCATAAAGCTCATACATTCAAGATGAACTTTTGGAAAAGCAGCTCTGAACTGAAACAGACCCTCTCTTGGAGGAGAGAGCAACTAATGCCATCCAGCTCTTGTGGAAGCCCCTTTGCACGGCAGGTTAAAACAGGTGGTCTGAAGCCACGGATACAGCTCAGCTCCTCTACCATTAAGCAGCCCCTCATCTGTGTCTTATCTCGAGGAGAAAAGACTTGGCCTCTCTCCTCAGGGCTCTGTTTTCTCATGTTACTCTCTGTTGCTGGAAAGGCTTTTTTGAGCCAAGGAAGACAGCATGGGAGTCCAGGTGGTCAGAAGTGACTGTAGTGTTGACCAGGTGCTGGGCCAGTAATGAGAGGGAAAAGCAATGGTAGCATGATGCCACCTTGTCTGTTCTTGTCCGACCCTGTGTTGTACAGCCTGACCAGCTCTGACATTTAGTCTTTGAGCTTTTGGGCAGTTTAAAGGCAGTTCCAGATCCCAGGTTTGTTTCTGTGGATGGGAACCCTTCCCAGAAGGGAGAAAGCTCAGAGGAGCCTGTTTAATGTAGGCTGATCTCATGCTTGAGCATACGCAGGAGTTGACCTTTCAGCACTGAAATAAGAAGTGATGGGAATAGAATAAATCACAGCCTTGAAAGAAAAGCCAAGTAGCTTAGACTTGCACCTCAGGAGAAGGAGTCAAGGTGGGGAGGCTGAGAGAGCTGCAGAGGGGCCAAATGACAGATTGGAAAAGCTATCTTTCAGCAATGGGTTTGGTGAATCTTTGCAGAGCAAGCCTGCAGAGGAAAGGCTATTGAGGTGTGAAATTGAGATATGAAGTGGTGAGCCCTGGAGGTGAATTTTAGTGGGGTGGGTAGATTGGAAAGACTCTTTTAGGGATGTTATCCTGAATAAATCTGCAAGACTCACAGATAGGTTGGATGTGAGGACTGAGAGAGAGAGATCCAAGTTTTCCACTTGCTAAAGGTTTCAGGGTAGGAGCAAAACACTCACAAATGAGAGTGGTAACATTTACACTTGCATTGCAAAGGCATAAATTGTTCTACGAATTGCCAGGATGCAAAGAATCAAGCCTCTGTGTTGCATTGCAAGCCTCAGAGCCGTCATGTTTCCGTCAAAGCCAAAGCAAAAATTTCCATAAGCTTGATAGGAGGCAGCTCTGAGCCCCCATGGCACACCCCCTTAACTTTCAGGGGCCTGGTGTTGAATGCAGGATTTTTCCAAGAGAACCAAAACTCGAAGCGCTCCCCTAATATCCGGAAGCCGTAGCCTGATGAGGAACTCCCTCTGCATGGTGGCTTCTTTCAGAGTCCCACTCCCCGTTTGGTCTCAGGAGAGGGTGGCTCAGGGCTTTTTCAGGGCAGCCATGGTGGAGGGTTGGGCTGCTTTGTGCCAGAGCCTGTCACTGCCCAGAGAGATGCTGGGGTTTGCCCTCCTGGCCCACTCGACCTCTGGACCATCTGTGCTGTGTCCCCAAGGCAGTCAGACCCCCAACCCCATCCAGACAAACCCTGGCAGGACAGAAGATTGTAGGAGCTGGCTGGAGCTGGAAGAACAGTTTTTTGGCAGTGGGTAAATTTTCCAGCAAATGTCAAGGGGGAGGGGGAGTCAAAATGATTCACAAATTCAAACACATTTTCTGAATAGTTCTGGCCTAGAAAAAAAATACAGAGGTGGGGGAAGAGGGAGGGATGTTAAAAATAGCAATGCATGTCATTCTGACACTTTCAGAATGAACTGTTTCATTTTGGGAATGGTTTGTTTATGTTTTGCAAGCATTTGAAATGTAGATTTGATTCAAAATGGCATTTTTCACTTAAAAGTTGACCTCACCGCTAACACACATTGAAAGAAGAAAAAAGGTTTTTTAGAACATACATAACCCAAAATGAAACACCTCCTTTTACTTTGGCTTCAGGTAAGACATTTCAGAGCTTTCCTTCCACAGCCCCATGATTTCAGCTGTGTTCAGCCCAACCTGCACATCACCTTTCCCTTAGATTTTTGATTGACCTCTGATGTAAAAAAACCCATGGTCCATCCAGCTCCCTTCCTGGCCAAACCTTTAGTCTAAAGCCATGGAGCAAGTATTTTAATTTAATCTGAGGTCAACCACACTTTGCTGTGATTCAAAGTGAAACCTGTGGTGTCGAATGAATAAGAACTGTAGGTTTTGTAGATAACTGGCAGCTTCTCCGGAAGATGCAATGTTGAACCTCATTTAGAAAAATAACCCAAACTCCTGGGGCCCTGAAATCTGATCTAGAAATCTTCAGAGAAGCCGGAGTTTGCAGACAGCTGAATGACAGACTTTCACTCCCCCGACACTCACACCGGGCTCATTCAACTGACTCATTAAAGGGAAACAAGCAAACAGCTAGTAATTGCTTTGCTGTCACCAAAACGTGCTGCAGAGTTTCCCCGGACAGAGGGGAAGGAACGCACACATATATGATGATCCGTCATCAAGTTTTCTGTCCCCTGCTGTGTTTTTCTGCCTTGTTGGGACACACTGTGCCATTTCCTCAGCTGAAGTCCGTCACTTGGCATCTGGAGCGGATCCTCCTTCCCTGAGATTTATGTTGCCTGTCTTCTGACGCCCTTTCCCTTTGTGCCTTGGGAGGGTTCAGGCACAAAAGATAGAGAAAAAAAGATGCTGCAGTGTGGGATGGCAAGCTTTTTAGCAGCAGCCCCTCTTGGGCAGGGGCCGTAGGAAAGACCTTTTCGATTCGTGGGAAAATCCTAGGTTTTACCTGCAATAGGAAGGTTTATAAGCATTTTTCTGGCCCGCTGTAATTTCAGTGTTACTGAAGGGTGGATCTTATGGTGTGGACAGGATACGGATGCTTTTATCATCGAGGCATGTAGAGGCGAGGGGCTTGCAGCGGCCGAGTGGAGGAGCGGACTGTGCTGCTCGCTGGCCCTGGCAGCGGTAGGAGCTGGGATGGCTATGCCCACTCTCTGCAGTGGCTCTGGGCCCCCCCGCAGTGGGGGGTGATGAGTGCCTGCAGCGGGACGAGGAATTGAGGCCAGTGTGCGTGTACCAAGTCTGCAGCTTTCTCGACCATGCCTTTACTGTTAAAACACTGCCAACCCAAGCTGTCCCCAAAACAACAAGGACTGCCTTAAAAACCACCAAATGTTTTGGGGGTTCTTTTGGAAGTGCTGGGTTTGTTTGATTGTTTTCCTGGTTTCTATGCCTTCAGCTTGCACTTGGGACAATTTTTCAGTCTCCTCTGCAAGCCAGAAGACTAGAAATGTACCTTCTTTTTAAAAATGAAAGCTCAGAGTCTCAGCCACCTGACTGCAAGAGCTGGGGACTGTAAGATCAAGGCAGGGCTCACACTAAAACTGCAAGAGCAGGCGAACGGTCTATTGAAATAGCTGCTTCTCTCGGCTGAGAAGTGGGCTGAATGGAAAGAAAGGCCAGAAGGGCAGACCATGTAAGCCGATTCGGCTTTCCTGTAACAAACGGAGACCGCCAGCTCTCCCTCCCTGCCCTAGCCGAAACAAAAAGCCCATACACAACTAAAGCGAAATCTGCCTTCCTGTTTGTGCGGGTGTCGCGAGGCTTGGGATAGCAGGTGGCATTCGACTCCTGCATCTCCGCCGAAATTCAAACTCATCTCCCAGGCGAAATCTGGAGGTAGGGGTGCATATAGAGATACAAGCGGTCACTGGAGAACGAGGACCATGCAAACTGCACACGGAGGCTCACACCACTTCCCTGTTGATTTTTGGTGTAAAACACTGATCATTTTTTCTACACATAAAGGTAATTCAGAGATCTTTGACACGAGCAGCTGCCAGGAGATGGGAAAACAGCTCTGACTATATTAAGGTGCTGCTGGCCAGCACATCAGTTCAGACTGTAAGATTTTAGCAAAAATCTTGCCTTTCCAACTAAACGATTGCATTTGGACAATGGTCTATTGAAGGTTGTACACATCTTTCGATATGTATTCTTAGGCTTTGACAGTGCTCGGAAAATACCAAGCAGAGCTGTTGAACTGTCGTAAACTACCTTATCACTGAATGGTCTAGAGGTGCTGTGCAAAGTGAGACCAAGTGTTCTCTATCGGCTCTAAGGGTATTTGGATTTCAGTTTACTCTTATGGGTGTGCAGACACAATCTCCAGTTTGCCTCTTGAATTAAGATGCTGCAGTGTTCCCTTTTCTCCTTTCCAGCTGATAGGTATGTGTCTTTGCTCCCCCAAGGGGAAGGAGGCAAGGATATTCTTCCATTTAGCATGTCCTTAGAGCTATTATACATTTAAAGGGAATAACCCCCAAAGCAAAGCCATGGACGTTGGGTGTATCTGTGGGCTGCGCACTTTTCTCAGGTGCTCCATCTGCAGGATTAACTTCAGTGAAATCGCACCAGGAGGGCAGTTTTGAAGATTGTCTACAACATGCAGATGGTCTTCTGGAGAGCAGCTGCCTTTGGAAAACTAGCTAAACTGTTGGCGTAACAAACAGAATTAGAATATTTCCAGGATATAAAATTAAGGGAGGAAAGCAGCTTTACTGGCTATTGTCAGAAAATAGAGGCTTGCATAACAGCAACATTTTCCATATACTATGCAATTAGGTTACTTGCTTGGGAATTAAATTGCAAGTCAGTTTAGACAGCGTGGCCAGCTGTAACATAACACACGTTACAACACACATTCTGAATGTTATTGCTTGGTGTCAGTGTTTATTGAACCGAGTGGGGATTTGAGAAACAAGCTTTGGCCCAGGAAACGCTAACAATGTTACAGCACTTAACGTCTCTAAAGCAGGACAGCTAGCACTGGAATTTTTGGGAATAAATTCTCCAAAGATAAAATACTTTGGAAAATACCCGCTAATCCCTTCAAACCCCTAAGGCATATTAATTTTCATATTTGGTAATGAAAAGCCACAGATTTCACCACTAATCTTGAAAATATCATGTGGTTTTTGGAAAAGCAAGGGAGACTCCAGGTGTAGGTTCAGTGGCTGATTTTGCAGCAGCAGTTCCAGCTGATCTCACTGTAAAGTGTTTATTTGCTGCTGTCTGCTGGTCCCTTGCTGTCTTCTTTTGCTACTGCAGGAACCAGGGCCAGCGAACAGAGCTCACTGACTCCCTGAGCTACGCTTCACTGTCATTTTTATGGAGAAGAGTCCACGCTCTAGAATGTCACTTCGTTTCAGTTGGAAGACTGGAGTGAGACCGGGCCAAATCGACTCTGTCGTACCTCTGTTGAGTCTGGTGGGCTTAGGCAAGGGATAAGTCTGATCCAGAGTAAGAATAACACGAAACACAGATGGGCTGGGTTTAGTGCATTGTTTATATAAATGGCTAGACCATGGAGAGCTGCCCGCATTGCAAAATTCCCCCCCACAGCTGGCTTCGTCAGGGATCCTTTGGAAAGCACAGCATGGGAGAACCAGCGACAAAATGTGGCACAGAGACTGAATTTCCCCTCTCTTCCTACAGCGGGTTTCTTGTGCTCAGAGTTGAGGGCCATGTTGGCAGTGGTGCATGGGCTCAGCTCACCGGCTGTGCTGAACCAGCATCTCAGGGGGCAGGACAGGTCAGATTGCCATGCCCTCCGATGGGATGAAAATTACAGATATGTTTTTGGAACAAAAATATGAACCATCCACCAGAGCTATTTCTGATGACCTCAAAATAAAGTTAGAATTTGGGTTTTTTCTTCTGTTTCTTAGCAAGGCTGCTGAGCTCTCCAGCAGAACAGGAAGTAGGCTGAGGAGCTGTTTGAGTAACCAGAGTCGTCAGATCAATGGAAAAAATGGTTTGAGTACATTTTGTGAAAGTGCAGCCAACAATTTTGAAATTACTGCAGTTTCTCTTCCTAGATCAGAGCTGTTGTTCATGCCAAGGGGGCTTATGTCTACCACTGCTGTGTCTATAAGCAAACAGAGCGTTTCTTTTTGATGATGTAAATGATGTGCACCCAGGGGTGAAGCAGAAATCTTTCCCTTGGTGTCCTTGGATCGGATTCAAGATGAGTTAACTTCCCAACATGATCAGGATCCTACGTAATTTTGCAATGCCTACCATGCCATTTAGAAGAAAAATAGACTTGCTTTTACTGGGAGCTGGGCATGGGGAGGCCAGGGTAAGTGAGGAGGGAGGGAGAGGATAAGAGACACCATTTTGCTGTCAAGGAGGAAGATACACAGTTCTCGATCTCAGAATTGAGGCTGGTCCTACATTTTAGTGACACTAGCAGCTTCTTTCATGTTTTGCAAGCTCATCCGAGAATTGAATGCATGCCAAATTAATCTTTCAAGGGAAGCGGAGCTGGGTTGAAAATATCTCCAGCACAGATAATTCAAAGGAAGTGCAACTTTTTAAAAAGCATGTGAAGTGCCTCTAAGAATCTACCTGGTTTTTCCTGTTTTCTTTTTTTCTTTTTCTCTTTCCTCCACTTAGTCCCACATTTTTGCGTCTTTGCTGTCTCATCATGTCACCATTTCCTTTTTTCCCATTAGTTGTTCTCACAGAGGCATATAAAGGGTTTTCGATACCGTCACATGCTCCAGCTGGAACTAGAGCACGACTCTTTTCAGACGGTATTTTCTCCAGGATTTTGTCAAGTTTAGCTGCAGACGCTCCCCAGCTTTTCACTGATTGTCTTTTCAGCTGTCCTCCTCTTACGACATTCACGTTGCAGCAGGGCAAAGGCCGGTCCAAGCTGCAAAGTGGAGGCAATGCCGTGAGTGCAGGGAGAGCAAAGGGCTGCACGGGTGCCCACGGCAAGTGCGATGGGACGGCTGTGGGGAGGGAGCGGCGCAGCGTGGGAGAGCGAGGCCAGGAGAAAGAGATAAGACAGACAGGAAGGGAGCGAAGGGGAAAGGCAGGTGGAAAAGGGAAATGACCACGGAGGCCAGGAAGACTAAAGAGAATACAAGGGAAGCTGCGAAGCCATCTGGGAATCTGCTTTAGCCACGTGTAAATCGCTCACGTCCTTACGGCTTCCCCCTCTGCGCAGAGCAAACCAGCGCCCGGAGGAGGCCGGGCAGAGCCGGGATGGCGGCGTGCAGCTGCGTGGGGTGAGCCTGCGTGGGTGCGGGGCCAGGGCGGCGCATGGGGGGGATGCGGGGACCGGCCTGGCACAGGTGTGGGGACAGCCCCACACAGGTGTGGGGGCATGGCGGCGGTGGGCATGGGGGCGAGGGGAAATGAGTGGGTGCCCCGAGGTGGGGTGCAGGAGCGGGCAGAGCTGTGGCAGAGCTGGGTCCCACAAGGACGGGGGCGGAGGTTGATGGAGCCACTGCTGTGTCAGCTTGTGGGCGGCGGCGGGGGCAGAGCGGGAAGAAGAGATGGGTGCTGTGGGGTGGAGGCAGAATGGGAAGTCAGGGAGGAACTGAGTGCAAAAGCTGATGAGGGGATGGAAAAGGAGGAAACTGAAGGGAAAAATGTGAAAAGTTGTGGGTATTGGGAAGAAGTATCATGAAGGCTGACATGGAAAGGCAGAGGAAAGTGAGGAGAGCTCAGATAAGATTTTAAAAGCACTGAATGATGTCTGGGGTGGGATTCATAGCAAATAGCTAGATCTGAGCCAGCCTCCCTTTGTGGGGAGAAACGGGCCCCTGCAGAGCACAGTGTATGTGACCTGCAAGCACAGTGCGAGAGGAGCTGTGGCTGTAAAAGGAGTTAACTAGCATAGAAGCAGTCATCTACACTGAACATGTCTAAAAATAGGTGAAATGAATTGCAGTCCTGAGGACAAATGTTACAGTAAATGAATACAAACAATCTCATGTTATCTAGCTGGGTGCATTCATGCTTCCTCCATGCATGTGCACGCTGGAGGTGTGCACCTAAGTGCAGGGCTTGTGCACATTAGGCACATGTGTGAACACCAGCACATACCTGGCTGGGATGTTCGTGTCTCATACATTCTGTGCAAAAGTCCTCTGCACCTCAAACCCGGAAAAATTGGGCCATGATGCTGGAGTGGGCTGTAGTTCCTCAGGTGTCTGCAGATTGTATCACAAATCGTTCCTAAGAGTCGCAGGGAAGAGCCAGGGAGATGTGCTGCCATTTCGGGGGCGGGGGAGCTGCTGGTGACCCCATCACTTTCCACACTTTCTACTTTGATTCAGAAGGGGCTGCAGGGTAAATCCAGACCCTCGCCTGGTTTTAGCTCAGCTCTGCAGGCGGGCACAGGGCTCGGGGCGGTCTCCCCCGGAGGTGTGGGGGTTACTTTGCTTCAACTCATGCCAGGAGGCACCAGCGTGACACGGAAGAAGGGTGCCCAGTCCCTGATGGTGCTGTTTGCCCTGTGCCACCTCACCAGCTGTCCTGAAGGAGAGATTATTTGTCACCCGAGGTGAGAGAACCTCTTAGGAAAGAATAACACCACACCTCTACAGGGACACCCATGGGACGTACCAAGAGAAATCGAGGCGCGTACAGTTATTTCATGGGATCCCTCACACATGGACCAGGCTGGCGTGGCTGGTCTGAGCAGGGCATGGAGCTGGACCCTGTCTGCATTAGAGGTGTCCTCTGGCTGCCCCAGCTGTTCCCTGCAGCCCTGCTCTCCTTCCCCATCCCAGTCCCCGAGCTCATCCCAAACTCTAAAATTAGGTCTGCAGGTCCCTTACCTCATCTTTAAAACTCTCTGTGCAATTAACATGCACAGACATGTCCTTGGCCGAAAATGCCCCCAAAGGATGGGCAACAAGAGGATTCACGGAGTTTGACTGTCGCTAAGGCTCATGGTTATTTGTAGGAAAAGCCATGAATGTATCTCTCTGTACCAAGAAGTGGCAGGTTGCTCATGGAGGTGGTGGGTCTCTGGCTCTACCTGAGCTTGTTTAACAGTCTTCACTGTGGAAGAGAGTTTTAATCTAGTGAGGGTGATGTTGGGCAAACGCTTTTAGTGCTTGGGTCTCATTAGTTGTAAATGAGCTCCTCTTTCACTTAGTCCTTTACTGCAGGCTGCTCATTCTCATGCTGCACATTTCCCCTGCCTGCAAAAGCACTTAGAGAAGCTTGGATCCCCAAGTCACATGTTCTCAATATTTATGCCTCCTGGATGATTTTCCAGGGAAGCTCTTAATCTTGTAAGTCATGAAAAGACATATATTTGTCAGAACTAATACTAGCAAGGTGCGGAGTTCATTCTCAGGCAGCAGGTGGGTTAGAAAGCCTTATGTTTGAGCAATTAATTTTGTAAGAGCTCCCTTCCCTCTTCTCTATGCTTTCATTTGCTTCTGTGTCCTGGGGTCTCAGAAGACAAGGTTTTCTAAGGGCCAGTGGCCATCCTGAGATCACTTGCTGGCAGCGCTCACAGGAGCAGCCCACAGGCAGCCGTCCCTGGATTTCCACATTCGTGTTAGTTGTTGAAACATGTTGTCTCACAAGAGCTGTAGGGTATCACCCCACTAAATTCTTTAAACCTGTTCAGGGGGGATTAGTAGAAACCCAATAAGGCAGTTTCTGATTACTGTAATAGTTTCCAGATTATTTTGTTCAGAAGCCTGTGTGGAACATTGCTTTGTGCCTTCCTCTGTCAGCCCTCAGACTGAAAGAGAAAAGGTCCCGGTAAAGAATACTGAGATCAGGAGATACAGAAAATTCATACGTGGGATTATTTAGCCTGCAAACTAATGGGCTTCAAGTGAAATATTTAAGATCATTGCGAAAACTCTTCCATTCCTTCCTTTCTACTTACCCTGTCCGGTAATAAGACATACAGTTTGCGTGATGAAATTGAAAGGATGTGCACACAGACTTTGAGAAGAAATTAGAGGTTGGCTCTGCACAGAGCCACCCTGGGGAACTCGGTGCTGCAGGATGCTCTGAGCCCACCTGTGCCAAGGGGAGAAGGCTGTGGGAGCGCCCGAGCCACCCACTCGCAGCTTTGAAGACTGAGATACGCAGCCACGTGTGGGATTTCAGCAGCGGCCATAAGCTGATCATGTGGAAGGAACCGGGCAGGATTTCTGCTCTGCGTGGGCAGCATTGCACAACAGCCTCCATGGTCAGTGGGCCGGGGCTGTCTTCGTGCTGAGGCTCTGCTCCGTGCCCTGGTGATGGGGAAGGGGCTGCAGAGGCACCGTGTGGCCCACGGCAAAGGCCTGCAACTTTCTGTGGTGATGAAAGGCCCTAGTCCCAATGAGAACACAGCTGTTCATGCTGCTTCGTCCTCCTGTGAAACAGGGACGCAGCTGAGGAGGAGTGCACTGAATGGCTTTTGCTCCAACCTGGGCCACATAGGCTGTACCGCTCTCACAGGTGAAACTCCAGATAAGAGCATTTGTCCGGTTTTCTATTAAATACAGCGCCTGAAAAAGTGAAAGCCTTAGGTTTTGTAACTCATTAGAATTAACATCACAAATTATGAGCCCCAGGTGCATCACAAGACTAGAACTAACCCCGGGGCAGTGTCAGGAGCTGCAGGAGCAGGACCCAAAAGGGTGTGTTTTTTTCCTCAAAGTTGGTGTGAGCTCCAGCACATGCCATGCAGGGCTTGCAGCAATGCTGGGTAGTTGCTTCTGGGAGGGTGCTGTCAGCGGGGCGTCTCCGAGAATCCTGCACTGACAGCCTTGGGATGCAAAGCCTTTCTCTGGTGTAAAGTCTCTGATCTGTGTTACCTGCAGCCCAGCTCTCCAGTTTACACCAGCTGAGGATCTGGCCACTGTCTCAAACCAAACTGTTACACAAATAACGTGCAGCTCAAGCTGTGTTAGAAAGCCCCACCCTTTTCCTGCAGTTTTAGTTAGAGGGGCTGTGCTGCTTGTGATGTTTTGTCATAACAGAAAATGAAGAGAAATGTGGAAAACAAGGTAATAGAATATTTGTTTTAAGGTATGCAGCTGGGCTTTTTGTCTAGGGAGGGGGAGAAAGTACATTTTCTTCAGTAGGTGTTTTTAGATTATATTTGTTTAAGCAAGGAGGGGTCAAGTAGACCCAGTAGTTATTATATACAACCTTAATTGTGATTGTTTCTAAGTAAGAGTTTAACTGGAAAAGCTCATGTGTGCGCTGTCCGAATATTGCCTCACTCCTGGATGGCATATTCAAATCAAAATAGTTTTGTATGCATATGGCAGCTGACTAACTGGTGGCCTGACATTTCGGCCGGGCTGATACTTGCATGCCCTCCTGGCCCAGGTGTGCTCTTCAGCATCCAGAGGCTGTCATTGAATAATTCAGCTTCCAAAGAGTGATCACAGCACAGCTGGGCTGACACGGTGAGGCCAGGTGGTGGGTTGTAAGGGAGCAAGAAGAGCCGTGGGGGTCCCATGGGCCCCGCCTGGGTAACCACGCAGCAGCCATGCTCAGTACCTTCTGAGGCCAAGAGATCTCAGGACTCCTTTCTGAAGTGGTGCAGCGGTGCAGCTCAGGTGACTGTCCCGTTTGGAAGTTCACGTTGGCTGGCTGTCCAACCACTCCTCTTAGATGTGTCTGAACTTTTTAATCCATTTATTTTTGCTCTTGATTATTCTGCACTTGCTCCAGTTACATCAAACACTGAAACAGCAAAGCCTTTAAAGGTGTGTTTAGGGCCATAGGGTCCCCCAGGTTTCTGCATACTATGTGGGCATCATTTAGAGACTGAACAGTGCCAGTCCTGGGTCCTCAGGTGATTTGTGCATGGGTGCGTGTTGCCCTCTTAGCACAGGGACTTGAATCCTGCTCTGTGTGAGGAAACTGTGTTGGAGCTTCACCAACTGACCCAGAGATTGCTATGAAGTCTTTAAAGCAGTTTAGTTGAACCTGGCTGCAGGGAAAGTCTCAGGACTGGAATAAGAGCATTGTATGGGGTAGGTCTGAGGCACATCAGCAGGGCTTTCAGACAGTAGCTGGTCCATCATATGCCCTCATATAGGAGCTGTGCCCCAGCTTCCAATCCACGGGCCTGTGCACTTCATGTGGCTGACCTGGAAAAAGCAGGATCTGCAGGTACAGCTGGATGATGGGTACGTGTTGATGCAGGAGACATTTTGAAGAGTAAAACTGATGCACTGGTGCCAGAATGGGGAGCTGATGGGCTGGAGATAGCAGGTGGCACAGCCAGCTTGCAGACCCAAGGAGTCCTGGGGATTGACATGCCTCATTATTTACCAGGGGAGGGCCTTGCTGGGACCGCACCACCTGCTTCTGACACCTGTTCGTTCACTGCTGTTCCTTACCATTTTTCTCTTGATTTGGGTAGTCCCTGCAGCCCTGTTGGATGCTGCTACATGTTGCACACCATTGGGCTGCATGACCCCGTGAGAAGGGATGTGCTCCCTACCCTTGGCCTTCTGCTGCGGGAGTTCAGGCAAGCAGTTGTCTTCTGCTTCCTTGGTCCAGCAAAACGTGTTCCTCCCAGGTGGGCTCTCTGACCCTGCTGACTGACAACCCTGGTATTTCTGTCTGTGCCAGGATTTCCACAGAAGTTCCCCGTTCCTCCTGCACTGGCATTTTCTCCTCCATCCAGTGGGACTGGCTCTTTTCAGCATCCCATCAGGCTGTGCTGCCTGTACACAGCCAGAGCAGGACAACAGAGGTCTCTGATGCCTGGCTGTTTGCTGCTGGGAAAGGCAGCCTGAGGCTTTGCTCTGGGGAGAAGTGGCATTTCTAATCCTACAGAAATTTCATCTCTTTCAATCAAGGGTCTATACGTCTCCTTGCAATGATTAGCTCTATGCATTACAATAATCTATAATTTGGCCAGTCCCGAGTCTTCTCTTCCAAGGATCACCTCCAAAAGTAACTGCTGAAGGAGCAGACAGGTGAAGTTGGCCATAAAAGCAGATGTTACAGGGGTGTGTGACCGCAGAGAAGTACATTGCCTCGTGCTGAGGGGAGTCCTTAATCTCTCATGCAAGAAGAGAGAAGCAGAATGTTTCCTTCTTCTGGTGGCAGCTTGCCAAGGTGAGCAGGTTAGCACCGATAAAAACATCGCTGTCTGCAACCCTCAAACTGGGGCATATGGGTTTCCTCTTCAGATTTGCATTTCTCTTGCAGCCCCTTTCAGCTGGCCTAAAGTAGAGTAACATGCAGGCAGAAGAGCCCTTGCAAGGTTAATTGTAAGTGACTTGAGGAGGAGCAGGAGCGTGAGTACACACACCGAGGCACATACACACAAAACCCAGAAATCTCACCTCCTGTTACAGATGAACGGTGTTTCTCTGCATAATGTTGCTCTCACCACACAGCTGCCTAGCATGCTGCAGCCACGGGGTGGTAGGAATAGCTCCCCGACACGTATGGCACACATGTGCCGCAGCACACACGCACACACAGGCAGCACGTCTGCACAGGCAGCGGCCACCCTCGTTGCCAGTGCTTGGACCTTCAGAGCCAAAAATGTGAGCTTTTTGTCGTGGGATGAAGAATGTGATTTGAGAGGAATTTACAGGGAGCCCATGTCCTTTGTGCCATGGTGCGGAGCGTGGATGGGAACTGGAGCTGTTGCATCTGAGTGACCAGAAGTGACATCCTCCTCTGTCAGCTCCTGCTCTGAGTGTGAATGCTTCCACAGTCCCTGTGTTGTATTTACACCATGTGGACCCAATTCCAAAAATTCTTTCATTTTTCGCTCCGTCCTTACTGGAAAGCAAAGCTCTCACTGAAAATTAAATGAAGGCTTTTTTTCCAAAAAAGGACTGTTAAAAAAAAAAAGGCTTCAGAATTTGGTCCAGTAAGAAGGTTGCTTTTGCTTTTAGTTTCACAGAAGTTACAAACATCCCTAGTTGCTCTAATAGTTGAGGTCAGAATAGAAACAAGCTTGTTTGTGGGGTGGGGGGAATGAGAAAGAGCTGGTGAATCTTTAAACCTGCAGCATCTCTGTGGCTCTCGCCAACCAAACCTGACACAAAAAGCCCACTCATTAAGATGGCTAGTCATGGACCAGCCTCACAGAGGCATGGGCGGCATTCATTACAAAGCCCAGAGCTAGTGTCCTGCCTCCTTCATTTCAGACCGGTACCCAGTTCTGCTTAATGCCTCACCGCAGCCTGGGAGAGGCTGGTGTGCTGGGTGCACAGGGATGCTCCCTTGCAGGGACACATCTGGGGGAGCTCGCGCTGTTAGGCTGGGACCTATGGTACCTCCATTAGCAGGGGACATCTTGCGTGAGAATCTGCCCTTGGGTTTCTGTTATCAGTAAGAACTGTCCATCTAGGCTGTCTGGATGCTTTGTTCCCATGCTGGGATTACAACCTGATGAGGTCTTGTTTTTACGGGGGGGGCTGGCAGGAGTAGTCAGGTGTCTGCAAATGTCCTGTGGCACTGAAGGCAGCCTGGGATGGGAACAGCTTCATCCTCTGGAAGAAGTTCAGTGCCAATCCTGCAGCTTGCAGCAAGTCTGCGTCTCCATAGCCCTCTCCCTTTGCCATTCTCCCTGTTCCTGCAGCAGCTCCAGCAGTAGAGTCCTGGCAGCCTGTCTGTGACCTTCAGGCCCCCGTGCCCATCCCTGAGCAGGCATTAGGTGTAGCCCCGCAGCCTGGCTGGTGGACGGCTCGGGATGGGTTTGGGCAGGCACAGGGGTCCCACAGCAGCTGTGCTGGAGATGGGGCTCTGCTAAGATGAGCCACAACATGAAGCTCGTCCAGCCCAGCTTCACCTACTGCACGATCACCAGAAGGGTCAGGCAGACTGCCTTCCCAGTGCCCCTGCCCCGGGGGCAGATGTGTCAGGTCTTGGCTGCTGAGCATGGTTGCTGCTACCAGGGACCTAGTACTGCTTCCCTGCATTTGGATTTTTTCCTGAGTGTTGTGCTAGTCCTGACTGTCCTCTTCCCTTTTCTAATATTCCTTATTACTCTCATTGCCCTCTCTCCCCATCAAGTCAGTGCCATTAAATCCAGGCACCAAATCCAGAGGGGTGCTGGCAGTGCTGATTTCCTGGGCCTGCTCCTGAGGCCTCTGCAACCTCCTTATGAAACTCCTGTCCTTCAGTGGAAGCGACCTGGCTGCTTTTGTCAGTCACTTCTGCCTGCAGCCATCAGAGATGGCTTCTGTCTGTCAGGATTCAGGCAGTTTCTTTGCCTCTGAAATGCAGGTTTTATTAGATGTTGTGCTTTTATACTGTAAGGTCTTGGTGGTAATAGATGATCTTTTAATTTTTTTATTGTACAGGATGTACCACAAACAGGCCCTGATTCCTGTTTACTTCAAACGCTATCGCAGCATTACTACACAGGCTCTCCTGATTATTTCTTTTCCTCTGCCACAGACCTTCCAGGATTTTAAATGCTTCTTATTTATATGTTACACAAACCAAACATTAGATTTTATGATCAATACGGTAAGGAGAATCGAAATACAAACCTTTCTAATAGAAAAGAGCTTGATGTAATCTTTTTGTCCAGATGTGAGTTCAGATGAGTGAGGAGGTGGATATCGCCCCATCATGACTGCAAACACTAGAGAAGCTGTCCTGCTTTTCGGGAACCCCTGGGGAGGAGCAGGGAACCAGATGGGGTGAAAGTAGAGCTTCCTGGCATCTTCTCCCAGCTGATTTGAGCCTCTCTACTTTTGTTTAAACAACACCCACCAGGCTCTCAGCACTTGTTTTTGTGAGCACGTTTGCGGCTGTGGTGAGTGTCTGGGGCTGGTGTGGGAGCCCTTTGCTGGTCATTGTGGGGTGCAGCCCCGCAGCTGGGGATAGCAAACACTGTCTCACTTCCAGGGCTCACAGCTCTGTGAGAATAATCACACCCCGGGGCATCCATGACAGCATCCCTGTTGGGCAATTGAAGTGCGCTCCATTTTAGAAACAAAAAAGGCTTGGCAGAGAGGTCAGCGTTTCCTTAACCACCCATTTACTTCAGATGCCTCTGTTTTGTAGCCCATTTTGAGATGGGCAGGGCTGAAGAGCAGCTATTGATTGGACAGTGCTTCATGCTCCTGAACACAGCCTGAAGGGTCTCAGCCCTCCACACTCAAGTGTAGCAACCCTGAGGGAAAAACACTGGCTTCAGTGAGCATATCCAGTGCCTGTGAATGGTTTACGAATACTGTTCAGAGCTCCCCTCTCCTCACTCCTCAGCCCCTGGACTCCTGCCGCAGTCTCCCAGGCACACATGGCCCTCCATCAGGCAGCCTTTAACATGACTTCGTAACTAATTTTTGTTCTTTGTCTTATTTATGACTCTAAAGTATGTTTCTTCCAGTCCAGCAGAAAACAAGTCGATGTAGAAAACAATATGTGATTCAGTTTGCAGTGGTGCATCTAATTTACAGGAACTGACTCCTTCGTACAGTACATGCTGTGAAATAGCAGGTCTGCCTTGGCACTGACTGGACAAACAGAGGTGACTAAGCAATCCAACTGATTTATGGCAATAGCCTAGCACCGAAGATCCGGGAAACCTCTGGGAAAACTGCCTATAGCTTAAGGAATTGCCACCTGCGAATTATAAAGCCTCCTGGGCACAGCAGAGACCTGTCGTCAGAGCCTGAGGAGCGAAACATGAGGCAGGAGAGTGCCTAGTTTTTGGGGCACTGCTTCTCCCGGAGCTCTCCGTGTCGTGGGTGGCCAGTGCATGAGGGAAGCACCTTTCCTGGCAGGATTGCGATGCAGGGGGGGCCGAGGCGAGCCAGTGAGGATGGGCTGCCGCAGCTGCTGTGGGAATTCCTGTCGCAGGTAGGCTTGTTGGGGCAGACCTGGAGGGGTGAGAGGTGCTCAGACAGGTTGAAGGACAGCTGATTCCTTGTGGCAGAGAGGTGGGAGAAGGAGGAGGTTCGAGCAGACAAAGTGCTTGAGTGCTGCAGAGCAGGGTGGTGTGGGAGGACAGAGGTCTGCTTTCAGGGGTGCCAAGTGCCTGCACTCCCTGGAAATGAGTGGGACTTGAGGATGTGCATTCCCATGGTAGTGTAGTGTTTTGCGTCATGCTGTCATGAGTAAGGAGCAAAGTAATTTACTTGATTTGACTTATTCTCACAATAAAAAGGCCATCCCTCATAAAAGGGAATATTTGTGCAGTCTCTGAACATGAACTGTGGTGTCTCTGTGGGCTGCCGTTAGACTTTAGATTTGGTTTTCTTTTTGCCTAACCCACTCACATCCCCAAAAGGGTGTCCCACAGACCCACCACCCCGCAATTTAGGTGTTACTAGCTTTGAGCTGCAAAGATATTTTTGTTCTCAGTGGGAGCTGAGATTCACTGAACTGATGTTGTAAGAAGCTGTTTTGCCAGTGCAAGGCTTTTTGGGTGGGGAAGAAGCTCAGTACAAAAGTAGTGGCTGTGAGGGGGTGCACTGCATGCTTTGGCACAACATCACCACCCCAGGAGTGCTGGCAGGGAAATGCGCCTCATCTCAATCACTGCTCTTAGCTCCTGAGTGCTCAGTGTTCGCACCTGTGGTACAGCCTCTCAGAAACACCCCACCACTTTTCACGAGCTGATGCCGCTGCTTGCTGTGAAGGACCACATTCATCCTGCCCTCCCCTCTGCTCTGAAGGTGACAGAGCCTGCAGACCTGTAGCCATCAATGGTGGTGCGTGACTATTCCATTGGCATGGAGAAAGGGATATTCCACATTATCGGGGACATCCAGGGTTGATAAACACTAAGTGCAGTAATTTCTTCAGTAGTAATAGGAAAATAAAGAGATCAATGCGTGCCACATTTCCTAAGAAGACAGGAGCAACCTGCTGGGAGCGGTGGCATGTCTCCCAGCTGCCATAGCCTATGAAATGGGGGGACTCTTTGGAGACACAGCACTGTGTCCTGTTGCACAAGGAGCCTCAGCTTTGATGGGTATGTTTTGGGAAAAAATATGCAGAAAGGTTGAACAAAGCTAAAAACGAGAAGTTCACTGCCTGGACCTACAAGTCTGAGTGTGTGGGGCATGAAATACAGGATTTACTGGTGGAGGACTGTGGAGAGCAGAAGGCAGATACTGTGCCTGTTGATCTGGGCACAGGTGCTGTGGTATGTAAAGCACCTCTGGATGGCTTGTAGAGTGGAGGAGGAAGGAGTTTGGCAGCATACCATGGAAATTACTGACTGAGAGGGATTGATTAATGAGATCAGGTAGGGACGAAGCTTGCCAGGTTATAACAACTTTACACCACCTTCCCAGTTTCTTGTGGGGCACCACCCAGAAACACAGATTGAAAATCTGCCTCAGGATTGCGTTGGATGCATGGCCTTGTTATGCCTCTCCATCCCTTAGGTCCAGGGTCTCTCTGCTGGCTGTAGCAGCTCTCTCAGCCATGAAGCGTTCCTGCGCATAGGCTGCTCCGCCAGAGCAAAATGGGGGCAGAGGGAGGAGGCAGGGATCAGCAGCCACCTTGCAAATCAGGATTGCCTCCTTCCATGTGGGCTGCAGCATGCATGGCTGGCTCGCAGTCACGTCCACATGCCCTCCCCTACACCCGGCGGCTGAGGTGGAGATTTGGGTTTCTGTAGGTACGCGCTTGTTCGTGTCCCACAGCCCAGAGAGGATCAGTGTACACTTAATGGCCAAATGTGGTAGCATGAAGGCACTGCATAGGTTCATAAACTTTCGAAGCTACTAACGTTGTGTAGTGAACTGTGCAGAGAAGCACTTGTGTGCCTCTGAAAAACCTGATATAAAAGCTTTAACGCTCGTGTAGTTACTTTTCTTGGGGATGACAATTCCTCTGTAGTAAACTCCCAATATCTTATCAGAAATCTAAGGAAAACCTCAAGGAAGCTGCGCAACAGGTGAAGCTCATCAGGTGGAATGGCATTCAAGAGCTGCTTCTTTGGAAAGCTGTAACTTTCTTTTCTGTGCATTTATCTGCTGGTAGTTCAGACCCCAGGCACTGCAAGCCTACGTTCGATGACTGGCTGGGGGTCACTGAGGCATTGGGAATGGGGAGTCGGCAACTTTCCAAGCAAACCAGTGACTTACTTCTTGCTCATGACTGATTTGAGGGTGGGTGGTTTTGCACTGATTTTTTTAAGGTAATGGTTGAGTTGAATCAATCTAGGGGTTAGGCTTTCTACCTACTGCTTATTTTTTGAAAAAATGTTGCTCACGTGAAACACTAATCTCAAACTAGAGCTCTTGAGGTACTGGGGCCTCTGCCTTTCCTGTTCTTCTGTGTGTGTTTGTGTTGAAAGGAGCTTAATTTAATATGGTTGTCCTGTAGTTTAGAAATGTGGCTGTGCTAAATGGCTGTCTGCTAGATTGCTCTTGCGAAGTTTCCTCTGGATCCCATAGAAATAGCAGATGTTAATGCTCAACAGTGAAAAGAAAAGCTTCAAGTTCAAAGGAAGCTTTGCATAAGTCTGGAAGGACGAAGCCAAATCTTGACATTTCCTTGTCAGAGCTTTGTGTTTGATAGTAAATCTTGATGATGCATGTGGTGTGGATGCACAGTTCATCACTACCTGAATTTCCATCCAGCTGTAGTGAAAAATGCTTGTTCTCATGTGTCCCCGTTTGCCATCTGCAGCTGGAGCAAGCGTGTCCCAGGAAAAACAAAAAACGAACTTGCTTTTTCAGGCTGAACCACTAAAAAGACGTGCTTTAGGTGGTGACAGTCCCAGGATGCGAAAGATGAGGGCTTGCTTTCTTCTGATGCAGTGTTTTGGTTCCTAGGAAGCTCTTTGTAAATGAATCAGGGCTGGTGACCTCATTTTCAGTAAATTGCTAGAGGAGGTACTTGCTGATTTTTCTGCAGAGATGTCTGATTAAGCCACAGCATAAATAGTAGGAACAAATATTTCAGAAGGACCTTTTCCTTGGGGTTTGTTCCCACTGAGTCAGTCCCTGTTACATCAACAAACAGTGCCACTTCAGTAACTACAGGAGTCAACAGGGCTGAGAGGAAGTCGCAACACGTCGGGCTGATTCCTCCTTTCCTCTCAGCTGGGTCATCACCATGGCCTTCAGTTTCCAGCCTGCTGCGGTATGAACGCGAGTACGCATCACAGCCTGGCCTTGAATTCAGAAAGCGGTGATGGATCGCAGTAGTCCAACCTAGTCCAGTGTCAAGAAAGTCTTCATGGACATGTCCTGCGAAAGCTTTTGCTCTGTCGTCTTCTTCAGGATGAGCTCTGGGGTAAGCTGCATGCTCCAGCAAACCTCCTGCCCCATGGCAAACTCATGCTCCAGGGGGCAGTGCCAGGGTAGCAGGGCTCCTGCCCTTCTCCTGCCTCTCAATCTCACTTCTGCAGCTGAGCTTTTTCTCAGCCCCGAGCAGGGAGATCTTCCCCAGTGCTGGGAGCACATATCTGCTGCGGGCTCATTGCGCTAGGTTTGGTTCGTGGGTTTTAGAGGAGTCTTTTTCAGGTAGCCTGAGAACAACTGTGTCGCTGCTTAATGGTTACTCAAGGCAGGCACTGGTACTAGAAACCAGGACTGCCGTACGCGCAGCCCATGCAGGGCTGGGATGGTGCCTGGTGTATATAGGGAGTGCACAGTCATTTGGCTGCTGGGCTGGGGACAGGATGCCCCCGGTTTTGGAAAGCTCTGCACCATCTGCTGGTCTTGGAAAACCACTCTCTCCCACAGGGAGAGGGACCATTGCTCTTTGTGTGATATGAGTGCTCCGCTGGCCTGGCAGGGCTTCAACATGGGACCTCTGAGCATGAGCTGGGAATGCTTGGCATGAAGGAGCCGTTTGATATCCCTGAGCTGTGCTGACTCACCTTCCCCAGTCACTGAGGGCAAGCGCTGACCTACTGAGTTAGCTGCTCTGTTCACTGCTGCCAAAATCGGCTGGTGGGATCAGAACAAAACAGCTTGCCTGGGGAAAGTACCTGGTGCAAGGATGCTTCCCATCCACCGAGAACAGGCTGCACACTGGGAGCGCAGCACAACTGGAAGCTGTCATCCCAGCCACGCAGCCCTGACAGCTGGTTTCTGTAGGGAGCAAGCCATCAAGTGGGAGTGCTGGAGTCGGCTGTTGCTGGTTCCCGCCAGGCAGCCACAGCGTGTTGCAACATGAGGGCATGTTAGGGGACTTCAGAGCAGAGGATCCAGCTGAGGCAACAGCCCCCAGATCCACGGGAAATGGGATTATTAATGGTTTTCCAGCCAAACGCCCCCATGTCTACGCTTTTACCGGGAATAAGATAGGGGCAGAGTTTTTTCCATGTACATGTGCAGCCCCAGTATAGGTGCTGGAAATGTCCCATTGCTCAGCGAGAAGATCACAAGGTGTTGGATCCTGTCTGCTCTCAGCAGCCCGTGCTGGAGGCACTTTTGCAGCCGGCAGCAGGGATTCTGGTTTAGGAGATGCAGAGCCACAGCAGATCCGCTCACCTGGCCAGTTTACATTGCGTTTTCCCCAACGTAGGTCCAAGGTTACTGGGACGATGTCCTCCATTGGAAAAACATCCAGAAAAGCCTAGCAAAGAGGAAAAAGAGGTAAGAGAAGGAGCACAAGTGGGGATGCAGTAATAATGGCATTAATGGAAATTATTTTTCAGTGAGCAAAACGCAGACTCGGGACAGTGCCAGCTCCACAGACTGCCCAGTCAGTGCCTTGTGCTGTTGTCTTGCCACCCTTGAACCTCCTACCCTGCCTTTCTCCTTGGAAAGGGGAAATAGCATAGTCTGAATTTGCAACCTTCAAGTGCTTCAGATTAATTTCCTACTGTTTCGGAGCTTGCAAATCTCTGTGCAGGGTGAGGAAGCCCAGGGGAAGCACGATAGCTGCAGGGGTAGCCTGGCACAAGTTCAGAGGTAGTAGGTTTTCTGACTGATTGCTGCTGGACTCAGAACTGCCTCTAAACATCACTGGAAAATATTTCAGTCTAATAACACTTTTTTTTCCCCCATTTTCCCTAAGCTCACATTCTTTTTCTCTGGCATTTTGGCTGTCTGTTGAATAGGTTTATTGCTCTAATAGCAGAAAATGACCATCAGTAAATCCCTATGTTTTTGCTGCCTCTAAGGCAAACTGCTCATTGTTTCTCTGTATTCCAGAGCACAGATATTTCACAGGGCAATTTTTCCAGCCTCCATCCACAGGCTGGCTTTGGGGGCCGGGCTCCTCCAACAGCATTGTGCCTGTACTTGCGTTTCAGTGTCCTGCTGAGAGTGACTTTCATGCACCAGGCAAATGCATGACAGCAATTCAGGGGAGGGGTTTGGGGGTTGTAGGAAGTGGTGGGGAGAGCCAGGGCATGCAGCCAACTCCGATGGTCTTAGTGACAGTGTGTGTCCCCTCTGATACGTGGTGTGCACTGGAGAATCCGTGTCAGCCAGGGGTCAGATTTGGCCTTCATGTGGAAGGATGGGATGTTTCTGGTATAATTCCACACGCTGGTGGAAGCGCATTCCCAGGGCAGAGCTTTGTCCTATATCAGGTTTTGTACATCCATACACCACCAGCAGCTTGAGCCACTTTGGATACCCATGCTGGATGCAGCTGTGCTCATGTGACTTCCTGGGCTAAACTTTGTTATAGGGGAAAAAACAAAGTCTTTGTTCACCCGTCTCAATGGAAAAGTTTAGTTCTGCTCTGTCTTGCCAAGGAAGGAAGGAGTGTGCCAAAGTGATAGTACAGTGAATTCTGGCTGCTGGCGGCCCAGGATCAGAGCTGTCTGCCGGGCACGCTGCCGGCCTCGCATCCCGGCCACACGGCACTGCTACAGGGCATGGGGCTACAGTGCGGGGATGCAGCAAGTGCCTGGCTCTTTCTTGGCTCTCTCAGTTGCAAGAGATGGCCTCAGCGAGGTGCTGAGTGAGTTTCTGACATCCCTCCAGCAGAAAATGTGGGGGGAGAAGCAAGCACTGTGTGTGCGGGATAGCAATGGGTCAGGGAGGGAAATATCTTTGGCCACATATACACAGAGGATGTAGCACAGTGCATGGTGGGCCCCTGCTTGGTTTTGAAATGCCATCTTAATTTGAATGATCACAGCTCTGGTATCAATTCACATAATCACTGTGTGCAGCTGAGAAAGCATGCAGCAAATGCATGCAGCAACTGCTGTCCTCAGCCACCCAAAGGGCAAAGCAGTCCCTGAAACCCTGAGCTTTATGTCATACTTCCAGTTCAGGCTTTTTATTGCATTTCTTTCTGTCCCTCTTCCCCTTGTTCAGGTGTTAATGGCTCCTGAGCACGGGATGCTCTGCTGGCATGGCTGCTCTCTCGCAGGGCTGAAAGGCACAAGTTGCCCCTACGGCTTTCATTTACGTGGATCGAAACTATTACAAGGTTAAGTTACAGCCAAACAATGCACCTTGGTGCTTTAAGAGTTGCAGACACGTAAAACAGCTCCTGAAAGTGGTTCAAACTCTGCAAAGGGAAACTCATCCAGGCACAAATTTCTCCCATGCTTTCGAGGTGTGGGCTGCTCTCCCGTGCCCAGCTGCGGCAGCATGGTTGCCCCAGATCACAGCCTTCCTGTCATGGCCCAGGCGCAGCACAGGAGCGTGAAGGGCCCTGTGTGACCTGAACGGGATCTCTGGCATACAAAGGGCAGGCTTGTCTGAAGAGGGGGTTGTTTATTTTTCATATTTTCCAATGGGACTGGGAGGCTCGACAAGACCCATGACTGACTCACTAAATCCAGCTCTCGAGACCAGTCCCTTGGAGTAGATAACTTTTTACATTGTCCTCTTCCTCATCTAAGGAGGCAACAGTGCTGTGGAGCGAAGGAGCGTGCCCCACGTGTGCATTATCTGTGTCCGTGTCCACCCCCCACCCATCTAAAGCTTTCTACTTGAAACCAAGAGCCCCCATGGTGAGCTCTGCTGCCAATCCCAAATCCCACTGCTGGCTGCTGTGCGGCTGAAACACGGCAGCAGCTTCCCTCTTGATTTTGTCCAGATCCTCGGTTTTGCGCGTACTCCTTCTCCTTTCCTTTGAAGCTGCTTGACTCACATTAACAATACTTTAAAGGGACTTTAAAAGGGCATCTTCCAAATGAGACTCTGTTAGCTGCTTGCCGTGGCTGTCATTTTTCCAGATGCTTTCAATGACACTTTTTTTAACTACATCTCTTCTACAGAAAACCAAAATCCCCCCTTCCACTCCCCAGTCTAGCCACTCTCTGGGATGTGCTAGTTGCTGACTTGTGAGTAATTTGTTGTTGTCTGGCACATCAGCAGGTGTCACAGGTAATCACCTCATAAACACATTTTTTAGTACCTCCAACACCCTGGCTATTAAAAATACCCTAATTCATTAGCAAGACACTGTTTCCGGCATATAAACTTTTCCATTCCAGAATGACTGAAGCTTACAGTTGTTTATAAGCTAAATAAAATAGGACACCTTCCATTTACTTGCGCCATGTTCCCCCACTACCACATGAGAGGGACAGACCTGTGCTGCTGTTTCCATAGGCATGTATCGGCCAAGATTAAATACTTTTATTTATGTTTTTTTGGTTCTGCTGCTGTGTCCATCATACCACTGCCTGGGCAACAACATTCACAGACTTAGGTGTCGTGAGACTTTTACTCTGCCCTCGTGAGCTGGAGCTTCAGCTGAGGCTGGTGGCACCGCTGGGTGCTGAATGTCCCTGACTTCTCGTCATGCAGGGGTGTGTGGCCTGCGGCAACAGACCAGACAGTCCCTTGCTAGGTGCACCATCTTTGCATAGGCAATTACTTTTGTGATTAGGAACAGAGAGGATTTAGCTGTAATATTTGCATAGCTCCTGTGCAGAGCTCTGCAAGTGCTGGCATGTGGTTGGTAGCTAAGCCTGGGGTGGCAATTGTGCTCTTGGCCTGGGACCTACCAGCAGCGGTTTTGCTCAGCCGTCTCAGAGATGCTGGCTCAGGAGAAATGAATCCTTCTCCCTGGTGGTGGCCTGGGGACATGTCCCTAGTTAGCCACATGTCCTCACCGTGTAGTGCCAGTGTAGCCTTGGCAAGGAGGCGTGAGCCTCCTCCTCCACTGATGGTGCTGTTACTGGGACTCAGATGTCTTGTGGTGGTCACGGTCTGAAGAGCTTTGCCTGCTCTAAGAGGGAGCACATGAAGCCTTTTCAGTAATTCCCGTAGCTGTAGCATCAGCAATGCCCCTTTCTCATCAGTAGCTTCCCGACCTGCTTTTCATGCAGGGTCTTGGTGTTTGTGCAGGTGAAGGAACAGTGAATCCAAAATGGTCTTATGCAAAAAATGCAAATATTGGTTTTATTAGTAGCTTGCCATGAGACAGGGACTGTACACTTGCAAAGCAGTACCGCTTATTTTCTGCAAAACTCTCCTCATTCCTTGTAAGGCTGGAGAGCCTCTAACATTACACCTCAGAGAGACCCTGGCAGCTGTGTGTTATTGAACGTAGTTGTGACTTTATCTGCAGTAGAAAATTAGGTCTTATCCTCCACGGGCCAAGCAGTGGCTCCAAACAGTGCTGGGCAGCCAGGCAGTGGGGCTTGGCAAAGTCACCAACAAGTAACTACCTCCAAGCTGAAGTATTGAAAGGTAACTTGTGATTTCTGGTTGATCTTGGTACTACTCAGTCTGAGACTGTGAAGGTCTCAGTGCATTTCTGTAGAGAGTGGACTTGTTTTTCAGATAGGAAACCTCTAAGGGAGATACGGGGAACGTCTAGAGATCATCCCATAGGTGAAACTGCCTTTCTGTAGCTTCCTTCCATTCTTAACCAACAACAGGAGCAACTTGAGAGCTCAGAAATGCCTGGGGTTTTTTCCTTTTCCTTTTTTCCTTCACGAAGGGGAGGTTTCCTAAGCCATGATTCAGTACCACTGAACTAATCCTTCAGTTCTACACCTGTCTGCCGGTCCCTGACTCCAAGGACTGGATTGCCACACTGCGAGCCAGCACGCTGCTAAGTGGGGTGGCTTTGCGATAGCAGCTGCAGCCTCTCAGTACTTGCACAGTACCCCGAAGTGGTGGGGGAATTAACCCTCCAGGGCACGAGATCCCTGCATGGGAACAAAATGCTGAGATTTCTACTTCTGCCCACACCAGGGAGGCACAAATAGGATTGCGAACACAGCTCAGTAACTGAACCGAAGAGGAAACACTGACGCTAAAATGTTAATCCTGAATTGCCACAATGAGATTACGTCATGGGGAGATGTGTAAAACAGTTAGCTGGACTTCTAGGGAGCATCCTCCATCCTCCAAAATGTTTGAGTTGCACTTGGAATGGGTATGCCCAAAAGCTGGCTTGATGACTCCTAGTTGCCCATCTCTGAGGCTCTGCAGAGGTTAGAAACTGCATAAATTACTGAGTCTGGTGGCTTTTTAATAGCTCACAAGTCTGGCCTGCAGCTTCAAGCTGCCATGGGAGGTAGATAAGTCATGACCAGAGGTGTCACATAGTGCTGGCTTTCTGCAGAAGCTGGGCAGGCCTCTGCCCTGAGCTGCTGCTTGAGGAACCATCCCCGTGGTTGTCGGCACCTGGCAGTGGGAGAGGAGCCTCGGTGCTGGGGGTGGGTTAAAATCAGTCCGTGAACTAAGATGAACATCTCCTGGAGAGGCCTGATCCCTAGAGCCACCAAAGCATGGAGCTGGGAAAGACCTTATGGCAAGTGGCTGCTCTTGGATGGGGTCATGTTTCTGCTCAGGCTGTGGCTGGTTAGGCTCTGCTTGCTGCTCTCTGTCCGTGCTGCAAGGCAGAGGTCTGCCCCAAGTGTTCACAGGGCCAGCTAAGCCCTGTTCAACTGCACTGGGGGCGATGGCACAGCAGTGGAGTGGGCATCCCTGCGGGCGGGACCCCAGTAAAGGGACTGGCAGTGGTTCCCATGCTGGTCCATTCACACTGCTCTGGTCCCAGCACGCCCAGGTACTGCATGTAACACTTCAGAGTGAGGACTGTGCTAGCACATCCTCCCCCAGGAGTCACTGCTGTGCTCCCCAGGGAAAGCCACCAGGAATTTCTGGTTTTCCACCCACACCTCACGCTGCTTGGGACCTCAGCTTTCTATACCCGCACTCTGAGAAGCATAGTAGTAGGTGTGCCCTTTTTTTAAGACAGATCTTAAAACATATGCATGTTTATTCTGAAAAAGGCAGATTTCTGTTTCCATCGTGTGCTGCTTCAGTTAAAGGTAGTCTAAGTAGTGCTCAGCATGCCCTGCAGGATCCTGCCATCTCTTGCTGATCTCTCGATAGCTCGCTCAAGAAAGCCACCTCCTGCTCTACAAGCTTCAGCACCGTGTAGTGGAAAAATATAGAAGTGGGGCCCGTGTGTGCGTCAGCGGGTGTCTTAGCAACCTCCGCCTGCACTCGGCTCGGCGATAGGCGCATGGGACTGTCCGTCTCTGCGCAGGGATGAAATGTAGCATTAAGCATCCCCCCCCTCCCTTATGAGGGAGAAGAAGGAAATACCAGGGTTTACTGGTGTTGCTGATGCTTGCCGGGTGCTAACAAAGCAGCAATTTATGAGTGTTGCAAAGAATTTCATCGGTCTTCCAGGCAGGACAGAGGCATCTGGCACTCGGCCACTGTGTTTATATCAGTACAGGAAAAATGCTGAATTTCTTCAAAGCTGCCACAACGTTTCCTATTTTTAGGTTAACAATGCATGTTTTGCTGTACGGCACCAAACGTCAACAAAGAATGAAGACCTATTTATGTTGCTTTGTAGTAAAGTTGAAGCAACAGGAAGCTATGAGCCATGATCTGGGTGCCTTCTGAGCCCTCCAAAAACCCCATCCTGGGTCAGTTGTAAAATGCACTGGGTTACTGCCACACCAGCTGGTTTGTGCTGTGATGGGGGAAGAAGATGGGTTTTGGGGATTGCCTTCTTATCCTCAGACCCTTTGAGATGGTGTGCGGAGGAGAGAAACCAAATGCCCAGCTCTTGACTGCACTTGTGTTCAGAGGTGTTTCGTTCTTGCTGTTGTTCGTGCTCTCCCTTTTGAGGCAGTGTCTCGGCACCGGTGTGCGTCTCGGTGCAGGTGCCTGTGCTGGCGCCTGCAAGCCAGTTTTGCCAAAAGTTTCTAACCTCAAGGACTCCTTTAATGCAAGAGCTATGGCTGCTGGCTTACTAAAATCAGCCCCAAAGGAACTGCTGCTCTGATATTGGTAATTCTGGGTTTGAGAATGGAGAACATCCGAGCTGGACACGGTTTAGGTGGCAAGGTTCCCATTGCCTTGCTGCAGGAAAACCCTTGGAGTGTGAGCGGTGTGTTTTAATACTGCAAAAGGTTTTACTGCAAGGGCAGGTACCAACTGCCTGTAGGGGGGCATGAAGTAGATCTCAGCTCCAGAGGCAGCAGAGAATGCGTTGCACCTTGGCTTGCTGAAGAGGCTCATCAAGCTGTCACTGAGCGAGAGCGAGAGGAAGCAGCAGCGCCTGCCCTCTCTCCTCCTGCACTCTGCAAACACTCTCCTGGGTGTCTGCAGTAGCTGGCTGAGCCGTGGGGTGAAGTCCTGGCCACTCACTGCTCACTCCCCCCAGCCTCCTCCACTAGCTGCTTATTTGGGAAGGAACCTCCTTTTTCTCCTTTTATTTTGATTTGGAAAAATAAAATTAGAAAAAGCCTGTCAGAGAGCAAGTGACTAAGTGCTTCATGTGCTGCTGAAGTAAATGAACAGCAAAACATCTGAGGGGAGAAGATGACTAAGTTTTTCTACCTCCTCTTCTGCTTCCCTCACCCTCTAAGCAGAGCTAAACATAGTCGCCTGCAGCAGGAGGACTTCAGCAACTGACTGCTGCTCACAGACGCAGCCTCAGAGACTGTGGGCTCGAGCCTTGCTGAAAACCCTGGTCAAGCAGAAAACCGGGCATCTTCCCTACATTAATTTCTCTTCTCCCTTGCTCTTCTCCCAAGACAAAATATATTTAGAAATGCTAAGGCACAAGGAGCTAAACTCTGGCTTTGCTACACCCATGTTTATAATGGGTTCATTATCTATCACTCCCACCAGTGCCCTCGCGATTATATGACTACATATAACTACCCTTCAACTTCTTGTCCTTTTTTGGACCAGAAAATGGCTCCAGCATCCTCTTCTAACTATAACAGTGCTGTTCTGAGAAAGCCTATCTGGATTTTAATACAAAACCCATGATCTCTACTACTTTAAAGGATGCCGCAGTCATTTGCAGATTTTCAGTTAAAAGCCACTGCTTGCTACATCTGTACCTGGGGGCTGGTGCTGGAGTCCATACAATGTGTTGTGCTGCTCACCTTAAAAATATTTAGCTTAGAAACAATTTCACTTAAAAAAAAAAAAAAAAAGAAGTAGAAGGAATTGGATATCTCTTTTTCTCTTTTTAAACGATGAACCTGAATTGCCTGGGTCACACTTGGGTGATGCTGTGTGTGTCCGGTGTGTTGCCAGCATTGCTGTGGTACTCAGACCCTCTCTTCCTGCACTAGGGAGAGGGATGCTGGGGTTTTGAGGGGGGACCCTCTCAGGTGAGTCCATTAGGGGGGTGCTCAGAGGTTCTGCCAAAGCCCCGGCCGAGCGGATCCCCGCCCCAAAACCCAGGGATCTTCCCCCTTGTGCCTGTGCCAGCACCAGTCCCCTGGGGTTACCTGGGGTCCCAAGTGAGCTGACAGCGAGGCAGGGTGTTTTCCCCCAAGCATCCTCTCCCCGCTGCATGCCCAGGAATTCAACAGACAGCCGTTGCATAGGCAATTTTTCCATTATTAACGCTCAAAAGAAAGTTCCATTTTCCTGTTTCAGACAAGCATTTCCCCTTTGGGTTAGAGAAACCGCTTCCTCCCTGGCACCAAACATGCGCCAAAGCTGCAAATTCCTTTGTCAGCCTCTGCGTTCCTCTTTCCACCAAAAACCCAGCATCTCCCCAGCTGGCACTGCTGTGGCATCACACACACCAGCTCATGGGAGACTACCCTGTTGATTGGGGTTGCATATATAGAAGCAGCACCTTTCTTCCTCAATTTCTTAGGAGTTAATAGCTAAAATCCTTGTCTTCTTCCCCCACCCCAGCCCTGCGTGTCAGTGCATGGTTGGGTTGGAAAATCCAATCCTGCATGCCACACCAGGATGTAGGGTTGGGTAACCCTCTGCACCTCCAAGGATCCCGTCCCTTTGCCTGAGGGCTCAGGGGTGTGCCGGGGTGCAGCAGGGCTTGCCGGTTCTGCGCACAAGCTTCAAAGACAGAGGAAAAGAAGCAGCATAGGAAACCACCGTGGTGCATTGCTAAGAAGAAACTTCCTTGCCTGATGCCGTGACGGCTTCTTCCCCCACTGCCCCGCTGGCCTTTCAGTGGCACAGGGCTTCCCAGCTGGCACCGGCACACTCGTCGGATGCTCTCACACCAGGCAGGTGTGGCAGGACGTTGGCTTTGGCGGCGGAGGTATGTACCCAGCCTTGCAGAAGTCGAGCTGCGTTGCTAAAGCTGGCATTTTTCGATGACTCATAACTAAAATGGCTAAGGGGAGTGCGTAGGGCTTTAACTCTGAGAATGAAGCCGAGGATGAATTTACTGCTGGTGCAGTGCTGAGGTCTGCTCGCTGTCAGATCTTCTGCTGCAATGGGCCGAGGGGCAGCTGAAGTGTGCTGTTAACATGAATTCCTCCCTCTGTCCTGTTCTCCAAGGTCACTCGTACCCGCACAGTGCAGCAGCCATGCACAGCTGGTGCTCTCGCTCTGCTGAGCTTGTGCCACCCCCTGTCCTCACCATGCTGGGTGAGCCTGCTCCTGGGCGCGGCGGTGATGAGCACCCTGCCTGATCATGGGCGCAGCAGGGTCTGGATCTGCATGGACAGGGAACAGGGCCTGGCGCTGCTGTGTAGGGAACTGGGAATGATCATGTGAGATGCTCTGTGAAGGTATTTGAAACCCTGTAATTTTAGCTTGGTATTGCTGTGCTCCTGGGAGCCCCTGGCTCTGGCACAGCCTCTGGTCAATGTGTCCAGCGAGGAAGGAGTCCTTGTGAGCAGCTTCTCCTAAAGTGCAAGGCTTGCGCTTCCCATACCCATCGGGGCAGTGCAGCCAGGAAACTGGTGAAGGAGAAAGCCCTTGTCTCCAGGGTGCCCATGAGGTGGGCTTGGAAGCTGTCCATGGCAGGTGAACTTATATCTGTCACATTCTGGTGGAGAGAAGTCCTGTGTGTGCCCACTAGCCCTGGCACTAGGAGTAACAAATGCTGGGAGCTGTAAAAGCTGACCTGTACTGCCCTTGCCTACACATCACCTCGCAGCACAAGCGGGGACTGGTTTGCAGGTGATTGGTTCCTGTAACAAGTCTTTCTTTGCCTTCAGGTCTAGACCACTTTTTTTTAATAGCACTTGGGGTCAGTGCTGTTTTAAGACCAGAGCCTGTGTGATGCAGAGCCAAGCCTCCTGCTCAAGAGAAGCCCTTTGGCTGCTGTGCATAATCACCTGAGGAGATGCTCTGGGCTGCTTTGGGCACTGCACGGTGCATACGCAACAGGTCTGCAGCTGCAGGGAGGATGCTGCATGGCACACGCCTGGGGCATCCTGACTGTTTGCAATGCCCCTCTCTGGGCAGTGAAGTTTCCCAAAGCCACCATCTTTCTCTTTCTAATATGCTCCTTCTCTAAGGATCTGAAACCAAGGAGTTTCAAACTGCATTTCCACTCCTGGAGGAGTTTCTCCTGGTTGCTGATTATATTTAGGAGCTGCCTAGGAAAAGGGGCTTGTCCCATGGCAGCATGTTGGGGGTGTCAGGGAGCTGCAGCTGAGGCAGGCTGGTGCTCCCAGAAGCTCCTGTGCAAAGAGAAACTCCTCCAGCCACTTAGCAAAAGATTTGCGGTCCCAGCTCCAAAGCAGGAGGGACAATAAAACTCTAAATAGTACTCTAAATCATCAAAGTGCTATCCAAACACGAGGGACTCCAAACACAAATGAAAGTGCTGAACTGATTTAAAGGGGAATTAAAAGGTCACGCCTGTTGAACATTCAGCTTTAGGGTTTAGTCATGTTTATGAAACTTATAACTGCTCTTCTAAATCAGCTTTTTACACTTCATATACCCAGTAAATGTGGGTATGTTCAGGGCTTGTGACTAATTTTAAAAAAATTTTATTCTAAACAAATTACCGCAGCCATTGCCTGGCCCTTTTTCTCTTCCCTTCCATCGCTGCCTTCCCACTCCAGCTGAAGGCACTTAAAACACATCCGAACATTTCACTTGCTCATGGAAGAGAGATGCATTTCTCACTCACATATTCCACAAAGTGAAGTTCAGTTATGGTCGAATAGCGTAAGAGCAGCGAACTAGCTCCATGAGCGGGCAGAGTGAGGGAACAGCAATGGAAATGTTTTCTGCGTCCAAGACCAGCGCAAGCTGCTGGGGGTTTCAGCAACAGGAAAGCGCAAGTCTAAAAGCCAGGCCTTTCTCATCCAGCTTCTCCTGTAGATTGCTTCACTAACACTGCATGACTTGGTTTTGCAGAGCCTCGCTTGTGCATCGTCAATGCTTATCGGCATGCATTGTGACATTATGCCTCTGGGGTGTTATTTTTACAGCATCCATAACAATGCCCTCCATGCTAATGCCAGAGGAGATACCTCAGATGGCTACAACAGCACTCGAAGTTAGTGGCTGTGCTGTCTGGCCCATGTCCACCCTGCCTGGGAGCACACCAGGCTGAACCGATGAGTGATGTAGCATCACACCATAGTGTGTGCCTGATGTGGGCACTGAGCGGGGAGGAAATCCATCTACAACCCCCTTCTTTGGGGGTATGAGCTCTGGTCATTGCAGCTCACGTCATGGCCCATGTCAGAGAGCAGACCAGTCTAGTCCCAAGCCCTTCTGGGTCATGTCCAGAAGCAGACAGGAAGAAATCAAGACTCAAAAGTATTAGCAGCCACTTTACTTCTGTGTTTGGTGTCGCTGACCCAAAATACCTCTAAGCAGACTGTAAATGTAGTGTCCTGGTTTAAATCCCTTAAAAATCCCCTTCAAATTGTAGGAAAGGGTGTTTGGCAGCCCATGTCCCATGAGTAACTCTACCTACCAGTCTAAATAAGCCAGATTGGAAATAACTGGGACTTTACTCTCTCCTGCTGATCTGAGCACCTGTGTTGCTTCCCAACATGCCCTGTACCAGGTACCCCCTTTCCCAAAGGGCTCAGGGGTCCAGGACATCCCTTGGGAGGACCCAGCAAAGCCTACATCTCCCATCCCACCTCACTGTCATGTAAGAGCACAGCTCAGCACCTTGCGTTAAGACTGTTTCTTGCAGGAGGTCTGTACACTACTAAACTGCTGCCCGCTGGGACACCCTGTTGTGACTTTTAGGAGCTGAATTTCTTCCATATCCTAAACTGCAGCTCTGGCCTTGAGGCTGATGAGCTGGACTCCAAATCAAGCAACCAGAGACTGTTGCAGTTATATGGTGTCAAGAGGGGCACGTCTTCCGGTCTTGGAGGGCATGTGGTAGCTAGCAGGATTTGGGGATTTACAGTGACAGGGCTGAGAAGGTTGCAGGGGTCCTCCCACACCAGCAGCATGAGAGGAAGAAGTGCCAGAGCCAGCACAGGCTCAGGAGCCCACATCCCCAACTTGTGCTGTGCTGCTAGAGGAGCCGATGAGCAGAAATGACATTCTGAACCAGAAAGACAGCGGTGAATACTCTAGAACTGGGAAAGGGATCAAAAGCAGTCTCCAGATGGAAACGGAGCAGTTTCCATCAAAGCTGATGACAAATTCCCTGATACAGGGTCAGATCTTTGGACAGCACATCACATTTCTCAGCTGGACGCCTGATCTGACTGCCTACAGCTCTGTGCACCAGCGTGTTGCACAGATGGGCTGCAGCACTCCAGGACTCTTCTCACAAATCAAGTCACCAAGGCCCACTTTTAGCTACCAGCAAGTATTTTTATAATCTGCTGGCTTTTAAAAGCTAGCTGCTTGCTGAGGAAGAAGGGCTGTATGGCTTAAGTAGCCGTCCACCAAAAGCGATGAGCTGTTTCTGAATTATTCACTTACCTTCTCCAAGCTGAAAATTGCTTAACAAACCTTATTTGCGTGTACCTGATCAGTAACAAATACATTTCCAGAGATCTGGATCAGTTCCCACTCAGGAAAGTAGGCTGGACCAGCTTTACGGGAAAGTGAGTTATGGCTGATCTCCATTAGGAGTTTTTCAGCTTTACTGAAGTAAGGGCTCTCCACCAGGAAGAAATGCCTCATGGAGTCAACCATAGCTTTGAGGGTCAGTTACTCTGAGCTCCAGTACAGGCTTTGCCTTTGCTCTCACTTAGGCTTTTTTGGCTTCTTTCCTTCTTTGCCAAACTGGACAGAAAGGTCTAACACTGCCTCTCCCCTCTGTAGCGATTAACCCTAGGCATGGCGCTGACGTGGATCTCACGCTGCTGCTGCACTCTGCTTGTGCTTTGTGGGTGAGGAGGTTGCAAATGTCCTTATATGCAATGGGTGACTTCTGTGCAGCTGGCTCCCACAGCCACTGCGTTTCCTTCCATTGTGATAGGGGAGGTCAAACCGAAGGACTGCTGCTCACCCATCTGCCTTTGCTGCTTCTAATTCTCCTCACCTCCATCACAAGCAGGAAGAGGGAGCCTGCAACAAGCTCCTGTTTTTTTCCAATACACTGGAGTATTTTTTCAATGATCCGAGCAGATGTTCCTGGCTTTCAGGCTTTTTTACGGAGGCTCCTGTATCGCACATGCTGATCTCTTGCAGATGGCAGGGAAAGCAGTAGCTTTATCTGTATGACCCTCTACCCCAGATTTGGGGTCTTGGTGGGAGTGCTCCCTGGTCCCACTGGAGAAAAGGGCATTCCTCACAAAGCTAGATGGGAGTGGCTTCTCTCCTGCAAGAGGCGAAGTCCTTGCTGGCTAAAATGAGACTATTCTGAAAAACAAAGCATCTGAAGTAAAATAAATAATGCATGTATTAGGATTTTTTCTCTCTCTAAATGAGATGGAGACCTTGGAAAGTAGCAGAAGTTTCTATGCCCCAGCCACCAGAATAATTTATTTAATGGGGTTTTGGGGTTTGGGCTAGAATTGCTAGGCACCCAGAAGTACCTTTCAGCCATCAAACTGTAATTCCTTTTATTAACTTGGGTTAAATCTGTTGTCTGGCCTTGCTTTATCTCTGTTCAACAACTACCACAGGAGCCTGACTGGCACTGCCTCTGCCAGGTTTTGGGGAGCTGCTGAAATTTTTATTAAATGCCTTGTGTGACTAAACCAAGAAATGCCTACTGATCCAAAGCCCTCCCATTGCAGCTGCTTCTCTGGCCAAAACAAGGCTATTTCACCATTGTGCAGTACAGAAGCAAATGCGTCGGCGAGGATGAAGGGAGTTTGCACAGGAGGAAAACAGTGTAAAATATGGGCTGTCACTTGCTGCCAGCATCAGGGTCAGTGGTCACAGCCTGGTGCCCACGGAAGCAGTTACTGGGTTCTTTCTGTTGCTGCCTGGACAGGGGGAGAGGTTTGAGGGGCTGAGAGATGGCAAAGCTGAGCAGAGCGTAACCCCAGCTCTGCACCACATTAGTGATCGCACTCTGGAGCATGTCATGGGAGGGTTTTCAGCCAGGATCCTGCATTTTGGTTGCCCACATACCAGGACGCGCCGGGAGGTGGCATCCTGCGGTACCTGCCAGCTCTGCCCTGCTGCCTTCCGTGCCCAGCGCCCAGCACAATGAACAAAGCTGGCCTCCTCACCATGGCTGGAGTGACAAGGTTTTTCCCAGTCAAGGGAAACAATCATCACTAAGGAAACCTTAACTACTTTTTAAAGACCAAAAGAAAACACATTCATTCTTTTAAACATGGAAAACTAAATGGCCTGTTTTTCCTTGGCTGCATGTGCATGGCTGCGGAGCAGGCTGACACAGAGTGAACTCTGTGGGGAAACACTCCCCCCACTTAGTTATTAAAGAAGAGGGCTCTCTGGCACAAAGTCTGCCCTTCTCAGCTGCTCGCCATGTTGTTTTTCAAACCAGCAAGGCTCCAGACGCGAGGAGTGATGCACTGATCCTCCTCCTTGTGAGTGAAACATCTTGGAGTCCTTCCAAGCTGTGCTGAAAGCCCCTTCCCGCAGGGGCGCCCGGCACCGCAGCATGTCGGCTGCACTTCTCCTTTTGGAAGAGCTGGAAGTGAAAGCAAAGAACAGAGAGGGCCCGCTGGGCCTCCCACCCACGCTAGCCCCATGAGAGGGTGTTTGGGGAGTCATCCTGTCACCTGAGGAGTGAGTGAGGGTGCTGGGCGTGGGGCAAGGCCTCCGCGATGCCTCTCCTGAGCTGCTGCGCTTGGCGAGGGGTGGGCAGCCAAGGATGAGCCGGTGGGAATGCCTGGCCACCCAGATGTTTCAGTTCTGCAGAGAACACCAAGGGCGGTTGGATATTAGCGTGTCACAGGAGCGAGGCTTTTTCCAAAGTGAAGGGAAAGCCAGGGTGTCATTCACACAAGCCCCTGGGCTGCAGCAACTCCACTGAAGGCAGGGGAAGTGGTGGGTGTTGGTGACACCTCTGTCTCCTCGCAGTTTTTCTCCATCTCTTCTGATCCTAGGCTATTTTGGGATCTTCCTGGGAGAAAGGGGCTGAAGTTCTATCCAGAAGTGGGAAAAGTCCTTAAATTAACAGTGCTCCCAGTCTTCCCCATCCCCTGCCCCAGCTGCGTAATCTTGCCTCTAATGGTGCATGCTCTAGTTAATAAAAAGTACTGAAATACAGGTCCAGCTCCTGCTATTTCCAGGAACGTTTCGTCCCGTAAAACCATAGGAAACCATAATTTCATCAAATTAAATCAGTAACTGCCTATCTCTCTGGCTCAATGCATGGAAAGGGAAGAGCACCCGGCTGGCTCTGTGCACGGGGAGTAACACCAGTCAAAATTCCACCAGCGTCTGTGCTGGGAAAGGGAGGCAACAGGCAGTCCCAGAAAGGCACGTCTCCTTCAGGCAGACATTAAAGGAATGCCATATGCTATAGGGAAAATGTACAGCAAGTACTGAGCTCATCAGTCACTTTTTGTTTAATCTAATTAAACACAGTATATCCTCTGACCTTCTGAGTTGGCACTAAATTCTCCTATGTTGTTCTTTCCATATGAAGCTCTATTGACAGATGGGGAAAGCCTAGAGTTTGCTTTAAGCTTCAGATAAGTAAAGTTAAACATGCAGCAGATAAAATTGTTTTCCCAGCACTCCTCTCCCACTGACCAATTATGGGTGCTCACTGGGAGGGCTTAACTCCTTTGGCCCGTATCCCACCCCCAGCTCGGGGCACCACGTTCTGCAGCGAGTGAAAGCAAGCTAGCAAGCAGGTGTAAGAGGGCAGAGTGCTCAGAAACCCTTTAGAGTTCATTTTTAGAGTAGGTTCTGACAGTTGCTCAGCTTCATTTCCATGTGGCAGACGATTAGGGAAAACGTTGCTGCTCCTCACTAAATATATTTCCAGAGTCACTAAATAATTTTCTACCTAACAGCTAATCAGTTGGCATTTGCTGATGCTGAAACAGATTTTAAATAAAAAGTGTCGAATTGCATCAGACACCTCGTGCATATTCCCTGCTTATACAGGCTACGTGCCATTGCTGTGTATGCAAGAGTGCAGTCGGTCATCACGGCTTCGTGAGTTTTCTGGAAGGGAAAACAACCACAGAGCTGGATTTGGGGAGAGCAGGGTGCCAGGGTGGCACAAGCAGGCACAGGCTTTGATCATGCAGAAGAGTTGGAAGCGTGCTCAGCTTTCGGCGTGACGACCTGCATGCTCACTTCCTTGCAGGCAAACAAGAAGAGCACGTATCTGCCCTTCACCAGCATCACTTGGTAACACCGCCTGCAAAGCTATTTTTTCCAGTATGGTGAAAAATCCTTTAGTCTGAGTCAGGGAAGTTATGGTGGGTAACACCTCCGTGTACATACAGCTGTGCCTGTGCTCCTCGACCTACACAAATTACTCCTTGAAATATAAACCGAAAGTTACAGATGAGGCTGGAGGGGATGCCCTTACAGTTCCCAACAGGCCAGGTTAAAGATTTCTTTAGTGTAAATAGCTTTAATACTCTCTTTGTATATTAATAATGCAGGGCGGGGTGGGAAGCAGCAGCCCGCCGAGCGCAGGGGGGCTCTTTCCTGCACGTGGCCACCAAGTCAAACTGGAGTGGTGTGAACCTCGTGGCAGTGATTTTCCGTGGCCAGCTGCAGGAGCCTGACACGGGGGCTGGCACGACCAGGATCCCAAGCTGTTGACTTTGAGATATTCACCTCTGACTGAACCCACGGTTGGCGTTTGAATAAATGCAGACCCTCTTACTGCAAGTTCTCAGCCACCCTCAGTGGCTGTGAAGGACCCCGCTGCTGGTTCACAGCTACGTAACATCTCTCTTGAAGCTGTAGGGAAAGTACGAAGGGTTAGAGCAACTCCTGCCCCGGGGACAACTTATCTTCAGACAAAGGAGGTGGCAGGATTCCTTGGAGTATTGGCCACTCTTGTTCCCCCATTGTCCAGCCTCCATCTCTCCTCTGCAGCGGGTTGGCAGCCCTGGAGAGCGGACAGATGAAGTCATGCAGCTGCTGGTTTACTAGGGGAGCTGCCCCTTGCAAAACTCACCGCCTTTCGAGCGCTCCCATGACAGAGCGACCAGACATTTTGTATAGATACATACACCCCCAAAAAAAACTGGTCCCAGCAGGCACGGGAGAGCTTCCTTTTGATGAAGCAAACTTTCCCTCATAACACTGGGAGGTGGCTCAGGCATAACACAAAAATCCAACGGCTCCTGAAGGAATTGCAGAGGGCACAGTCCCTCCCCTCTTCCTGCAAGTGCCCATGTGGCTGTTCCCGTGAAGCTGGGGGGGGACAGGCCGTGTGAAGCAGAATTGCTGATGACCCCCATGGCGGTGACCACTTGCCTCACAGCCTATTTCCAGCAGGTCAGGTGCAACTTGAGATGGATGAAGCAGCCTCAAGTCTCTCCATAAAACATGTCCTTAAACATGTCTTTAAAACTTGAGCTGGAAATGCCTGGCCAAAGGTGTGTCTGAAACCAGGTGGTGTCTGGTTGAAAACGTTTCCCTCCAGTGTAAAGGGATGGGGATATGCTGCCTGTTCCTTGTGCAAGTGTGCTCAGTGTCTGGCTTTGTTCAGCTCAGCAGAAAGGTTGTTGTGGTGTTCTGTTTCTCTGGGGAACTCGGGGCGGTTACCCTGCGCTGGGAGCAGTGCCCGAGCAAAGCGCATGGCTCCTGGGAAAGCCCGGGTGGGGGGAGCCTGGGGTGGCTTGCCCTGCTCCGGGTGCCACTTGCCTTCATTCTGCCTGTGCTTTGAAGTTCTTCAAGATTTTAGTTATAACGCTCTAACCACCAAAAAAAGCAAAATATTGGCTTGGGAAGGTGCATTGCCTTGGTGTGTTTCCTGGGACTGAGTGACTTACGATGCTGTGCAGTGGGGGGAGGACTCCTTCTCCTTTTTTTAGAGGAGGTGGATCGCACTCATCTGGAGCCCAAACTCCCTTGGAGACTTCTTCTTCCCCCTTTTTTTAATGGCATCAGCCAGGATTTGATGTTACTATTTTAGAAACAAAAGGAGGGGACACCCCCACCCCCCTTCCCTCCTGGTCTCTGCCAAAAGGAGAACAAAGAACAGCTAAAGCACACAAGTTCTGGCACTCTGTTTGGAAACAAAAACATTCATCCTCATGTCAGGTAGGGAACTGCCCGACCCCCTTGCCAAAGCAAGCAAGCCGGGTGGCAGAGCAAACCCATGGCGCAGAGGAGCCTGGGTGAAGGGGATGCCCGGTGTCACCCTGTGCTTGGGCAGCCGCTTGCCAAACTCTTGCGCTGCTGTACCAATGCCAGGGCACGCCGGGACACTCCCGGCCACGGGCAGTCATCCAGGGAAGGGCCACCCTGCTCCTCCCGGGCTGGGAGATGGGAAAGGACCTTTCTTCTTCCCCTCTCCCACGCCCGGTCCCCACAGTGCGGGCAGTCCCTGCATCTCTGCGTGATGCATCCCCACTCCCCAGCGGGATGGTGCACGACGCAGGGTAACCCGATGTAATTTCCACGCTTTAGACACTAACATCTTTGTCTGGCTTCTTCCTCGCCATTTGAACATGTCAGCAGTTCCCAGCACGGATTCCTGTGCCGTGAGTTCACCCCCAACAAGCATCCAAACTGCAAGTCGGGGCTGCTGGCTCTTCCCTGCCTGTCTGCAAAGTGTTACTGGAACAAGGGCCGGTTCTCCAAACACGAGGAAGAGATCACTTGGGCTTTCTGGAAGGCTCCCTCCCAGGCCTTCAGAGCGGAGCAAATGAGGATAATTTATCTGCAGGCTTCCGGCTGAACCTAGTAGCCTGGAGCAGCCAGGACTACACCGCCTGTTTGTCCTACCTCCTGCAAGAAGGCATTTTTCCATTGTCGCCGTTGTATATTGTTTGCCTGATTTGTTTGCTCCGTTGCCTTCTGGGGCCAAGATAAGAGGTCATCCCCCTGCCTTTTACTGGTGGCATGTTCCCCAGAACAATCCAGGGAAAAACTTTTTCAGGAAAGAGACTTTGAAGGAGGCTTTTGTATGTCCGATGCAGCCCTCATTACAGTCATGTAAATAATTTTGTGCAATCTATCTGGCAAGAAACACAACATGTCAGAAGGGAATTGTTCTCTAAAATGTAGTTTCAGATGGGCCAAAGCAGGCGGATCAGCCACGCACGGGTTGCCAGCTTAATGGACAAAGCAGCTGCCTTTCAGCGGGGAACAAAAGCCAGGCGGTGAGCCTATGCGTGCTTGTGCGAGTGTCTCTTGTTCCCTGCAGGCGCTGGAGTTGAGTTTTGTGGCTAGGTAGAAATCCTGCGCTCCCTTCTCTGCTCCATCTGCCGTGATCTAATGTGGTACCCAAGGATGGGTTAATGTCCCTGCTGCTTCTGCAGAGGGATGTGGGGAGCGGAGGCAAGGTAATGCGGATGTCTGGGCCCTCTGCAGCAGAAGCAGCCAACTGGAACAACACTGTAACGCCATCCACTTTACTAAAGTTACTCGTGATTTCTGAATGTAGAGTCAAGGACCAGCGGCTCCGGCTTGGCACAGGGCAATGGGAAAAGAGCAGATTCTCTGTTTGCTTCCATCCTTCACTGGCTCCGGTGCTTCCTCCTCTGTCCAAAAGAGCTGCGTGCTGCCTGAAGTGACTTTACAGACAGTAAAAGCTTGAAACATTGCATTTACCTTCATGACTTTTTTTTCCCTTAGAGCAAATCATGGCGGAAGATCAAGAATATGGTGCACTGGTCCCCGTTTGTGATGTCTTTCAAGAAGAAGTACCCTTGGATCCAGTTAGCGGGGCACGCAGGTACGGAGCATGGGGAGAGGCAGAGCGGTGGAAGGGCTCTTTGTTGTCTCAGGTTAATGGGCCAGAATTGCTTCTGACTGCTGCACGATTGTCACAGATTTCACCTTCCATTTTCTCTAGCCCAGGAGAGTGACTTACCTAAATGCTAGGGAGGGTGACATGAAGGTCCCGTGCTCTGTGCTTTCAGTCTCCCAGGGCTAGCAGGTATTACTGCTGCTTTTTTCTCAACCAGCAGAAAGCTGAGTCCTTTGGGCGAGGTGCAAGCCCTCTTGCTGATCCACAGCAAAGCAGGTGATGCTGCCCAGCACAAAGATGCCCCACACATGAGCCTAGAGACAAAGGTGTGAACTTAGCAGAGGCTGTGAAGCAAACGTGTTGGGTGCTGCAGGGCAGTTCTCTGCCCTGTTTAAGGTGAGACCTGCTGGTCATAAACCTCTGACGCTACATGTGAATCCAGCAGCCCGAGCTTGTAAGTCCCAGCCTGCAGGGATTCTTTTGGGCGCAGCTGTAAACGGAGATGCTTCCAAGGTGTTGGGCTGCCCTTCTTGTTTTGGGAAGGAAGAGCGTCATTCCCCATCCAAAATAAGTGCCACATTGTCCCTTGTCACCCTCAGGTAGTTTCAAGGCAGCAGCCAATGGCAGGATACTGAAGAAGCATTGTGAATCGGAGCAGCGCTGCCTCGACCGCCTGATGAATGATGTCCTGAAGCCCTATGTTCCTGCTTACCATGGTGACGTTGTGAAGGATGGGGAACGATACAACCAGATGGAAGATCTGCTGGCTGAATTTGACTCCCCCTGCGTTATGGATTGCAAAATGGGGGTCAGGTGAGTGGCTCTGGGGACGTTGTTTGAGTCTCAAGATGGGATACTCAAAGGAAACGCATCTCCTGGGTAAAACTCTCTAAGCCAACAGCGTGAGAAAAGAGCCATGGGGAAGCCTGAGTATGGGAAGGACACACCAGGCTCGTTCCTTCTCTGCTTGTTGACTGTCCCGTGTGCTGGGAAAGTGGTTTGGTGTAGCAGAGGGGACAGCACTCTCTTTGGGTTTGGGTACACCAGAATGGCACAGTAGCTTTTAGGAGGGTGGCAACCTGCCTCTCTCTGCCACAGCAGGACACAGCCAAGGGGCTGGGAGCAAAAGGTGTAGGAAATCCTGTCCAGGGTGCCAGAGGGGTGAAATAATGACACTTGAATGGCACAGCCTCAACGTGCAAGAAAATTTCCCTCTGCTCACCCTTTGCTCCCAAGCACACTTGAGGGATGAAATGTGCATGCTAAGTAGTTTAGTGCCTTTCATGCAAAGTTCTTGAAACGTTTCCTAACAGATGAGCAACATTACCCATGTCCTCCTTGAAAACCGTCTACAGATTCGCCAAGATCCCAGGCTGCAGCCACTTGGCCAGCAGCAGCTTTTGAGCCAGCGATGCCACAGCTGACAAGGGTGTCCCAGAGCAAATGTGAGCAGGGCTGGTGGCAGACCCCAGGCAGCTGCCAGTTTTGGAGCAGCCTCATGCCACACTCGGCACTGGGTCTGCTGAAGGCTGGTGGCAGGGCAGGTTGAGACCCCCTCGCTGGCTAAGGCATGGTCCAGACACGGTGCAGACGCTTGCGCTGCTGGAAAAGCTGATGGGTTCTGTGGGAGGGAGGAATCTTTTTTTTTCCCCATCTGAACTCCCAATGTGAAACTCGAACTGGCGTGTCAGGCTGTCTGCAAGGAAGAGGCGAGGAATACTTTCCACCAGAGGGGTGGAGAGAAGAGCAGGGGGCCCCGGCACAGCCACGTGGCCCCAGCTGGCACACACCGTGCTGCCATATGAAGGAGACAGGACCCACTCTGGACCCAGAGATGACAGCCACCAGAAGACCTGCTGGTCATGCTGGCTGGGTGCTGCTGCAGCTGTCTCTGGGAGGAGGAAAGCCTCCTGAGTACAGATCACAGGTTGGATGATTTGTGCACCCAGATTTTTGGAGCTAAGAAGGCTCCAAGAGCAGGCAAGGGGACAAACGTGCCAGGCATCATCATCATTAAATTGGGCTAATGCTGGGGAGTGGGGTATCCCCATGGCCAGGCAGGAGAGGCTCTGGCAGATAAACTAAACCTCAGGGCTATTAAACCTGTTCTCTGAGCCAGCAGCTTGTTGCCAGGCAGGTGCAGGTTTGTTTTTTTTCCTGGCAGCCTGGCTTCAGGATGTGGCAGACTTCTCCAGTCACCCCTGAACAAAACTTTGTCTTTCTTAAGCCCTGGTGATGGTTCAAGCCTGGAGCAATGCAGGGGGACCAAACTGCAGACATAGGCAATCTGCCATTCTCATCAAAAGGAAAATGAGCTTTCTGAGCAGCACAAACAGCACTCCTGAGCGCGTTGCTGCTTTATTCTGCTATTTTATACCCTCTGCCCAAAAATCATGAGTTTGGTGATCTCAGCTGAAGCCTTTCATCACTTTTATATGCAGTTTTTTTCAAAGGGGCTAACGCCCTGGGCGTGTCTGCTCAGTGATCATATGCCTGTCCTGAGAAAAGACACCTGAGAAAAGCCTGTGGGAAACACAGGAACACTGTCCCATCCCACATAGTCTGCCTAGCATCCTCCCTATGATTTTGCTTTATACTAGAGGTGAACCACATGCTCAGTGCTGGGGTTTGGGCACAAGGGACATAGGGAGTGGGCACGACCCCTCTGCAGAGCTAGGCATGGCTAGTGGGAGGTGTAGAGCAGTTTGGATTTGGGGGGGAAGGAGATGACAGATAGAGTCATTCCTGTGTCATTTTGCTAGAACACTTCACCTGGCTTGGCAAGTTGTTTGGAGAGAGCCTGGGCGCTTGCCAGGCTGAGCTGGGGTAGGTTTGGGAGCTGCAAGAGGAGTTACGTAGTGGTTTATTACTGCTACAGGAAGTATTATTTTGTGCATGATGGCTTTCTGCATGCCAAAGTGCAGAATTTCTCCATTAGTGTGCTCTGGCACAGAGTGGTACTCCTCTGAAGAGTGCGCAAAACCAGGGTCTTTGCACACTCCTCTGCACCCTCCATCTTCCTTCCCCCATCCCAGCTGCACCCCGTGGTCGCAGGGGTGATAGTAAGCACCTGGCCAAGGCTGCATCCCTTCCTTTGCTCCATCCTGTACAGGAAGCTTTTGCTAGAATAGTCCACTTAAAACAGACTTATAGTGGGCAAAATCATCATCAGCAAAACAGCTCTGTGTGAAAACACCCTGTTTAGCAGCCAGTGAGGCACAGCCCTCACAGTGCACAGGGTAAGGGGATGGGAAAGCGCAGGAGAGGCACAGGAGCAGCTTTAGCAGCAGCCACCCACATTGGCCAAACCTCAGAAGGAGAAGCAGCTAACACTGAGGGCTGGGACACAGCAACCTTCCTCTTGCCTTCAACTCAGCTGGGTCCCAGAGCGTGTGGGCAGTTTGCTGGACACACCTTGAAAGCCCTGCTTAGTTTGTGAAAGCCACTAAGTCACTGCTCAGGTTTGTTAAGCACTGGGGGACAGGCCCCCCGCAGGACCAAGGGTTAGCAGGAGCAATGCTATGGGCACCTGGGAGAAATAACCTCCCTTGTTATTGCCAAACTGGTTGTGGTTCCTTGATGAACTGAAAAGATATCAGGTGTTGATGATGTGGTGCTAATTAAATCAGGATCAATTTACCTACAATGAGGCTTGCTCAATTATTTCCTGTGCTGCCCTACTCTATAGGGATCAGCTAACCTGGCCTGATTTTTCAGGCAAGGGCTGTTTGTGGGTGTGTGGCATCTCATGTGATGGCCTTACGGCCCTGGCCCTGCTAATGTTCCACTTCCCACTTCTTGCAGGACATACTTGGAGGAGGAACTGATAAAGGCCCGGAAGAAGCCAAGCCTGAGGAAGGACATGTACCAGAAGATGATCGAGGTGGACCCTGATGCCCCCACTGAGGAGGAGAATGTGCTGCGGGCAGTAACCAAGCCCCGCTACATGCAGTGGAGGGAGACCATCAGCTCGACTGCCACTCTGGGCTTCAGGATTGAGGGGATAAAGGTGAGGTTGCTCCAGGTGTGCGGAGTGCAGCAAACAGCTGCTGGGAGTGTTTGGTAACTAAACTCACTCACAGAGGCAGGTGTGCACAGCAGGCTGGTGGTGAGACGGTGTCACACCAGGACATCCCCAGTCCCTGCAGCCAAACCAGCCATGTCAGGCACCTGGCCTGGGGCAGTGCTGCTCTTCTGAGAGCACAGCTGAGCTTAGGGCATCAATTCAACCGGAGACTTTTAGCCATAATCTCATTAAATCAGCTACTTGGTTGATTTCCCTGATTGTAAAATGCAAAGTGCTGTCCTCCAACTTGAAGACTCAAATTAGTTGTTTGCTTTTGATACTGCTGTGCCACTAGGCTGAGCCATTAATCCAAATTGCAACTTGAATATGTGCTGATCTGTGGTTGGAGTTGTGAGTTTAGCTGCAATCGGTGAGGAAGCTGTATTTATATCCCTGTCCAGAAAAATTCAGCAACTGAGCCCTATGAAATGGGGCAAACACAAGCAGCAGCACTTTCTGCTGGCAGCTGCACTCACATGTAACCTGCTGGCTGCCCTGGCTTGGAGCTAACGCTCACATTTTTGGAGATACCTGCTGGGATGCTTCTGTGTCCCTATTAGATGAGCCAGCCCAGGAATTTTACTCCTGGCAAGCAGACTTTGTGGCAAGAGAGATGTCTGGGACGGCACTTGAACAGAGTTAGATCTGTAACTGCAGAGCAGTTATATTAGTGATAGGAGACTTGTGTGAACATTAGCAACGGCATATGCCTTTTGATAGCCAGCCAACATGAATTAAAGGTAATATCATGCTTAAGCTAAGAGTTTCATTGCATGCCTGGACATGGCATTGGCTTGGCAGCCAGAGGAGTTCAGTCAAGTTGTGCCTGCAGTAATTCAGGCTTCGGGCAGTGCTGGGGACCCAGGCGATATCTCAGGGCAGCCGCCCACTCTTAGCAGGAGCGATGGCTTGATTTCTACATGGATCTTGGTTGGAGGCATTTCTTTCTCTTGATCACAGATTGTTTTTCTCCTTTCTGAGTTGGGTGGGATTCTCCCAGAATGCCCGTCTGGGTCTGCGTAGCCTTAAACTTATGCACTTCTGTCTGGAGGCAGCAGTGTCAAAATGGTGGGATTAAAACAAATTAAGCCATTCCCTGAAGAACCTTTACACCAGATTTTGTAGACTTTCCTTGCAGTGTTCCCCCTTCACCTCACTGGTCAAACAGCAAACAAATGCAGATGCTAGACCACGTGGTTTTAAAAGGTGATCGGCAGGAGTGGGTCACTCAGAGTTGCTACTTCTGATTACCCACATACCAAACCACCTGTGGGAAGAGATTCGTCTGTCCTCCTGTGTGGGACACTGTCCCTGGGCTGTGGGAAGCCCAGCAGAGCATGTTGCACACGGGGAGGCGGGCACCTTCTTCATTCGACTGTTTCATGGCCAGCAGAAGACAGTGTGTTTAACTCAACCACTCTCAGAGTCTCAAGAACCCCTTCAAGAGTTTTCTGGCAAGCATCATGAGGTGCCCCTGCCTGAAATGCTGCTGGTCATGCTCCTCCACAACAGCTTTCTGCAGTGCCTACATTGGGTCAGGCCCCTTGTGCAGCTCTTCCCTGGTCTCCCCAGCTCTCCCAAATACCTTTTTCTGCTGTGGGCGCCTGCAAGCACAGTGTGAGCTGCTCCAGCTCTGGACAACCCTTTGCCTAGTTCCTGTTGCTGCTGTTTTGCGTTCCCATTGCTGTTGTTTTGCTGGTGCTTATTATAAAACTGAGGCTATATAAAAAAAGGAGTGCGCCAGTTGGGACCAAAGCTCCCATGCACTGTTTCTTCTCCCTGCTTTCTTGCTATATTCAGGAATATCTGTCTATTTATAGTCCAACATGATATATCCTTGGCCTCCAGCAGTGCTTCTCAGCCTGTGATCTGGGGACGCTCAGGGGACTTTACAATAAAAGCAGGTCATATGTGAACAGCTCTAAATGAAAAATGTAAAAAAAAAAACCCAAGTCATATTCCCACATGGGCCAAAAAACACTGTGGAGGGAAATAAAAGCCATAAAGATGTGGTGAGAGTTGTGCCTCTGTTTTAGCTGACCATAAGTGAGCTGCTGTGTGACATGAGCAGTGGATTTTTTTCAAAGAGGTGAGGCAGCCCTTTAATTGAAAAATGTTGAGAAGTGCTGGCCTCCAGGAATAATCCTGCTGCTGCTTGGGGCTGACTAATTTGATCAAGGCTCTAATTACTGTAATTCTCCTTAAACCCCTCAGCTTTTGGATTATTTTCCCCTAAGCTAAAGCATTAATAGTTCACACTGTTTCCCAGCTGGCTTTTTTTTCTAGCAGGGCTGTAGAGCTGTTCATGCTGTGCTGTATCCCTGTATGTGCCCTATTTCTGGTGTCGAGACTCCACATTAGGGAAAGCACCTTCAGTGGCCTGAGCTGCTACTGACCCCTCAGAGGAAATTTCAGGAAAATACCATTTAATGACAAGTCTCCCTGCTTTCCTGCTGCGGATGCTTCCCTGGGAAGAGCAGGGGTCAATCTGCCCTGATCTTCACTCACAGCCACAGGCTGATACAGGAGAGCACCTTGCCATGCAAAGGAAGGGCAGGATTTGGTCCTGAGTGTGTGTGCTGGAAGGGGGCACAGGGTAAGGAGGGAAATAGCAGTAGCGTTTGGGACGTTGTGGGCAAGTGAGGTGAACAGGCAGCTCAGGCTTGGGAATGAGGATGGGGGCCCTTTCCCAGCTGAGCTTTTCTTTCCCAGGTGGCCTCAAGGATCTGGTGGTTCTTTAAAAAAGAAAATTTCCTCTGTAAAAGGAGATAATGACACTCATCTAACTTTCTGGAGTAGTTTGAAACTCTTAGAAACAGTAGCTATTAACAAAATTACCCCGCTGAAAGTAATACAAGTGGTCCCTGGTGACCTAGTTGAAGCTTACTAGAGCTCATGGCAAGAAGCTTCACTCCTGAGCACCTGCTGAGGTGCATCTGCCTGGGAGTCACTCACCATCGCCTGCAGCAAGGCTATGGTGGGATGGTCGTCCCTGGTGCTGGGATGTTTACAGGGTTCCAGAACCAGCCCTGAAAACCCTCACCTGACTTCCCCAAGACAGGCAGCTCGCGAGCCACATCCAAGGCTGGACAGAGTGCCAGAGGGGGAACTGGCCGACCCGAAACCTGCCCCAGTGACGCCAGTTCAAACTGGAATCACTGGTGGGGTGGAGGTTGCAATGGCCCTTATCAGCCCCCCTCACATTTCTGCTATGTGGAAGGCAGCCCCCTCGGGGCTCGGACACCTGTAAATATCATGGCAGTTGTCAGCCCCACGGCAGCCATGTCTGGCTGGGCAAGGAAACCACGGGAGGGGGGTAATTATGGGAGCAGCATTACGGATAGGCTGTTTGGCTTTCCTGAAGCCTAGATTGCCTTATCTGAAAGGCCATCTGTGGTTTTCATTTATTTTTAGGAGCACTTAGAAGTCCATCTCCTTTCTTGGATGCTTTATGGAAAGTTGTGCTCTTTATACGTGAAATCAGTGCTGTGGCACTTCTCCAAATTGATATCTATCATCCCCCAGGGAGAGGGTGGGTTGATTTCTGAACTGCCATGCTCACATGACGGACGTGTAGTGGCGTAGCGCCCTTTCCCTATACATCGTGCATGTGCCACCAGAGCATCCTCAGTGAGGCTTCCTGCCTGTACTGCTGCAGCCTGCTGCCTTGCAAGACACAGCCGAAAGCAGAGAGCCATGTTCTGCTCTGTCTGTCAGCAGGATGGCTGCTACAGCAGGGAGGTCTCCAGCAGGGGCTAGGGACAACCTTCTTGCAGATGCATGCTTTGCTAGCCAGTAGCCTTGCTTCTGTACCCTGTGGCAGCACGGTGGTCAGGCTGCGTCCAGGGTGGTTTGAAGCTGAGTGCATTAGTTGCACCCCATGCAAACAAAGTTCTTCCTGGAGACTAAGACCTTTCACGTGTTGCTTTCATTATTGCCTTTGTTAATACTTGCACAAAAGGCAAGCTGGAAGTACGAAGCGTGCTGTGAGATTCATCCCAAACTGCACATCAGGTGTGCAGTTGGTGCCAGGCTCACCTTGCCCAGCTGTCCACAGCCTTCCCCCAAGCTGGACTGGTCACCAGGCCCAGAGTCAGCCCTCTACCCAGGGGGATACACATGGCTCCATCCTAGGGTATTTCCCTGGAAGGGTCTCAAAGTCCTGCCAGGGCACATAAATCTCCAGTGCAAGTGATACATTGTGTACCCTTCCTTCCCCAGTCTCTGCTCTGCTTCTTCATCCTTACTTCACCTTCCCCAGCCCACAGGATGTCTTCTTGGCCTCTGTCCCTTCACTATTGTGTGCAAACAAGCTGTCTGAAGCAGTGGGATCGAGCTCTGCGAGCAGAGCTGTGAGCATAAGCACATGTGGTTTAAAATAGCCCCTGTATCCAGGAAGCAAGCTCTGCCTGCCCGACCCGTGGCCGCTCTGGACAATGAAATGTGCTGATCTAAAAATCAGAGCCCTAGCAGGACTGGGGAATTGGGGAATGACCTACAAAGCTGCCCAGAGCTTCAGCCAGGAGCCTCTGGGTCAGGGCTGTGTGCTGTCCCTGCAGCGGACCAAGATGTGCCGTTCCCATGTCAGGCCAAGCACAGGTGTGCCTCAGGCAAAGAGGTGGAGAATTGCTCGCTGCCTCTCCGTGTCAGGCTGCTGCCTTTGAGGGTTTGCTATCTGTGGACTATCAAAGGACTAGTGAGGCAAGAGATCTGTGGGGCTTGCTTCTTGCCTTCATCTCCTTGCTGCAGTGGTTCACGGGGGACTTCAGGTGTTTGTGCCTGCTCCTGAGATGTTGTCTCTGTCCACACTCAGTTTTGTCCTGCCATGGTCGTACTCTGCTCTGCTTTCCTCCCCAAGCAGGGGTGCAGCCTAAGGCTGGTGTCAGCACCCGTGCTCAGCCACAGCAGTGATGGGAAGCCATTTTGGCACAGTGTGGCCAGAAATAGGTGGTCTCCAGCCTCTGTTGGCAGCGAGTACTAGGTCCATGAAAGGTAGCTTGTCCACACTGCCGCTGACCTCAGCGAGCGTGTGGTGATGGAGACTTGCCATTTGCATTAGGGGGCAATGCAAGAGAGCTGTGGGACGATTTGGGGTGTGCAAAGCAGAGAGCTGCTGCCTCTGCTCACCTCTCCTCCATAGACAGGTCCTTCAGCTGCCAAAAAGGCTGGTCGCATCCTACTCAGGGACATGCATGGCTGCTGAAAAACCAGTCCTGCCCCAGCTCCCTCCCCATCCTGCTCACCGCTCTCCCTTTTTTTCAAGAAAGAGGACGGCACTGTGAACCGGGACTTCAAGAAGACACGGACAAAGGAACAAGTCACAGAGGCCTTCAGGGAGTTCACCAAAGGAAATCGCAACATTTTGGTGAGTGGGGGATGCTGCAGGGCCTGCCTGGAGAGGGGTCCTCCTGTGGAGGCTGACCTTGGCTCATCAGCTCTCTGCCCTGAGGGACTGCAGCCCAAGCAAATCTCTCTTAAAAAACCATGAGAAATGACAAAGAGAAATGCCATCCTGGTGCAGGGGTGAGGGGAGAGTAGCAGAGGGCTGGGAGGGAACACGTTTGCTGCTGCAGCAGCACTGCTTGACTCAGGTCTGAGCCTGCTGAGGATACTCAAGGGTTGGCCTCAAAACCCGCTGCAGAGGCACAGCCATGCTCTGCCCCCTCATCTCTGAGGCTGCCAGCAGCCTCTGGGCCCACGGTGGCGGGGGCTCCCACCCTGGCAGAGCAGGATGCCCTGCGCTCGGTCTCACAAGAAGGGTGGCCAAGGCATCCCCCTGCCTGCGCCAGGCGCCCTTCACATGCGCAAGCTGTGGTTGGCACTTCCCAAGTTTCTCTACGTTGCCAGGAGAATAAGAGATGTAGCTGTAAACAATTTACACCGACTGTGTCAAATATCCTATTTGACAAAGCGCTCCCATTTTAACCTGTACTATATAAAGCCTACAAATGCAAGGCTCCAGCTGGAGTGGCCCTTGGCACTGCCTCCTTCAAACTGGCATGTTTGCTTTGACAAGAGGTACCCAGGGATTATTCCTGGATCTGAAAATGAAGTTGCATGGCTGCCTTTTTTCCCCAAAGAGCTTGGAGCACACTCACACCATCATGCCCTGGCTCTGGGCAGGGCTCCTTGGCCAAACCATTGCAATATAGTGACCCCCACATCTCCCCAGTCAAAGTATAACGATTTAGGTGTATTATAGTGCCCAGATATCTGCTGTGCATGTTCCTGTGCTCAGTCCTTCTATCTAAACCTCAAAATCAAATTATCAAAGGGGGCCCCTGAGAATGTTTAGTGCCTTCCAGCAATTTGCAGGGCTGCTGAAACAGGTGCATGGGTCCTGACCTGCATGCTGACTAGTATGAAAGCCCTTCCACCTTTGGTACCAACTTTGCAGAAGTGCTGATGCAGAGTTAACAGAAGCGTCTCATGAGCTTGACTGACTGAGTGATAAAAGGACAGATGGGTTGCAGAGTTGACCTATTAAAAAGAGTGCAGGTGAGGGCAAAAAAGCAGCCTGGCTGTGCACGCAGCCAGTGGCTGCTGAATTCCTCCTTGGGAGCACCATGGATACAGTGGGTAAAGTCTGCGGAAAGCACCGGTTCAGCAAAAGCAAATGTTCTCACTAAGTTTTGGAAGCCACGGAAGCTTGCAGGATGCTACAGAGGCCAAAAGGATAAGTGGATCCCAAAAAAGAGGGGACACCCTCCCAGGGGACAGGTCTGTGGGAGGATGCTGAGCGCAGGGTGGCTAAGGGACACCCCCAGCATCTCTCCATGCAAACATGGTATCGTGGAGAGGATGCTGGGAGGGGTGACTTTCCTGTCTGCCCCTTGCAGCAGTTTTTATGTAGGCTTCCTGCAGCACTGATGGCTTGGGCTTTTTATTTTTTTTTTTTGTAATTACAGAACAGTTACCTTAACCGGTTGAAGGGTATCCGCGCTACCCTGGAGACATCACCGTTCTTCAAGTGCCATGAGGTAATACTCATGTTTAAATAGGTCTGCCTGGAAATGTAAGCAGTTTAATCTCAGCTTGTCCAAGGAGAGAAGAGAAGTCAAAGTCAGAGGCTGTAAATTTCTACAATTTTGAATTTATTCTTATATCCAAATTTTCATACCCCTGTTTAATAATGTGGAAATACAGCTGATGACTGATACAGTGTTCATGCATCTGACATGGGCACAAATCTGAAAACCAATGTTCATACAGATTAAAAGTGATCTAGGAGGAATTTTGTCTACTTATGGGTTTATATGATTGGGAGAAATCCTTAGTGTAAAAGTGTAGGGGTTTTCTGGAGAGAAATGGCTGTCTGAATGTGTGTCAGGTATCATTTGGCTGCCAGTTGCTCCGTATGATCAAACAAGACTTCAACATAGCCATAAATTGCAGTTATCCCAAAACTGCCTCTGCTGAGCTGGTTGGGGCACCACAGTAAGGACGCTTCCCTTGGAAGGACTTTCCTCCAGAAATGAGCGTCCATGAGATCAACATTTTCTACAGTGAAAATTCAGTTCTGGTGGGAAAACAAAGAGGAAGCACGACACTTTTTTTGGCCATTTCAATAGGGATTTGAATGTTCCATAATTTAATTAAAATAATCTTATTGATTTAGCATTGGCAAAGAGTATTTGCTACTGCATCTACTTAACAAAACATGAGAGCGCATGGCTTGGCACATGTCATCTATGGGCAAAAAAGCCTCATAGGAACCCTCAACTCACAGGGAGCAGGAGCCACAGCTCCCAGAGCCCACTGTCCCTCAGCCGGGCCTGTGTGAGCCACCTCAGCCCTGGCTGCACACGGAGGGTCCTGCCGGGAGCCGGAGGCAGATGGGGCCATGCCTCCTGACAGCAGAGCCTGTAAGGCAATTGGAAGGGAAATGTCAAAACCAGGGGTTTTTCAGGTGAGTTCAACACGAGAAACAAAATGCTCCTTGAAACCAAGTGCCAGAGTTTCATTTGAAAACACAGAAACAAAACAGCCTTTAAAGGAGATTTTGAAAGGAGTTTCCACTCCTTCAAAATTAAAAAGCAGCAGCTTTGACTTTCTGTCCCACTTTGAGACAAAGCACAGCAGAAGCTCAGCCAAGCTCTGCGTGTCCCTCCACGGGGCCCTTGCTGGGCAGAGCTCCTCCAAGGAGCTGCAGGAGAATTTGGCGACCCAGGACAGGCGAGTGAAGAATGTCAGCAAAAGGCTTTTCCTTAAAGTTAAAATGCTCTGTCCTGGCCAAGAGGGCTATAAGAGCTTAGAAGGAGAAGAGCTAAAGATAAGCATTTCTGGGAAATAATACATATCTCTGGACCTTGGACGTTTTCCTAGTGTGCTGGAGGAGGAAGTCTCCTCAAAAATGTAAATTCGTAATAGCTTTTGCAAACAGTACATGCTTCCCATTCAAAACCCATGTCTAAAAGCAGACCTCAAACTAAACCTTGCTGATAGCACAGATGTGGGAGTCCCCAGTAGCAGTTAGTGCTGTTGTTTTGGAGGGCTGACACCAGCTGGATGCCCCTAGAGCTGCACTCCTCCACGTATCTGCCTATGGGGGAGTCCTGGCTCTCAGCACACTGTGTCCTGCCTGCTAACAGCCATTGCACTCTGGTCACCACCCTGTTTGTGACAGAAGGGCAAGCATGTTTGTAATCCACCAATTCATGCACTTCGGACGTAAATAGGAACGCAATCTTCATTTGGGACAGCTCTGAAGCATGCCGTCAATGCTTTTCTGTAGTACCACATGTTAAAATCTTCTGATTAGAGGAGCAAATTCAGCAGAAGAGCATGATGGTGAATGGCCTGACGCCAGTACATGTTCCCCGAGTATTGGGAAGCCACAGCAGAGCTGCTGCTGGGCAGCAGCCTGGCTGAGGCTGAGCTGGGATGGGCCAGGGGGCTGAGCTGGAGGTACCTACCTGCTGAGCATCTCTCTGCTCCATGGGTGGTGAGCATTGGGCTTGTGGTGTCTTGTCCCGCTGCGACAGAACTTGAGACTTCTGCTGTCAGAGGTGATGTGCTTCACCTTCCCAAATGCACCCGTGGGCTTTCCTGACTTTGCCCAGGCCAATACTTGCTGCAGCATTTTCCCAAAGGCTGATTAAGATTTGGAAGAGCCCTTCAAAGCAGATGCGGCCAAGTGAAGTCATGGAAAAGGAACTTCACGTACATGCACCTCTGTAACTTGCATCCCCAGAGCACTGTGAAAGCCAGGAGGATATTCTAGCAGGACTTTGGGTGCAATTGGATGGTGTTTCAGGCAGGTGATGGTACATTGCAACTAACTTGTACTTGGAGCATACCCATTCCTGTGGTGACCTCTGCAGGGCTGGTGAGTGTGAATGGCATGAGCCGGTCACAAAGAAACAGCCTTGGAAAAAAATCCCCATCTGAAGGCTGAGACAATTAATCTCATTCCTTCCCTGGAGACCTTGACTCAGTTTCTAAAATGACATCTCTATCTTTCATGCCCATGTTTTTCTGGTCTTCTCCTTCTGCCAAGGGCTGGGATTTGTATGAGTAAATCAGCTTGTCTGAATACCTGATTTGCATGTGCAAACACAGCCAGCAACACACAGAGCTTCCTTTTGCTCATGCAAAATCTCAGCATAATCTCTTGCAAATGCAGCCTGAGATAAGGTGTCTGAAAGCCCCCAAGCTGACTGAGAATGAGCAACAGGAGCACCACTAACTGGTCCCTCCTCTCCGCAGGTAATTGGGAGCTCCCTCCTCTTCATTCATGACAAGAAGGAACAGGCCAAAGTCTGGATGATTGACTTTGGGAAAACCACCCCGCTGCCAGAGGGACAAGTTCTCCAGCACAACGTGCCCTGGGTGGAAGGGAACAGAGAGGACGGCTACCTCTGGGGGCTGGACAACCTCATTCAGATCCTGACAGAGTTGTCCCAGAGTGAAGACTTGCATTAAAGCCGCGTCCAACTCTGCCACTACCCCCAACCTGTCCCCGACTGACTCTTCTGAACTGCACTACAAGACACTTTCCAGCCCTCACCCTTCCCAGTTGAAAGCTATACTCTCCCTATTTAATGTGGTTTTGTTGTGTTTTTTTTTTTAGGTTGTCTGGGGTTTTTTTTTTTTTTCCCCTCTCCATGTAAATAGAGAGCTAACCTGCCAGAACAAAAGCTGAACTTGAAACCTTGGCTTCGCAGAGTCGGTGGGAGCACGTGGCTGTGCCAGCTGGGAGCAGCCTGGACGGGTTGCTTAGGCAAGCACGTGCTTTGCCTATTGCGCTTTTGTCTTGATTTTTAAGAGGGCCTTTAAGAGGGCTGGCAGAGGAAGGAGCCTCTCTCTGCTCTGGGATCGGTAGCTTCATCCTGAAAACACTCAGTGGTCGTGCCCAGGACCCTCTGGCAGCCAGGGTGCATGAGCAAGGCCTGGAGATGGTGAAGGATACTGGGGTGGGAGCACTTCAGTTGTCTTTGTCAGCACCTTTCAGCCTAGGGACCTGGCTGTGCCAAGTCCTTAAGAGATGCTAGAAGGGCAGATTTGGGTATTTCTTTGTGTTCAAGACATCCCGTAGAGGTTGCTCAGTTATTTTCAGGTGGCACTGGAGGGCGGGGGTTTCCCTCCTGCTGGAGGGCCACACAGTTGGGCACAGGTATTTACCATGGCAAGGTGCTTCCCACCCATGTGCCTCATGTTGGGTGTGCTGGCATGGTGGGTAACACTTCGAGCTCCTCTCTAGAGAGCCAGCTCCCCTGCTAGGAGCTGCTTCCAGCCCTCTTTAGCTGGGGTCTCCAGCCCTCTATGGGGAATAAAGGCTTTGGGCAGGGGTGGGGGAGAGAATAATAACTTATAAGGGACTACTATGAGACCTAAAGTAGCTATCCAGGTTGATCAGTCTTCTTTTGGCAGCAGCCAAGCACACGTGCAGGGGTAGTTCTGCCAATGCCCACACACCTGGCCCAGGCAACCCTCCTGCCTGGAGCATCTCTGTAATTTTTATCAGCGGTGGGTAAAGGGTTACAGCAGCAAAGCTGCTCTCAAGGTGGCCAGGTTAGTCATCTTTGGCAAAGCAGAGTTGGGGTCAGGCATGCCCATGCCTTCCCTTTTATTCCCGCAGAGCTGGCTGACTGTCGCTGCTCTTCAGCGCTGGCTTCCTAGCCTGCTCGGGCTGTGCATACAGCCTCTGTGCTCCTGCTCCTGTGAAAACACCCAGTTCCCTATTTAGGGTGGAGGCTATTTTTTAACTTCCTGGAACATTTGAACTAAGCGGCTTGCTTGCAGCAGAGCTGGCTTGCTAAAGGTCAGCGATTGAGAGGACAGTGGGGAGGGGAGGCTGCAGGGTAAGCCAGGGAGTCCCTCGTTTTCAGGATAGCAGGAATGTGCAGCACTGGAAGTGGTGCAGGAGCTTGGTAGCCACAAATCCCTCGCCTGCTCCATCCCCAAACCCACCATCTCATCTCGCTCCCCAGGAGCACCGCTCCAGAGCCCCTCTGCCGTTGTTAGGTGGGTCCAGCATCCTCAGTGGGGGAGGTCTTCTGGCAGCAATAAGGAGGATGAGTTGGCCATTGGGCCATCTGCAGCCATGCCCCAGCCTCTTTCCTGAGGATTGAAGTCTCCTAAGGTTTTTCTCAGTTCATATCTCACCAGACAGATGTCTTTAGCTCATCTGATGCCATTGTAAATGGTTGCACTGTTTTAGCTCTTTTCCAGGCTTTCTAGAGTAGCCCATGTGGAAGTGCCTTATAGACTTGCCTCTGTTCCATTAGTGTCATGGAAAAGGTTGGGTTTTTTTAAGTTATATTTATTTTCATCCCATTTTAATTGCACAAAACACTAAAACTTAATGCATGGATGCCCTCTTTTTTTTTTTTTAACTGTGTTTTTAGTTTTTAAACCATCCCTTTTTCACCTTTGGAGAAAGGGTGTGAACAGATATGCATAGGTATGTACCAGGTATTGCTGTACTTTAGCTTTGAGCTGCTCTTATATATGTATATTATTTTTTAAGCCTGTTTATAAACCAGATTCCTTGCTTTGTGGCTTCAGAAGAAGCAGATTGTTCCTCTCAGATGTCTTATGCCTTTCTGGAGGCTGGAACAGTTGCTGTGAGGGATTTTCCCAGCTCCCACCTCCCCTCTTGGTCATTGGTAATACAGAGAAAAATCCAAACTGGTCTGAAACACCAACGCACAGTGCCTGTAAAAAAAACCCTGTAACTTTGCAAATAAAGGCATATGGGAAGCATTCGCCTGGTGTACAGTCCGTGTCCGTCCCGCGCAGCTTGCAGCAGCCTGGGAACAACCCAGGAGCTGGCTTCTGTGTCTGTGATGATTTTGGGAGGATCACAGGCTCCAGCTTTGGTTACCCCAGCGCACACCAGGAGCAGTGCTGCGTTAAAGCAAGAGTAAGAAAGGAGCCTGCGCTGGGGACAGAGCCTGGCGAATGGGAACTGGCTTTACAAATTGCAGGGCAGGGTGAGAGCTGAGCTGGGGCTGTTGCGGGCTCTGGGATGGGTGGCAGGCAGCCCCTGGAGAGACCTGAGTTTCTCCATGCCCCTTCTGCAGGGAAGCCCACCAAAGGCAGCTCCACACCAGGAATTTTTTTGGTCTTTATGTTTTTCGTGGCTCCTGCTGAGTGGTTTCTGAGTGCCACCCTGCGATTTCTGCGCTCGAGGATATCAAAGCAGCCAGGGGCATCAGAGCTGCCTCGCACAGCCACATGCTTCCCCTGCTCCTCTCCCTCAGCCACACCACAGGCAGCACAGGAGTGAGTGCTTGGGACCTAAGGCAACGAAAACAAACCTGGACTGTTTTTGTACTGAAGGAGAAATCAGGTTGTAGAGCCTGAAGGCAGCTCTAGTCCCTCCTGGTTGTCCATGCAAGCACAGGACAGCAGGAGCCTGTCCCGGGACAGACATGGCCAAGGGGGGCAGGTGGGCTGCCCTGTAAGGAAGTCAGATTTAATACCCCATGCCCAGACCCCCGAGAGCAGCCTGGTCTGGGGACCAGTCCCTGCACCATCTCTGCTACTCACCATGACACCTCTAAAACAAACTGCAAGAGAATTCCAGTGTGGACTTTGCTTAAAGACTAGAAAGCTCTTGCTATGAGAAAGAACTGGTAATATTACCAGAATTAATAGTATTTATTTTTATTATTATTATTTATTACAATTAAACAAGAGGAGTTAGAGACATGCACATACCCACAGGGCTATGATCTTATTGGCATCAAGAAGACGTGGTGGGATGACTCCTATGACAAGTGTTGGAATGGAAGGATACAGGCTCTTTGGGAAGGACAGGCAAGGGAGAAGAGGAGGGGGTGGCACCCTCTGTGTCAGTGACCAGCTGAAGTGCATGGAGCTCCACCTGGGGACAGATGAGGAGGCAATTGAGAGCATAGGAGTTAGGATTAAAGGAAGGGTAGGGACAGGTGACATTATAGTGGGGGTCTGCTACAGGCCACCTGACCAGGAAGACCGAGCGGACAAGGCCCTCTATAGACAGAGAGGAGCCACCTCACATTCATAAGCTCTGGCCCTCAGGGGGGACTTCAGCCACCTCGATATCTATTGGCGGAACAACACAGCAGGGCATAAGCAATCTGGGAGGTTCCTGGAATTCGTTGATGATAACTTCCTTCTCTAAGTGATAAAGGAGCCAATGAGGAGAGGTGCTATGCTGGACCTTGTTCTCGCCAAGGAGGGGTGGGTAAGGAATGTGAAGCTCAAGGGCAGCCTTGGCTGCCGGTGAGTGTGAAATGGTGGAGTTCAAGATCCTTAGGGCAGTGGGGAGGGCACAAAGCAAGCTCACTACCCTGGGCTTCAGGAAAGCAGACTTTGGCCTCTTCAAGGACCTGCTTGGCAGAGCACCGTGAAATGAAGCCCTGGAGGGATTAACCTGGATGGTTAATATTCAAGGATCACCTCCTCCAGGCTCAGGAGCGATCCATCCCAACAAAGAGGAATTCAGGCAAAAATTCCAGGAGGCCTGCATGGATGAACAAGGAGCTCCTGGACAAACTCAAACACAAAAAAGAAGCCTACAAAGGGTGGAAGCAAGTACAGAGAGGCTGGGAGGAATAAAAAGAAGTTTTCCGAGCAGCCAGGAATCAGGTTAGAAAGGCTAACGCTCTGATAGAATTAAATCTGGCCAGGGATGTGAAAGGCAACAAGAAAAGCTTCTATATGTACATCAGTGATAACAGGAAGACTAGGGAAAATGGGGGCACTCTCTGGAAGGAAACGGGAGACATTGTTACCCAGTATATGGAGAAGGCTGAGGTACTCAACAACTTTTTTGCCTCTGTCTTCACCAGCAAGTGCTCAAGCCACACCACCCAAGTCACAGAGGGTAAAGACGGGCTGGAAGAATGAAGAACCACTGACTGTAGAAGATCAGGTCCGAGACCACCTACGGAACCTGAAGGTTCACAAGTCCATGGGACCTGATGAGAGGCATCCATGGGTACTGAGGGAACTGGCAGAAGAAGTTGCTAAGCCACTATCCATCATCTTTGAGAAGTCGTGGAGGTCTGATGAAGTCCCCACTGACTGGAAAGGGGGAAACATAACTCCCATTTTTAAAAAGAGAAAGAAGGAAGACCCAGGGAACTACAAGCCAATCAGTCTCACCTCTGTGCCCAGGAAGATCATGGAGCAGATCCTCCTAGAAACTATGCGAAAGCACATGGAAAATTAGGAGGTGATTGGTGGCAGCCAAGATGGATTAACCATGGGCAAATTGTGTCTGACAAATCTGGTGGCCTTCTACGATGGGATTAGAGCATTGCTGGATAAGGAAACAGCAACTGATGTCATCTACCGGGACTGGTGCAAACATTTGACACATGATATCCTTGTCTCTAAATTGGAGAGACATGGATTTGATGGACCACTCAGTGGAGAAGGAATTGGCTGGATTGTCATACTCAGAGCTGCAGTCAATGGCTCAATGTCCAAGTGGAGAGCAGTGACGAGTGGCGTTCCTCAGGGGTCAGTATTGGGACTGGCACTGTTTAACATCTTTGTTAGTGGCATGGACAGTGGAATTGAGTGCACCCTCAGTAAGTGTGCCAACCACACTAAGCTGTGTGTGCGGTCAACACGCTGGAGGCAAGAGATGCCATCCAGAGGGACCTTGAGAGGCGTGCCCGTGTAAACATCATGAAGTTCAACAAGGCCAAGTGCAAGGTCCTGCACATGGATCAGGGTAATCCCAAGCACAAACACAGGCTGGGCAGAGAATGGATTGAGAGCCCTGAGGAGAAGGACTTGTCGGTTGATGAGAAGTTCAGTATGACTGGGCAGCATGTGCTTGCAGTCCAGAAAGCCACCCATATCCTGGGCTGCATCAAAAGAAGTGTGTCCAGCAGGTCGAGGGAGGTGATTCTCCCCCTCTACTTCGCTCTGGTGAGACCCCACCTGGAGTACTGTCTTCAGCTCTGGGGCCCCCAACATAAAAAGGACATGAGGACATGGACCTGTTGGAGTGAGTCTAGAGGAGGGCCTCAAAGATGATCAGGGGGCTGGAGCACCTCTCCTGTGAAGACACACTGAGAGAGTTGGGGTTGTTCAGCCTGGAGAAGAGAAGGCTCCTGGGAGACCTTACAGCAGCCTTCCAGTACCTGAAGGGGGCCTACAAGAAAGGCAGAGAGGGACTTTTTACAAGGGCATGTAGTGACAGAACAAGGAGTGATGGCTTTAAAGCTAAAGAGGGTAGATTTAGATTAGATTTAAGGAAGAAATTCTTCACTATGAGGGTGATGAGGCCCTGGAACAGGTGGCCCAGAGAAGTTGTGGATACCCCATCCCTGGAAACATTCAAGGCCAGGCTGGATGGGGCTTTGAGCAACCTGGTCTAGTGGAAGGTGTCCCTGCCTGTGGTAGGGGGGTTGGAACTAGATGTCCTTTAAGGTCCCTTCCAACCCAAACCATTCTATGACTCTATTATAGATGTGAGGCTGCTATACGTGCACCTAGCAGTCTCTCGTGGGCTGTGAGAAAGGCGTACATGTTTCCTATCTGGCTGGCTTGCACACTCCTGCAGCATTGTTACCAACAGCTGATATTTTACTAATTGCTCCAGTTCCTGGGGGCCACTGAGAATCTCATCAGTACGTGACTCCTCTTCCTACCTGTGGAGGAAAACAAAAGCTTCCAAAACTTGTCCAGCTGTTCCCTAAAATGCAAAACCAGAAGGTAAAGAATAAGAACCTCAACTCTGTTCTGTAAAAACCTCTCTTGAGAGTTAAGGAAACACTGTGATATTGTAGCAAAGAGGGGAAGAGAATAAGTCAGGGAAAAAAACCCTTCAGGACTGAGTACTGGCACCTGCTAACCCTGAGGTTTATGTACGGGGTTGGAAAGCTGCAGGTCCCAGTGCCAAGCTGGGGCTGCTGGCGCAGCACAGCACACACCACAACCAGAGGTTGCCCCCCAGCCTGGCTTTGCTGCACCCCCAAAGCAAAGCCCCGGGCTCCCTGCCACTTCAGGGACTAATAAACACAATATAGAGAGGAGAGGCCAGCACTCACGTTAATGCAACAAAAAAAAAAATGTAGAAGTTGCTGAGGCTTCCACAGTTACAGCTCAGAGTCTCCCAGCGCCTCCAGCAGTGCTACGGGGGTACAGGCAGCCTGCTCCGGCTGTAGCTGGGGACAGAGCAACTAATTTTCTTCTTAATTATCTGATCAGGTACTACTTGCAAGAATGAATCTCCTATAAATAAGGGGGTGCTGGGGGGCACCTGGAAGTTGCAACACCTGAAAATGCAAGACTTTGCTGTGGTGGTTGATAGGGGTCTGAGGCTTATGTGGTGTGAGTTGTTAATGGCACCAGATGGTGTGGTTTTGGGGGTCTCTGGGAAGCCCCTCAAGAGGAGTTTTGCCCCTGACATGGATGATGCAAGGCTGTGCTACTACCTGCCTCCCCCCAACCCCAGCCAGAGCCTCTGCCCTGAGAAGGGGCTGGAGGGAGTTGCACTGCCTGAGCAATGAGACCTCAAAAGAAGGGTATTAACTGCATAAATAAATTACTTAGGTTGCAGCCTTTTAAATACTGCTAGCCATAAATGAAGGTGTGGGGAGAGTCTGGGTTGTGTTAGGGAGGTGGGTTGGGTTTGGGTTTTTTTTTAATGCTGAGGTGTGGAACAATGAAACTTTGGGGTTGGTGCTGCCAGCAACGGGCTTTTCCCCCGGGGAGACCTCGCTGCTGTCCCTGGGGACAAGGTGAGTCTGGCAGCTTGGAAGCTGGCAGCAGCCCCTTCGGGTGTCGCGCTGGGCCCCGTCCCCCTGCCCGCCGCAGCCCTGCCGTGGGGGCTGGGGGGGGGGCGGGGGGGGAGAGGGGCGAGGTGGGGCCGCCGGGGTGGGAAAGCCTTTGCGTCTCACCCCACGGGTTTCCGTGCTGCGGGCGGTGCTTTGCCGGGGGTGGCTTTGCAGGGGGGGAGGCCAAATAACATCCGGGGGGCTGAGCAGCCTGGGGATGCCCTTCAGCCCAGCCACTTTCGCTCAGGGATGCCCCGACAGCTCCGGGTCCCTCCTGGTTTGGAAATAACGTGTGTGCTGGGGAGGGGGGATGGTGGGGTGGTGCTGTCTGTGCATCCCCCAGGTGTCGGTGGGGAGGGCTCGTGTTGGGTGTTAACCCCCAAACGGGGCCGTGCTTAGGCTGCTCCTTTCCGCCGTACCTTAAAAACGCCCCCCTCCCCACGCACACGCTCCCCTTGCCGCGGCCCCGCGTGGGGCGGAACCGGGCCGGGGCTTCCCGGCGCTTCCCCCGGAGGCCGGGAGGTGGCAATGCTCCCTCGGCCACAGCCGGGGACCGGGGGAGCAGGAGGGGCACAGGACGAAGCCCGGCCCAGCCGGCTGGGTCCTGCGGGAGAGGGGTGCGTTCCCCCGCGGGAAGGGGCCTCCGCCGGCGGGGCGAGCAAGCCTTGGGATGCTCGCCCCATCCCTGCCTGCCCCCCGGGCGTCGCTGCTTTGGGATTTGCCCCCCCCATCAGTTTTGGGACATGTCCTCTGTCGATGTTCCTACTGGGACCTGAGGGGGATCATTAAATTGAATAAAACACCTTCCCACCAAGCAGCTCCATCCCGGATCCCCACTGGAGGAGCAGGGTGAAGAGCTTTATGCTGCCCGCATCCTGTTTCTGGGAGTGAGAGGCTGGGGAAACATGTATCCCCTCGCTGTGCCTGTCCAGGGCTGGAGCCCTCTGCCAGCCCCCGCACCCTGTCCTCCCGAGGACACCCCCTGCCACTCTGAGGGCCCGACTGCTGGCTGGCTTATAGGCCCTCATCTTGTTTGGGTCTGCACTTTGTTCCCTTCCCTGGCCTTAAAAAAATACAAATTTGTTCTTTGTTACTGTGAAGTGTAAAAAAATAAAATTTATTAAAAACCCTGCAAATGGGGAAGGCAGGCAGGGCCCCGCTGTAGTATCTGTTGGTTTGGTTTGTACTTTTCCTGCATGGTTTTAAGTCCGTGGAAGCAGTCATGCTTTGCTTCTGCAAGCAGCACGAGATGCCCACCGTGGGATCCCAGGGATGAGCCCATCACGCCCAGGACCCTGCTTCACACACCCACACGCTGGGACAGGGGATACAAGGCTGCCGTCTCCTGCACATCAGGCCCCTGACCCACCCCACCACAAGTGATGCTCTCCAGCGAGGCACGGGAGCACAGCAAAGACGGCTTTACATGGGGATTTACTGCCCTCAGAGATGCCCCAGGGGCTGGTGTTGCTTTTTTACTGTCAGGTTTTCTTTTCCACCTCTCTCCCCACCCTTAGGGGACCTGTTGCTTCTCCTGTCCTCCTCTACTTGTTTTGGCTCTGCTTCTCTCCAGGAAAACACTGTGTTTCCACCCCGGAGCAGCCAGAGAGCACAGGAGAGCTGCTGCTGGTGCCGCTTTGAACAGAAAGCCTGTGGAGGAGGCTCCCGAGTAAATCCCACCCTGACAGCACTGGAGGAAACTCTGTTGGAGATGCACATTTTGGGCTCCACCAGCTCATCCCACTGCCAGCACCGATACGCTGTCTGCTCGGGGCTGATGATTTCTGTTTGCTGGGACTTTGTGTCTCCTGCCATCTGTTCAGTGTGCATTAATGTCAGTCCTGCAGGATGCGAGGTCAGCTCCCTCCCCTCCCTATTGCCAGGGTGTTCAAACACTCTTTCCCTAATGTAAAAATCTTACACTTGAAACCACCTGGACAAAGGAGCACAGAGGGAAATGGAGACACAAAAGGATTTGCTCAAATAGCTGTCCGCAGCCAGAAAACAAAAAGCAAATACTTTAATTTCTAATGACTGTCCTCCCTGTCAGGAGGTGCTTTTGCTCCGAGATGTTTTATATGCTCTTTTCCCTAACAAGAATCCAGGGGCTTCTCCTGCAGGGACACACACAAACAGCTACTTCTCTGGCAAAAGTGGGGTTTGGGGTGGATAAGGGAACATGAGAAGTAAAAGCAACACAAGCCTGTAGCAGCAAGGCAGGAAGATGCTACAGATGTGGTTCCCTTTTGTAAAGGGTTTGTAGCTAAAAAACACTGCAGCAGTGTCAGTGCAGTATCATTTGTAAGTGCTAAATTCACACTTTATTTCTTTTTAGTCCCCCACAAAATGAGGGGAGAAGGTAGTACCTGTGGGAAGGGCTCTGCAGGGTGCTAACATCATGCAAAAGCAGGCAGCCCCTCACGATGGTTTGCCATAGCTTCAGGTACAGCGCCTGCCTGTGTGCTCTGCTGGAAACACACACCAGAAAAATCCCTCCTGCACCTGCCCTTGGCTGCCCAGAGGAGCAGCGGGATGCAGGGACGCCTACTCTTTCTTGGTGACATCCGTAAGGATTAAAGCAGTGTGGTTGGAGAGGGGCACTCTTCTGCCCTCGTGCTGTGGCCAAGGCTTGGCTCGGCTCCCACCAGCACTCCCCACAGCTGGACTGGGATGCCAGCATAGGGGGACAACATTTTGGTGGCAGTGGTGGGTCTGGTGGGTATGGGGTTTGCAAGGAGCTGGAAGGAAACACCTGGAAGATACAAGCTGTGTCCCAGTGGGGAGAGCCAAGCTGGGGCTGCATGAAGGTGGGGAAGCCCAGGAGTGCTCCTCATCTCACATTCCACCTCCCCAGCCTTGGTGGCACGTGCCCCTGCAGAGCTGTTGGTGACTGTCATGACGTTCGCCTACATGACATGCTTGGCATGGTGTAAATGGGGCAAAGAGCTGAAGTAGCAAAGCACGAGGAGTTCTGTGGGGGCTATTCACTGCAGTGGGAGGTTTTAGTAAACCACACCTCTCTAGCTCTTCTTATTCCTGTCTGAATTTAATATCAGCAAACAGTGGCAGTTCTTAAAAATAAAGTGGTTTTTGCTGCTGAGCAAATATCCTCATCTTGCTTTGGCTGAATGAGCATCATGGGGAAAAGGTGATCTTGCATGCACAAGTTACACGTTTGGTCTTTCCTTGTGTCCTCCATCACAGCTAGACGTGGGTCTTGTGCACCCCAAAATCACCACCAGTGCCTGCCCCTCCGCAGGAGACTCATGCTCTTGGCCACGATCCCGTGCTCACAGTTCAGCTGTGCTTACCCCCCCGCCCTCTCAGCAGCAGGGTTTCCCCAGTTCTGGAGCAGCCCTACTGTAATCAAACACAAAGGAATGGTCACCTTCCCCTTAAAAAGCATCTTTTCGGTCATTAGAAACAGCCTTGTTCTAAAATTAGACCTCCAGGAAATTTGTTTCCCTAGAACAGACCTTTTCCATTTGGGGAAGAAATTGAAGAGGCCTTGGAGCCAGCCTTAGCCTTTAATTCCACTTTCTCCTGAGCTGGAGTGGCTCAGTGGGGTTGGAGGCAACTAAAGGTGCATCAGCACCCAGCAGCTTCATGCCTGCACCCTAGGATGGCTCCAGGTGGGCAGCACAGCTCTGCACAACTCCCCAGGTGTGGGCAGGAGCAGCATCATACCTGGCACAACTGTGAGCGAGGCACTGCCATGCTGAGCCCCACTCAGCCCAAATTTTGGGCTGCTCAGGTCCTAGTGGAAGGGCACCTTTGACATTAAATACCTTCTAGGGCACTCAGAGCCAGGCTGGCGGCAACCCTCCTGCGACATAAACACCCAGTAGTTTAAAATATTAATATTTGGAATAATGTCTGGTAGTGAAAGAGAGCCAGACCATGTTGGGTTTTATGTGTGTTTGCATGCAACGAAGGGGCACTCAGAAGCTACTGCAGGCAGGCAGCAGGCAGCAAACCTCCCTACAATGGCAGCTGCTCCGTGTCAGCCAGCAATTGCCACTGCCTGGCTACGGGTGGGAGCCAGAGCTCCATGTGCGGAGGGCTGGTCAAGAAATCTCTGCGGGTGTCAGCACTGCCTGTGGGCTCCTGCAGCGGGGTGTAGCATTTTCTTTCCCCAGAGGGCTCAGCCTGGGTTAGTTTTGTCCCCCTGCTTTGCTCACCTCGGCAGACAGGACTGAGTGGGAAATGGGAGCGGTCTGAACAAGTGTGTCAATCCAAGTGTCAGTCCAAAGTTACTTAGGGATGTGGTATGTGCTGCCATTTTTTAGGGCATGGATGCTCTGGCTGCCACATCTTCACTTCCTCTGGGGACCCAATTAATGCACCCTAGACAAAAACATGCCCTCCTGCTAGGCTTGCAGTTCACATCCTCTTCCACAGGGCTGTGATTTTACTTTGCAAATGAACTCTGAAGTAGCCTGAAATTGTAATATTAGCTTCTGGGATCAGTTGCTACCTGCTCATAGCTGCATTCAGATCTGAATGTAAATTTGGAGTGCATGACTTGATTTTGAGATAGCACATGTATACCTTGCAATAACTCTCCTTTGCATGGATATTATTTATTTTAATGGTTGCTCAGCCTGAAATCTCCCGGATGGCCTCATGCAAAGCACACCTGGTTACACTGATTGCTCTGGATCATGCATAAAGTCTCAGCCACTCCCCATCAGTGTAAGTGTGTCATTAGTGTGATGGGCTGTAGCCCTGTGTGGCTCCCAGCAAGTGCTGCCGCAGGGGTGGATGTGTCCTGGTGGTGTGTGGCAGATCTGAAGAGGTGAGCTTGGTTTGGGGAGGAGGCCTGTGTTTCTGGGGGGCTGGAAGTGGAAAAAGCCTAGCTTGGGGTGATGCAAGTACAAAGGGAGGGTAATTTTTTCCTGTTGCGTGGTGGTTAGTGCAGAGGGAGTTTTCTTGGTACCCCGTTGATGTGCTGCACTGGTTGGGTGCACAGAGAAGCTACAGCAGGGGCTGTAATTGTATTGTGAGGGTATCTGGGCAGGTTCTGCTCTTAGGTTGGTGGGGGTGAGCCAGTTTGCACTTGAAATCAGGGTGAGGGGTGAGTGGTGGCTGTGTGCCTCCCCTGGGGCTGCATGGTGTGGAGGAGGTGGGTGGCTGGGCTGGGGGTCCAGCCAGGGATGTGGTGTGGGGCTTGAGGCAGGGTGGCCGTGGGCTTTGGCTGTGTGCCAGGACTGGGGGGTAGGAGTGGCTCTGGCCTGGCTTCTGCCCACCCATGGAATGCTGGAGAAGGGTGGAGCAGGGCTGTGTTGGGCTTTTCACCTCTTCAGGGGCCTGAGGTTTGCCAGCTGCTGTTTCCTAAGGCCAGCATATTGTGGGGTAAGCACCCCAGGAACAAACTAGTCACCCCATTCCCTGGGTTTCTCGGTGATGGTGCTGTCTGGATTCAAAGCTGCTCTGAGAACTAGGATTTTGGTGTCTGCTCCTGCAGAGCTGGTGCTGCTGCCCGTTTGAGGAGCCAGTAGAAACTGCAGGCTGTGCCTATCGCTTCTTGCCTCTCTGTCTCTTAACCCCGTGAAAACCTCCTGGTTCTCTGCCTGCTGATGACAGAGCACTGCCTGGGACATGGGTGTCAACAGCCTGCAGGGCTGAAAAACTTCTGGAGGTGCTTGTTCCTCCAGGTGAGGGAAAGACCTGTTTTCATGATGGTGCTTGGATGAGGATAAGGCATGGAGGTTTTCCCCATGGTGTGTCTGTCTTCACTAAGCTCTGGGTTTTGACTTTCCGTTTGTGTGGGTACACACCCCCCACCCCCTTCTGGAATGATTGTATTAGCAGAGCTTTAAAGAACTCTCTTCCAGATAATTATTCCAGATCTCTCTAGTGGATTTGCCATGCAATGGTGTGTCTGCATGGGTGTATTAATAGTATCATAATATATATCAGTTTTCATTCCAAAGTGTTTCACACGCTATGGGACAAAGCCTAAATAGAAAGATGTGGCAAGTGAAACGGAGCTTTCTGCCTCGCCTACTGGATCCCTTAAAGCCATGGGGTGTGAGAAGAGCCTTCTCACTCGTCTTGTACCAAATCTGAGTGTGGCCCCTGACTCCCATTGAAACCCCCAGGCTGGATCTGCCACCCAGGTCGTTCTGCCTTGCAGCTGGGCAGAGCTGTTCTGTGCTGCTCTGTTACCAAGGCTGGCCCTCAGTGGTCCCCCGCCTCTGATGCTCTTGCTGAGCTGCAAGTAGCAGTCTGCACCCTTCCCTCTTTCCCATTCTTGTTAAAGACAAGTTGCATGGGGCTGGATCTCCCCATAGTCCGGCAGTGGTGTGTCAGCTGTAGGGTGTCCCTTGCTGAGGCCATGTTGGGTGGTTACTAATGGTCTGTGCTGGGCACTGCTTGCAAGGGTGGATGAAGTGGGACCCATGCTGTCACCTTCCTGATGGCTACATCCCCCAGCCTTAGCGGGTGGGCGACCTCTTCTGCTTCTCCAGGGCTGCACTTGGCTTCAGTCTCTTGCTGCTCCTCCTGCATGAGCCTGTGCAAACAGGAGGAGCACAGCATTATGCTGGCAATTTGGAGACAAGGGTAAGTGCACTTTAATCTCTCAGGCTTCATCTCCAAACATCTGCCCTTGCATTTGAGGTTGTGGAGGGTGAATATCACTGGCACAGTTGCATTTCCTCGCAGGTGCCTTTCACGTCCTCTGTCCTGCTGGGCTCCGTCTCTGTCTGTGCCCTGCCTGTCAGAAAGGCTGGGAGCCCAGAAAGGGAGATGAGCCCTGCTCTGGGTAGGCAGCAGATGCCACCGAGCCCTGTGCCATGGTGCAACCTTATCAGCAGGGAGGGATGAGAGTCAAAATGCTGCAGCAGGTAGGAAACCACCCCAAGTAGTGGCAGCTGTAAGTAGGATGTGCGAGGGGTTACGCAGTCCCACTATGGCACAGGTTTACTCCCTGCAGCCCGTTGTCACTTGTGATGGTGTTGCAGCCCTCCAAGTATTTGGGGTTTTGATGGACCAAGAGGCTGGCCCTTTCCCAGCAGGAACCCTGAGGGTGGGTGAAACCTGTCCTCTGTGAATGCTGCCTGGGCTAGAATGGGGTGACGGCTGCAGCCCTTGCTTTCCTGAGGGGCCAGGACAGGATGCATGAGGTCCTTTGCACAAAGGACAGTTGGCATTCGACAAGTTTATTCTGTAAACCTGTGTTTGCAAGGAACTCTCTACAGAGGTAAGGCATCCAAGCCAGGCCAGGTGAAGCTTGACAGTCTAGAAACTACCTGTGTGCCCATGTTTGGGATCAAAACTACCAGGTTGTGAACATTCATATGAATGAGCAATTGCTTAGAAACTTTAGACACCTGCTTGTCTCAATAATGACTGAGGGAAGTCCTGACAAGTCCAGCTGGGATCTCCCATGTGCTTCCCCACCTGTGGGGCTTTGGGGAGGGAGCAGGGCAGTGGCACTTTGGAGCATTGCATGTCACAGGAGGAGCAGGGATCATGAAGTATGGATGGTCAAAATGTGCAGATATGTTTTGATGGGCTGTCAGCCCTTGTAGCAGAGCTGCCTTTCATGGGAAAGATCCCCTGCAATGGCCCTGCCGCCTGCTGAGGACTGCTCTGCTTGGGCGTGCGTGGCTGAGCCCACGGCAGCATGGGGGCTGCTCTTGTACAGGGATAATATGTCATTTTCAAGTGTTAAAACTGCAAAGAAAACCCAGGCAAGAAAGATTGCTGGTAGGTATGTGCACAGAGGAACAGCAGGGTGACTTTTCCCCTGCCCTTATCTCCATTTCAGAGCTGCAGGTAAGGTTCCTCACCAGCCCTCTGCTTGCCTGTAAGACTCTGGGTTGTTAATTCCTTGAGAGCTGTGTCCTGACCCCTGCCTCCTCTCCTCAGGTGATGCAGGTGTAGGCTGGTGTCTACTGGATGCTCTCCACCAGCCAGCTGGTGGGAGGAGGAAGACCCCATTTTGATCCAGGGCTGATGGGGTTTCTCCAGCCTATGTAAAGAGACTGCATTTTGTTCCAGCTGTCCAGCAAGAGAATATATTTAACTTTTTAAAAAAATCCACAGTATCAAAACACAGCAAGTCACAATCCAAAACTTGGCGATATAAATAGGCATACAAATAGTCCTCTGCAACCCCTTAGTTTGGGCTCTGGCACAAAAATGAAAGGTATGCTGACCACTGGGGTGCAAACAGCGGAGGTGGGCATGCACCCGTTCCTTCCTTCCTAGGGTGGAACAACACAATACACCCAAGCAGGGCCAAAACCAAGGAAAACATGGACTCGAGCCAGCAACAGAAAATTTATCCCCTGCCCAGCTTGTGGAGCAGCGCCTGTGTCTGTGTGTGTGTGGTGGGTGGAAAGGGGGTGTGTGGGTCAGGGTGGAATCACTCGCTGGGTATATGGGGGAGTGCTGCCATTGCCTCCAGGCAGTGCTGGTGGAGGCAAGCCTGTTTTGGTCCCAAGCCCTGATGTTCTATTTGCTTGATCTGCCTGCTGGAAGCATCCTTAGAGCTGGAAGATGGATTGAGCTACTCTCACCTTGTCAGTCCTAGAGTCTTTGTGAAGCCTTCACATCTCACTGCACCATTTTGGTGGAGGGGAAGGCGGGGGGTGGGGATGGGAAGGGAGGGTGGTGTTGCTTCCCTCCTGCTGGTGGGTGGGTACAAAAGAAGCAGGACTGAATATTAGCCTGGGTCTAGTTATGCATATGGATGACAAGAGGAGGAAGGATGGCTGGTGGGTGGTATGGGCTCCTGTGGGATTCACTGTAACTAACCCTGGTTCAGCTGGTGCCGCTGTCACCTGGGGTTTTACAGCACGCTGGCATCCATGGGGATGGAAATGCTGAGTGCCAGTTTGGAAAATAAATCGCAGCGCTGCCTGAAAGTGCGTTGTGTGTGAGCATGAAGAGAAGTCACCTAGAAAATACAGGGGTGTGTTATCATGCCAAGGTTAGCAACTGTGTGGGAGAAGCCATTGCTTTTGACTAGGAGGCATATCTGATCTAGCCAAGCTTATAGCTCTTCTTGTGTCCGGGCTTTAAATGTCAAGGAACTCTTGGTGGTGTCTTGTAGAGGATGCAGTTTGGGTTGAATAGTAATAAAATACACTCTGGCTGGAGTGTATGCTTGTATGTGAACTGCAGAGTCATCCCAACACAAGTAGGAGGTAATGCAAGGGAGGAATAAAACAGCCCCCGAAGAATAATGAGGTGTGACTGCTTCCTGTCCACAGAGCTCAGCACAATACCCCCTGCATCACAGCGAGACTACGACAAGGGGCAATTTCCAGCTGAACTGAAAGATCTTTAATAAAATGTGTGACAGTCGATGCACGTAGGGAAGAACATGCGGCTTTGTCTCGGGAAGCACAGGATGCAGCACAGATGGAGGCACGTCGCATGTCTAACACTTCTTACTGCATGGCTGCATGCCGGAGCTGCTCCCAGCACACAGCTTCTCTGACCTTTCCAGCTGCAACTGCTGAGCACATGTGCCGCAGCTGAGAGCGATGCCGAGCCCCTGTGGCCAGGTGGGCAAAGGGCTGGGAGGGTGGGGGCTGGCTGCCATAGCACCTTTTCCATGGTAAGTAAGGATTTGGCAACACCAACAAACTTAGAAAAAATGCTAATGTGCTCTGCATTGTAATGGTTGGGCTGATCCACAATTAAACTGGTTTAAGACTGGCCGCAAATTTCAAAAAGACATTTGGTTTGGTTCCTACCTGGAATTGCTTTCTATCGAGTAATAAATCAGCTCTTCAGCCTGGCTGGGTTCAAGTACCAAGGAACTATTTCATTAAAGCCCTTTTTTTTTTTTTTCTTTTTGAGAAACCTGGTTTTCACAATCAGGAAACAGCAGCAGAAAATACTGTGTCACTGGCGGATGGGGGTGAAGCAATTGCATTTATTCTCTGTAACCTACTATCGCTCTTTAGCTGTAAAACTTGCATCTAAAACATCTATATTTAAAAAGCAGATGATATCAGGACAGCCTGGTGCCATGCACCTTTGACCAGATCAAGTGTTCGCTGGCTGTCACCTCTAGCTGCACTGGCGAGGAGGCAGGGGTCGGTTTGCAGCAGCAGTACGGTACGGCAGGCACCAGCGGGATGGCGCAGCATGGTTCCCACAAGTGGGAGGCAAGTTATCCAGCCCCGGTGTTGGTGGGCATCCTGGAGTGGGTGGCCTCCCTCTGCGGTGCTCCAGAAAGAGGTATGAAAGCGCTGGATGATTAATTTGGCCCTAAAGAGAGAGACAAGCGTTGCTGATGGCAGAAAGCTCCAAATTAGCACTTGTACCTGTGTCTTCACTGCATGGCTCTTCTTACCAGTGCATATATTGTGGGCACCGTACCTCCAGCTTGCTGCCAGCTTTCCCACTGTGGGCTCTCTGGGACCCTGTTGAGGGGACGGACTCTGCCTGGTCTGTCCCTGGCACAAAGCTCTGGTCTCTTGAGAGGAGGAAAACCAAGTCACGGGGGGTGTGTGCATGTGATATTAAAGATGGGACTTAGCAGACCTCACCTTGTGTGCATTAAGGCTTGAAGTCCCATCTGTCCCCTCCAGCTTCCCCAGCCCTCCATCTCAGTCTCAGAGATCACTGCAGCCCATGTCTCCCCACTACCTGCCACAAGGAGACCTGAAACCAGGCTCAGGGTCTTGCCTTTGCCTGAGAGTATGCTGCTGCTGACGCCTGGGCTGGGGGAGCTTGGGAGTGCTACTTTTAATCAGGACTATTGGAAAAAGCAGATGTTTTTATCATTATTATTACTGCAGCAGGGCAGCTTTGGGGAAAATGAAACTTGGTTCTTGCTCCCTGGTAGCAAGGCCAATCTGTAAAGTTGCTTCTGTCCTAAAGCAGAGTGTGGGAATCCACCCGGTGCTAATTAAAATCAATTAAGCAAATCCCCACAAGCAGAAATAAGGCCTTTTGTCCTGGGTTTCCACTGGACAGATTTCAGAGCCTCCAGAGTGGTGTGTTCCCCATTTTCTTGGCTTCACCAATTTAAGAGAAAGGTCAAAAATAAGAAAAAGTTTTATAAAGCAAAACCTGAAAGTAAATTATAAATCCCATACCTCACCTGGTGCCAAACTCCCTCATGCAATAAAGGTAGCCAGCGCGCAGGGGTAACTAAAGCAATGCTTCCTGCTGCCCCGTGGCAGCCCTGGGGAGGGCAGCGTTTCCATGCAAGCTCTTCCCTGACTAATTCAATTCTCCCATCCTCACTAGAGCACAGGGACAGGCAGCACCAAACATGGCCAGAAAAGCCAGCAAAACCCTGGCCGTGCTGACAAGGAGCTATTCCTACCACTTTTTGTTCCCAGGGGACTTCTTGTATAGGTGCTGGGATGGGGCATCTCCTGCTAGCCTGACATCTGGGGCCACAGGACATACGACTTTCAGCAGTTTAATACCCATTAAAAACATCTGCTTGTTTAACCTTCCCCAGACTGAGAGTTCCTGCACTGCCTGTCCACTAGATGCTTAAATCTGTCTTGTAAAAGTGAATGCATCTTCACAGGCACCAGAACAAGTTGTTCTTAAGCCACACTTGGCTGCTCCTGTTCAGAGCTTCTGTACCCAAAGGCTTTGCCTGTTTTCTTTCCAACACCTCTACCAGCTGGCCTAATGAAACCTGTTAGCCACATCTGCAGAGGCTCCTGTACATCCATCCTGAGACCATGGCACAACTAACTCAATGCTCAGGCAGTGTTTGGAATTTGCACGTGAACCAGCCATTCTGTTTTGGCAAATGTGAGAGGTAACCACTGCTCTTGGTCGTGCTCGCTGCAGCTGAGCTGGCAAGTTGTTTGGGTGGCTTAATGATTATTTACAGATGTCAAAACAGAGTCCCCCGCTGATGACAGCAGCAGCTTGTGAAGGTGTTTTCCAGCTGTGTTACTGATTCCATTTGCTCCTGGATAGGATCCTGTTTACCCCATATTTTCCCAGATGGGAAATGGAGGAACACAGCTTCTCTGGCAGTAAAGGCTGAAGCTCAATTCTGTAACATCTGTACAGTCCTGCAAGCCACAGAGGTGCAGATGCTACAGCACAGGTCAGTGAGCAGCCACTGTCTTAACCAGTCCTTTTGGTAGAAATGGTCAAAGAGAGTTGACTTCTTCAACTTCACGAGCAGAAATCCTTTTGCTAATTGCTGTGGCAATGGTAATCTTGAGGATCTCATGCCTTAGCTTTGACACAGATGTCAGATGGCTCTTGGGTTTCATCTTTCCACCACTGACCTACTAGGAGTTGATTTTTTTTCAAAGTGCTGCTGTCTTGCAAGCCTCTCCTCGGCAAAGCGAGGTAACCACACCTTGCTGCAGTGCAGCATTGTGGCAGGATAACGGCGCTGCTTTAACAAGAAGCACTGACTGGTGCTTATCTTCCAGAGAAACCCACTTCACTGCTGCCTTCGTTCTGTGGCTTACATGTCTCTAAAAGTTGATAGCTTTCATCAATCTTGCTCTAAAATTACAAACAAGAAGCTTTCCTGTCTGCACCGTGTTATGGATCTTTGCTTTCTGCGGAGCAGCCCAAAAAAAGCTGAGTTCAGCATCCTCGTTTGGATACAGGGCAGTTGCTAAGTGCCTGTTTGTGGCTGGCCAGCATGGCAGTATGAGCCACTGCTTAAGGTGCGAGGCAAGCAAAATGCAGCCTGAGTTATTCCTGTGGTTCTGTCATGGGTTTTCTTTGGAGTCTGGTAATTTAACCTTACTGCATACTGCTGTTTCTCAGCCGTGCAACAGGGGTAGCCATGTTAATATTTGGCCAGGACTTGTGAAATATTGCTTTAAACTTAGACTGAAGGGTCTTCCACAAATCCATTTTATGTTGATTTGTTTCCTCTCCTCTTGCTAACCATGTGCCAAAGAGCCAGTTTAAACACATCTCCTATAGGCTATAGGTACTGTAGGACGCGTGCTCAGTGGGGCTTGTGCAGTTTTGCAGGCGTTCAGCTGAGCGTGTTGGCTCAGGCATGCCATGCTCGAGCACCAGGTAGTATTTCCACATGCACAAAGGGGACGTCTGCAAAATACACCACACTAGCTGAAATCTGGCTTGGTAAAATATACAGTGAGTTGTTTGTGTTATAAATTTGCATCCTTATTATATGGGTTCCATTTGATCTTCCAATTAAGGCTGCTGAGATCAGAGGAAGTGCTTGAGGCAGCAATCTCCTGGCCCACAGCAGAGGCTGGTTCTCCCAAGGCTCCTGATTCTCTGCCCTCTTCTCCTGTTCAGGCAGCCCAAAGTTTTTTATAGTGCACAGTTGTCAAAGCATGGGGTGAAAAAAGTTTGTCATCAGTATTGATGCCCGAGCTGGATGAATGTGGATGGTTTGGAGGGATCCTGTCCCATCACAAGTTAGCTGGGACTGTGGATTATGCCTTATCATTATCCCTGGAGAAGAATTTCCTGAGCTGGGAGAGCAGAGAGGTATTGGTGCCTGCTTTCCACAGGCTGTGGGCTCACAGCAAAGTGTGGGCACTGGGCAGGTAGGAACCCTTCTGGGAGGAGAGGCCCTGCCTGAAAGCCAGAGGGTCTCCAGCCATCAGAAGAGCACCTGGGGCCATGGAGAGGCTAAACCATGTTTCCTGCTGGTGTAAACACTAAAGGAGCTTCCTACCCCACCATCTCCCTGGGGGGACTACCAACAGGCACCCTGCCCCATGCAGGGCTCTCCGACCCTCGGTGGGCAGCTCTCCTGCTCAGTGTACCCCTGCAACACCTCTGAGGATTGAACACACTGCGCATGGAGAACAGCCAGGTGGTCTGCACTTTCTGCCTGCAGATGATCAGACAAGGAGACACACATACTCAAGGATACTTGCTGCTGTTTGACACCTCAGCTGTCTTTGCAACGGGAGGTATTTTAACTTACAGGATCTGCTCTGCATGGGAAATAAAAATGTGGCTTAAAACTATCATGCTAGGAGAGGCTGGGAGCTTGTAGGGCAGTGGGATTTTCTGCTGTTCCCTTGCCTGCTGGCTGCCTCACTGCAGGAGCGATGGGGTGGAAGTGGGTCTCAGCTCTGTCATGCTCGGGTGGCTCCCAGTTTTGGCTGTGGGTTTGTGTGAAGCTCCTCTTGCTGGGAGGATACTCCCTGGGTGAGAGCCTGGGTTTGCCCTCTTTTGGCAGGGTTCCTCCCATCACCTCTTTGGAGCAGAAAAGCAGCCAGGTGTTGCCACCAAGTTCCCCCTGGCTGAGCTCCTCTTGCCCTGCTGAATCACCAGCCAGGATCAGAGGGGTCATGCCACCTGTACGCCCAATTTAGCCCTCTGCATCGTGTGTTCAAACCACAAAACACAGCCCTACCCCATCTGGCCATGGGCCTTCCAATGACGACTGCTACTGAGCACTTGGTTAGCACCAGGTCATGATCCTCGAGCTTTGGGAACTTACCCTGGGGAAGTGGATCAGGGACGCTGCTTCAGCCAGGAGTACGTGCTGCACTGTAAGGGGATCCATTTCCAAAGCATGGAGATGCTTCCAGCAAGGCCCTTTCAGGGGGAGGGGAGGAAAAGTTGTGGTTTTTTTCCTCCTCCAGTATTGTTTTACATTAGAAGCTTTTGACAGCACGTGGCTGTGCCCACCACCCTAGAGGCAAGGTGCTGCGGGGCACTGGTCCTTTGCTAGATAAGATCTCCCCAGGGGCTGGTGGAAGGTCTGGTCTTTGCATGGTGCCAGTGGATGGAAGCAGGGGATGGCCCCAGTCAGTTCAGCAGTACAATATGATTTACAGCAAGCACATTTCTTGAGAGATCTGCAAGGACAGAGCTTCATTGAGCATCATATATACACAGACAGCAGAGGAGGCTGGGCTGAGCCCTCCGCTACTGCGAAGCAGTCAAGGATGGACTCTTGGGGTGGGGGAAAAAAGTACCACTGGTTTGCTTTTACATACTGTACATATATCTATTAATAGCTCCTTGGCATTTGATGTTCACAGCTGGTTTCCTTTAACGGTGAGCATAAAAAGGAGGCAAAATGTCTTCAGCTACTTCCCCCTGAGAGTGAAAGCAGCATCTCCTGCTCCCCTGGCTCAGCTGCCTGCCCAGGTGCCACCTTCTCCAGGGGTGTTTCCTTCTCCTGGCATCCTCCTCCTCCTTATCGGCTGCCCACCGTGTGCTGGCCGGGCCCAGTCCTAACCCACGCCGTGCTTGCCCCATCTCTGCTGCTCAGTGGGATCAGTGCAAGTCTCCGTCGGCCGCTCTGCACCTCCGCTCCGCTGGACGGGCAGATGAACCAGGTTCAAACAGAAGGAAACAAGACAAAAGGAAGAAGAAGAGAGACAAAGGGTAATGAAAAGGTCCATGGCCCACAGCTGCCAAAGGAAATCTCTCGCCGCGTTTCTCTGACCATACTTGTCCCAGCCACTACAGCTGCTGTGGGATCCCCTGTTCCTTGTAGCCTGTGAGGAGGGAGGGGAAGGGAACATGATTAGTGTTAATTCCTAACAAGGAACCTTGGTGAGGTTCAAGTGAGCCATAAGCTGGTTTACCAAGAGTGGCAAACCCCATGGGAGAACGGGGGGGGGCTGCCCTGGGGCAGGCTCAGCCAGGTGAGCCGCCCTGCCTTGCTTTACCCAACACCTGCCCTGTGCAACCACCTTCCTGGGCATGACTGTGCAGCTGCTGGCGGCCAGCCTTGCCGCTGCTGCACCTGCCTGCCACCGGCCCCAGCATGGGCAGAGGTACATCTGCTTGAAATGGTTATAAAGGCACAGTAGGTACTGGCAGACACCAATTCCAGTACAGCCCAAAAACCTAAAACCTTTATGGAAAGGCTGTATTTTCTGCCTAAATTATTCTGTATCAGAGCATGTGTTGGGTTGATAGTTGGACTCAATGACCCTAGAGGTCTTTTCCAACCTCAATGATTCTATGTTTTCCTGCAGTGTAGGGGAAACCCATGCCTTTAGACACTGCTGTTCCCCAGTGCTGAGCTGGCAGCTTGCTGGTCACGCATCCGACGCGCTCGCATCTCTACTTGTGACCTACATCTGAACCCTGTCCTTCCAGAGGATTGCCAGGTAGGAGGAGACTGGTTTCCTCTATCCACCTGTTGGTTCCCGTGCTGGCTTTTGCAAAGAGAGCTCTCCAGCAGCGCCCAATTTGCACTGCAGTTTGCAGAGGTGAACAAACATCTCTTGGAGGAAAAGGGGGATGTCTCTAATCACAGGCTGATGTGTCAGACTTCAAACACAGACCTCAGGATGCCTCTGTGGGCCCTTTCCCTAATGGCATTCTCACTGCCTTTTTATGCACTTGCTTTGCTCCAGCCCAGCAGAATTACAGGTGCTTTTGTCAGGGCACAGCAGCCATCCGGTGGGACTGGAGAAAAAGAAGCTTTCCAGCCGCAAAACAAATTGCACAGGGAAACTGCCCAGATCCCCCCCGACCCCTTCTCCTACTCCCCTGGCCATGGTGTCTAATGTGCCTCCTGATCAAGGCAGCAAAGCCCTCGGAGCGGGGGGTGCTCTGTGTTGGGTCACGCTTGGCCCCTGCAGACAATGGGGCCCCGCTCCGTCGCAGCCACATGGATGCTGTAAGAGCTAAAGCAGCCTGTCCCACTGCTCATCACAGCTCCCTGGGGGACTGGGGCCCCACTTTATTTGCTGTCCTGTATGTAGTGGTTATGGGGGGGCTGCAAGTCCCTTAGGGGAAGGCTCCTTTCCTGGAGGGGCTAGGGCAGGAAAGGGCAATAGGAGAGCACCCACAGCTCTTGTGCTGACACAGAGAAAAATACTGGGTTTTTTTAAACACTTTCCTAGGTGGTTGCAATGACTGCACTGGAAGGTTTACTTGCTTTCTTTATAAGAGTTAGGATTGTTATTATGACAGTATCAATGCAAAAAATCTCCTTTTTAAAGAAGCAAATAAACTGTCCTTACCTGTACTGCCTGCAATAGTGAAGATCTTTCAACGGGAAACCTTTAAAAAATCTGGAGGTTTTTTTTCTTTGTTTAAATAATGTAAGTAGCCTGTCATTTTTATATTTTTAATTTCAAGTTAGTCTGAAATTTCACATCTCGGAAGAATGCTTAACTCTTCAAACACTTTTTCACTGATGCTTTTCAATATTTCTTTCCAACCCTTACGTCAGGCTTTTCTAAGTCCCTTAAAAAAGCTGAACACAGAATACCAGCAGGTGCCAAAACCCCTATCTTTAAGGGAGTTCTTGCTGAACTAAGAATTGGCCCTAGCAAATGAACCTTGCTGTACTTTGAAAAATCCATGCATTTATCCAGCCCTGGCAGTCTGGATCTCCTGTTGTTAAACGAGCCCAAGGAATAGAGGAGGAGATTAATGACACTTATCAGCACGTATCATCCTGCACTGCATTGCTGCCTATCACGTGCAGCTGAACAGAAAGCTGTTTGAAAAAGGTGAGAGCCTTTTTCAAGGGAGAAAAATTATGATTTCTTATGCATTTATATCCTAAGTGGGAGTCAGCCCTGAAGGCAAGATGAGCTGGTTGGAAACCTATAACATGGGCTTGTCTACAGCATCAGTTTAATTTGTTTAGGGAGCACAGTAAAAAAAATCAACCATCCACATGGACCAGAGAGTTGGGGCATGCCATAAATCCTTAGATAAAGTAAGCAAGCTAGGCTATGCTTACAATAACTTGCTTGTATAGCCATGCCTTTTATTAAGATATAATAGAAATCCTTTTATTAAGATATAATAGAAATCCTTTCAGTCCTGCTATCAGTTTTGAGGCTGGCTGGAAGCCAGTGACAGTGGCCAAGCCTGTATCTCTCCTTACATGACCAAAGTAAGCCAAAAGATGACATGTCCTACGCTAAACTCATTTATCAAGATACTTCAGACTTAACTATTTTCATATAGAAACTATTTAATAAGTTATTGCATTTCTTGTATATGAATAGCTATTCTGTACGAAGCAGCTTTATGATAGTATGCCTGCAACACAGTTAAGGTGCAGTTCTGTAAAGCAGACACCTCTGGAATCAAGATTAAGTTGGTCTGAGTATCTACGCACAAAATCACTGATTGAATCAAGTTTGCTTGAAATTGTCTTTCTTTTGTAAACCATTGCGAGAAAGATTCAGGCAAAAAGAAACCAGTCTGTGCGCAGGCTGTCCTACTGGGACTGGGTTCACGCAGAGGGTGGCCTCAGGATGCTCTCGAGGCTGAAATGGGTCCCTGCCCTGCTCCGAGGGTGCCCTTGGGGCAGCACAAGGGGCATTTCAAAGATGGCCAGAGAACACGTCCCCAGGGGCTGTACAGCCACAGGACAGACACGGAGACAGGTGGACACACGTACGTACAGGCACATGGCTGGACTTTGGCTAGGAGTGGGCAGCACTGGCTAAAGTGAATCCGAAATGGCTTGCCCCGGCCAAGCGTTTGCTGCTCTCCGTGGAGAGCTGCGACAGGGTGTGAGGAGAAGGAGGAAGAACAGAAACAAACTTACCTTGTGAAACTTTGATGGTGAACAAAAGGAGGCAAAGGAACATGAAAGAAAGAGAGAGGGAGAAATGTAACTGTAGACGATATATCCAAAACACATGGAGAACCAGAAAAGAACGAATAAATTGGAGCTGCAGAGTAAACAGAGAACAGCTGCTCTACCATCAGACATTCACACCAGGGCTAAACGTCATTTAAAATCCTTGTACTTAAAGTGGATCATTTCATTTGGGACCCTTGTTTAAAGACGATGGGGGAATCCTCATCTGCTTTCCAGCTGACCAGTCCTGAGCCAGACAGGCTGGACGGGCTAACATCTCAAGTGATGCTCCCACAAACGCTTTTCTCTGTGACATTGCTATTTCATGGGTTTGACCGAAGGGGAACTGCTGAAGGAAGGTGGCAAACAATGTCATAGCGTACCGGATGGCATGTGGCGTGTCATTCACAGTCTGGGAGCTGGGAAAACCACACCTGACAGCTTTTTGGCAGTTTTGCTGCTGAGTTTCCTTGTGCCCACAGGTAACTCATAACCATGGCATGCCTTAGCCTGGCTGGGTGCTGCAAACCCTGCTGGTATTTAACATTCCTACAATATTTTAAGAACTTACCCTACCACAGAATTTGGTAGGAAACTGCAAAAAAGGGTATTATAACTACTTTCCTCAGGCATAGTTTGAGAGATGGCTCTATTTAAGATTTAAAAAGAACCACAATAGGTCTAAGTGGGCAATTTGTCCTTAGAATTTTCATCTCATGAGGGGTTACCAGCTGCTTTAGGATGTTGTTCTCTTCTGAGTCTCTCAAGTGCTTTCTGCTCCCTTTCCTTCTCAGGGCAGCTGCATTACCTGCCCTATCAGGGGCCCTGCAGAGAAGAGCGGCTCAGTGATGCTTTCCAAAGTCACTCAGAGCCCAAGTGTACAGTAACCATGCAATCATCTGCTGCTGCTTCTGGCAAGGTCTGAGCACTGTAATTAGCAAAGGAGTGACAAGTGGACAGCATGATTACAGGTGATTTCTTACTACTGGCTGGCAGTCAGTCCCTGAGAGACAGTTGCCCACTGCAGAAGCAGGGGCTGCAGCAGGAGTCCCTGTCCTGTGAAACAACAAGCAAAGGCGCCTTTGCTTCTTCATAGGTGCAGCCAAGCAAGTTGTTACTTCAGATGCCAGAAGCTGAGCGGAGGGCTTCCTTCAGAAACTGGGCTTGACTTCTTGGCTGCATTCACTGGAGGCAAAACAGCGCCTGGACAAACAGTCCCTAACTTCTGTCCCTATGCCACCTCAGTGTGACATTACTATATTGATTTCTGTAGTATTTCTGGCCAGAAATGGCACAAAACCTTTTGTAACGAGCTCTGAGCAGCTAGGGAGTTCCTGGAAAGGCATTCATTCTGCACGATGCAGCTAATGAAGATGTGTGCTGTGTGGGCTGGGGACAAGGTGTGCCTTTAGCAGAGGGAAACTTGCCCGGAAAATCTTAGGAGGCTCATTTTCTCGTTGGCCTTGGCCAGCTAATTAGCTCTGTTTTGTCTCAGCTCCATGCCTTGCTCCCACAGCCGTGACAACGGGTTTAAGGAGAGCACGGTACGGCAGCACTGCCCAGCCACCACCAAGGGCAGCTGGATAATTGCAGTGGCAAGGGGAGAGTCCAGATTTTGTTTTTTGCAAAAGAATTAAGTGCTTCCTTTTAATCTACCTTTGCCTTCAGACAGCAGGTAAAGTGAAGGACAGTTCCCAAAGCCATATGGCTGCTTAAAGAAGATATCTGTGGTGTTTAATGGGGCCAGCTGGCAAATCATTTAAATTAGCAAAGAAAATGCCCCATGCCATTGTGCTGCCAAAAGTAATTAAGTGTGACAGCAAAACTGCATTCAATTAATCTGCCTTCTGGGATATATCGTGCTAAAGGGCACCTCAACAGGAGATGAGGGCTGGATGGGACCCCCCCGAGGTCAGTCAGTCTCTTCCATGTCCCACCTTATTCCTGACGGGTATGGGTCTACCCACTCTTGGGCTTTTTCAGTGAGACAGAGGGGAGATCCTGCCATGCCACCTCTTCAGCATTTTGACCTTTCTGGAGGGAAAATGTCTCCTAATTTCCACACAGATCTTTCCTGCTGTTATTTAAGTCTCTTAGGCTAAACTGCTGCCCTCTCACATTTACTGGCCTGCTGAACCTCTTCATTGCCTGCTGTCTCACAGTCCTCTGGACTCTCTCCAGATTGTCCACATGAAGCACAGCCTCCAAAGCTGGCCACAAGCCTCACCGCAGCTTTATGTGTGCCAAGAAAGGTGAGGGGACCAGTTAATGCCCTACAGGCTCAGCTCCTACCTGCCTGGGCGGTGTTTGTTCCCTCCATAGCAATGTACTCCTGTGCAGCTTGTGACTCACTGCAGCCACCACATCCTTCTCTGAAAAACAAGTTGTTCCCTAGTGTGTATTTATGCAATTGATTAATCCTTCCTTAGCGTCTTGGACTTGCCTTTACTGAGTAGTATTTATTTTTTTCATTTGCTTGAATCCAGACACTGCCCTCACCATGCCTGCCATCCTTGGAGCTGCTGGTGGTGCGGGGCTGGTAAGCCCCTTCTCCAGTTCATCACCAAGCCATGAATGAAAATACTGCAGAGAAGTGGATTCAGGAGGGACCTTTCAACACACCTCTCCTTATATCTTTCCAGTTCAGCAAAATGCACTTAGAGAACAGTTCTCAAGTACGTTTTCACCCAGGCCATGTCTCCCTGGCTTGCTGGTAGGAACACTGTGTGAGATGGTGTCAGTGCCTGAAAGTCAGGAGGGATGGCTGACTGCTGCTGCCACCGCTCACAAAATTAATCCCTCTGCCACAGAAGGGAATCAAGCTGGTCTGACACAGCTTGCTCTGGAAAAAAACAGCTTGATTTTGTTTCTTTTTATTTTCTAAATGCATGCAATTCACCTATTTGATTGCTTCTTCCAAGAATTGAAATATACCTGAGTGGCCTATAATTCTTCTCCTTTTCCCCTCATTAAAGATAGTATGACATTATCCCCAAAGCTCTCCCCTCAGAACAGGCTCCCCCTTTTAATGGCTGAGAATTAGCACTGGAAGATGAAAAACTGCAACGAGCCTCCCTAACTCCCACCCAGCTCTCTACCAGCTAGTAGACAGGCAGGCACTGATGCAGGGAGCAAGGCACATCCCTCAGGGAAAGCTGGAGCAGAGTCCCTGAGCCCTGGCTGCTTCCCACCCTTCTCCTCACTGCTAGCCCCCTTCAGCTTAGACGCCACTTGCTGTGCCTTGCCTCTAGCCCATCACAATCGTATGGCACCCTCACCATGCATGTAATGCATGTAATTAGCCATCTGAAGGTGAGGAAGACTAGAGGTGGGCAGTAGTTTCATTTTTTTTAACTATTTCTCACCTGCATGCAGAGTCAAGTGGCAACTGTGTACAATTTCTGTGCAGTGCATCAAATAGTTTGTTTGCATACAAACAAAATCCAACCAAAGCAAACTGTTTCCTGGCAGTGTTTTTAAATTAAATGTCTTATTTCTTGCATAGGAAACATTTTTTCCTTTTTAAGTTGGGTTTGATGTGTTTTGTTGTTTTTGTTTGTTTTTCTAAACATGAAAACAAAACATGAAAAATCAAACCATTTTGGGTCTGACAGGGCTGTTTGATGCAGCACAGAGCAACTGATCACTTCTGTCGTTTTGATTGAAAAATGAGGGTTTTTTTCTTTTATTCTCCATCAACAAGAGCTGCCTTATTTAGCCATTATTTCCTCTGCATGGTAAGTAAACTTAAAACCCAGCTATTTAATGAGACAGCAAGAAACTGCCCAGGGCTGCCACTTGTCAGATGATATATAGCTGGTTAACATAAGACAAATTGACTCCTCTTACCCTTCTCTACTTCCATCGGACCTCTTGGCCTGAGCATCCCCACCACACGTTGCTCACCCACTCTCTGCCTCCCAAACTGGTGGGGTCTAGCCAGGTGTGGGGAACAGCTTTGGGGCGATATTCCCAAGCTGTATGGTTTTCCCGAGCAACCAAAGTGGAAAACCATTACGACTCCCCCTGAGCCCCAGCCCCTCTACCCAGAGGACATACGTGAACAGGATTATGGAGAAAAGCAAGTCATGCTTTCAGCTGTAGCTCTTTATCTGGACAGATGCTTTCCTGCCTCTCCCCGCAACTGCAGAACTGTGTCCTGCCAGACAGCGAACGACACACGGAGGCTGTCCAGCAGAGGAATAGTAGAAGAGCATATGATTATGAACATATAATTATGGGATTACACACAAATTGTGCAAATTCTTAAAGACATGTCACAGATGTACACCAATTCACCGTTTATCCTCAGAAATAACTTGGGCTACCCCAGCTCTGTGGGTATATCTGAGAGGAAACTCGCAGGTGGTTGGCAGGTTAAAACGAAGGGCAGTGCCGCCTTTATCCTGAGGAATGCCTTTTGCCTCACTTGTGTTCAGGTTTTTAATATCCATCATTTGCTCTGCATGGGGATTGCCCTTAACTCAGCCAGTAAATTGAAGCTGGCTCAGAAATTAGCAGGTGGTTTGGTGAGAGGGTTTAACCCCTGGGCTTGGCAGCTGAAGGTGTGCACTGGTTTCCTGCTGTTGTTTTTTTTTTCAATTGCATCCATTTCATCTTTAGGCAGGTGCCTGGCAATTTCCTGAGATCCTCTTCCTCCTCTGTCATGCAGCCACAGATGTCATCAGCAGAGATGACAAAGTGGAGCCCTTCAAGCTTTTAAAAAAAAAAATTTAAAAAGGCAAAAGCTGCTGGTAAGATGTTTTCTGGGAGAAGTGGTTGCTTTGGGAACTGCCCTGCCAGCCTGAGGATCTCAGACATGTTTAGTTTGGGACAATGCCCACTGGCCTCTGCCAGCCTTTGGAAAAGAAGCAGGGTCTTGCAGACGCAATCAGCACCCTGAGTTGTGGGCTGCCTCTGGCTTTGGGGGTGAGGTGAGGCTGTCACTCTAATTCTCTGCTATATGGTACAGGTGATAAGAAACAACTTTTACACCAGTAAAGGTCTTTAGCAGATAAAGTTACAGAGCCTGTGTTTTCGATTGGTAATATACACTAATTGGGTGACCTAAATTATGTAAATTATGTTTAAAAAAGGATTCCTCTCTTCTTCCCCTATAAAAAATGTTTTGGAGAGTCCTTAAAGGGTGTAGAGGAAATCCTGGTACAACTAGCTAAGCAGTCCTGCTCAGCCTAAGCACTTGGTGTGAAACATGCAAAAAGCCATTGGGTAAATGTATTCTCAGGAGGAAGGAAAGGGTCCAGGAGAGTCCCCCGGGATTTTCTGCTGGCCTGCATGCTCCCTGGGAGCAGAACCGGCCTTGTGGGAAGGTCTTGCTAACCAGAGAGATGCAGCCAGAGTCATGAGGGAGAAAGGGCTTTCTCATTCAAACACGCACACGGATGCAACCAGGGCAGAAAGAGCTCCAGACAGCAGAGTTCACAGTGCTGGGGGGCCTCATCCCTTCCTGCACTTTTTGTTTATAAAGGGAAAGGAAGATCCTAACCCATGTGGTGGGATGGCAGGCTCTTCCAGATGTGTCAAGGGGACTGCTGCCTCCAGGCAATTCCTCTGCCTACTGTGTTGCTCATGGACATGCAGAGCCCAACCTGTGGCTCTTCCTCTCTACAGTGCAGTCTGATGGCTTGCAGGGGCATTAGCTGGGACCCAGCAACACAGCCATGGAGGGGAAAAGTCAGGGGAGTGAGTGTGTTGTACTTACTTGCAAGAATGACCATGTCCATCCCCCAAAATATACTCATAATCCAGCCAACCATCACGATTGCCGTCAGGATCTGAATCAGAGCAGCAGCAATGTTCAGCCAGAAGACACAACACATGTGCCTGTCGGGGAGGTCAGTGCGGGCTCCACACAGCACGGTGAAAGCGGATACAAATGTTCCTAGGGAGACAGCAGCAACAAAATGCCCAGTGAAAGCCATGGCTTCATGCCTAATTCCTTCCCTAAGACCCATGTCTCATAGCATCCCACTTCTTGTGATTCCACTGCAGTGCTGAAAGGGTGGAAACATTTTACAGGAGGACAAATAGAGGCACAGCCACGTGTCACCTGAACACGCTACTGTCTCCCATTGAATTACACTGATAAATATACTTGAAAACCAGGACAGAAGAACACTCTGGGTTTTGGCTCTTCTCCCCCCACCCAACAGTAACTACTTATGCACTGTAGGCAGGTTACAAGGGAGCGCTGTGTGTCTGTGGAAATACCAGTCTACCTTTTTTCTGCCTGGTAGTGATCTCTTGGAGAGAACATTTACTACACAGAAGCGCTAAAGGGGGAAAATTGCACCCAGAGTTAGAGTAGGACTGGCTCTAGAAAGCTGTACAGGTTTGGCAGTCTGTTACTATTTACAAATACTGCTTTAGAAGAAGCACACACACACAAAAAAAAAGGGTGCTAATGTGGCACTGCATTTCTGCACAACGCTTTCCCCAGTAGCAAGTTGCTACCTGAGAGCATGGTTTAACAAAGCAGGAGCAGCTAAACCAGTGCTGGAGCCAGGCAACCTCGTGTTGCAGCCCTTGGCTCTACTTGAGGCCAACTTACAAAACTTGCAAACCCCCTTCAGACTTCCTGAAACAATTCAGATGAAGGCTCTTGTTCGTGTATGAAAGTTAAAGCTGGGGGAAAAATGCTACACCACAGCAGCCTTTATGAAGATTCGTCCTGAATTTACCACATTGGACAAGCCTGATCTTTTATTTGCAGCTGATGTCCTGGGCCCATGACTAGATGAAACCCACAGCTCAGGGAAGCCTTGTCTGACCCACAACCAACCTGCAGAAAAAGACCAGCATGGGCAAGGAGCAGAAGAAACTGTTTCTCACCCCTGTAATGTACGAGCTACTGGCCAGGCGGTTCAGTCACCTGATCTAAGTATGCATTTCACCGCCTCTTACCATTATGAATTGTCTTTGTGGTTTTTTCATATAAATACAGCATTGCTAAGATAGGTACACAGGTGTAATGTGGATTGTACTGGATAACATAGTTCTGTGAAATGCTTTCTTTAATGAATGTCTTTAATTAAAAATCCTGCAGCATGATGTCCAGTGGTTTCTATAAAAATGGCCCTTTTTCCTATCAAAGGATGGAAGCCTGCTAATGCTCTGTAAAATGTGAATGAATGAGCTAATCTTCAAAGCACTCAACAGCCTTGTTGAACCTGGGAAAAGAAGGGAGTCCCTTGGTTTGACTGAACAGGGAGGAAACTCAGTTTACACCCTTCCAGAAGACCTCACCAGACAGAGAGAGCAGACAGCTCTGGTAAGGAGCAAGATACCACTTCATCCTGTGCTGCCAGGGTGGTGGAAGAGGTAATCTCTTCCATTGCCACCTCTTCTTCAGTGGGTCACAAGAAGAACAAGCAGTTAAGATGCCAAAATGCTGGGGAAGGCTGGCTACAGGCTATTTTTAATCTCACCATCCTCTGCAGGCTTCAACTTCAGCATCCTCCTAACGCTCCACCAGCTCCTAAAACCCTGCTCATCCTCCCGCCGCTGGCTCGATCTGATTTCATACTCCCACCCGCTCCCTTTGCCGCACGCTGAGGCTGGGTGCAGAGCAGTACCGCAGCGGAGGGGAGTGGGTGAGCATTGCTGGAGCAGTGGGAGGTAGCCCTATGGCAGAGCATCACCAACAGAGAGAGGGGCAGCATCTTTTCCCGTGTGAGAAATCCCGCCTGGGCTTCGTCCTTTGACTGCTTGGCTTTTGCAGGCAGGGTTTCACCCCCTTATCCACTGAAGCAATAGGGTCTGCACAGAGGAAAAAGGGGAATAATTTTAATCCCAAAGGCTGTTGTATAAGTCTCCTGCCTTTGTCTTCATTGTCTTTTGTGTCCTCCATGTGGGATTACATCGGATCTCTGCTCCACTTCACCTATCTTTTTCTTCATTTATAGTGTCTCCAAAGCAGAAGGAAGCCTGGAATATTCCCCCATGCTTCCTGAAACTGTTCTCTGCAAAGTTACACCACAGCACTCTCTGAGATTAAATATGGATTGAGGCAAGATCAGAAAATGAGTGTTTACATTTTTCCCATCAGGATGCAAAATCTTGCCAAATGGAAATGCATGTCGCTTTTTAAAATGAAAATCTTCCCTTCTCGGCTTACCTTTAACTCTTCCAAGTTGTGTTGCAAAAAAGGTCGTAAATGAGCAATAATTCTTAAGCTACAGCTTCAAATCCTTCCAGTGAAGCTTTTAAGATTTTTACATCTTTAGAGTGAGGTGCTGAATTAGCTAATTAATCCCCTAAACACCACAGTGACTAAGCTAATATCTAGTCCCATTCAGAAGGGAATAAAGCAGACAAAGCAGTTAAGTGTCCCTCTCTGGACAGGGAATTGATATAGAAACTAGGATTAAAAACTCATGAACGTTGGCTTCTGATTCCCTCTTCAAGACACTTGCCTACTCACGGGAGCCAATTAACTTTCCAATGCCAGTGCATTTTCTTTATTAATTATGATTAGCTCATCTTTGGGAGGTTGCTGGCATTTCTAAGTACGTGACCTGAGACATTCCAGCAGATATAAAATGGAAGTATTTTTCCTCGAGTCCACATATGCTTTAAAATGTGAAGCAGAAGAGCCTTAAAGGCATTTACCAGGGTAGATGATTTCCCCTTAAGAAGCCATCGTAGTCACACATTGCCGAATATGGAAGTGTTTGCATCTGGAAGCAGAGAGTTTGAGAGGAGGAGGAGGAAGGCAAGCAGGCTGTATCTGCTGATACTGGCTGGATGCATCAAAGCTGGGGCACCAAACTGTTTCCCTTCCTGACTAAGTGTTCAGACACTTGAGTACCTATAGCCTAGAAATCATAAACTTGGTATGCAAACTGCAGCTGGAATGATGTTGGCCAAATAACTCAGCTGTCCAAAAATGTATGAGGCTGTGAGTGTAACCAGCAAACACAAACTGCTAACTTTGCAAGCAGATGTAAACTACAAGCCCCTACAGCTATGCCAGCATAACAGAAGTAAATTATATCAAGCATTTCTTGTATCTTCCCAATTAAAAATATGCAAAACCCAGTAAAATCTGGGATTATTCTAAATCGTGAATTAACACAGCCTCTTTGGGGACAGAGGGTGGAGAGGAGATGTCCTACGCTACCTAATGAGCCTGTTTGTTCAGCCTCATGGGGCATCAGGGCCCACTGCTGTACGGCTGAGCCGTACAGCCCACCGGGCACCCAGAGCCAGCAAGTACCAGGGGCCGGGCAGAGGGACAGTTGGGAGCTGGGGTTTGCCCTTCTGGAGCAGCTGTGGGGCAGAGGGTGAAGATGCCATGTGCAGAGAGGCTGGGAAGGGATGGGAAGCTGAGCTGGCTCTTTCAACTCATCTCATCTCACTTGGGGCAGTGTCAGCCAGCCAGGCACTGCATGCCATTTCCAGCAAGGGAAGAAAAGCCTCTGGGACTCTGCTTGCTTTTGCTGTCAGCAGAATTGGGGTATTTTTAGATTATACCAGTAAATACGGAAGGCTTTTTATTTTCAACAGCTTAACTCATTGAACACAAAAAAGGGGATGTGTTATCTGTAGGACAATGCTGTAACACAACAACTCCTCTCCAGTCCATCGTCACACAGGATAAAGTCCCCTCTCCAGCGTACACTGGTACCCTGGCAGCCATGGCCTTCCCAAGAGCATCACCTGCTGGTTCCTGGCATCACAGTGTACACCAAAATAGTATGAGAGAGGAATAGTTCGGGGGTTTTTGTCTTAGAGGAAAAACACTCTAGAGAAAGCTCTTCTGGTTTACTACTGTTTGGGTCACTCATTTGGGGTGGAGGAAGATATGAGGTCAAGCCCATGGCCTGTCCCGAGCAGAGTCTCCTCCATGCTATCTGAGTGCAGCAGTGACTGTGTTATGGAATATCTTAAGCTGCATGAGAGAAGATTTTCTCTCCTGATTCTGTAGGAAAGCCTATCCTGGGCACTTCTGCAGGAGCTTCAGCCAGACATGGAGCTTGGCATGTTTCATGTGGAGGACCTGGCTGTGAGCAAACTTCTGATGGCACCTTCCCAGAAACATCAGAAGTGGGAGCCTGCTTGGAGCCAGGTTGCAAACCAGATTGAGACACCAATGGCCATGGTGTTAGTAATGTGAGCACACAGACAACTTGTTAGCGAGCTTCCCACTGACTACCAGATATCTGAAACCTCACAACAGAAAGCACCTCTGCTGCAAGGAAATCACATCTGATGAGCTGCTGTTACAGGTGGAGGGACAGCAGAAACTCAAATTACTGTGATCAGAGGCAGCATGTGGAGCAGCTGCTGCTGGTCATGATCCCTACCCTACAAAGCTGGAGACAAGGAGGTGCCAGGAAACACCCTTTCCTTTTCCCACAAGCCTGGAGGTCATTTAAGATGTTCCTTTATAGCACTGGGAGTAAATAAGGTAGTGGGATAGCACCTCGTTTCCTGCTCTTAGAGGGAAAAGCAGGACCATGTTGTAATCCTGGAGCACAGCTGCAGGTAAGCACAGGTAAAGGTGGGAAGGAGAGGGGAATGAAATTTGAGGTGTCTGTAGGAACAAGGAAGGCTGTTGGATCAATGGTGGGAGATGTAGTTAATGAGCATGTGTTTTGTGGGGATGAGATGTACCTGTATAGGTGTATTTTGTCAGGGGAGTGAGCTGTGTGGGGATATGTCTGATATGCCTTTGAATTTTTTAAGTAAAATGATTATTAGATGTCATTAAACAGTGTTGGCAGGTATGTGAGGCAGATGTTGTGGATGTGCTGAAAATTCATGAGATGTGCTGGCTCTTACTTGTGTGAGTCAGAAAAATTATGCAAGAAAGGTAATAAAGATTGGATTTGTTTCCTTAGTATTACAGTGAATCTGGTATCTATTGGTTAAGACATCCCTGGGACCTAAGTGTTCTGAATTTGTTTTTATGCTCTAGTTTGAACTGTAAGGAGCTGTTTCAGTTGCAGAGGCTTTTCATTCTTGGTATCAATCCATATACTAAACTGTAGCCCTTTAGATTATGATGAGGGAAAGAGAACTACTAAAACCTGTCCAAGGAAGGGCTATAGCAGCATCTGCAGGTGCTGAAAACTTTTCCCCTCTGCTTATGTGGTTAGAGATGGGCTATGCAATGAAACAAAATTGCAAAGCATTAATACTCAGGCTGACTATCTGCTGAAGTTTCCTAAAGCAGGGAATTGTTTGTATCTTTGCCTAAGAAAACAGACACAAGGTAAAACCCTCTGGAAGTGTTCTGGCCAGCGCAAGTCCTCACCAGTATCCCCAGTTTCTCCCTCACTGGAACTCGGTAGGGCTTAGGCTGTATCAGAGAACCTGTCAGCACAGGTGTATCACCTAAACCCTCTGAGATGAGTGCTTTCTCTACCAGCTTACTGCAGCTTTCTGAACAGAAAAGGCTGGTCCAGAAGAACACTTGACATACCTGTGCATGAACTACCATAGCTCTTGCAGTTTCCAAGTGTAGTGCTCTTGCCAGGGTCTCCACTGTGCCTCTTCTTCCCATGGCCTCCTCAGGGAGCTGTGATTGTGGGAAGGGGGTATGCAGCGAATCTTTCTGGCTTGCAGCAAAATCAGAGGTGTAGAGGCTGGAGGGTGTCCTCCTGAGGAAGCTAATCATTCTCAAGTGCCTGGGCCTGGCTCTGTGGCCAGATGTGCTCCTTTGTCAGCAGGTGCATTCCCACCCGGTTTCTTCAGAGGCACTCAAAGCAAGCAGTGGAATACACCAACCCACTTGCTGTTCAGCCCCCTCTGAAAAAATAGGTGTGCATAATTACAGCTGCACTCCTGGAGCAGAGCATCCAGCTGAAGCATTTGTGGGCTTCTCACACTGAACAGCTTCGAAGTGCTGAAGAATTTGTGCTGCTGCTCTGGGATGGGGCCAGTGCTTAGTCCAGGGTACAGAGGCTGTCATTTACACAGCAATTCTTCACCTGTTAGTGGGTGCTGGACTTCTTTCTCTTGAAATATAAAGAGCATAGAGATGGCAAGACTGCAACACAATGCTGCAGCATTGGCATGTGTCTCACCCAGGAGAATGTGCAACCTATTCTCAGTGGCATCCCCTACATCCGTCCCCTTGTAGTTCGTTTCAGCCATGGAAGTAAGTAAGGTCTCAGTGCAATTACCTGATTTTCTTCTAGAAAAAAATGATGGTGTAGACCAACATCTTAAAAGCTTGGATTTTAACCAAAAGTTTAATTGAACAGCCATTGGCAAGCTTTCTTCCCCTTTCCAGTATCCATACAGACCTAAAGCCTACCCCTGCCAAATGGAGTGCAAAGGCGCTAGGGCAGATAGGTGGTTTTAATGATTTGAGGGGGAAGAAGAGCAGGAGCAGTGGACGGCTTAGAAAACAGGAGGCTTGCTTGGTCCCAGGCAGCACCTCTTGGAATTGAGAATCTGAATCCCATATGCACAGGCCAGGCATAACAAGTGCTGCTGCAAAGGGGGAACATCAGTGATGTGCAGACACCTGGTGGCAAAGTGATTGCCTGCAAAAGGCAAGTCTTAATGGAGAGCAGTGTGGGCAGGACCTGGGCAAGAACAGTGGGAATCAAAGGGTCAGAGAGGGAAAAGAGAAAGGGGAGGAGGAGAGAGTGGAGGCAGCAAAAGTGACAGAACCTAGATGTTGCCATGGAGAGTAGCTCATGAATTTTCCTCTGTGGCCTGCTGTTAAAAATGCTTTGTTTAGCTTCTGCCAGCACATTGTTTTTATTTTCCCCTTCCATGTTGGAAGGACGTTCAAAGTGAATTCTGGCTCTGTCTGATCCTTTTGGCCTCACTACGGACAAAAATATACAGTCACTTGACAAGTGAGAGCTGGTGCTTGCAATTCTTGTCTCAACAGAATTTGTTCCAACTCCCAAGCCTGCAGAAGGTAGGCTGTATATAGGATTAGCTTCCTCGTTTCCCTGTGTGCATGAAAACTGTTCAGTGTGTCCTGAAGTATTATATGCCCATGACTGATTACAACTGCTTCGGTACATTGCTGTAGCTCCAGCACTGAGCTACTGCTCTGCATCTGTTTGTTATTAGTAGGTTTGTGTCATGTGGTCAGAACAGACTTAGCAGTGTTTATGTAGCATCTACAGAAGACTGCCCACGTGCAAGTAAGACAGCATTGCCTTTGCATCACAAATTAGGTTTTTCTCATATTTAATGCTTTAGAAAAAGAGTTTTTTAACATGAACTTCAAAACTTCACTGCAACAAACTTTCACAGACTTCCAAGGCTAAAAATATATGGTGAAATATTAAATTACTTGGGGAGGGCTGCATGAAGGTGAAATGACTTACTAAAGCTTTAATTATATACAGAGCCATAGGCATTATTTTTACTCTGCAGCACTGCAACATTTTGAACACTTAAGAGCAGCCACCCATAAATAGTGAGATTGCAGTACAGCTTGTTCCACTGCCACACATTCCACAATCCTCGGGTGAAGTTTTCCAATCCTATGGGTTAATTCTGTTGACTTGATAATTAAAATCAAGGGTGTGCTTGATGTATTTGAGATTGGAGAACTTCTGCTGAACGGTGATGTGGGGCCCAACCATGAAATCCACAGTGGTGGAGCAGACCTCAGACTTCTGCCAGGACTTGCTGCTGCTGAATTATTTTTGCAAGTTGTACCTACCTGACTCCCAAACTAATTTTTCCCCTTTTATATAAAGGATGTGGTCCCAGAACTGCCACTGACATCTTGCATCAAGTTTTATACCTCAGTGGTTCATACCACTGAAATTTGGAAAATTTGTAATTTCCCAAAAGTAAAGGGGCGGGGTGGGGGGGAGATTACTACACAGAAACCTGATAGAAGAAGTGGAAAGGGTGTACCAAACAATACCTGCAGTCACAGAAAATTAATTGCTTGAGAGAAGTCTGTCCACACCAGAAGTATCATCTTTTGCCGTATTTCCAAGATACTGTGCCTCAAGGAGAAATTCTTTGCCGCACTTAACTGACACGCAGGTCAACTCTCTGAACACAGCACCAATCGGTTGCTTTTTCCCAACTTCTTCCCTACGTAACACTAGTACATCACTAACAGTCATCTTCCTTCCCAAGCTGTTCTGGCTTCTGTATGGGTCACTTGAGAAACCCTGGCTGTCCAAGTTGTGCTGTAGCCATTCACTACACCTGTGCTGCTGACTGTGGTGGTACAGAGTGATGCTTTGCTGGGTGTAAAGGAGACATCCTTTGGGCACAGCCAGCAGCTTGAGTTCTGCATAGACTACTCTGGCTTGCTTCTTGCTCACAGCTAGACTGGCTTGGTTAAAGCTAATATGGGTCCCCAGTAGTGCTCTGCCGTTTGTAAGGTAGATGTTTGCTATGAAGCAGACCACAGGCTGTCTGCACGTTACAGACAGGGAACAAAGAGCCAGGGAGGCTAAATGACGTGTCCCTTGTTCTGCTGCTAGCCAGGGGCACAGCTATGAAAAGAACTGAGACACTGCAGCCTTGCTTCTGCTTGATACTTACTTTTTTCTCTGCTAATGGAATGAGAGAATTTTAATTAATTTACATCCTTATTAAGTATGCCAGCATTGAGAGAAATAATGTAATTAGCTTCCAGTTATAACAACAAACATAAGGGAGAACAAAAGGCATGACTGCCATTTACAGCACAGGGCACTTTGCTATAAGCTCATCTGCCCTAAGTGGATGCGTTCCTGCTGCTCTGTAATTTTATCAGCAACTTAAAAGCTCTTTTTCATGGAGACAGCTCTGCTTGCTGGTTTCTCTCTGCTGTCTCTTGCCATGCAGAACGTTCTGCATTCATACTGTCTACTATTAAACCGGGTGCTTATTCCACCTTGTGATCCCCCTCTCCTCCCGCCAGCTACCCAGGAACACTGGCTTGTGTGCTTTGCCATGGCTCTCCTAGTACCAGGCTGCTCTGCATCCACCCGCCAGAGATGCTCAGGATACAAGTGACAGAGGAACCAAGGAGACAGAAACAACCTTCCACTAAAATATTTCTTATTTTTAAGTCTATGATCTTAATTCACAATTCTTAAGAACCTCCAGAAATAAATTCTCTGTTTCCTTGATGTACATCCAGAAACAAACTTCAAGCCATTCCATTTTATGCTATTGATATGGAAATAATTTGGATGTGGCTTTTCATCCAAACTTTATAAACCTGGAAGCTTCAAGAGCTGAATCTCCAGAGAGACTCCTTATTTCAGAGTGGCCATGAAACCTGTAAGGGAAGCTTTTTAGCTTTCTGGTACCTCCAGTTCCTAAAGGCCCGTGGAAATAAGAGCTGTGTAACAGCGGAAAAATAATGAGGAAAAGGCCATGGATTCTCAAGAGCTTTCACAAAGGCTCTAGCCAATTATACAGTGATGAACTGAAGTTTATTCTTAATTGTCTGTACAGGGAAAGCTCTTTCTTGGCGGGCACTGAGTAGGAGGCACGTGTGCATGACTCTCCTGTCTCAACTTCGACACTGGTGCGAGGGCTCAGAAGGGCACTTGGTGTTCTACTGCGTGAAGCCAGATCAAATGCTCCTTGTTTTCCTGCCTCTGCCCTCCCACAGCTAATTAAATGCCATTAGTGCCCATCTCAGGGTGCTCTAATTCAGCAGAAGGAAAGCAGCAGGCAAAGGGCAGTGTGAGGGTCTCTTTCCAGCCCTGCCTGTCTGCATTCAGCCAAGCAGCCACGGTTCAAGTCAAGGTCTGCAGCTGTGTTGCCTCCTCATCTGTCTTTCTGATCGCTGCCTTGTAACTAATTTAGCCCTTTGAAGTTACCTAACTGCGTTTGCTGTGCTCGTGGAAGGATAGATTAACTACTTCTAAGATTCACTGAGCGGTGAATCTGAGTTTGCTGCGATACCCTAGAGTCCTTAACTGTGAAGACAAATTATGTTAATTAGGGACTACCAAGACATAAGACAGAATTAATCTTATTAGAAAGTTAGATGGGGATGCAGAGCAATTAGAGTCTTTGCTACAGACCAAGAGAGCTGAAATGGAAATGTAATAAAGTGTTCCAGCCTCCAAAATCACCCCAAAGTACAAGCTATCTTTTAAGTAGTATAGGAATGTAAAATGAAACTGACATAAATGTTCAGAGATCTGCAGTGATAAGTGTGCAGGAGACTAACAAAAAGGCCTTTTTTTTCCAGAAACTCAGTGCGTGCATTTTATGAGCCAAAGCATCTCAAGTAGGGAATTAAAGGGGACGTGGCAGTGTTGCACTCTGTAGCCCAGAGGTGTGGTGTTGCACTCAGGAGTCTAGAATATGAGTTGGGAGACCAGGATTCAGTCCTGGCTTTACTGCCACTTGCTAAATAATTCTGAACCTGTAGCTTTATTCTTGTAGTGCTGGAGTAACATAATTAAGATGCTAAAACCATTACTTTCAAATGTCTTTTCTATTTGGATAGTCCTTGTCCCAGGAAATTACCATCGCTCATGCACTTATCATGTGGGGCAGTATCATTGTTCTTTTCAGTACTACTGTAAGTCAAATAATGACCAGGTCTTGCTTTTATAGGACAGTTCACAGAAACGCTATTTCTTAGATGAAAGCAGATTCAAATGCAACCAATTCTGTAGAAGAGCAGTGTGGGATAAAGAGGACAAGGGGCCACACAGAGCTGGCTGCAGCCAACCCACACTCTTTGGTGAGGAGGGTAGGCGCTGTAATTGTAGAGGTGAAGTGCACAGCCCAGGTGACCTGCTGTCTACAGTCTTTCTCCTACAGGGAAGATGGGGAAAGCATCTGGAGTCTTCCAGAGCCTTTTCAGCTCCCCATGGAAAGGCCTCAGGCAGACCAACAAAAGCAAGTCTGTTGGCAGTGGAAAAATGAGCTGTGGTACCTTATGCCTGACATCACCCCAGTGCAGTCTCCATAAATAGAGCAGGCTGGAGTGACCCATGGCTTTACAGATTCTGTGAATATAAGCACCAGCCAAGACAAATTAATTCAGCCCAGCTAGCATAGTTTTGTAAAAGGAAGATTTCTTACTAGGGTGGAAAAAATGTTGAGATTATGGATGCCATTGCACTGTATCTGCATCAGCAGGTATCCTGTGATATTCTGGACAAGGACCCGAGCAACCCACTCTAGTTTAACCCACTTGGAGGGAGGACTAGATGACCTCCACAAGTCTCTTCTGAACTCAGCTATTTTATAATATTTTGGTAACTTTACTCTATGCAAGGCTTAGCTGATCTCTGTTTCTTTTCCCAGAGCCAGGTCCTCTTGCCATTACATGACTAACAGTTCTTGAATATAGAGCACTTTGTGATTTTTTGGTTGGGTTTTTTTTTTTTCAATTAATTTTTGAAGACCTGTTCTGGATCTTAAACATTGGGTGCAATTACTCTCATAGCAGTTGGTATACCTGAGCAGAAAGCATGCTTGTGAGTGTCTGCTCATGCCAAAACAGGTGAACTTCAAGCCAACACACCACCCTCCTTTGACATTGCCCTCTGAGCACATGCATGCTCATATCAAAGAGCTGAGCCAGCCTCTGAGGGGAGATGCCTTTGTACTAAGGGGAAATAGCACTTTTATATGTAAGCGTGGTCTTTCTTTAAAAGTAAAAGAAATATTGACTTGGATAAAATAATGCTTTCTGCAGGGTCTGCTCCTCTTCTGTCTGAAAGCAAAGCTAAAGGAAACCCCACAGCTTAGCTGAGCAGGTCACAAACATAGATGAGTACTGAGTCCTGTTCAGGAGCTGGGTTATCCACAAACGGTTAATGCCTCTCAGGCAGTCAAGATACGTCCAGCAAGACCTGGACTTCTGCACAGCTATGTAAGTGTGCTTGCAGGATTTTACATGTTGGTCTTTTCATCTGAATGCCCCCTACACATCACCATCTCTAGGAGTTCTTACATTCCCAATTTGCAGGAAATAGTATCTGCTTTACACTTATTTTGGTTACAGGACAGATTTTCCCTTTACCAAATAGCTTGCAATAGTTAGGCATTGGAATAGGCTGCCCAGAGAGATGGTGGAGTTGCTGTCCCTGGAGGTATTTAAAAGATATGTAGACACAGCACTTTAGGGTGTAGTTTAGGAAGCACGGTAGCGTTGGGTAAATGGTTGGACTTGATAATCCTAAAGGTCTTTTCCAACCTTAATGATTCTATCATCTGCTATCTAGCTACCGGTCAGCGTATTATAAATACATATGCATTTGTTTGTAGATATCAAAGAACTGAGTTCCCAACATCACAATATGGCATGTAATTACTCTGAGTGAAATATGAAAATACCTCTGTTATACAATGATTCAAGGACACCATTCTTCAGAGGTTAGGGAAGATTTATATGAAGTGAGATGTACCAGGGAAAATATTATACAAAGAGAAACTGGAAATTATCATAGTTTCATCCTGCCTGTCATTCTTTTTTATAATTCTCGTGATGAATACGTTACAATAAGGTTAGGGACAACAGTGAAATGGTCCAGCTCTCCTATGCAAGACAGCTGGAAGCCCTTATCTAAATGTTAAAGGGTGCAGCTCAGATGAGATTTAGATTTTTAAGTGTCCTTTCCTGCCTTACTGAGAAGGCATCAGACTAGGGGCAGGGGACCAACCATGACACCTGGCACTGAGGTTGCAACGCAAGACTTCACAACCCAAACAGAGATGTTGTTTCTCTGCTTCTGTATGTCTTCCAGTTTGACAAACTGGAATTTACTATAGTCAGTTCTTACCCACTTCTCCATGGTGATTTCTAAGCAGGGCTGTTTACTGGGGGGTACCAATCCTGCAGAAGAAAGGGAATTCACATTTGCTACTTGCATGCCAGCCAGGGCCTCCTTGTGGTAGGCAATGTATGAACTCCAGCAGATTCTTCCTCTCCCAAAGAGCTCATATTGCAGTTCTTAAACACTTGAATGCTACTCCTGCCATACCTTCTTGGGAACTGGTGTTATGTACTGTCTCTCTCAAGAGCCTCTGGGTCTCTGGAGCAGCTCAAAAAGTTCCATAACCTCTGACCCATGGAGGACTGCCATTTGCACCTTGCGTGGCTTCCCCGGTTCAGGGCTCCAAAGCAAGCAGCAGGGAAAGCAGAGGAATGCATCTGCTTGGAAAGAACAGGTGGGTGTAGAGGGAAAACATTTCTTGAAAGGGCAGGCTCACCTGAGGGACCATCCATCTAACCTTTATTCATTATTCTGTTGGCATTCTTTTCCTACTGCCAAAAAATATATCTATATTGGGCTTAGATTCATCTCTGACATAAATCTATTGACTGCCACAGAGTTACGCTGGGGATTCATTTGGCTCATCAGGTCTAACCTGATCTTGGCAGTAATTCAGAAGTGCAAACAGCAGTAACACAGTTCTTTTAAATAATACTAACAAGCCACAGCAAACATTATATGCTTGCTGCTTTGTGTGAGACTGATGAATCAAATCCAAATGGGAGCTTGAAAGGACTAACACAAATATGCATCTATGAAATTTGAAATTCTGGGCTTACTTTGTGCCCAGAAGTTGTACAGCTGGGAGACTAGTTATCCAGCTTCTGTAACCCCACAGCTTCTGATAGCTGATTGTGGTTTAAGCTCACTTTTGGCCAGGATTCACTGTACCAGCATTCATGCTATGATGTGAATTCCATTTATGGGATTGCACAGCCAAAATCAAGGTGAGAACTGCACTTTACCCCACTACAGAAAAAGGCCTCTGTAGGTCTCCTGTCTCAGCAGAGTTGTCAGTTGTGCAGCTCCACTTTTCTCTCCAGCTACCCTAACCACCTTCCTCCCTCCCTTTGCCTTGTAAATGTTGCAACGTTACCTCGTTTTTCTCATCTCTTACAAATAAGGCTTCCATCCACTCTGCTGAAACCATTCTCACTAAGGTCTGCAAAGAGTCTGTCTGAGTGTCAGGACTTCCTCCACCTGCAAGATTTCTGCCTCCTACCTCTGGAGCGTTAAGGGCTCTTTGCTCTTTGACATCTCACCATCTGCCTGCCTTTCTCCTACCATGTCCTCAATATCTCTCACTCTACATTACCATCTTTCTCTTCTTATTTAACAGAGGCACAGACTGAGCCTCTGCAATCCCCTTCTCGTTTTCTGTTTCCTCCACACCATTAAACTTCATCCAGATGCAAGCCTCCATGTGCCATCTCCATCTTTATGCCAGTGACTCAAACTCCTGTGTCTCTTTAGGACCCTTCTACATCCTGCCCAGTCTTTCTGGTGTCTTTGCTTGAACACCCTCTTGTCTTAACTTGGCAATGGCAAAGTCAAACTCCATTTCCCTGTGTGGTGAATGTTTCTCACTCATGACACCACCAACCACCTTCCCATCAATCAGGCTTGCAAGCGAAGAGAAAAAGAGGAGAACTATGTATTTAATTCCTCCCTCTCCTTTTCCCATGCGTTCAGGTCACCCAGAATACTATTCCTTGTTCTCTCTCTCGCATCATCAAGTTCAATGTTTTTCTTTTCTTACATTCACTTCAATCACTATAGCCTACTCTCCAGCCCCAGTCCTCCCTCACACACTGTATCAAACACTTTCCAATCTAAGACTTCATGTTTGGAGCTGATGAATATCTGTTGCTGTTATCATTTATATATAACCTGCAACACAAAACCCCTACCCTCAAATTAGCAATCTGTTGTAGTTCCTGTGTGACATGAGGTTAACTTCTTGCAACAATTTATTTCTGTAGTTAACAAATGTCCCCATCCATATTAGGAATTTACAAAGGCTAAATCGGTTAAATCACTGTTATGTGGGGTTTTCTATTTTATATTTTTAAGACTAATAGATCAGGTACTTTTCTTACACATGTAAATATCTGCAGTTCTAACCACCAAAATGACGGAAGGCTATGCTTTCTCCTGCTCAAAGTCCATACATAGTGGCAAAGAGACAGCACTTCACTAACAAACTGTGGCAAGTCCATGCTTTGCCCTTTGCATGGGCTAGTGTGTGCTCTCTGAAAGAGTGGACCATTGATACACTGCTATATACTACAATATTCTCTTCCTTCTTAGGAATTCCTTACTCTTCTATACTAATCCCTACAGCTGCCTGACATGTATTTCTACAGTCATTATAGCTTCCTACATTTAAGCATTAAATAACCCCACATTTCTAGCTACAATAACTCATTTTTCTTTCATTTTGGTTATAAAAAATGTAGCATTTTTTCTTCCCTCACATTCTATAAAATAAGATTTCTAGTACAGTATTGTACAAAAGCAACAATCTGCCATATTAGAGCTATTCTGCCATCTTTTATTGTGCCCGCAATGAAAAAAAGCATGTATTTTTAGCTTACTGTGCTACACAGAACAATCTGATAGCAGAAGCCTGTTATTGTCATTCAAAGGAACATTTGTTTAACCAGATGCAGTCATGAGAAATTACCTTAAATTTTACAATTAGTATTTTCTAGAGAAAAATGTCTGTTCCATGCAAAATCCAAAAATGTCAATGCATTAGGACCACATCACAAAGCAGCTGTATCTTATTAAACTTTCCTTGGAGACAGATAGGAACAGGACCACCAGCACTCTGGGGCATCAGAGCTATCCACAGTAAACCACATGTCCCTATCTCAGATACTAGGGCAATTAGGGCAGTGCAATAATCTAAGCAGAAGGGCCTACTACAGGATCTCAAGTCTGTAATGATTACACTCTGCTCTACAAATGGAATTACTGTCCTATGGCAGCTCCTTGCAGGGAAAGGCAAGAGCAAGTTGGCACACAGGACAGCAGGAGAGAAGGGACGGTTAGGTTCAAGAACTAGGGATCTGTGGTGGTTTGACCCTGGATGTCAGGTGCCCATCAAAGCCACTCTATCACTGCCCTCCTCAGCTGGACAGGGGGGAGGAAATATAACAAAAGGCTTATGCATCAAGATAAGGACAGGGAGTGATCCCTCACCGATTACTGTCACAGGCAAAACAGACTTGGGGAAACTAGTTTAATTTATTGCCAATCAAATCAGAGTAGGATAATGAGAAAGGGGGTGTCCTGGTTTCAGCTGGGATAGAGTTAAATTTCTTCGTAGTAGCTAGTATGGGCCTATGTTTTGGATTTTTGCTGGAAACAGCGGTGATAATGTGGAGATGTTTTGGCTGTTGCTAAGTAGCACGTACACTGGTCAAGGACTTTTTCAGCTCCCCATGCTCTGCCAGGCACACAAGAAGCTGGGAGGGGACACAGCCGGGACAGCTGACCCAAACTGACCAATGGGATATTCTATACCATATGATGTCATGCTCAGTATATAAAGCTGGGGGAGGAAGAAGGAAGGGGGGGGGGGGACATATTTGGAGCGATAGCGTTTGTCTTCCCAAGTAACTGTTACGCGTGTTGGAGCCCTGCTTTCCTGGAGATGGCTGAACACCTGCCTGCCCATGGGAAGCAGTGAATGAATTCCTTGTTTTGCTTTGCTTCTGTGCACAGCTTTTCCTTTATCTATTAAACTGTCTTTATCTCAAACCATGAGTTGCCTCACTTTTACTTGCCCAATCCTCTACCCTGTCCCACGAGGGGGGAGTAAGCGAGCGGCTGCGTGGTGCTTGGTTGCTGACTGGAGCTAAACCACGACAGGGGGACAGAGAATGGTGATTGTGGTCTGTTCATCCCATGTTTTCTCTGCTGCTCCTTCCTCCTCAGGGGGAGGACTCCTCACACACTTCCCCTGCTCCAGCCTGGGGTCCCTCCCATGGGAGGCAGTCCTCCACGAACTTTTCCAATGTGGGCCCTTCCCAAGGGCTGGAGTTCTTCACAAACTGCTCCAGCACGGGTCTTTTCCATGGGGTGCAGTCCTTCAGAAACAGACTGCTCCAGCATGGGTGCCCCACCTTGGGGCCACAAGTCCTGCCAGCAAACCTGCTCCAACGTGAGCTCCTCCCTCCACAGGTTCTGCCAGGAGCCTGCTTGAGCATGGACTTCCTATGGGGTCATGGCCTCCTTCAGGCACCCACGCTCTGGGCATGGGGTCCTCCATGGGCTGCAGATGGATATCTGCTCAACCACGGACCTCCATGGGCTGCAGGGGGACAGCCTGCCTCACCATGGCCTTTACCGTGGGCTGCAGGGCAATCTCTGCTCCGGCACATGGAGCACCTCCTCCTCCCTCTTCACTGACCCTGGTGTCTGCACAGTTGTTTGCTCACACATTCTCACTCCTCTCTCCTGCTGCAGTTGTGCAGGCTTTTTTTTCCCCCCTTCTTAAATATGTTATCACAGAGGCGCTGCCACCATTGCTTTGGCCAGCGGTGGGTCTGTCTTGGAGCCAGCTGGCATTGGCCCTACCAGACATAGGTGAAGCTTCTAGCAGCTTCTCACAGAAGCCACCCCTGCAGCCCCCCTGCTACCATAACTTTACCATGCAAACCCAATACAGGATCAAACTCCTTTGTGAGAAGTTCCTAAGGGTTGTGCACACTGCCTTAGTTCTCACCCAGAAAATACTCCTCATATAGAAAAGGAATTTCTGCACACAGTAAAAATAGCGGGTAGTTGTGTCTGGACTGAACAAAATCAGAATCATGGGTGGGCCCAGTGTGTAGGTGGAGCAAACTAGCCTAAACATATGATTTTGTGAAGGATCACTAAGCACAGAGCGAGCGCAAGGCTGCAGAGCTCCTCTGGCAGCTCCTACTGTGTTCCCCTGCAAGAAACTACAGGAAGCCCAGGACACTCTAGAAATCTTTGCATTCACCTTTGCAACTTGCTCTATACTCTTGTCAACTGTTGCAGAAGGACCCAAGTGTTCTGGGTCCAACATTCAGATCAGCCTATCCTTTCCAGGAAGAGCTTCAAAGCCAGCCTGTTCCTGCAGAGGTGGAACAAGTATCACTGCTTAAGCTTCCTAGTCTGTGCTCTTGGAGAGAACAAGACAAACATGAGCTACCATGAGAATTGTTTGGTCTTTTGGCTGAATGGTTGGAAACAGAAATGAGCTTTCCACAAAGCCCAGCAGGCCTCCCATACCTCACCTGAGAGATGGTACAACTGGCAGCAGAATGCTTCAAGCAAACGCATGTGCTAGTAGCTAATGTATCACATGGAACTAGCTCCTTTTTTTGCCTATCTGACAGAAAGCAAGACTAGACTTGGGGTGGGATGAGAGTGCGAAGGGGATGGGATGGAGTAAGGTGGTGTCATCAACTGCCCTTGCTGCTGTGTGTGATCAAAACGCACATAGAAGAAAGGTCAGTCAAAGGCTATTATACTACAGGGATGCAATTACAACTTGTGGGTTAGGAAGTCCCTAAATCACAGAATATCTTAATGAAAAAAGTATCAGAAGGTGCTGGTGCATTTGCTGATGTGTTGACTGGCTGTACAAAGCAGAATCTGATGCTGTAGGAAACTTAGGTCTCATCGTTGCTAGCTGAGTGGCAAGTGATGCAGGACAGGCAGAGTCTGCATCATGCATGTGATCCATGTGAAACATCACATTTCTAGGGCTGGGATTAAGGCAATACAAGTCTATTGGAAAAGTGCTTTTTATTTTCCAGTTACTGACGATTAACAGCTGAGCCAAACCCAAACTGCTCAGCAGGGAGGGACCATGAATAGTTCTCAAATGTCTGCCCCTAAACTATTTATAATCCTTCAATATTTTTTTAACATATGCAAGTAATTCTGCATATATTTTTCTACTTACTGTTTTGAACATACTGTCACTTCTCCTAATGTCCATACTGACCAACAGCAGCACTTCATCTAGTTACCTTTATCTTAGCATTTCATAAGTACTAGTGATACCCCAGTGCATGCCTGAGTAATTATGTATACTAGTGTTCTCTTCCTTCTGTTGAAGAACAGAAGGAGGAAGGCAGAGAAGCCAAAGCATGATATTTTGAAAACACATAGGCACCTAATTCCCACTGAACTCAAGGAATCCCAGGCTAAATCATGCCTGAGGCGATAGTGAAAGAGATGTCAGGTTAGTCAATCAAACTCTGGTTTTCCTAGTTTAGCCTCACTGCCCTCCAAGCTTTTGACTATAATGAAAGTGAAACATGCAGATTAGGATTATGAGTAGTATGTACTGGAAAATGAAGACACTACAGGGTATTAAAGAATGATTTTCTGCAGTCTCTTTTGTGTTAAGAAATAATATTTCTTCTGTTTAAGCAGTGCTAACGATATGTGCTGGGCTTTTTGTGACTTGAGGAGAGCAAAACTGGTCCAATACGATACTGTTAAGTGCTTATACTGTGCAACTATATGAGGATTTACAGGCTGAAGAAGACCAGCTGCCAGGCAATTAATCTCTTTTTAGTATAGGTTTTAAGACCATATTGGAGTCAACAGAAGGGAACATATATCTGTGCCATAGCAGATTCAGTGCAAAGTCTTACCAAAGCTCTCCTAAGTTTAAACTTGGCTTACTTTAACCATGGCATTGCACTGAGGTACTAATAGGTGTTTTCATCTGCCATCTCTTGATGTGAGATGGTGTATCTCCAGCTAGGGCATGGGACACTCCTACTTCAGCCGTAACTGCTTCAGCTGCCCCAATCAAGTTTCTGATGGAGTTGTCAACACCCCGGAAGTCAGAAGAGTGAGAAGGGAAGCCTTCCTGTGTTACTTATCACAACTGGAGATTACTGGCAGGTGTCATCCTGGTTGGCTGGGGTGAAGCAAGGAGAGGCAGTAGCCAGTTCCCAAGATTCATCTGACCTCATCTGTCAGCTCCATTAATAAATATAGCAGCTCTCAATGTTACTGATATGGAGCTGCAAGGACCTCTCATACTTTCTATACCATAATGCATAACAGAAAGAACATTGTGAACATCCAGCACGTCCTTCAAGGAAGGGATCTAAATATCACCATGAGCAGTGTAGTGACAACATGTGCTCAGGGTATTCCACAGTCAGCAAAGCTAACAAGACTTTAGAGGAGGGATGTTATGGGAGAGGTTATAATGACATTACAGAAATCAGTGATGTGCTGTGGTGGGTTGACCTTAGTTGGCTGCCAGACAACCACCCAGCTGCCCTCTCACTCCTCTCCACAGGACAGAAGGAAAAATAAGATGAAAAATTTTGTAGGTTGAGATAAAGACGGCGAGATCACTGGCCAATTATAGTCAAAGGCAAAACAGAGTGGACTTGGGGAAAATCTATTTATTACCAATTAAAATAGGTTTGGATGGTGAGAAACAGACAAATTAAAACACCACCTCCTCCCCTTATCTTCCCCTCACCCGCAGGTTCAATTTTACTCGTTTACTCCTGATTCTTCTGCCTCCACCCCACTCTGAGCAGTGCAGGACAGATGAGGAATGGGAGTAAGGAGTCAGTTCAGAGCAGTTCCTCTCTGCCACTCCTTCCTGCTGATGCTTCTCCCGTGGTCTGGTGTTGATTGTTCCATGGGCTGCAGTCCTTTGGGACAAATCCACTCTAGCATGGGCTCTCAACAAGTTGCAGTTTGTGTCAGGAGTACCTGTTCCAGCATGGGCTCTCCATGCATGTTTCTTTCAGCTGTTCCTACAGATGTGTGCCCCCTTTCCTGCAGCGCTCTGCTGCCAAAATCTTACCACCAACGCCCACTTTGGAAAAGAGCAGGCAAAGAGCTGTGGGGAAGGGCAATTGTAGTAATTACAGAAATGAAAGGTATGAGGTCTAAGCTTCGAAAATACACAAGTTACAAGAGACATGGTGGCTGTATATGGGTTAGGAAACAGCATGAAGGTCAGATCTACTGACGAGTTCTTGTAAGGACAAGACGAGACCCAGAAAGATGTGTGGGCAATGCGTGATGTATTCTGAAACTATTAAAGTGAATGCCTTATTTTGCAAACCAGTTAATGGTTTCATCTGACCTAACTTCAAATATCTGCAAGAGAGGTGTCTTGATCCAAGCCAGTTACCCTTTGCAGTCACAAAAAAAAAAAGACGGAGGCCCCCAGAGGGTGTGATTCACAACCTATTTTGGAGAAGAGATGAGTCATACACTGGTAGCGTCTAATTGCTCCCCAAAGATTATAACGACAACCAACTCACATGCACAGGTAGATGAATCCCACCTAATACGTCCAATAAAAGAACATTCACCATTCAGTTATTTTGACTAAATAAAACGAATAAAAATTATCCTCTGCTTTGGTGTATCAGCTAGCTAATAAACTCCTTTAGGAGGAGCTTTTGCTGCAGGCAGGTTATTGCATTCAATTCTGTTTGTTACAGATCTTCCTCTGAAACACCTAGTACTGGATATGCTATGAGGTACAACAGAGCAAGGACTTTGTTCTGCAGGACTCCTATGCCCTCAGTGTAGAATACAGCCATGTATTATGGATACAGAGGGAAGGTGGGACCTAAACTATGGTCGATAGTATCCCTGTAATACTAATGCACACATTTTAAAATGTTATTTTTGCCATTCTTCCCTGTTGAGAAAGAGAAGTAAAGATAAGTTCTTTGTTCTGATCATTACAGTTTATCAAAATTACCTTGGTTGTTGCCTGAAGGCTTTGCAATACTGATGAAATGCTCCTGCAACAGCAGGAAGGCATCTACATTTGATGTTTCTATCTCCCTTCATATTGCCTTTCTTCTTGAGGGTATCCTTTTCCAACATGACAGTGTTTGCACGGATCAGATGAGCCCTGTTGCTAAGAAACAAGTCCCAACTGTACCTTTAAAACTCTGCCTTTCAACATACAACTCAAGGAAATAATTTTCTTTTCATTACACTGTATCGTGTGTTTTTATTAAGATTTCTTTTAACTCTGATCTGACTCTTGGGGTTACATTTCTATCGCAACCTTCTGGAATAGGACCCATTCTTTCTCCATTGTCTGCACAGTGCCATGGTCACCTGCACAGCTGTATAAATAAAATATTTTAAAATAGTACATTTTGAGGTTACAGTAAGGTCTCATTTTGCACACAACTGGTGTAAACAAGAAGTTTACCACTGTAAACAGTGGAGCCTACTTACTGCAAATATCAGTTAATACTAAACTACAAAGCACAGTAGAAATCAGTGTTCTCTCAAATGGCAACTCTAGGGTGCACCTGTTCTTGCTTGGCTTTGGTTTTGGGTTTTTTTGCCGTGTACTAACTAAAACATGCTGAAGTCCCCCTTGTGTGTACAGGATACTGTGTAGCTTTCACAGGCATAAAGCAGATCATAGGCTCACGTGAGGGAGTAACCAGCACATCCAAACTACAAACTGCCTTGTCCATCCCACCTATTTATTGTTTCCACTAACACATGGCACAGACACCACCTTGCTTTCTGATGAACACAAAGTCCAAGAGTGATGGAGGTAGTTCATTAAAAACAGTCTCCTTGGAAGAGATTAATGGAAACTAAAGTACGGCACTGAATTGCAAGAAGTCCATGTAGATTCTTTTGCTAGTTCGGCCACCAACATCCTGGACAATCTTTAGCAGGTTATTTCCTCTGACTTCTCCATTCAGACTACAAACAATCTAAGTGTGTGACGTAACTCTTCCTTCCTATTTCTGTATCATAACAGGACTTGAGTGTAGTCTGCACTTCACAGTGCTACTGAAATAATAATGCGGTAAAACCCCGCTCGACTACCTACTCAGCATTTCTCATAGCAGTAAATAGTGGACTTGTCAGGAAGGACTTAAATCACAGTCACTAGAATAAGGTCTCATGTCATTTAGATATTGTTCCTTTTACAAAATATACTAAAGAACATTTACTAGTATATGATGAAGTGTCATAAATATTTAAAACAAAACCACATTTGTAAGGGAGAAAGCAGACTAAGTTTTGTGATGCAACATCCTCAGATTTTTAGCTTTGGTTGCTGGCTAATTTGGGAAATACAATTCTCAATTGGTGTCCTACTTAGTACTGCAACTTAGGAAGTGTCTTCTCTGGTATTAAGAGCAATGTAAGAGCTCAATTCTGCAACTCCTCTTTACAGTGAGTAATACTCACAGGAGCAACCTCAAGGGGCCAGCTCAATGTTACAAGAAGCAAAAATGGTGAGCAGAGGTGAGGCAAACTGGTTCTAGAGGCTCAACGTCACATTGTTCTGCATGTTGTGGATTCTTAGTTCTGAAAAGTGGGTTTAGCTTGAAATAGCAACATTTTGTACCTGTTTTGCACAGGTTCAAATGACACTGTTGCTCCAGACAATGTGACCTGGAGTCCACAGAGCAACTAGAAAGGGTACATCCTCTCTGTCCAGTTCTGACTTGGCACACAGAGTAAATGAGCACCGAAAGAACATCTAGTGGATTGAAAGCACTGATGTGAGAGTAGAACATAGACGCTCATGGGCCAGATATTCTATTGCACAATGTATACCATATTTTAGCTAATACACAGAAGAAAATTCTTTTATTCCTTGCATCAATAATACTAAGGGTGAACTGTTACCATTTATTCGGCTTCAGTAAAAGGATTCACTGTGTAATTGCTGAGCAAGAGTGGTTCCTGAGAACTAATGCTCAATCTAAATTCCATTCCTGGCTCCACGACAGGCTTCTTCTAAGTATCAGCTGCACACAGCACAAGGAAGACAGATCCTACTTTTAACTGTGTTGCCTTGAATCTACCATCCAAAGTGGGAACACTGAGGCTTAACTCTGATGGAAACGAGGATTTGCACGTTGGCACCCTTGTGCGTAAGGAGTTATTTGGATCAAGACAGGCTGGTGACACAGAATGGCTGAAGGCTGCACACAGAGTCCTCCCCATCCTTCCATCCACACTCATGGCTCGGTTCAAGCTCTGCCTTGCACTTTTGCAGCCATCTACACCTCTGGAGCATGGGTGTAAAAGAACACTAGCCTTCTGTGGCAGTATACAATGTACGGGGCTAGGCTTCAAGGCACAAAAACCAGGTCACCATGTACAGCTGACCAATGTAAACGAGATGTAAGTTAGACCACCTCAGGGAGTCAGCGTCAAAGGAGTGCCAGGAGAATCCATTTCAATGTTGTTTTTGTGGGATGTGTGGGAGTAGCAGAGGACTGAGTGAAATAAGCACTCAGGTGCAAGTCAATGTATAAAATTACCTTCTGGCTTTAAAAGAGAAACCAAGAGAGCATTTTTGTACTCACAGTTGCCAATGATTGTAGTTCCTGTGCTCTGTTCTCTCTTTTGCATGATATAAGGAACCATCCCACCAGCTCTCTGTAGCCACAATGAAATTTCAGTAGGAGGAAAAAAAAATCTCGTGATGCTGAGTCTAAAATACTGTTTTTTTAAAAAATAGTATTCGTTTTCTAAAACCCCTGCTAAGCCTTCTCTGGTATTAATCAGTTTGTCAGATGCAGTGGTAAAGAACAGAGGCATGCAGCAAAAAACATTACCAACCTTGCAATACAGACAGGAAGATTTGGCAATGCTTTCACTATTAAATAGATCAAGAGATATAATTTAATATCCCAATGCAGAGAATTGGCACTAAATAAATTGTCTAACTACACTCAAAACCAATGCACCTACTCCTTCAATGGATTACTCAATAACCAGTCTGCTGCAAAAGTTTGGAAACAGGTCTAATTTGTTGCAATCATTTTACAACAGAAGGAAGATATGGGGAACCATGCCAACCCCACAGCTAGAAAGGGATTTTCTTCTGGCTACAGCTCACAAATGTCCTAATTTGTGAGCAGTCCTTTCTCACAGTCCTAAATCCATTGTGAACCCTTCCCACTAGGACAGAAACTCCAGAGTGGGTTGCAGAGCAATGTGAGTTGTACGTCCTTACAGCTGTTTCGTGTAGGTAGACCCAAGGAGATCCCGCTATACTTTTAGCTAGAATTTAGTCTTCAGATCCTTGGAACCAATTTTCAGTGGAAAGGCAACTTTCCTGACTCCAAAACAGTGTTTGCAAGAAGACACCAAAAAAAAAATCATTTACAGATAATACAAATAGATAAAGCTTGATCCAAGAGCTTAATTTATCTTACAATAAAGAACTTATTCCTGACTACTGTCAAAGAGGTCCTGACTATATGGGCCACTCCACATAGCGATTTCAGTGGCATCAAGTTGCTACCTCCTTTCCCCAACACAGCATAGCAAATACAAAGTTGGATATTCACACACAAAAAAATCATGTTTATGGAAATCAAATTGTCATGGCAACAGAAGAGGTCTTGCAAGTATTTTAAAAATAGCAAATTAACAAAACCCATTTATGAAATCTAAGATCCATTCTTTTATGAATGCACTTAAAAACCAGATACAACAAATGGTTTTCTACCTACATGAGGAAGAAATAATTTAAACCCAAGATGTCACATCACCATATTGTCATATGTAATAGATCTATGCATACAAATAAATACATATTTTAAACATAAAACATTAAAATTGTTTCAGCTGGACAGTGTTATACTAATGTGATCATTGGGCTTTTATTTCAGGTAAAATATTTTCATATAAATATTATTCATACTTTGTAAAATGACTCAACTTTTTAACATAGTAAACTTGTAACAATGGCTCATTATAATTTAGTCTATTAATCTCCATTAAAACCTCAGTTCTTCAAGGGCTTATAACAGCTAAAAATGTACAAACACCTTTTTAAAACAACATCCTTATTTGGTTTCACCTGAAATTTTTTCCAACACATTCTCAAGATTAATTTGGTCATCTAGCCTTTGCGTTCTTTCCAAACTTGCTTGTGTTATAACTGAAACAAAATTATTATCCACAAACTCAGAGCGTTTGTCAGTTTTGTGTGGGTATTCATCAATGTCTGTGGCAAGCTTAGAGCTCAGCCTAGATAAATGACAAGCTGGTGAGATGCCGGATAATTATCTGTGATATGTTTAAATTCATATTCCCAAAGATGGCAACCTTAGTCCCCTGCACAGTTCCTTGTGCAAGGATTATTACTGAAGTTAGAAATGCAGTACAGGTCAAATCCCTGTACTGAATGCGATTATGTTCCCAAGAGTTCCTCTGGTAGTCTTATTCACTCTTTCCTCTAGCAAGATTTGACCATGATCCACTTTGGGCATATGCTTTGGGTATGCTTATACTGGAACTTTTAATTTAAGTTAGGGTATTACCAATCAGCTTTCATCAATCATCTCATTTATATGTACTAGTTCAGATACTTCATGATGATACACTCAAAGACATGAGTGTCCGTGGTTTTGTCTAGTCTGGCAGAGTTGTGAATTACTTAGCAATATCTATTTTTTAAATTTGAAAGCTCAGTATAATATTGCCATCCTTCAGTACTGACAAATCATTAATCAGGTTCTCCAAAACTGAGATTTTTTAAAAAATGTAATTCATTCTTTCTACCCGCATCCCCCCTCTTTTTTTTTTTTTAGGCAGGCTCCCATCTTCAAAGCCTGTTCCAAAGCCATGAGATTTAAATTTTTTTTCTTTTTTTGAAAGCAGAGATTCTCATCTAATCAAGAGCCTCAGGGGAGAGGGTTCTAAGGAAACACCAAATATTGTGGGAGTCAGGATTGCATTGCTAGGCCTTTTGAGGGGCTGTCAAGTAGTTAGAAATTGTTTGGCCTATAACTCCCTGGAATGGAAAAACTGAGCTCTGAAGGACTACGTTGCTGGAGGAAGGAGGGTGAGAGCAGCTTCTAAGTGGTAAGATGGAGAGAAAACAATCTATGGAAATGGGTATTTTAAATTAAATATTCAAGTTCCATCTACTTATTTTTTCCTTGACTCTACACACAGTGAAACCTAGGAAACTTGTAACATCAGAAGTCAACAAGTGAAATATAACTAGGTAGAACAGCATATGAGTTTTCTCAAGCTCTTACAATATTTTCATTTTGGGGCTCCTAGTTAATATAAACGCTCAAAAACCCTGGGAAGAGTGGGAAGGGGAAAAGGGATTAACTCCTTCACTTAATGAAAAAGCTGCCAATCTTCTGCAGAACCAGAAAAACCCAGCTTTCACATTCCTGGAATCTCTAAAGTAGGCTCAGTCAACACAAACTTTTCTTCCTCATGTGAGGCTGGGCCCATGCTGATGTCATGTCCTGGGTCTGACGTGTATTCAGAGATGTCTAAGGTTGCTGCATGATGCTGGCTCCACTCTTTCCTAAGGAATACTGCTGCCACACCAGTTTGCTTACATATGCATCACACCACAGCTGCTCCAGTTCACAGACCAGCATCTGAAAGGCAATTGAGCTCTAACTACAGTTTCAAACACAATGTCGGACTGTGAATCGGAGTAGCTGCAGCAGAGGTGGGCATTCCCTTCTGTTTCCCCTGCTGCTGGAGCAGTAACTTCCAGCAGAAGTTGTGTAAGGCACAGACAATGTTTTTAACTGCCAGTAAGGTTTGCCAGATGTCAGAACCTTTATACTAGCAAAATCCCAACTACTGGACATAGGTACAACACTTTAAACTGGTTTGCCTTCTTCCAGACACGGGCTGGAAGGCACGTCCTCTAAGGAGTGGGTGAGGACTCTGGGTTTGACTAGTTTGGAGAAAAGGCAGCTGAGAGGTGACCTCATTGCTTTCTACAGCTGCCTGAGGAGTTAAGTGGAGAGGGAGGTGCTGATCTCTTCTCCCTGGTATCCAGTGAAAGGATGCATGGGAATGGTTCAGACTTCACCAGGGGACATTCAGACTGGACATCAGGAAACATTTCTCTAGGGAGAGGGTGGTCAAACACTGGAACAGGCTTTCCAGAGAGGCAGTCAATGCCGCAAGCCTGTTAGTGTTTAAGAGGCATTTGGACAATGGCCTTAATAACATGCTTTAACTTTTTGCCTATAACTCCCTTGGAATGGGAAAACTGAGCTTTATAATAACTGAGCCTTTATAATAAGCCCTGAAGTGGTCAGGCAGTTGGACTAGATGATTGCTGTAGGTCCCTTCCAACTGAAATATTCTATTCTGTTCTATCTTTATTGATCAGTGCTACAACCGAGTCCATATACATCCACTGTAGTGCTACAACTGTGTAACTTTAAAGTTGTAAAGCTCTTAAATGAAGACAGGTCCGAAGACAGAGGAAAGAATGTTATATGTCAGATTGACTTTATATCTCACAGAAGGTAAGAAGAAAGCTCTTCTCCTTTTCTCCTTTCAAGATTACTTCTGAATGAAAGTTTTCATAAATCCCTTGCAAACTCCAGGCCCTTTTACAAATGTAGGGACTACTTTAGAATCCCTTTATCATCCAATCACTTGTTTCTCCACAAAATTCAGAACTGTATACAGATTCTAAAATTCACCTTTCTGCTTCATGCCAGCTGCTGCCACCTACGGGTGTGTTTGTGTACAGGGTACTGCATGCGATTTGAGGGGTAAGAAAGAGCCTGAGGAACCTGGTTTCTGCTTCCCGCTCCTCCCTTGACTATCCTGAACAGCTCTACAAACTCTCAATGCTCTTTTCATGGTGGAACAGAGATAAAATGGCAGTGAACTGCTGCAGGCAATGGTGCTTCGTTCAGTTCGTAAATCCAACACCCACTGATTCAGAGCAGGAGAACAATTCGCCTCCATCCTGCAATCCAGACTAGCCAAAATTCACCCATCAAAAGCGCTCTCCTCATCCAAGTTACCTCTGTCAACAAATCCTTTCACTCCTTTCCTCTCTTGCTGCAAGAAGTTCCAGTTCTTTGGCCTTCTCACCAAATCTCTGTGAATGTACTTTTCTCCTTCTGGGCTTGATTCTCTTTTTTACCACGTCACACCCTTCGTCTGGAACAGCTCTCCAGACTCCTTAAAATTCAGTTGGTTTACTTGGCCATTTAACAGCTCTTCTCTGCTGTCTGCTCCCACCTTCACTCTTAATCTTCAAGTACATCTGTCCAAATTGCATTAAATGACAAACGAGACTGCAAGATGCTGAGCAAACCCTGTCTCCTTACGCGTTCCTTAAGTAATGAATACCTCCACAGAACTGCTTCAATGACAGCAGTGAACAAAAACGTCACTGGCCATTTCTTTTGTCTTCTATTTTGATGGAAACAGAAGGCATGAGGGAGGGGAAAGAAACTTGTTTGCATTGAAGTTGGTCTGGCACTGACAGTAATTTAAAAGCAACAGCACTAGGTTAGCGCACAGCTTGACAGTGAAATGAACCAAAATGTCGTTATAAACACAAGTAAGAGCTCAACAGCTGACTTTTTACCAACTACACAAGCAAAGAGCAAAAACCAACCAAAGGACATAAAAAGTATTAAATATTTGGACTGTGAAAGAGGCTGTAGTCAAGAACAAGGCATTGCTGTGCTTTTGCTGTCTATGTCCATAAATGCATTTGTAAAGCAAGGGCCACGGGGGGATGATGAGTAAGGAGGCACGTACACATGTGACCATTATGGCTAAGCGGATAAACTCAAGAAAGAGAGCTAGTTTAAAACACAGGAAAGGGGGGAAGAAGAGGAATATATTAAGTATTCAGGCAAGTATGGGCTAATGAAATACAGCCACAAAGCAGCTTTCTTCCCAAAATACATCAGGGCATGCCACTGGATGCTGGATTAAAACCGAGGGGCCGCGCCAGATCTCTCAGCAGAGATAAAACCCTGTTGTTTTTTTACTGATCAGATACATTGGCTGGAATTGTCTCAACCAAGGAGCTACTGGCTTGAAATAATTTGGTATTTATTCCAATCACAAATTATCTGCAAATCAGTTTTGAGTTTTCCAAGCTTGTTTGTCATTCTAGGTGGTCCAGACACTTCATGGCACAAAAATATTCCAGACAACCCTGTGCTGGCAAGATCGTTGAGTGACTGTTCTATATGATCAGCCAAGTAAGTTATATAAGACACTTCTATTTCTCACTTAAATCTCTGGGATTGGTCTTGTTTTGTTTTAAAAAGGAGGAAATCAATGGCCTTCATTCTGACAAGAACAGGACCTGCCCAAGTAGAAACCTGCAGATTCAGTTGTTCTTGTGCCCAACTTTACCTCACCATGAGGAGTATCTACAGCACAGCTGACACCACTGCTACCAGCAATGGAGCAGTAATCTGGACACACACATTTTCATCACATGTCTCCTTTCCCACCCTGCACAAACAGATGAAGAAATTACCATAAAGAACTTCTTGGTCTTTTCAGTGGAAAATACAAAACCTAACAGAGTGACGTGTACTGACAATAGGTTTGCTTTGTTTAATTATGCTCTCAGGAACAAACAGCTTGTTTCCGCAGACTACCAGTGGTCTATACATCATGGGCTGAAAGGTAACGATAGCTGAAGAATTCCAGCAGTAAAGTTCACACACACAAATTTGTACAAACACTTTGGAAAAGCTTTGTTTTCCACAAATTAGCTTGTGTCTCACCCAGATTCATTGATTTGCACGTCCACTGGAAAGACATTATTAAAAAGGATCATAAATGCCAAAGAAAGTTTGATATTTTAATGCATAGATGTTTGAAAGCCCCAATCTCTTTTCTGCAATATTTGTCCTAATGTAGATAAGAAAATGTGGTTTTTCCTTGAAATTCTTTGTTTTAACAATGAAGGCGATGGATGTTTGCTTGAGGCATCTATTTACCATTTCAACAACAAAAATAAAATGGGTATTGATAATTTTATGCAGATCTCATCCCTGCAACTTTCCTGAGTCTTGTGTTCTGTACTTCTAGTCAGCTCTTTGGAGAGCTCATTCTGCTGAAGAGAGCTGTGGCTTCTAATGAGAGCCTTCTGCAGATGCTTGGCTTCTATAAACTGAGCATTAAAGCTGTATTTGCTTAGCTGAAGGTCTAGCCCTTGAGCTCTGTCAAGACTGAAGGAGAATGCACAAATGGCAGAAGACTCGTGATACGAAGCTGACACACCCAGGAACAGGAGAGCTGTACTCCACAGAAGAAAGTTCAGCGGGCTGGGAATCGTCCCTTCTTTCCCTAGCTGTCAGTGAGAGGCTATCACTTGTTATCTCCTCCACTGGCTATGTCATGGCTTCTGGGTAGCTGCTCTCCTATCTTCCACTAATATAATTTTATGCTACATATTTTAATTACTCCCTGCATAAAAATATAATTCAGGCTGTGATCCAAAAGTCCACCCCCTTCCTGACAGGAGGGATTAATCTTGGAGAATACCTCATACTTTCAGATAATTCCACTCACTTACCACATTTCCCTCAAGTTCTCCCCCTTTGTTTCCCCCCTCCCACACACGTGATGTCGAGAGAAGGAAAAACAGGTAGGAAGGAGGGCAAGATTCCCGTGTATCAGCTCAGGGAATGACAGGGAGCCAGATTTTCTCCCACGCTGACTGGCACACGGCAGCTCCAAGAGAACACAGTCTGCCAGCTAAAGGGCACGGCCAGCCCTTCTCTCAGTTGCCATCTGCAGCACGTACCAGCTGGAGGTGCACACTGCTCAATCCTGCGGGAACCGAAAAAGAGTGGATACACCACCATATATCTCTGCTGGTGTCATCGCCTTCCATTCTCCAGAGTTTGTCAGGGCATGATTCGGCCCTGAGGCCTCAGAGCCTGCTCTAGAAACCCTGAGCCAAAGTAGAGGTTACAGTGTCTGCGGCGCAGAGGTCCTGTGACAAAGCTGGAACACTGGTAGCCAATGGCACAATGGCTTTTGCTACAGTGTTCACTAAGAACACCATCTCCTTCTTCTCCCTTTCATACTATCTGCTACTCTTACAAACCTGAGCTAGGGACACCTGCAGTACAGCTCAGCCCTGCAGCACTATCTGATGCAGATGAGGAAGACCACATCAGACCATGGAAAATTCTGATCCAGGACGTCTCCAAGTGGTTGCATCTATCACAGTGAATGGAAGCAGCGTGTCATTTCAAGGCTGTTCTGCAAAACAGATTGCAAGTACATGGGCTAATCAAGCTTTTTTAGATTGTATTTGGTCTGAATTTCAAGTTTTGGCAAAGCAAAATTAACATATCTCCTGGGTATGAAAATGTTCCTGTAAGTCTTTTGTAACGTATATGGAAAGAGTCATTAAAACCAGTGTACAATGCATTTTAAAACCTGCAGTTCTGAGTTACTACATAAAACCCCAAAAATTAACCAACTAACAAAAAACCCAACCTTTTTAAATTTAAAATTAAATGTAATTAAAATTTTAATAATTTTAAATTAAAGATTTTTTTGGCTATAAACAAAGAGGAAGTGTTACTTCTCCTGTCCAAATAGAGTACTACTGTAAAACATAAATAGCATAAAGGAAAAATAAACTAGATGTTTAAAATTCTCAGATTTTACCCTCATAGATGACTTCCATAATACAGCAAAGATGATTTAACCAAAAAAAAGTAGAGGCTTTCAGATGCTGAGAGACTGCCTGAGTATTTGGTAGCCTGCATCAGAGCACAAGTTCTATTTTGATGCCACTGGTTTGACGTACTGGACACCAATGAACACCAGTCTCCAAGCAGTGGAGCACTTAGTTTATTTGGTGTTGCAAGAGAATTCTTGTCTATTCCGGTGACTTCTGACCCTTTATTGCAATTGCACTGCAGATTCTACGTACGAATGAGAACTACATGCAAAACAGATAAGGAATGAATTTAGGGACTGAAAAATAGAGAACTTCCGTTACCACATAAATACAGTCAGACTCTCAACCTAAGCAGGGAAAATATACAGCAAGCCTGTGAAACATCATTTTAACATGTTATATATCTGGACTACAGGATTTGATGGGAATTTTGCCATTTACTTCATTCAAACAGGCTCACATCCCGTATGTGAATACTTCACACCACTGCAAATATTATTTATTGTACAAGTGTTATTCAGAGTTCATTGAGAAGAATGAAGCACAGCAACAACACAAGATCTCTTTTCACCCTGACTACTCCTGCCAGTAGATTTGTGATCCTCCTGTTTCCCCTTGTGTGTGGGCTACATGATACATGACAGGATGTGGCCGAGATTGTAAATAGCTATATTCTAGTTGGGTATATTATCTCAGCATGAACTTTCTACTAAAATGCATAGGATATTAGCAGCTTCATTAACAGAATGGTTCAGTTACGTACAGACTAGGTGCTATGCTTTGCACGCAGAGTTTGGGACGCATCTCCGAAAAAATGCTTTTCGCCAGTCTCCGAGAACGACACCTGGAAGGATTTATTTTAATTGGTAGTTTGTTTGTTTTGCTACTTTTGCAACAGAAGATCAGGAGGAACAGGGGTATAAACAAACAGAAAGTACCGGTGAAATCAGAACATCAAATGGAAAGCAAGTTTAAAAAAAAATCTCCACCTGTTAAAAAACAAAAATAGAATTAAAACCATTTTGGGCTGGTCCAGCCATTTGGTGATAACACAACCAACATGGCTGCGAAGTCCAGATTCAACTCTCAAGCTTTCAAGCCAGCACGGACTGGGAGCCCTATACAACTACCTTTAGAAAGGAAGTGCTATCTGCTGTCATTCCTTATGGACCCCTTCCATGTGAGGGAAGGCACGATGCCGGCCACCCCAGCAGTCCCGCAGCAGCAAGCAGCCAGAGAAGAGCTCCGGGCAGATAACACCTCAAGACAGTTCGGGCGTGAGGACCATTTACAGGCATCTACCCTCCTAGGATGATTCAAGAACACTGAGGGTTTCCCAGTGTGCTGTGAAAAACAGCACATTATGAAGCATAGGATAGTTCAAATGAGGAAAAGTTTTTTTCTTGTATGCCTACAGTGAAGATGTAGTGTCTTCAACACCAATGGAAAACTACATTCACTTTGAAAGCTCTGGCTTTGAACACCTCTCCCTGAAGACAGTGGGAAATTAAGTGCTAAATAACAATAACCTAAAACCCCCTGAAAGCATTCAACCAGAGAGTTAGTTTGATTCATCGCTCTAGGCTCTTCAGGTGGCTGCACACAAGGGCTGTGAAAACGATGCACCTGAACATGCAGCATTACACCTAGAAGCACAGATACCGATGCCATTCTTTCCACAGGAAAATTCTGAGGGCTTTCAAAAGATCTTTCATAGGTTCAAAGCAAACACACTGGAATAGCAATGGCTTGTACATGTTGTACACAGTGTAGCACTCAGACTTAGGTAGTACTTTAATTGGATGAACTTTAAGAATTTCAGATTCATTAAGGAATTAAGCCACCTGAAACACATAACACAGTTAAGGGTAGGACAGTAGCTCTTTAAAAGCAGGGCAAGCTAGGAGAAAACTCCCATACTACAAGGAAAGCTTTTATGATGGCCATAGTAGCAGAAATAGTGGCCAGGAATGGATTATGAGAGATTTAAGGTATAGACCAATGATTTTTTTTTTTTTTTTTTTTTTTACATGTGATTGTTTTGCTCACAACTAGAATACTTGTATTTAGCCTTGGGGTCCAGGGGCTTTTGTAATGTTAAAACTCTAGACTTGAGTTACAGTACAGCAAGTATTTCCTAATTAAAACGGAGGAGAGGGAAATACAGAAGGGATTACAGCCATAGCTTAGGGATGCGTTACCGGAGTCACTCACTAGGGACTTCGTATCCAGAAGCAGCGAATCCCCATAGTTTCTCTAGACATTAGCTCCTTAAAGTAGTGGTACCGGACCAGCGTTTTTCGGGGGACTCCTTAGGAACCTCGGCAAGGGGGGGCTCTGAAAACTCGCCTTTGCTGGTGAGCGATGCGGTCACTCTAAGTCTTGGTCTCCGGACTAAAATTAGACTTCGCAAGAGCCCTAACAGCCGAAGCCCTTCCCCTAACCCACGGCGCTCCCGGTGTCGGGCTGTGCCCAGCCCGAAGAGAAGGGTCGGGAAGCGCGAGGATGTGGTCTGTGGCCCCCGAGGCCGCAGGCCGGCCTCTGCCTCGCTGAGTCACACAGCCGAGCCCCGGCGGGCGGTCCCCCCTCCCCGGGCACCGGTCCCTGCCTGCTGTCCGAGGAAAGCGTGTCATCCCCGAAGCAGCACGACGGCTGCGGCGGAGCCCGCGCCTCCTCGACGGTGCGCGGCCGCTGCCCTGAGGGACGGGCGGCCGCTGGCCCAACGGCTCCCCGCCGGCCGCTCCCCCGGGACACCGCGGGCGGCCGCCGCTCCCCGCTCCCGCCGCCAAACTTTCCGCCGGGGCGGAGAGCCTCCCTCCCCGCCTCTCCTCCTGTGGGACCGTCGGGAAAAACTGTCGCCGCCGCGGCGGGGTCCGGCTCCCCGGCCAGCCCCGCGGAGAAGCGCGCCCGCCCGGCTGAAGTCGCGGCAGGTGGGGAGAGCGCGCCCCGCCACCGCCACACCCCTGTCCCGCCGCGCCCGGGGCCGCGGAGCTCCTTACCCAGCCCCGGCACGAAGGTGTTGAGGAAGAGGCAGATGACAGCCACGGGGAACGGCATGTAGGGGATGGCGGCGCGCAGGGGGCCCTTCTTCTCCCGGACCTGCACCACCACCCCGCTGGAGGGGGCAGCGCCCCGGCTGGGCTCTCCGGCCGCGGCGCTCTCGCCCTCTTTGGGGAAGGGATCCATGGCCGGCGCGGCGCGGCCGAGGGTAGCTGTGCCCCAGCGGGCTCCCAGCTGCCGGCGCCGCGCGCGCTCCCGTCGCCGCGCGCGCTCCCGGGTGCTTCCCCCTCCCCGCGGACCCCTCCCTTCCCCCCGCCCCTCGCCGGTTCCCGCCCCGCCGGCCGGGCTTCGGTCTGTGTCCGCCGCCGCGCTCCCGCTCCTCGGGGGGCCGGCCCTCCTCCCCGGCTTACCCCGTTCTCGCTCACCGGTTAGAGATGCCCCCGCGCGCCTGAGGCGGCTCGAGCCATCGGCCGCGCTGCCTCACCAGCACCCCCGCCCCGCCGCCTCGCACCCCTCCTGTGAGGGCTGCCTGCCTGCCCGGCCCCTCGCACCGAATTTGGCCAACTCGTCCCAAATCGGCGGGGAAAGAAGGCCGGCCCGGGCCCGGGCCGCCCCCCGGGCGGCTCCCCCAGCGCGGCCCCGCGGCGGGCGCCCTGAGGCGCGCACACCTCGGCGGGCTGTTGCTCACCCAGACCCGCCTGGGAGTAAGGAGAGGGCGAGGAACTGTTGGGTTTAATCTTTGGGAAAGGGGAAAAGCCATTTCAATATGAGAGAGCGTCGAAGCGGTGAAAAATAATGCCCTGTGCGGTTTTAAAAATAGCTGTGCTCTGAAGGTGTAAGAAAAGGTGTAAATTAAACCCACACTCATTTATTGTTTGAAAAACACTGCTCTAAGGGGGAAGAGGAGGAAAAGGGAGGAGAGCTGCAAGAATGAGAAGGAAAAGAAAAATGTACCCCTGAAAAGCTAATCGCCGTTTGGGGCAGTGTGAAAATGTACATTAATTCATGCCAGTACCACTATAGACGAAATACCCTTTTGTAGGGCTGGTAATTATTGTTCAGTACACAGTTTAATGGATGAAATGGTGAAAGAACTTGAAAGCATCTGTGGTTAAAAATGATGATGAGGCTGGTCATTGCAAATAGGGTTCAGCAGAGAAAACAGGAAAAATATTAAAGGCATTAATCCTGATATAAAATGTAAGTGTGGCACGTACCGGATTTTTGCATAAGAGATAGAGGGTAGCCTGTGTCTTATTGTGCATTTTGAAGCTCTATTTTTGCTGAGGAATTCCTGTGTGCTGGTTTTGGCTGGGATAGAGTTAATTTGCTTCACAGAAGCTAGTGTGGGGCTACATTTTGGATTTGTGCTGAAAACAGTGTGGATAATATGGGGATGTTTTCGTTACTGCTGAGCAGGGCTTACACAGAGTCAAGGAATTTTCTGCTTCTCACACCACCCCACCGGCGAGCAGGCTGGGGGTGCACAAGAAGCTGGGAGGGGACACAGCCGGGACAGCTGACCCCAACTGACCAAAGGGATATCCCACACCATATGATGTCATGCTCAGCATATAAAGCTGAAGAAGGGAAGCTAAAGGGAAGAAGAAGGAAGGAGGGGACATTCAGAGTGATGGTGCTTGTCTTCCTGAGTAACTGTTACATGTGATGGAGCCATGCTTTCCTGGAGATGGCTGAACACCTGCCTGCCCATGGGAAGTAGGGAATGAATTCCTTGTTTTGCTTTGCTTGTGTGCCTGGCTTTTGATTTACCTGTTAAACTGTCTTTATCTCCACCTATGAGTTTTCTCACTTCTACCCTTCTGATTCTCTCCCCTATCCCACTGGGGGTGGGGGGGAGTGAGCGAGCAGCTGGGTGGTGCTTAGTTGATGTCTGGGGTTAAGCCATGACATCCTGCTAGGAATGTAGACCCCAACAGAAAATCATTAAGTACTTTATATATGCCACTGGAATGCCACCTGACAAATACATGATTCAACAGTTTAATCAATTTCAGTACAAATTAGTACAATGAAAAAGGTAAACTAAATGACACAGTTGCAGAATTGTGTTCCTATATTCTATTGTTTTATTTTTCTAATAGCTGGGTTCTGAACCACAAAACCATAGCCATCCCATATAAAAGATCTAATTTTTAATGAGAGGTTTTCTTTGCTTATCTTCTGAGTTCCTTTCATCCAAAAAATCTTCTGACTTCTTTTTGATTAAACACAGAGTTTAGATATGTTTCGGGAGCATATTAGCCAACCTGGCTTGCCTATTTTTTTTTACAGTGACATTTCTACCAAAGAGGTTCATAACAGCCTATTAGATGCCCTAGACGCAAAGCTATTGGAAGGCTGCACCTTTCTCTTAGAAAGATCTGATGTAACTGACATGAACTCTATTTTTCTCTGCTGGTTGATCAAACTACAGTCAGATGAGAAATCTTTATGGTATGAATATTTACTAATTAGAGCCTGTACAAATCAGAATCCATAGTTGGAACACTATCAATAACTCGCAGTGCTATAATTCTCTAGAGGCTCAACCAGATGATGAACTGATAAAGGTTCTGGAAATTGTGCGTGGGTGAGCCCACATTACCTACACTAAAAGCAAACAAAAGGCCACTGTGAGAATAGCCCAAATAGAAAACCAAAGACTAAGATTAATTAAAACAATATTTTGTCAGAAATACTTAATAACAAGTTGTGCTTTTATGGAACATTTCCTTGGAACATCTCAAAGCATTTGATAAATGTGAATTAATTCATTTATTTCTTTAAGAATAGTTGGCAATACGTAAGGCTTACTCTACCCGCTATTAAAATGCAGCCACTTCCAGACTGAACTGCATCATTAATTCTGCAGTGCCAGCATTCATGGAAGTTCTCAGGCGCCTCAGGCAAAAGTTATGACTGACTCAGAGTATATTAAAGATACCATCGTGTAACAAGTTGTGACATTTCCAAGCTTCTCTAAACAAGAGAACTGGTGGCAACATTACTCTGCTGTGATTGTTCCACGCTCCTCAAGTGGTGCGCAATAACCATGCAAACCATCTCGTACTGAGCACCCATGTGCTGCATGCTTTGCTGTTACTCAGGGGACAACATTCTATGTGCTGGAGAGCTTAAGTGAGGAAAGACAGTGGATAACGAAAAAGTATGCTGGGACCTAGGTGAAAAAGAAAAAAGTGACCCAGGGCTGAATATTTTTTGAGGAAAGTAAGATTGTGATTTATAAAAAGCAGTAATATTTGTAAGTATTAATACTAAGATTTCTTCAGATTTGATCTTTGAAATACTAATTTCACTTCTCGGCGTGAAAACAGCTTACAGAACCGATACACGTTTGTCTGCAGTCGAGACAAAAAATGGTTAAAACCAAACAAAAAACCCAAAACGAACCTGAATTCAAAGTGGTGTTTCAGACTGCAGAACTCCCCTGGCAGACCACTGTAGCACCAGTGTACTGGGACACATCCTCCCAAAGCCTTCTCCAGCCTTCTCTCCATGGTAGTGCTGCAGGAGGCAAGTGCTGTAAAACTGAAGACAAGCATTGCAGCTGTGCCTCAAGGCGGGATGCTTAGTAGTCTTGAGAAGTAGAGATACCTTATTGTCATGGTTGTCTGGTGAAAGAGTAGGCTTGTAGTTGGCCCAGGTGGCAACAAGACTGGAGGACCTCCTGCAGATGGGTGGGCCTTCCACACTGTTGTAGCTCTTAAAACCAAAGAAGCCTGGCCTCTGACTTCCTCTAGTCTTAAAAAGAGTACCTATAGCTGCCTGGTCCTCGACAAGCAAGCGAAGAACATGTTTGTGAAATTGCCTTGTCTCAGTGCTGTCAAGACTTAAGCTGGACCTTCTGATTGACAGAAGCTGGTGGTCTTATTGTGAAGCCTTTGTGGTTAGTTATACGGCATGTGGATGTTGCTGTGGGAAGTTATGCTGGAGCCTTGATCGCTCTCCTGAGAGTTTTAACTGAGTTGGGCCTGGAGGAGTCCAACATGTGGCTCATGGCCACCAAATTCCCAGTCAGAGGAGGCTGATCTAGCTGAGAGCAGGAGAAGGCATTTATGTTATGGTCACTAGCTGACTTTCAGGGAGCTGTGAAATGAGATTTTATAATGGGAGATTTTCTCTTTGCTGGGTTCCCACAGTGGATAAACAAGCTGTATTTCAAACATTTTTGCAGGTATGGGCATTTTTAGTTATACACTAAAGGGTGAGGGAAAGACTGTCAGGCCAAAGGGAACTTCAATAACAGGTGGTTGTATGAATTTGCCCTGCTGTTGCAGAACAACTTTTTTTATTTCCCCACTGTACTAGTATTTAAATTGTTCTTATGCAGTCAATGGAGAACTAGAGGTCCTGCAAAATGAAAGTGGTGCTTCTCTGTTACAGTGTTCTGAGGACTGGGCACACTGCAGTTTGCCTCTGACTTTGGAAAGGGAGAAAACTTGCAAATTGAATGCCAGTTGCATATCTACAGTAATCAGGGGTCCTTCTCCCAAGTAACAGGTGATAGGATGAGAGGAAATGTCCCCAAGCTGTGCCAGGGGAGGTTTAGACTGGATATTAGGAAATATTACTTCCCTGAAAGGGTTGTCAGGGATTGGAACAAGCTGTCCAGGGAAGCGGTTGAGTCACCATCCCTGGAGGTATTTAAAAGACACATAGAAGTGGTGCTTGGGGACATGGTTTAGTGGTGAACTTGGCAGTGAACTGGACCTGATGATCTTAAAGGTCTTTTGCAGTCTATACAATTCTATGTATTCTCTTTGAAATATACTCCTCTCCTGTGCTTGGATCCTTTCCAAAGAAGTCTTCTTAAGTATCATACAAGCATGTTAAGAGAGATACAAAAATAGGCCCAAACACAAATCAAATTAGAAGTGTTATTAACAAAAACAATAAGGAGCCAAGCAGAGCTCCTGCTCACCAACAATCCCCTGGGGGCAGGAGGAGCCCTGCAGTCTGCACTCCGGTATGCCACGGTGAATCCAGCATTGCTCCATGTGTTGTGCCTGAAAGCAGAGTTTGGTTCAAGAAGTCCAGCTTTCTTCTAACAGAAAAAAAAAATCAATTAATTCCATTCATGTGCAGGAGGTTAGAGTTATTGGATCACAGATGTGACAGTGTCATTAACAAATCCATTGTGTTGGCTGAAATTGGGGCTGGGGAGCCCTGTTTCTTCACAGAAACCGTACCTCTGTGCAGAGGAAAGGTTTATTCATTAAGTACCAATTGTGGCCCATGTAGACACTGTTCTGACAGGACTGTCATGGCACTGAGACCTCATAAATTGTTTCCATCTGACAGTCATGTGAGGCTGGGTTCGACTCAGTGGGCTCTTCCTGGCGCAAATGAGAGCTACACTTATTGCTGACATAGTACATGGGTATATCCTGCACACACAAGATAACAGACTGGTTTTGTTACAAACTTCAGAGGGACATTAAAAAAACCCAACCAACCAATAAAAAAAAAAAAGCTGAAGTGGATTCTTTGTGCCCAATCTGTTGGAAATCCTACACTGTTTCCAGTGGGAGCAATAGTAGCCTTGTGTTTATTAATTCACAGAATCATAGAACCACAGGTTGGAAGGGACCTCAGGGATCATCTAGTCCAACCTTTCTAGGAAGAGCACAGTCTAGACAAGATGGCCCAGCACCCTGTCCAGCCGAGTCCTGGAAGTGTCCAACGTGGACGAGTCAACCACTTCCCTGGGGAGATTATTCCAATGGTTGACTGTCCTCACTGTGAAAAATTTCCCTCTCATGTCCAATCGGAGTGTCCCCAAGAGCAATTTGTGTCCATTCCCCCTTGTCCTCTCCGTGTGATTCCATGTAAAAAGGGAGTCTCCATCTTCTTTGTAGCTACCCCTTAAGTACTGGTACATGGTGATGAGATCCCCTCTAAGCCTCCTTTTCTCAAGGCTGAACAAACCCAGCTCTCCCAGTCTGTCCTCATACAGCGGGCTTCCCAGTCCTCTGATCATCTTGGTGGCCCTTCTCTGGACCCCTTCCAGCCTGTCCACATTCTTTTTGTATAGAGGGGACCAGAACTGTACACAGTACTCCAGGTGTGGCCTGACCAGCGCTGAGTAGAGCGGGATAATGGATTCTTTCTCTCTGCTGGTGATGCCCTTTTTGATGCAACCCAGCATCCTGTTGGCCTTCTTGGCTGCAGCAGCACACTGTTCACTCATGTTGAGCTTTCTGTCCACCAGGACCCCCAGGTCCCTTTCCACAGAGCTGCTCTCCAGCCAGGTGGATCCCAGTCTGTACTGCATTCCTGGATTATGTTTTCCCAGGTGCATGATCTTACACTTCTCCTGTTGAAGTTCATAAGCTTCTTGCTGGCCCACTCTTCCAGCTTATTCAGGTCTTCCTGCAGAGCAGCTGTCCCTTCTGGAGTGCCTACTTCCCCACTCAACTTGGTGTCATCCGCAAACTTCATCAGGCTACACTTGATGCCATTATCCAGATCATTTATAAAGATGTTGAATAACATTGGGCCCAATATTGATCCCTGGGGGACTCCACTTGTGACAGGTTGCCACTTGGAAAAGGAGCTATTTACCACCACCCTTGGGGTGCGGCCTGTCAGCCAGTTCCCCACCCACTGCACAGACCACTTGTCTAGGCCATAACCCATTAATTTCTCCAGGAGAAGACTGTGGGGGACTGTATCAAAGGCCTTGGCGAAGTCCAGCTAACAATGTCCACTGCCCAACCCGTGTCAACCAGGCAAGTCACTTTGTCATAGAAGGCCACCAGGTTTGTCAAGCACAATCTGCCTTTTGTGAAGCCATGTTGGCTTTTCCCAATCACGTGCTTCATTTGACTTGTGATGGCCCCCAGGAGGATTCGTTCCATAACTTTCCCAGGGATTAAAGTAAGGCTGATGGGCCTATAGTTACCCAGATCCTCCCTCGAGCCTTTCTTGTGGATAGGGCTAACATTTGCCTTCCTCCAGTCCTCTGGGAC